>NC_136071.1:336620470-337220470 GCF_964261635.1 Lissotriton helveticus | reverse complement strand
AGTTGCCACATCTGGCGTAGTTGAGCCTTTTCTGTTGGACACTGGTGCAGCAAAAAGTTCCATCATGCATTCAAGACTCCCTGGCGCACCTTTGTCCGGCTTAACAAATGTTTCCATTGGATTCTCCGGCGCCCCTGTTAGCAATCCTGTCTCTAGCCCTTTGCCCCTTACGATTGGTCCTCGTCAGCTAGAGGCCCCATTGATTTTATCTACTGGTTGTGGTGAGAATCTTTTGGGTCTGGATTTGTTGAAACGGTTATATGCGACTTTGTACTGCTCTCCTGCGGGAGTGGAGCTTACATTGGGTCAGAGAGTAATATCTCCTATGTACTTGTCAGTCGACAAGTTCCCACCGGAATTGAGTTCCCTTCCTGCGTCTTTATGGGCCACGGGTCCCAATGATGTGGGCCTATTGGACATCCCACCTTATGTGGTTCACTTGAAAACAAATGTGCGGTTACCACGTATACCGCAGTATCGTATTTCTCTTGATGGTGAGCGAGCGCTATTAGCGATCATTTATGATCTGATGTCATTGAAGAAACTCGGGGAAATGTGTGTAATAGTCCTGTGTTACCCATTTTGAAACGAACCGATCCATCTAAACCTCCTGTGTACCGTTTTGTAATTGATTTGAGAGAGGTGAATAAAATCGTGATTCCACAGTTTCCTGTGGTGCCTGATATCACGGCCTTGTTGACCCTGATTCCAGCTTCTGCCTCCTGGTTCACGGTGATCGATCTGAAGAATGCTTTCTTTAGTATTCCGATCGCTGAGGAAAGCAGAGATCTATTCGGATTTTCATTAGCAGGTCGAAGTTTTAGGTTTAAACGCGCACCTCAAGGCTACTGTGAGAGTCCGTCGATTTACAGTCAAGCCCTTAAAAGTCAGCTTGATGCGTTTGTGTTACCGACGGGTGCGGCTTTGATTCAATACATTGATGACCTGTTGGTGGCAGCCGATACCGAGGATATTTGTAGAACTGCTACGGTATCGTTGTTGCGGCATTTATGTAACTTACATCACAAGGTGTCACCTTCTAAGCTGCAATATTGTTGTCAAGAAGTAACCTACTTAGGTCACTTATTGTCAAAAGAAGGGAGAAGATTGACCCCAGAAAGAATAGCAGCGATTGCTCGAATGACTGTGCCAAAAACTCAGAGAGATGTACGTGCCTTTCTAGGTATTACATCATACTGCAGACAATGGATTCCGAATTTTTCATTATTGGCGAAACCATTGTTAGCTCTCACGTGCAAGGATGTTCCGACTCCTTTGCCTTGGACTGAAGAGTGTCAGAAAGGTTTTTCTGAATTACGTGATGCGTTGTGTTCGGCCCCTGTGTTAGGCACTCCTGATTACAGTAAGCCATTTACACTATACGTTCACGAGAGGGATGGTTGTGCGTTGAGTGTCCTGACGCAACAATTTGGCGATAAACAACGTCCATGTGCATATTTTTCCTCGACCTTAGACCCAGTGGCTAGAGCATTGCCAAGTTGTTTAAGAGCAACAGCGGCAGCTGCGGTGTCTATTCGACAGTCCGCAGGTCTGGTCATGGATAATATGCTTACGGTGATGGTCCCGCATGCAGTTGACACTCTCTTGAATCGAACAAAAACTCAACACCTGACAAGCGCAAGATTTTCGGGTTATGAGTTGACACTTTTGGCAAGTCATATACGAATAAAACGTTGTAATGTGTTGAACCCAGCAACATTGTTGCCGGTCAGCATGGAACCAGGTGATGTAGCACCACATGATTGCTACTTAAGAACTGAAGAAGAGACGAAAGGTCGTATTGACCTGAAAAACACTCCATTGGTAGATCCCGATGGTACTTTGTACGTTGATGGTTCATGCTTTAAGTTGCCGAATGGTGAAGTGACGACTGCATATGCTGTGGTGACGTTGAGTATGGTTGTGGAAACTGCGAGATTGAGTCAGAATTCGGCCCAGGCGGCTGAATTGATAGCATTAACAAGAGCGTGCGTGTTGTCTAGAGGAAAGCGGGTGAATGTGTTTACCGATAGTCAGTATGCATTTAGTGTAGCGCATAGTTTTGGTCGATTGTGGAGAGAAAGAGGGTTCTTTACGTCGCATGGCACGAAGATCCAGCATAGACAGCTTGTGAATGATCTTTTGGAAGCACTTACATTGCCTAAACAAGTGGCAATAATTAAATGTAGTGCGCATCGGAAAGTGACAGATGATGTTGGCTGCGGTAATGCGTTTGCGGATGAGATTGCTAAGGAGACGGCCAGAGACCTGACAAACCGAATGTATGTTACAAGTTCAGTAAGATGGCCGACGGAGACTGGTATGTGTGAGGACACAGTTGAAAGTGTGAAGGAGATACAGAATGAGGCCACTGAGACGGAAAAGACTCAGTGGAAAGAAAGCACTGGGAAGTTAGACGAGAATGGATGTTGGGTTGATTTGTCAGAGAAACAGAGATGGATGTTGCCGGACGCATATGTGCTTGCTGTTGTTACTATGACTCACGGCACATCACACATTAGCGCGAAAGGTATATGTAAGTTGTTGTCTCCTGTATGGAAGAATGATGGGATCACTAAGTGTGCAGAGAGAGTGGTTAAGAATTGCATGGTATGTTTGATGTATAATCCTGGTAAGGGCACCCCCACTCCACCTGGTCACTTTGCTCCTCCTACATGTCCCTTTGAAATTATTCAGTTGGACTTCATCCATATGGAGAGATGCAATAACTTGAAGTACGTCTTGGTTGTAGTGTGTGCGTTCTCCAGATGGATTGAGGCTTACCCCCTTAAGGATAATACTGCCCTGTCCACAGCAAAGGTTTTGCTCAAAGAATATTTCCCCAGGTATGGCATGCCTCGGATTGTATGGTCAGATAACGGAAGTGAGTTTGTGGGAAGTGTGATGAAGAGTGTATGTAGTGGCCTTGGTATCCGTCACAAGTTCCACAGTGCTAATCATCCTCAGTCAGCAGGTTTGGTGGAAGGATACAATGGCACTCTGAAACTGAAACTTGCCAAAATTCAGGCAACGACTGGTTTATCATGGCCTGATGCTTTGCCCCTAGCTCTCTTATCGACCAGGGCGACTGTACACTCTCGAGTAGCGCTTAGCCCATATGAGATTGTGTTTGGCCGTCCTGCGAACATTTGGGGAGTTCCGCGGCCTAAGGAGTTTGACAGACTTGAATATCCAATGTTGATTGATTATCTTTATGATCTGACTGCTAAATTGAGTTTGATTCATCAACAGGTCTTTGAGGCTCTACCGGTACAAACAGAGGGTCCTGGTCATCGGCTACAACCTGGTGATTGGGTAGTCACCAGGAACTTTGGACGAAAACGCAATCTCGAGCCAAGGTTCGTGGGACCCCACCAGGTGTTATTGGCGACGAGGACTGCAGTTCGGCTGGTAGGCAGGAAGCATTGGGTACATGCGAGCCACACAAAGAAGGTTCCGCTTCCTTTGCCAGCAGATACGTGGATAAAGAAAGGAGTCGCCTCGACTGAGACCGAAACCCCTTTGTCCTATGTACCATTCAGTGATGCTCAGCTTGTAGAGAACGATTCAGTTCAATCAGACATCCCTGTTGAATCATCCGAAACTTTACCTACGTCATCACCATTGGAGAGTTCAAGTCCTGAATTATTACCTGAACAATCGAACACTGCTTTGCCACCTGAACCGTTGTTTGAAGAACAGACTCGACCCGGGAGATGTCGATATTTTCTTCGACCACGCAATAAAGACTAATAAAATTATTTTATTATTTTTGATCTTACATTACCCCCTTACATTTGCCTTGAATATTGTGGACATTTTATATTGTGTGTACCCTTTTCTTTTCGTGCAGCTAAGAGACTTATATTAAATTGAATGCTCAATTCATTAAAACCTATCATCTGGGTTGGCCGTAGGGCCGTGCGGGTACTTCCTTCTGTTTAGCAGGTTTTTGACACTAGGTCGATTTCTTTTGTCCATTTCTGGGAACTCCTGGGAATTGATAATCGCTACTCAGAACGAAGTGCGTCAAGAACGTCACGGACGGTCTTTAGAGGATGGAATTTACTATGCTGTCGAAAAGAGAGGAAATGTCGGCGCAAAGATCTAAAATGCATAAGGTGTTTCGCACAAAATGTTTTTTGCTTCAGATTTTTATGTTGTTCCTAACTGTTTCTATGTTGCTGGTGGGTGGAGCGTATTTTGGGATTCAATTATTATTGCCTTCCATTTCACCTACTCCTCCTTCACATGATTTGAATTTTGCCTCCACTATTTCTCCACATTCCTTTCATCTTCTGCCTCAACATGAACAAGTCAGACGTGCGGAATTTATGAATAATTCCTTTGTTCAACTCCTGCATCAGCATCAGTTGGTGATGAATACTACCAACTGTTGGGTGTGTGGGTTAATGCCACAAACCATGGATAAGGGTATTCCGTATTTGGTTCTTCCTTATAGCTCCCAAGGGTCGGCTCGGGCATTCCAAACTATGTTCCGTAGTGCACTAGATTCCTACCCCCATCGAGAACCACGCTCAGTAAACCTTGGTCCTGGCCCGTACCACAAGTCTTTGGCGATAGCTATTGCTGATTTAGATAGAGACATTTTTGATGCATCGCTTATCCCAGAGGAGGAGGTGCGAGCATATAAGGATCTGAGTGAGACTGAGTATACTATATCAGTGGGTGATAGACAGCTTAGGAGCTCGTCTCCGATTTGGATCGTACCTCCCCTTGGTCACTTCTGTCTGCAAGGTCTTGGTCGAAATCCAAGAGCTCAGCTAGGGAAGAGTGCTTGTACTGAGACGTATGTCTTACCGATGCTCTCTTCCCCTGTCTTTCTGACTGCCAAGGGTACTTATTTTGTGTGTTACGATCGTGCTTATACATGGTTGCCTCGTGATTTCTCAGGCACCTGTTATATCGCGAATCTTCTACCACCGACTTTCACCGTTGCCTCAGACTGTCACAAGACTAGAGTTGTGAGAGGCATTATTAGTAGAGAGGATACTGCTGGTCAAGAGGCAGGAGACTTCTTTAAGGGTTTCCTACCGTTTTGGGGTCCTATGGTTAATAGTAGGAACTTGAGACAGCTGACTCGTGTGGTAGAATCGACTGCTAATATTACTGCAAGCGCCCTTGGTAACCTGACAGCAGAGCTTCAAGCGGATAGACTTATGACGCTACAGAACCGTATGGTTCTAGACGTTGTACTAGCAGATAGAGGTGGTGTATGTAAGGTCATCCATTCGAGTTGTTGCATTTTTATACCTGATAATGCTCCAACTGTCTATCAAGCCATCTCAAAGTTGCATAAAATCTCGGAGTCCATACACGTGGACGAGGGAGATTGGACGCTTCTAGGATGGTTTGGGGGCCTGATGTCGACCTGGGGTTGGAAGATTCTGATGATTATAGGGATTGTTGTGACGATTCTGTTCACGTGTTGTCTTTGCGTGCAGTGTGGTCCTGCCTTATGTGGCCTTTGTGCTACTACGTGTATAAGAAGGCCATCTGTTACCAAAGAGGCATTGATGGATAGGATAATGTTCCAGCAACACCTGAATGATCTGATGAATATTGAAATCGATTCTGATTTCGACTAGTGCTTGCCTACATGAGGGCAAAAGGAGCGTCTGAGGTTCCGTGAGAATCGTTATGATGTTTTGGGCATGATCGAATATGGGCAAGTTTGGTATCTATGAACCGTAAATGACGAGTTTAGTAAGTGTACGCGTTTTTGCTACACTACTTGGAAGGGTTCGCCTTATTTACGCGTTTCTTCATCTGAACCCTCGGGTTCCATTTTAGATATGGCATCCATTTTGTTTCTTGCCCTCACGTAGTCAGCGAGCAGGCAACTGTCCGCGTCATGACCCTTAGTTCCCAAGCCTTAAGGAAGATGCATATTCCTTTTGTGCGTCCTTTTATGGCAAGGGGGATGACTCTGCAAAGGCAGATGGCTCCGCTCGAGGGTAATCTTGCCGTGCCGGTCTATTGTTTCAGCCGTGCATGTGCTAGGATCGAATCCTTTGATCCTGTGATCATGCTTCCGATATTACCCTCACACTCTTTTCTCTACTGTTGTCTGTCTTCCTTGCAGCTGTTCTTGTCTCTTTCTTTCGTTCGTTTACAACTAGAGTGGAATGTGCTTAACGGTGAGAAGATGTGCTTTTACAGTTGGGAACCGGCAATGTTACTGTAATTATGTTCCGGGTTTCAAGAAGTCCTTTTGAAGTTTATTGTGGGAACTGAGTTGCAACCTTTTGTTCGTATGTTGTGCAATGACGAAAAAGTGTATAAAAGGAGCGATCCACATTTGCAATTTGAAGCAGACTCTCAGAACCTACACGTTGTTGTACTTCTTGCGATTTCTGTATCCCTGCAGTAATAAATGCTGAACTTTGACGCCGAAGGAAGTCTCCCGTGTCTCTGTCATTTGTGCGCCAGAACAGGTAACCCACGAAGGTTTCAGGTGTTGTCCCCTGGCACCGCTGGGCCTTAAATAGTCCAGTCCTTCAAACTGAAAGTGAAATTCTGCATGAAAAGATCAGAGCAACCATAGTTAAAACATGCATTTCATTCTAAAGATTTTTACACTAAAACCTGCCTACCCAGCACTAAACCCAAAGCTATACTCACTTAACCCAAAGTCTCCTCGGACGCAGTCTCTCACCCAGGCTAGTATCCCGCAACAAAGTCTCCAACCTACAGGGGTTATCAGCAAACAGTCTGGCATAGTTTCAGGCTCCCAGCATCTCTGCAAACAGCTGTAGTGCAAAAAGCATCTCTCTCTCTGCGTTCAGCTCCAATGACATTACACCCCAATTTTGCTCTGATATTTATACTGAATTTTCTGGCTTTCTGCTCTCAAATGTTTCAACACTTTCCGGTTTCCATTCTCTGATTGGTCATGACATTGCAATTATTAGCTTCCAGGATGTTCGTTAATCCAGAATGTATTTGCTAATTTTCAGGCTGTCCATGAATAACTTGCTGATTAAAAGCTGACAGATATGAATTCGACTATTCATACATTTCTCAAACTTCCAGGATGTACGTGAATAACTTTGTTTGCAAACTGATAAATAAACGTTCGACAGTTCCTGTTCGACATTAGGCCTTTTTGTTTAAATGTTCATTTTCAGTGATTCAGCTGTTTCCATGTGGTCATTTTTGAAAAGGCATTATACTTTTGTCCTTGGCAGACATTCAACTGTTCTCGTGGTTATCACATTGGCCCGCAGCCACTTCACCAACATTCATATCAAGTGGCCTCGAATCATAGTTAGCTGAAGCTTCAGAATGTTTTTCAGTGAAGACAGCATAAACGAGCTTTCTCTCAGCAAAATGATGTAAGCCTTTCTACTGCGCAGAACCGGGAAAAGCGAAGCCATTTTGGAATTGGCAACCCACCAAAACTACGATAAACAGAAAAAGAAAATGTGAATACATAAAATATATGTGTTTTCTGTCCCCCCAAACACCAATGCTAATATTTACCCTTTAAAACTGTTACCTAGCAGAAAAGCATCACACTGCAAGCCATTAAAAATAAAGCAGAAAAGCAACATGCAAATACACAATGCACATTATGACACAGACATGCATTATTATACCACTTAAATGCACAAAATAGATTAAACATGTGTTTTACATCACCAATTAATATGTTATTCAAACCTGTTAGTGCAAAGCATTTCCCACATGTAATGTTTGTGTTTTGGTTACTATACAGCAAATAAAATTAATATATTACTTTATTATGGAGGTGATTGATCTGAATGAGGTACACACAAAATCTTCTGTATCTCGCTTCATCAATTCCTTCCTTTGATGATTACAAATCCTGAGTACCTTGAACGATTTGTAAATCATCACCAAAAAACACAAAACCACCCATATTTCCCACTAAATTTTATTCGATCAGACACTTCTTCTCAATAATGTTTGTTAGTTCAGCAAATTCTTTCTCATTTCCCTTGTTCTCGACAAAAATGTTATCTTTAGTTCTAAATCTAAAATGTACTTATCCTTATGAAGTGCAATTCTATCTACTGGTGACAACTATTGGTACATTGTTGACAGTCTTATTAGGAAAAATTATACAACATAAACACATCTTATACCTAAAGCAAAACATGTTATATTTACTATGGGATCTAAGTTATCCTATAAATCTAATCTACTAAATATGTACTGTCTGTACAAAGTGTGTTTCCACACTTGAATGGGAGCCGAGTTCAAAACCGGGGGGCGCCCCAGTTTTCCAGGAGGATTCATGATCAAGTATTTGGTCTTGTCAACATTGATCACCAATCCACTAAGGGAACAAACTCCTGAAAGCGATTAAGCAGTTTTTGAAGGACCTGGGGGGTCTTTGCGATGGGGAGGGTATCATCTGCAAAGAGCAGTGTTGGGTTCCGTGTGCCCGCCAGGGAAGGTGCATCTGCGGGTTCTTGGAGCAGATACTCCACCACCCCATTCACATATAGAGAGAATAGGGTGGGAGCCAGCACACACCCCTGGCGTACACCCGTTCCCACTGGAATCCTGTCTGTTTTTTCCCCATTCATACCCCACCGCACCTGTGCATAGTTGCCTGAGTGTCATTTTATCAGAAGCAATAGGATATAAGGGGGCAACCCCAGGCCCTGTAGGACCCTCCACAGTTCCTCCCTAGGTACCAGGTCAAAGGCAGTCTTGAGGTCAATGAAGGCCAAATAGAGACTGCCTTTGCCCAGCACCACCACCTTCCAGTACAGCAGGATTAATCTAAAGGCCTGCTCGATGGTCCCGGTGCCTGAACGGAATCCGGCCTGGAAGTCTGACAAGATTTTGTTATCGTCCACCCATTGGAGAACCCTCTCCAGGATCACCTTCCCTGCCACCTTTTGGGATGAATCGATGAGGCTTATGGGCCTATAGTTAGCAGGGTTGTCCCGACAACCCTTCTTAAATATCGGGACGACCTCCGCCCCTTTCCAAGATTCGGGTACAGGAGCTCCCCTCAGAATGGCATTTAAAAGTGTGGAAACCAACTTCCCCCATTCCTTGGGATTGGCACGTAGCAAGTCGCCGGGTATCCCGTCGGGCCCAGCTGCTTTTAAGGGCACCAGGGACTTGATTACGTCCTCCACTTCTCTAATAGTGAAAACTTCGCCCTCTATGTACATTGCGTGGTCCGCTAAAATAAAGGGGTCGATAAGGACCCCTTCAGAAGCGGTATAAATGGACAGAAAGTGGCTGAACCAGTTCTGAGCTGGGATGTTGCACGTCAGCAGAGATCCGACAGGCCTATCCCTAGATCTTACCAAACTCCAAAATCCCCTAGCATCCCTACCCAAACTTGCGTCCAGGAGATCCGCCCAGAATTTCTCATCCCACTCTCTTTTTGCTACTTTAATGGTCTCAGAGTAATCTTTCCTTGCAAGCCTAATTGCAGACTGGGATTTAGATTTAACGGCACCTACTAGTGCTTTTTTGTTCTCCCTGCATTTTTTAGTAAACCACCCCAGCACTATGGGCGGCTTCCTTCTATTTTCACCCCGGGGAACCATACTTGGGAGAGTGAACAGACCGCTCAAAGCCCTGGTAAGATCACAGAAGGTCGTAGTGACCTCCTCTGACAGTCGGGTCAATAAATCCATTTTACCCAGTGCTACGGTTAGGAACGCCCCCATATCTGCCATTTTTTCTTTGGACATGGTAAGCTTTGCCCACTTCAGCCGTCTACCACAGTTGGATGGAAGGACTTCATGGAAGTTTGGGGTTATATGAGAGGATATTCCCCCCTTGGCTACAAGCCACTGAGGAGAAAGGACAAGAGAGAGAAGATTATGATCACTCTCAATTGTCGGTATAACCTCCATATCCTTCAGAATGTTCCATAGCCTTACGTCAAGAAGAATATAATCTATTCTTGACGTGCGGTTCGGCCTGTTATAAGTATGGGCTCCCACTACGTCAGACTTTGTCCTCCCATTAGTAGCCCTAAGATCAAATTCCATGGTTAGGGAGTTGATCTGTACTTCCACTTGGGTCCACCTCCTTATTGGGGACAGAGCTAGGGCAGGAATCCCCCTCCTGGAGTCCTCCTCATCGGTTCCCAGAGTATCCTTCAGGCCCAAAGGCTCGAACGTACAGTTCAGATCTCCCGCCACCAGGGTGCGGGATTTGTTGGGGCGCTGCCTTAGCATGCCCTCTAGTAGGGAAATTGTAGGTGATTGTAAACCTCCCTTCATGCCTCTGGCATAGATATTAAAAATATCCAGGAGCAGGTCACCCCGTGCACCCTTTAATGTAATATTAAGAAGGTCAGGTGAGTTGGTGGAGTTCTGGACCACCTGGCAGTCAAGTGAGATCGCAACCCATATGAGGAGTCCACCCGAAGGGCGTCCCTTTCCTGATACAGAAGATACAGCAGGGACAAAGTATGTTGAGTAACCTACCTTGTGGCTTGGCTCTCTACTCCATGTTTCTTGAAAGATGCAAATAGAGTAACCCTCCACAAGGGCGTTCCAATCCGGTAAACCCATCTTCCTCGAGATACCCACAAGGCGGGGTGAAGAGTGCAGCCCCAGGTCAGTTTCTTCCTCCGTAAATGCAAACAGTAGCGTAAGCTTCTCTTACCCATGTTACCTTTTCCTCATCACTTGCCCGATCTTGTACTTTCCTCACTTCTTCCCATGTTTCTACTGTGTTAGTAAGCATGTGATATTGGGAAAAAGTGTCTTTCTTCACCCATGTCTGATTCAAAGTACAATCTTGTTTTGTGCAATATTTTGCCAATTCATCCGCAAACCAATTCCCTCTGGTAACGCAGTCAATTTCACATTTGTGAGCGGCAGGAACTGCTAATGATCCCCTATCAGCTATTTGTTTTTTCTTCTTTCTCCACCTGCTTCGCCATTTTTCAACTTTCTTTCTTTTCCTCAGCAATTCTTTAATTTTAGCTTTTCTTCCAGCTTTGTTTACATTTTCTATGCCTTTCTCTGTAAAGTTTGATCTATATGGTTTTTGCGAATCTCTATATTTGGAAATGTCTACTCCTGTCTCGCTAGTAGTTTCTTCAAGATTTCCCTGCACATTTTTATTTTTACTGGTAATGTTTTTACTCATAAGGAGTATCTCTTCATCCTGGTGACATTTTAATCTGTTCATACTTACCTTTCCAGAATGTAATTCCTCCATGTCTACCTTTAATTCTACAATATCTATCTGTTGGCATTCTACATCTTTTCTATAGCCACTTTGTACCCACTCTCCCAACTCCTCATTTGTCAGACCCAAAGTGACTTCATTTACTCTTTCTCTAGGTTTCGCTCCCTGCAACCATCCAGTCTGTTTTTCAGCTAGTATTTCAGTTTCATTCGCGTAAGTCAGAGCTTTTGTCAGATCTGTCATTGTATCTAATTTGTACACACTAGGCAGTTTATTCCTGACACTTTCAGGTAATAACTCTCTTTTAAGATCTTGTATTATCTCATTTAACGGTATTGTCAGTGAATGTTCCTTCTCTACCTCACTTTTGCAAACAGAAATTTCAGAATCTATATTCATTGGGACTGTTAAAGCTTCGATATTCATTGGCATTTCTTTAAAACTTTCAGACAATTCTCGTGTTTTGACTGCTAATTCATTTTCTTCTTCTTCATTATTTGACCTATTTATCACTTGTCTTTCTTGCCAATTACTCATTGGAAGGAGTTCTGACTTTGTTACTGTACTATTAATTTGAACAGGTTGCTGTCTATTTATTGCATTAATCCCTATGGGGATTGGAACAGTTTGGAAAACTTCCGTAATTTCTGCTGGTGGTACCTTTGGCACCACTGTTGCAGACTTTCCTAGATATGGAGGTGATCTGTTGTCCAGAATGTCATCTAGCAATTCATCTTTTGTGTCACTGTATCTGCAGTCTAAAATTTGAACATGCTTCTCTTCCTCTTTCTTTTTATCTCCTGTAGATCCTCTTATACTCCTGACAGAAAACAAATCATTTGGTACATTTACCTGTTCCCATCTACATATGTTATCTTCAATATTCTTATTCTGATATTTATTCAAACCAAAATCATAACCTTTTTCTGATCTGTGTTTTGCTTTCTCATATGCCTCATCTTCCCAATCCATTAACACATCAAATTGCATAGGTCTAGGTGTAGGTCTAAGTTTGATCATTGTTTCTCTCAAATTTCGCAAAACCTCTATGTTAAAGGAACCTTCTTGAGGAAATGCAAGCTCACCATCACCTTTCAAACCTGTTTAAATGTTCATTTTCAGTGATTCAGCTGTTTCCATGTGGTCATTTTTAAAAAGGCAATATACTTTTGTCCTTGGCAGACATTCAACTGTTCTCGTGGTTATCACATTGGCCTGCAGCCACTTCACCAACGTTCATATCAAGTGGCCTCGAATCATAGTTAGCTGAAGCTTCAGAATGTTTTTCAGTGAAGACAGCATAAACGAGCTTTCTCTCAGCAAAATGATGTAAGCCTTTCTACTGCGCAGAACCGGGAAAAGCGAAGCCATTTTGGAATTGGCAACCCACCAAAACTACGATAAACAGAAAAAGAAAATGTGAATACATAAAATATATGTGTGTTCTGTCCCCCCAACCACCAATGCTAATATTTACCCTTTAAAACTGTTACCTAGCAGAAAGGCATCACACTGCAAGCCATTAAAGATAAAGCAGAAAAGCAACATGCAAATACACAATGCACATTATGACACAGACATGCATTATTACACCACTTAAATGCACAAAATAGATTAAACATGCGTTTTACATCACCAATTAATAGGTTATTCAAACCTGTTAGTGCAAAGCATTTCCCACATGTAATGTTTGTGTTTTGGTTAATACACAGCAATCAAAATTAATATATTACTTTATTATGGAGGTGATTGATCTGAATGAGGTACACACAAAATCTTCTGTATCTCGCTTCATCAATAGGCCACAAGTGAAGGCTTGCACTGGGGCTCTCTGTGCTGCAGATAAAGGACCAGTAGGGAACTGGATAAGTGGGTGAGAGGATGGACTTGTAAGAGTATGGGGAGGGATGTTTGGCCTTTGTTTGGACCACTCCCTTCTTAGCTCTGTTTTTATTTTTTTATTTGGGAAGTCTCATCTTATAGGGGGCAGGAGATTTTATCAGATGCTGATGGGAACATCTAGACAGAATTCACAGACATGTGGCTGACCATGGGGGGCAGTAGGTTCTGTTAGACCACCCTTTTCACCTCCCCAATTGTGGATGCCAAATAAGTGCCTGATTAGTGATACATTTTGGGCTGCATGGGCTACAGTGAAAGTCAACAACTTAGTATGCGGTTCCCCATACGGACAAGAAGATGGACTTTTTTTAGTGGTGTTCCAAATGCACTGGAGTACCTGGGCTTGTACTTGTTGTGATGATCTTTTTCAGAAATGTTCTTAAAATGTGTGAAGATGGGACAACTTCACCACATTCATTATAAGTAGGGCTCCCGATTTTATTATATGTATTCTTTTGACATTTCCATCTGTATTTTTCCATATTTATTTTTGTCACCTTTATCTGAATTTATCCATATTTATGATGGGTTTTGTGCAAAAAATAAAGCTGAAACTGGTATATTTCCACAATTATTTAACCAATAAATATGCACATAGCTGCTAAGGTTTCAGATTGCCATGTGTGACATTTTCATAATTTCAGTGAAATTATGAGTGTTATTTCAAAGACTATGAGTGACACTTTCTCACAAACAAAATGAAGCAGTGAAGATGAGGGAAACATATATACATTTTAAATTAAACTGGAGAGTGAGGCTGAGGCACGCATAAGTAACAGCCAGGCTGTGTTTTATTATGTAATACTAGTTTAGCAGCCTCAATCCAGGGATTTAAGTGGGATGAAAAAACTGTGGGGCGGGTGTCTCTCAAAGGGGTGTGGCCAATGTATTTAAGGGTGTAGGTTAAAAACACGCAATGAGAAAAACTGTGTTGGCATATTGTGCCGCCGACTGGTATTTTGCTGCTTCTGTTATTGCATCCAGATATATAATACAACAAGTAACATTACTACTACAACAAACCAGGACTATTTAGCTTTGTCAATGCTTATTAGTTGCATAAGATAAATAAGCAACAACTATAGCTCCGTTGTAAATAACATTAAAAATGCATCCGTTGGTACATGGTGAGACTGTGAAAGAAGCATAACGAGTATCTTTAAAGTTACATCAATGCCAGTGAAGGGTGTTATTGCTGTAGAATTAAGATTTTTTTTCATGCTAACGGTAAGGGCAAAAATGGAGAGCCCGATAGAGACTCGTCCCGGCATTTGCTTTTCAGAACTGCCGGTGCTAAGCACCGACAGGACCCGGCCCACTTAATGCCTTGCTAAGCCCTAATAATCGTTACCCCGAGCTGAGAGGTCTGCCCAAGGCGGCAAGTGGAGCCGCTATCTGCGCAGCCCTGCAGCAGGCACCAGCTCACACCACCCGCAGGCAGGCTGTCACAGAGCTACAGACAGGCTACGCTGATAGTGACGCTCCGGCTCATCACTGTAAGCCCGGGCGACAGGCACAAACATCACTGAAAGCAAAGGTGAGGGCTAGGGAACCAGCACGAGGGCCTCAGACTCCAGATCCTGCCCCTCCCGGTACAGTATTGACAATTGTGTTAACACTGACACCATATTGTGGTAAGACTGACAACAGGGTGGCTAGTGGCTGAACCGTCTTCTTACTGTGATCATTTTCAGCCGGAAGCGTGATTGGCATGTCGGTGACTCGCACTGCAACAAGGCTGCTGGGTGCTCATGCCACGAGTGAGCTACCCCCACGGCTATTTGCCTTAGACTTTAGTCCAGGCTGCTGCTGTCCTCACGGAGTCCAGGCAGCCGGTGCTGTAAACCGACAGTGACGGTCATTCATGGCTCACGGTAACCCGTCCACTGACTAATTCCCTCTGCCGGCTCGGAAATGTTAACTGAATGCTGCGGCATCCTTGATTATAATGACCTACAGCAGACTGTGGCCGTGCCATCACGTGCGAGCAACAGCACTGCCCCATAATTATTTGCGGCTGCCTTCCTAAAGAATAAACTCCCTGCTCTCTGAGCCAGCAGAGCAGGACGTGACATACCCCCGTGGAGCCCTAGCTATTGGGCAACAGACGTGACATCAGGCAGGCTGACTCAGAGCCATGCGGCACAGCAGGTGATACATTGTAGCAGAGAGCCTGGGACTGGCAGGCCATAGCTATGCTGGGATCACTGCCTCACGACGACAGGCAGGGCCTGCAGCCAGCTGCCATACTCACGTTTGCAGCCATCAGTAAATGTACACTTGGGACTGCCACTATGTATTATGACAATGCATTTCAGTGCAGTAACGCGGAGCACCACACTGAAATGCGTTAGAGTCACGCCTGATGCGTGATACTTGGCAGGACTGTATGCAATCATGTTTAAATGCCTGCCAGGTTTTCAGTGATATGAACACCCGCAGAAGATAAATCAATGCCCTTTTAAGAACATATGCACATTTCAGCATTCGCCTTGTGCATATCTACTACTGTTTAAGCCTATTTACTAAAATTCATTTTTTTAACCCCCCCTTACCTATCAATCTACACAGGTATTGGTCTGGCAGTCATGGCAAAATGTATTTCGAATCACTGAAAAAGGACCCAATTTCCATTTTTATCCACATTTAAAAATAAATACAGACAATAAAATAAAAGGTTTTCTGACTGTTTGTATCTGTAAAAATCTGTAAAAACGGAAACCAGGGAGCCTTAATTATAAGTATGTGTAGTGGCAGCTCCTGTGCTAAGGTCGAGGAGCGTCGCCCCACTGCTGAAAAGGAAAAATAAAATGATAATAACATATCGTTATTATCATTTTATTTCCCAATTGCAGTCAGCGGCGGGGTGGGGCAGGGCTGGCCAGAGCACGGGAGGGGAGGAGTGCTGTGCACTCCCTAAGTGTGCTTGAACTGCTTGGCCGGCCCTCTTGGCCCAACCAAACAGATCATGCGCACTTTGCTGACCAAACAGTTCATGCGCACTTTGCATGTTCCTACCAGGCTGCATTACACAGCTTGGTCAGGAACATGCACAGGCTCCCTGATGCAGTCTGAGCGCCTATCCATGGCACGCAGACCAATCATAACGCAGCATTGCAGCATGGTGATTTGCTCAGGGAAGCCTGTATGCCCGGGTGCTTCCTGCTGCCAGCTGGGATAGGAAGAGAACAAGGACGGCAGACAGAGGAAAGGCGTCGGCTGGCCGGCCATTCAAGTTAAGTCTTTTTTTTATTTCATTCCTCTCCACTTCCACTTCACCCCCTCATCCGGTAGCAGGCACTGCTGTGTACCATGGCTGCTGTTGCAAATATGAGATAACCAGGCGCTATGTTCTAATCCGATTATAGAGCAGGCCTGGTCAGGGTCAGCCTAGAGCAGCTGGTAGACTGAAGAAGCCAAGTCCGGTCAGTGGGCTCCAGTACGGGGAGCAACGGGAGTTGCTGATTAAGAGTGGAGGGATGGAATGCAGAAGAGTGTGAAGGATCATCCTTCACAGGGTGAGACACTTTAGTCTGAGAGAGTTGTTACTTTGGAGTATGAATGGAAGGTTCTCTGTCAGCAGATGAAGTAGTCTGCCTGGATTGGTGAGGAAGATTCTGAGCATTAGGTCTTGTTTCATGCGAACCACAGAGGTCTCCTAGAGATCCCATTTCCCAGAGGAACACTTCTAGCACCCTTGAGGATTTTTGGCCTTGTTGATGCCGAACTGGTTAGGTTACAAGCGCGAGTAGGTTAAGCAACAGGACCAAAGCCATGGACCTGGATTTGCCACTGCCCCTTGTCTTCAGTCTCAAGAATCGGATGTAGATCAAGAGAATAACAGGCTGATGCATGACCTGCTGCTTATGTTAGGGTTGGTGATAGTTCTGATGCGAGTACCCTAGCATAGGGGTGTTGAGCTCTCCTGGCATGTGAGAAGCAGGAACAATGCCACAATGTTGCCACAACAAAAACAAAGAAACAGACACTGAACTATGGGGTCTGCTACACTACTGCAGTGCAGGAGTCTTTGTTAACCCTTGATCCTGCATGTTCCATTGATTCATTGTCTGGATTTATGTGCGGCCTGAGCTGGGGGCCCCCAAAAACATTAGGTAGCGAGGACATATTCAATGTATCAATCCTGAGACAGAGAACCTAGTGGACTATAACCTCCTGAACACGAAATAGAAATGGTGCAATCACTCATGTGAGACTCATAAGATTGCTTGTTGTTAGTATCTATTTATTTTATTTTTAGAGCTTTCTTTAGCGCGAACAAGACCCAGATTAAGGTATCAGAGTGCTTTACAAAAAAGCAGAGTAAGAATACAACTTTTGCCAAACAAGACCAGAGAACGTATCAAAACATTTTTAACAAGTTTAGGCAGGTAGCAGAGTAAGAATAATACTTTTTGCAAAACAGAGCAGATATAGTATCAAGACTTTAACAAGTTTTGGCAGATAGCAGAAATGGTAGTAGAAATGGTTTGTACATAGCAGTAGGAGCAAGTTCGAGTACGAGTAAGTCTAAGAGGCGTAGGTATCTATAAGGGGAATTTGGAGACAAGTTTGAGGTAGTAGACTGGTACAGTGCCTTGTAAGTCAGTGAGAAGGCTGGTATGCTAGTAGGGCACCATATGGTGAGACAAGGGCAGAGTTAAGGGAGGAATTTGCTCATCAGGAATGACTTTGCTTCCCTTTTGAATAAAGGTGTTGATGAAAATTTTATGATGCACAGAGGTAGAGAGTTCCAAATTCTTGGTGCCGCTCCGGAGAACGCTTTATCAGAAGTTTTTTTCTTACTGAAACAAGAGGGTTTCAGGAGTAGGTTGTTGGAGCTCCTGGAGTGTCTGTTTCCTCCAGATAAAGTGAGTTTCTGGGATAGGTACTGGGGGGTGTTGTGGTAGATAGCTTTATGAGTAATGAAGGCCATCTTTAGGTGGATTCTGGCTTCGTAGGATAGCCAGTTGAGCGCCTTGAGGTGTGGAGATATATGGTCAAATTTCCTAGATCCTGTTAAGAGTCTTGCTGCTGCATTGAGACAGGCTTTTAGAGGGGCTGTTAAGATTTTGGCCAGCCCGACAGGGTTGTACAACCGTATTCCAACCTCGATATGACTAAAGCCTGAACTGACATTTTGAGGTCAGGGCTCTCGATGAATGGTTTCATTTTTCTGAGACAACTGAGGTGAAAGCTGCATTTTTAGCCAACAGGTTGATGTGTGTTAGCATGTTAAGGTTTTTATCCAGTGTAATTCCCAGTGATTTTGCGGAGTCTACCAGAATCGGCGTGTAATTTAGGGCAGTGATAATCTTGGCCCATTCCTTTATCTCCAGAGAGTTTTTAGGAGGGGCGATTAAGAGAAATTCAGATTTCTGAGCATTTAGCATGAGGAAGTTGGTCGTTAGCCAGTTGACGGTCTTTTCGAGAGCTTGATTCATTGTCTTTATCTCTTCAATGGACGTGATCTTGATGTAGAGTTGAGTGTCGTCCGCGTACATGTGATAGGAGATGTTCGCCTGCTGTAGTGTATTGGTTAGTGGTTCGACATAAAGGTTGAATAACGCTGGGGATAGGGTTGAGCCTTGAGGTACTCCTAGTATATTGGGTGAAGCGGCAGAGTGATTTTTGTTCACCATGAACGCTTGCGTTCTGTTTTCCCGAAAACATTTGAACCATTGAAGGACTGTGCCGGAAAAGCCCATCCTGTTTTCCAATCGTCTTTGAATTTTGTTGTGATTGACCATGTCGAAGGCTGATGAGAGATCGAGCAGGACTAGTAGACATGTTTCATTGCGGTCAAGAGCAAGGAGGGCGCCATCTACTATATGCAGAATCACTGTTTCTCTGTTATGCCTGGGTCTGAAACCCGATTAGCAGTCGTTCAGTAGTTTGAAATCTGTGATATGTTGGTTCAGTTGTTACTGAACACATTTTTCCAGGACTTTGGCTAGCATGATAATGTTGGTTATAGGTCGTAAGTTATTAGGGTCAGAGGGGTTTGCTGTCGGTTTTTGTAGGATGGGGTGACAACCAATTTTTAGGCAATCTGGGATGTGACCTTGCGCTAGCGAGGCATTGATCATTTTGGTCCAGACAATGGCGCAACAAAACTTGATGGGGCCCCCCTGCAAAGCACATGGAGGGGGCCCTCCAGCACGGGGGGAACCTCCAGCACGGGGGGAACCCCCACCGGCCCATCCCACCACCTATCACTTTGCCATACCACCCAGAAATCTAGTATATTCTGATTTAACAGTAACACTCACTGTGACGTAGCAAATGAGCAGAGTGACGAGGCAAACGCCATATAGGCGCTGGCCGCAGGGTACTGTTGCCACATCATGCCTATCTGCGCTCACCAGCAGCAAATAGGGGAATGTGGAGGGTCAGCCACCGTATTTAGGAATGCGGGTCAACACTGATACCACAAGGTCAAAGGGCGTCTGATGTCACTTTCACTACCCCTGGCATTTTTGGGCATTCCGATTTAAAACATGAACTGCCTCACATAGCTTTCCTCTGATGACGCAGTTTCACCGATTTCAAGTGTGGAGCCTTCCTGCACTACAGTTGCATTTCTGCCCTTGCCCCTAGGAGGGGGAATGCCAGGACGTTCAGGCCTTTGCCGAACCGTTTCAAGTGTGGTCTTCCTTCTTCCACCTCACCTACGCCTCTTGTGCTAAGAAATTTCCAGCCAGTGCCAGGTTTCGGCTCCCGGTGCCACCTAGGTGCGTCCCTCCGAGTCCCGTGCCTGACAGGCTCACGCGCTCGGTCTTCTATCTCAAGTTCTTCTTTAGTGTATCTAATGAAGTCCTTAAGCAGGAGGGAAAGACTGCCCTGGCAGGATAAGTGCTCCTGTTTCAGATTGGTTCAGCACATTTTCTGTGGCTCTGTGCTCGCTTGGTAACTAAAGCAAAATGAAACTTCCAATGAAAACTAAACTGTCTCGAGACCCGGTCGGGGCCCGCCGCCCGCGCACCATTTAATTAATGAAGAGGCTCAGAGGCCCGGCCAGGCCCCACTACTTTGCGCACCTTTTAAATTCGGAGTTCGGACATTTAGTATGTCGCGTCAACACCTAAGCTCACCACTGGCATGTGCTGGGTCCACGGGGGAGGGGAGAGCCACTCAAGCAGAGGGTGCAGCAGGTGAAGTAGACGGAGTTGCTGCTGGTTGTCTGCTTGGTTTGCCAGATTATCTGGTGCAAGGCAAAAGGAAGTCAAACCCCATGTCAGATAAATAGTATCAATCCAAATAATAATATGGAAAGTGAAAGTGCTGGGCCCAGGAGCGGGGCGGGAGTGCGCTCCTGCTTGTGAGGATCTGAGAAGGTCTGTGGGGAGGGAAAGTTCAGAGGCATCGGGTGCTCCTCTGCTGTTCTCATAATTGCAAATTGAAAGGTGTCACAATAAAGGGGGGGTCGGGGTCGGTGCAATCCTATTCATGTTCATCTTGAATGGGAGTAAATTATCCTGTGTCGTGTGGTTAGGTTTGCCGTAATTTCTAGCTGACAAAATAGCAAATACAAGTTCAAAACACTTAAAAAGTATTTTAAAGTTGTGTAAACTAATTACATAATAATAAAAATATTCAAAGACAGATTTGCCATGTTAAAAAACAATTATGTGAATTTTACAGGCATTCTTACCCAAGCATCAATTTATGTCCTAGTTATGAACTCAAAACATGAACAAATAGCCAGTATTTTTGCTGTGCTAACAGAAGAGAGAAGGGAGCCAGAAGGAAAAAGGTGAAGCAATGGCTGCTGTAACGTGTTCGGCAAACAAATTACCAACTAAAATCTTAACAGGGCCTACTTGGCCTCTCATCTTTTTGGGATCAAAACACTGTGACTTATAGTAACTTTCAGTTAGTATGTAATCAGAGGATGATCGTGGAGGGTTCCACTCATTTAACAAACAGAGGGGCATATTATCAAGGGCCATTTCGCCGCTTTTTTGGCTTTAAAAACCTATCTACAAGGGGATGTTAACATGCATTAGCGCATGTTAGCACCCGTTTACCCGAAGCCTCCCTTTGCATCTCTAATGAGATGCAAAGTGGGCATCACTGGGCAGTACTCCTTGTAAATTATCGCTGATGTGCACATCGCGATATTTACAAGGAGGCCCACACATTTTTGCAGACGTGCAGTTTTCACCAAAAACTAACGTCTGCAAAAATACTGACTTAGGTATACTTACCATTGGGGGTGGATTATGCTGATACGACCACTGGGTCATATCAGCAAGGTTATCACCGTTTTCCATGGAACATCACTGCAAAACCAGCATTGTTCCATGGAAAACGGCGATATCCCCGCTATCGCTGGAATTGTTATAGCCTCAGTGATAAGCGTTGTAAATAACGCAGTAACGGGGCGATAAATTCCAGTGATAAATAAAAAAGCGCTAAGCGCGCTTTGCGATATTGATCACCGCCTATTGCTAATATTCCCCATTATTTCCTCAAATACAAAACAAAAATATTTGTGGGCTTTAAATCAGCCAAGTGGCTGAATGAAAGGCAACAGTGACACTAATTGGCTTGGCTCATGGATTTTCTGTGGCATGCTACAAGAAACAGTTTGTCCCATTTTTTGAGCTAATGGTTGTAAATTGAAATAACGAAAGGGGAGTTTGGAGAGGGTGGTGTGTTTAACCCGGAACATGTTAACTCCTCTATTCATGAGTGGAATGGAGAGACTGCCGTTTGCTGAGGGTCCCAGCCCCACTCCCCTGCCACAGACAAGCTGGTGCTACAGTTGTCAGATGTTTTACTCCTTGGTATTGTGTTGTACTACCGACAAACAGGTGCATTGCTTGCACATTGTGTTGTGTACAAGATATGTCGTCGTATCACAGGTTCACAACACAAATTTTAATTGATTTGTATTTCATTATAACACTACAAATTGGGATTTGAATGCAAATATTTTTTTTTTCATGTTGTGGATTGTGTTCACTGTATTAGAGGAAGGTAAATTGAATCAAATAGTAATGGCAAAACGTGTTGTTGACAGCTCCTTAAGTGCAGTATGAAGCGCTACATAAAAATACATTAGGATTGCTTTATCGTTGAGACACTTCTGTTCAGCTGATGGGCACCACCGATAAATGCACAGTCTGTATAAAAATGGTGACACTTTCCCACAATAAGTGTATAAAATAGAAGCGGGCTTAGGCGAAGCCAGTAGTGGTGGAGTCATTAAAAGAATAGCCTGCGCGCGCTAAGATTATCTAAAAATCCATGCGGCCCTTGAACTGCTGGTATTCGCCACAGAAATGGAAGGTACTGGATTGGGACGGGGTCTGAGACTTCTCCCCCCGCCCTGTTGGAAAGGCGACCCCAGGGGAGACAGACGGTGTCTGACTGTCCGCCCCGAGTCCCACCTCTCTCTTTGGAATAGGCCGAGCGCCGTAGGGAGGCCTCCTTGGCGAGGCTCCTCTCCTACAATCGTAACAGCAGAGCAATCACACTACTTACAGATAGACACCACACAGGAAGGATATTCACAAGAATCTTTATATAAGTACTCAAAGCAAGTTCTTGGCAGGATAGCGGCAAGGATCGAGGGATCCGTAATGTCGTGGTCTCGGGGAAAGGGGGTAGCGGGACAGTCTTAGCACCCACTGGTGCGTGGATAGTTCAAGGGTTCAGGCCGCGACAGCGTCAGCAGGGCCTCGGAGATAGTTCAGCTGGGTCGGGCCGCGACAGCGTCAGCAGGGCCTCGAAGATAGTTTAGCTTGGACAGGCCGCGACAGCGTCAGCAGGGCCTCGAAGATAGTTCAGCTTGGTCAGGCCGCGACAGCGTCAGCCGGGCCTCGAAGATAGTTCCGCTTGGTCAGGCCGCGACAGCGTCAGCAGGGCCTCGAAGATAGTTCCGCTTGGTCAGGCCGCGACAGCGTCAGCAGGGCCTCGAAGGTGGTTTAGCTTGGACAGGCCGCGACAGCGTCAGCAGGGCCTCGAAGATAGTTCCAGGTGCAAGAGTTCGGATCAGGATCAGCCGCGACGAGGTCAGCAGGGCTTCGACTCCAGATACAACTGCCGTCTTGATCCGGGGCTGGCCCAGATATAGGACTGGAGGGCTTTGATGTCCGGACCCTCGCGCCTGGGGGTCAGAGGGGCCGGGATGAAGGTGTCCAGACACCCAGCAGGGGGGCGGAGCCAGCGCCCAGGGAGCCTGGAGAGCGATCGATACCAGGCGTCCGGGGGCGGTGGGAGGCCCATCGAGACTCTCCTCCTCCGCGATCTGGTCGAGTGGCCACTTTACCACCTAGGAGGATCCTGGTGCCTCAAGGTCTGGGCTTCGCTGGGGCCGGGCCCGGGATGGCTGCGGCCACGTGTTCGGGGCGTGAGGGTCCCAAGATGGAGTCGGGCCGGAAAGGGTGGCCTGGTCAGGGTGCCAGGCTGGCAGCGTTGGCGAGCAGGTTCCGCCGGGGTACCAGGGAGGGGGAGAGCTGTAGGTGGCCGGGGAGGCTGCTCGCGCCGATGGTTCGGGAATGTGCGTGTCAGGGGGGTCGATAGTAGGTAAATGGAGGGCCGATGTCGTCCTGGGCCCTCCATGCGGATGGGGTCGGACCACGCCACGAGGCCGTGTCCAACACACGTCCCCTCCAGCTGAAGGCGGGGAGAGTCACCCATCTTCCTGGGGGCTCTCTTCGTCGAGGCGGAAAAACCGGGACAGGCCGTCAGCGTTGGCGTGGTCACTGCCAGGGCGATGCTCCACAGTGAAATCCATGCCTTGGAGGGAGATGGACCATCGCAGCAGTTTGGGATTTTCGCCACGCATGTTCATCAGCCCCCTTAGGGCCCGGTGGTCAGTCTGCACCCGGAAGTGGGTGCCGAAGAGGTAGGGCCTGAGTTTCTTGACGGCCCACACGACAGCGAAGGCTTCTCTCTCGATGGTGCTCCATCGCTGTTCTCGGGCCAGCAGCCGCCGGCTGATGAAGGCACAGGATGGTCAGTTCCCGCGGAGTCCATTTGCGATAGGACCGCCCCGATGCCGTGTTCCGAGGCGTCGGTCTGGACCACAAACTCTCGGCTGTAGTCGGGGGCCTGGAGCACAGGGGCGGTACACATGGCTGCTTTCAAGGTCTCGAAGGCCACCTGACACGCGGGTGTCCACTGCACTTTCTGTGGCCGGTTCTTCGAGGTCAGTTCCGTGAGGGGCCCCACAATGCTCCCATAGTTCTTGATAAAACGCCGATAGTACCCCGTGAGCCCCAGGAAGGCTCGGACGGCGGTCTGGTTGACCGGGGGTTCCCAGGCTAGGATGGCGTCGATCTTGGATTGGAGGGGAGCCACTTGGCCGCTCCCCTCTTGGTGTCCCAGATAGGTCTCGGACCCTTGGCCTATCTGGCATTTGCTGGCCTTAACAGTTAGCCCGGCCCGGCGGAGGGCTGTCAGGACTTCCCAGAGGTGTTTCAGGTGCTCAGCCCAGTGGAGGCTGTAGACCGCAATGTCGTCTAGGTAGGCGGCACTGAACTCTTCTAGCCCCGCCAGTACTTTGTTTACTAGTCTCTGGAAGGTGGCCGGGGCGTTTTTCATGCCGAAGGGCATCACCTTGAACTGGAAGTGGCCGTCGGGTGTGGAGAAGGCTGAGCGCTCCTGGGCGCCAGGGGTGAGGCCGATCTGCCAATACCCGGCGGTGAGGTCGAAGGTACTGAGGTACTTGGCGGCCCCCAGGCGGTCGATCAGTTCATCGGCCCGGGGGATGGGATGTGCATCGGTTCTCATAACAGCATTCAGCCCCCGGTAGTCGACGCAAAACCGGAGTTCTGGCGGGGTGCCAGGTGCGGCGGCCTTGGGGACCAGGACCACTGGGCTGGCCCAGGGACTGTCGGAGGGTTCGACTACCCCCAGGGCCGACATCTTGGTGACTTCCTTCTGGATGCAGGCCCGAACTCGGTCGGGGACCCGGTAGGCCCGGTGTCGTACTGGCTGACTGTCCCCGGTGTCGACATCGTGGACACACCATTGGGTAACCCCGGGGGTGAGGGAGAACAGATCTGTGAATTGTCCCAACAGTTCTTGACAGTCTCGGTGCTGTGCGGGGGTCAGGTCGGGGGAGAGAGAGATCCCTTCGACGGAGCCGTCCTTCTCAGTGCACTTTAGGAGGTCGGGCAAGGGCTCGGAGTCGTCTTCGGTCCCATCGTCGGTAGCGAGCAGCAGGCTCAGTTCTGTGCGGGCAAAATGAGGTTTGAGCCGGTTGGCGTGCAGAACCCGGAGGGGGTTCCGGGGAGACTCCATATCCACGAGGTAAGTGACGGGGCTCTTGCGCTCGATCACCTTGAAGGGCCCCGACCATTTGTCCTGGAGAGCACATGGTTCGACCAGGGACATGACCCAGACCCGCTGGCCCGGCTCGAACTCGATGGAGGAGGAGTGCTGGTCGTACCAGCGTTTCATGTCCTCCTGACTGGCCTCCAGGTTGGCCTCTGCAAGGGCCCGGAACTTCCGAGTCTGGTTTCGGAGGGTCAGGAGGTACCGGTAGATATCCGGTGGTGCGCCTTGGACGGTAGTTTCCCAGCCTTCTTTGACCAGGCTGAGCGGACCTCGGACAGGGTGTCCGTACAAGAGTTCAAAGGGGCTGAACCCCAGGGATTTCTGCGGCACCTCCCGATAGACAAACAGGAGGCAGAGCAGCAGGACATCCCATTTGCGTCGTAGTGGCTCTTCTAGGCCCTGGATATTTATTTATTTTATTTACAAGTTTATATGGCGCTGTGAATCGACTCCCGAAGGAGTATCTCCGCGCCTTAGGCCACAACCAGAGAACAGACACTCGTCATCGTTTTAATGAAATAAGCAAGAGATCAGATTAGAGATTGAAGAGGAATGTTTTGAGTTTTTTCCTAAAAGGGAAATGTTCCCTACATACTCTAATTTCCTTCGGGAGTGAGTTCCACAGCTTTGGACCAGCTACCGATAGGGCCCTTCCCCCCTTTCTTGCCTTCATGGCCCTGGGGACACATAACAGTTCCTGATCTCCTGATCTCAGGAATCTGGACGGCACATAAGGGATAAATTTCTCAGTGAGGTAACCAGGACCCATTCCGATCAGGCATTTGTGGATGACGCAGCAGATCTTAAACATCACCCTCTGCCTAACTGGAAGCCAGTGCAGTCTGGCCAACAATGGTTTCGAGGGAGTACGGGGCGGGACATTCAGAACTAGTCGTGCAGCCGTGTTTTGCACAACCTGCAATCTAGAAAGAATGCCCTCGTTGGCAGCCAGCATTAATCCATTGCAGTAGTCCAGCCTGCTTAAAACTAGCGACTGGACCAGCGTTCTCCTGGTGGTATCTGGTAGCAGGGGGAATACTCTCCTGAGAAGCCCGATGACATGGAAGCATGAGCCCACCACTTGATTAGTTTGTTGTGTGAGGGTAAGCTCATGATCCAGTTTAACTCCCAGGTCTTTTACCACGGTTTTGGGCACAGGGACCGGGCCAAGATCTTGAGGCCACCAGTCCGGGGTCCACAATCGTTTGGCCTCTCCGAAGAGCATAACCTCCGTTTTGGAGACGTTGCACTGCAAAAAATTAGCTGCCATCCAACGTGCCACCTCCTTCATCCCTCGGGCGAAGGAGTCCCGCACCCGGATCATTCTCTTGAGTGTCCGGTTGAACTGCTCCACAAGTCCATTCCCTTGGGGATGATACGGGGTGGTGAACTTATATGTGACTCCGCACTGTTGCCACAGGGACCGCATATACTTAGATATAGAGTTTGTGCCCCGATCGCTCACGACCTCCCGGGGGAATCCTACTCGGGAGAAGATCCCCATCAAGGCTCGCCCCCCCACGGGAGCGGTGATGGTTCTGAGGGGGATGGCCTCAGGATAGCGGGTGGCCTGGTCCACCAGGACGAGTATGAAGCGATGCCCTTGTGAGGTTTGAGGGTCCAGGGGCCCCACAATGTCTATTCCCACTCGCTCGAAGGGGGTGGTCACTACTGGAAAAGGTTGGAGCGGGGTCTTCACCTTCCCCCCGCTCTTTCCGCTGGCTTGGCATGTCGGGCAGGTGCAGCAGTGGTTATGTACATCAGTGCGCATTTTGGGCTAGTAGAAATGGGTCACCAGGCGGCTGTAAGTTTTGTCCTGCCCCAGGTGCCCTGCGAGGGGCACATCGTGCGCCAGGTTCAAAAGGAAGTCTCTGAATCGCTGGGGAACCACTAGCACTCGGCTGGCCCCCAGCTCGGCAATTTTCTGTTCACTATATAGGAAGTCGTGGTCCCAGTAGACCCAGTGGGACCCTGAGGTGTCCCCGGTAGCTTGGGCAGCGGCTTGTTGGCGGGTCCCCTCGAGGGAAGGGCAGGTCTTCTGTTCCTGCCGAAACTGTTCTCGGGTGGGACCACCCTCTTGGCGCCATTGGGCGAGTTCGGGGATGTCGCTGAGCTCGTGGTGGTTTCCGGGCTCCGAGGGCCTGGTCTCGGAGTCGCATTCTTCATGGATGGCAGAGGGTGGTGGCTCGGGCCACTCCGGCTCTTCGGTCGGGGCGGCCTCGGTCGCTGCCGGGGCTCGGGCCGCCAGAGATCGGGTCGTCGCACAGACCCACTCTGGTAGTCCCATCATTCCTAGGTGCTCTCTCCGCTCGACTTGGGCCCAGGGAGAGCTCTCGAGGTCGTTCCCAAGGAGGCAGTCCACGGGGGCGTCGTCCCGGACGGTCACCTTGAGGGTGCCCGACACTCCCCCCATTCGAAGGGAATTCGGGCCATCTGGCATAGAGTTTCGGAGTTGTCGGCGGCCCTCACGGGGCAGTGTACGTTCGGGATGATCTGTTCGGGGGTCACCAAGTGGCAGCGGACGGCCGTCACACTGGCTCCCGTGTCTCGGAGGGCTTCGGTCCGTCGTCCATTGATGTGGACCCACTGACGGTATTTTCGAGTGTTGCTCGGTAGCGGGGCCTGGGGGACCATGTCTCGATTGCCCAGGCAGGCTAGGGCCATGGCGGCCGGTTCATACTTGATTTGTTCTTCCTCGTAGACCTCTACGTCTTCTTCTCCCTCTTCTCCCAGAGCTGCAGCAGCGAACTGGCGGGTCGGAGGCCCAGTGGTGCCGGGACGCTGGTTCATGGGGCAGAGGGGGTCACTGGCATAGTGACCGGTCCGCTGGCATCTGTGGCAAGTAATGTTCGGGTGGGGCCCCGGCCGTGCTGGGGGGTCCCTCTTCAGGGACGGCGAAGTGTTACTCGGGGGGGACCCTGGAGGGGGGCCCCGGCCCGAGGCTGGCGGGAAGCTTCGGCTCTGGTTCTGTCCTCCTCCGCCTCCCCGCTGGCGGGGGTGCCCCCGGCCGCCCTGACCGGTTTCTCCTATCGGTGTTCGGGGACCCGGGTGCTCACCCATCGATCCGCCTCGACGGCGAGTTTCCGGGGCTCGGTTAGCTTGCTGTCGAGTAGATGCTGTCTGAGCTCGACAAAGCAGTTGTTGGAGAGGTGCTCCCAAACGATGAGGTCGAACAGCTGCTCGTAGGTGGACACTTTGCTGCCCTTTATCCGTCCTTCCAGGGCCCTGCTATAAAAGTTCACGTACTCGACCCACGTGGTACCGGGGATTTTCTTGCAGTCTCTGAATCTCTGCCGGTACATCTCGGGGGTGAGGCCATACCGGACAAGCAGGGCGTCCTTCATGTGGTCATAGGAGGACATTACGTCGTCGGCCAGCTCCAGCAGGGTGTCTCTTCCTTCGCTGACGAATCTCCCCCATAAGCCGGCACCCCAGTCTTTTCGCGGAATGCGGTGCGCGGTCATGGCAACTTCGTACGCCTTGAACCATTGCTGGATATCGTCATTCTTGTAGTACTCCTTGACGATATCCTTCGGGATGTGGACCTTTGGGTCGGCAGGAGGTAGGGGGTTCCGGGCTACCGTGGCGCCAGCCTCTTCGAGTTTGGCTTTGATTTCGAGTTCTTTGAGGCCACGCTCGTGTTCGTATGCGAGTTTTTTTTCTTCCAATTCTCTTTGCCGCCGCCTTTCTTCCAGATCTCCCTCTAATCGCAGTTGTTCAAGGGCCATTTTTTTTTCTGCTAATTGTAGTTCTCCGTCCAGCCGGAGTCGGGCGAGCTCTAGTTCATGGAGCCGACTCCTCTCTCGCTCCCGGGCGTCTTCGTGGGAGAGGCCCGGGTCCCTGTTGGCGGTTCTTTCCTCTATGGGGGCTATGACGGTACTGGCGGGTACTTCTCGGATAATGTCATCGTTCGTTCGGGGTGGGGACTCTCTGGTCTCTACCCAGGTTTGCAGCGCTTCTTTGAAATCGTCCTTTGTGCTTAGTCCGGTGGTAGCGATACCCAAGTCTTTGCAAAATTGTTTAAGTTCTTTATGGGTATACTCCTCTAACAGGTCTTTCTGGAATTCTGCAGTCGTTCCGGCTTCCTTAGTAGTCATCGTGGCTGTGGGTCTCTGTCAGTAGTGACGTGTTACTCGCTGTACGATTTGCGTGGGCTCGGATCCCGTCGCTTGCCACCAATGTTGGAAAGGCGACCCCAGGGGAGACAGACGGTGTCTGACTGTCCGCCCCGAGTCCCACCTCTCTCTTTGGAATAGGCCGAGCGCCGTAGGGAGGCCTCCTTGGCGAGGCTCCTCTCCTACAATCGTAACAGCAGAGCAATCACACTACTTACAGATAGACACCACACAGGAAGGATATTCACAAGAATCTTTATATAAGTACTCAAAGCAAGTTCTTGGCAGGATAGCGGCAAGGATCGAGGGATCCGTAATGTCGTGGTCTCGGGGAAAGGGGGTAGCGGGACAGTCTTGGCACCCACTGGTGCGTGGATAGTTCAAGGGTTCAGGCCGCGTCAGCGTCAGCAGGGCCTCGGAGATAGTTCAGCTGGGTCGGGCCGCGACAGCGTCAGCAGGGCCTCGAAGATAGTTTAGCTTGGACAGGCCGCGACAGCGTCAGCAGGGCCTCGAAGATAGTTCAGCTTGGTCAGGCCGCGACAGCGTCAGCCGGGCCTCGAAGATAGTTCCGCTTGGTCAGGCCGCGACAGCGTCAGCAGGGCCTCGAAGATAGTTCCGCTTGGTCAGGCCGCGACAGCGTCAGCAGGGCCTCGAAGGTGGTTTAGCTTGGACAGGCCGCGACAGCGTCAGCAGGGCCTCGAAGATAGTTCCAGGTGCAAGAGTTCGGATCAGGATCAGCCGCGACGAGGTCAGCAGGGCTTCGACTCCAGATACAACTGCCGTCTTGATCCGGGGCTGGCCCAGATATAGGACTGGAGGGCTTTGATGTCCGGACCCTCGCGCCTGGGGGTCAGAGGGGCCGGGATGAAGGTGTCCAGACACCCAGCAGGGGGGCGGAGCCAGCGCCCAGGGAGCCTGGAGAGCGATCGATACCAGGCGTCCGGGGGCAGTGGGAGGCCCATCGAGACTCTCCTCCTCCGGGATCTGGTCGAGTGGCCACTTTACCACCTAGGAGGATCCTGGTGCCTCAAGGTCTGGGCTTCGCTGGGGCCGGGCCCGGGATGGCTGCGGCCACGTGTTCGGGGCATGAGGGTCCCAAGATGGAGTCGGGCCGGAAAGGGTGGCTTGGTCAGGGTGCCAGGCTGGCAGCGTTGGCGAGCAGGTTCCGCCGGGGTACCAGGGAGGGGGAGAGCTGTAGGTGGCCGGGGAGGCTGCTCGCGCCGATGGTTCGGGAATGTGCGTGTCAGGGGGGTCGATAGTAGGTAAATGGAGGGCCGATGTCGTCCTGGGCCCTCCATGCGGACGGGGTCGGACCACGCCACGAGGCCGTGACCAACACGCCCCCACTACTTGCTCTGTAGGAAGTGAAAGGAACCCTCGTGGTTGTTAACAAAACTGCCATACGTAACACTTCCATGGGCAAGTACTGGTAGGAGAGTGCGCTATTAATCGGATAGTACCAGAACCGCTCAGCAGCACTGCCATATTTAAATGGAGACATAGGCAGCAGTTTATAGTAAGCCTGCTGTTTTTTAAATGGTCCAATAACTTTGTATATAACGGCGGCTTTACCTTCAGCAGTGCAGTGCTGACACTTGTTGGCAGTCTCTGCAAGGAGACCAATGTTTGAATGGGCATGGAAACTACAACCGCCTCAAATATTTGAGCAGGTGAAGTTCTGACCTGAGGGCTGGGCCTTGCCTGCAGCCTCAGAGGTAGGCCATAGGCGCGAGCGGGCCGGGCACAGCAGCAGAAGGCAGGGCAAGGCTAGCCAGGCAGAGGCTAGTAATAATTTAAAATATGGCCTGCGGTGACGGATGTCGGACTGTCCTTCTCTCTGGCGTAGGAGCGTGGCTGGGTCTTGGGATGCCACACCTCACGTCTCACGCGCACTTTAAACTGCGCATGGCAAATGAGGCGCACTATTTAATTAATGAAGAGGCGGCTCAGTGGCCCGGCCGGGGCCCTGCGCGTGCGCAGCAGTTGCGCACCGTTTAATGAAGGAGGAGCGAGCCTCTGAGGCCCGCCCTGCCCACACCTAATTAATGATGAGCCTCTGATGCCCGGCGGGGCCACCGGCCCAGGCGTGCATGCTGTGCGCACTGCGCACCATTTAATTCACAACAGGACTGATTCATGATGAAGGGAGACCCTGGAGCGCGGGGCCCCCTGGAGCGCTGGGCCCCCCCAATTTGTTATATTGTTGATTTAGCAATTCGAAGAGTTTTGGCATTGTCTAGTTCTGATCTGAAGAAGTCTTTTTTTGATTGTAGAATACTTTTGTTGTAGGAGTTTCTAGTCACCATGAATAGACACACTCCAGAATATGCACCACAGAGGCATGTTATCTGTATCATATCTGTCTAATTGTTATTTAAAATAACCAGATCAAAGTCCTATCCTAATGCATAAAATATGCAGAGTAGTAACTATAAGAACAAACAAAATAGAGGCAATGCCGGGGGCTATATGGCTAAACAAAAGAAAACATTGCACCTTAATGGCAGTTCAGCATGACACTGTATCTGTCCTTCAATCTCTGCCTTCCTTTCTCCAGCTAAACTGCTTTAGCAACAAAAGGAGCCAGTAAGAATTATCAGCTGGCCACGTTTCTCTCCAGCATATCTTACTAGAACAGCGAAGACACTGTTTGCACAAAGGTAGCTCCTATCGCTCCCCCCGCTTCCAGCGGTGATGGAGTTCTAGCAAAGCCAATAAGGCTGTCTTGCTCTATCAAGGTGACAGCCAGTGTCCTCGTCTTTGAAGGAAAAGAAGTGTGCAGCTTCCGCGCCAAAACTTGAGCGTCAGCCCCCCTGAAAATTAATTTCACTTCCAGTTGCTTGGGGTTTATATACCTTTCAGGGCACTTCTGCTGAATGTTGTTAAGTATAACAAACCAACATGTTAGCTCTTATAGAATGTTACCAAGAACAACAATCAACACGGCCTTTCACTTACTGACTCAACAGCACATTGTGGACTGCTGAAATGCATATATGAACAAAGGAACAAATCAACATTAAATAACATGGAGCACTGGGGAAAAACTTCAGCTGCACATAGCAAGTAATTGCTGAACTATCAAATTATACTAAATCTACTATAAAGGAAATATATGTGCAAATCAAACAAAAGTAAATGCACTATGCATTTATAATTGTAAAATATGCAGTTCAATAAATCAAATATATCGAACGCAATGGGGTATTTAAGCAGAAAAGGCGAAGATTACGTTAGCATACTTTGAAGACACGACTGTCACAAGGAAACCAATCCATTACCTGGACATTTGCAGATTCAGTAGATAATCATTTCTGCTGTTGACATTTTTAGTCTAACCTGCTAACTGCTTTGTGGTCTGGATGTATACACGTTTTTCTCCCCCCCCCCCCTATGCTTTTCTCCTGCCAGATAAAACACCATTCAATAGACGATAGAGAGAAAAATAGTTGAGTTGTAGTCACACCTCACCCATCACAAGCTGTACACATTAAACACAGCCTCTGGAACATTCACATGCACAAGAAGGCGCTAAGCTTAAGGGTTAGATGAGAATTCAGCCCTTGATAAAAATGAAGAAAGTGTGTACCTATCAGTGAAAACTTCAGCAGGAAAAAGTGGGGTTAAGATTTAGAGGGAAGAAAGCAGATGCATGTTTTTGTACAGTAGGGAAATATATTTAGGCAACCACAGTAGCAGCCAAGGCCACTGGCCCACTTTGAAGGGAACACGTGTTTAAGAAAATATGTTGATAAAGTCGAATAGGCGTGCAGGGCAGACAGGATGTTAGGCTTCACAGAGCAGCAGACTTGTAGGAGTACTGCTTTAAGCTTCAGAACCAGACACGCCAAGGACACCAAGCTAGCATGGAAATGAATCAGACCACAGGTGTAGAATTCCATAGCCATGTGAACAGTTATTTTTGTAGAATAATATTGCCTGTTTTTGACAATGATGCCTGCTGGAACTTTCTGTCAGTAATTATGCATGTGACGCATTCACTTTTGAAAAGGTATATATCCTACTGTCCTGAAGTGCAGTTTACAGTTCAGCTGAGCGGTCTGTACTTCTACTAGTGCACGAGTTAATAAACTCTGCACTTTGCTGCCAATTACATTTGTGTTTTCTTTTCTTCATTTCGAGAACACCCCCCAAAGGCAAGTATATTAGCCATCCTGAAGTTAAGGTACTCTAACCACAACCACGTGCACATGGAATGGCACTGAAGCTACACAAATGACAATATTGTGAAACTTCACAACCACATGAATCCGAGCAATGGACAATGGTAAATCCCAAAAAACACAAAATAAACAGCAGTGTCATTTGGCACAAGCGTCAGTCAACAAACCGCCCCTTACATTATCTAGCTGCCCACTATCCAATATAATTACCACTTAATCAATACACAATTCTTCCTTGGCCTTGTCAGCTACTACACATTCTAATTCAGCTCTGAAACAGTACAAATCTCAATAAAGCACAATTTGAAAAAGCTAAGTCCATAAAGATGTGCCCAGGTTCCGAAAGTGCTTCAAGCCCACGGAAAACGTGGTTATGGGCTATACAAATGCCCCTAACATAAAGTAACATTTTGATTAGCTACTTTGCTGGACGAAACCATCGCGCGTGTTAAGGGGTGTAACAAGTAGACCCAGTTGTTCAGCGACCACAACCCAGAGTCTTTCACAGCCTGCAGTCATTCCATAAAACAAGGACTTACTTTAAGTTCCTTAGTCTCACAAGTGATGGAACACCGCACTGTGGGATAGGGGTGGCCACGCCCTAGTGTGTTCATTTTCTTGGGGTGTCTTTGAATGCAGAGAAAGGAAACTGGGGCTAAAAGTGCTCCCCTCTTCATCAACCCCTTGTCACTCAGGCTGACCGGCACACCCAGGGAACAGAAAAATGCTCTTGTAGGGACAACCATTAGAGTGAAGCATTGAACGACCACAGTCACCACAGCCGGATCACGTTCAAGTCAGTGAAACCTTTTCCTGTTGTACTTCACAGCCACATTAAGCTGCCTGGATCCGCTTCTCGTAAGATGTACCTGGCATAGAGAACCTTAAGGCAGCCGCCTGCAGACGCTCTTCACTATGAAAATTGCAGTTCTTTGGCTGTGGCCTTGTCCAATATTTTCTTCACTAGAATGGCCAGGCTGATACAGAGCCATGTGGTGAAGGTCCCATTTGCCGCTGCCCTAGAAAATGAAGGAACGGATTTAGTTTGGGCTACGAGTACTCCATCACAAATGTGACGGTTACCCAGTCAGCCTTATTACATGGTGTATATATAATACACTTGTAATAAGGCAGACGCAATATCCGCCACATTTGTGATGGAGTAACCCATCCGCCAAACTCTATATCAGGTCCTATACATCTCTTATTTCAGCATCCATATTGAGCTGGGCACACAAACCCAGCTCAATATGACTAAGGATTGTATAAACATGTAGAAAGACTCATTCTCTTTGGGCACACAAGGAGAAAGTGGCATATGGAAAAAAGGAACTCATCCTCTTGAAACATGAGAAAAAGCTAATCAGATAGAAACTCCAGGGCAAGCAAGTACCAAGAAGGATCGTTGTCTCCATATTCAGGTGCTGCTTGAACAGGCACATATTGTAATATTCTCCTTAGCTCAGACATAGGACAGCTATGTATTCTCCACCCTCCGAAGTCTTAGGTGTCACTGCTGCCTTGTTGGTACCGTTATCAGCATTGCACATGACAACTCTCCTGAAACTCAAACATTCTTTCCATCTTGCATGATGACACTACCGCTGTTGATTTTGACAACTTCCAATAGCTTTAAAAAATTGTACATCCCCTTTTCTGGGGTGAGTTGGTGTGTGCATTCTAACTAGGTCACCGATAGATATGTGTAGAATGCAGGCTTTATGAATAGTTTTCTATGTTCATTGGATTTCGACTGTTTCACCTCCACATTGTCTCTGACTCTCTGAAGGTCAACCATGGGACCACCATACCTACCACTGGGGAATTTGTTTCTCAGCTTCCAGGGTCACACATCGGAGAAAGGCACTCTTCCCTTCAATAATTGAAATGGATTCTACTCTATATGCTCAGAGTCTTGCTCTAACTATGTGTGTGACATGACCATGACCCTAGAACACCAGATGTACACCACCCTTAAAATAATGGTTGAATCGCTCCACTTGGCCATTACTCTGTGGATTATATAGAGAAGACCTAATTTGTTTCATGTGCTATAGGGGAAAAAACTCTGTAACGACCTTAGAAACGATCTGTTTGCCATTGTCACTTATCAACTATATTAGGAAACACCACTTCTTCTTAAACAATACCATTTCAACCTCAAAGACTTTTGCATGTTAGCTCTCTGGATACATTTACACTCTGGCCATTTCAAGTGACAATCAGCCTGCAAAAGGGCAAACTGCCTATGGGAAAGTAACGCCCTGAAGGCCCCAAAAATGTCAAAACCCAGATTTCGCAATACCATGAGGGACCATGAAAATAGCTGCATGGGAGCACTGTATTAGATGACTATTTCTGGTAGAGCACACATCACGTTCTCTATATCAAATGGTCTGCTTTTGCATTAATAGTAGGCCATTAAAACTGGGATCTTACGAGAATCTTGGGAGAGGGCATTCTCATATATCTCCCATCAGCTATTCTGAGGAGAGCTACATAGATTCCCTCTATGGAGGAACACACTAGTTATTTCTAAACACAAATTTCCCATGAACACTCAACTCCTGAGCAAACAAACAATAGTCATGTGTTAGAACCCCTATCAAAGTGCCTGGGGCAGGCAGGGGCTACTGGGCCCAACTGTGGTGATTGAGGCCTTTTACTCCTGATATCCTGGTGCCCGGGCTACTATGGATCCTGCTCAACTGGCCCAAGGATTCCTTCCTCACTTGACTCTCATTGGTAGCTGTGGCTGAGCAGTCCCCTCGGTGGGGATGTAGGGGCAGGTCAGTGAACATGACTCATAACTCAAAGTGCAAACAGTACGAACAATAAATCAATATCCAGCCAAACACCTGCTTTTATAAGAAAAGTCATATTTTATTTCTAACTCTACACATGCAACAAAGTACAACGTTCAGAAGCAACAACACAATCCCGTTTGAAGTCAGAGATCTAGTAGATGTCAGTTGAATCCCTGTCCAACTCGCCTTCATGTAACAGGTGTAGGGTTATCCCCCATTCACTGGTGGCATTATCAGGGAATGCAAACTATTAGGCTGTACTCTTTAGGAATTTTGTCACAAGTGTTTATGGTGCGGCAGCACCATTAGCAGCAAGTCCCCCGAGCCCCAACTGGTCTAGTTCACCTCACACTTGCTCTCGCAGCACAGAAGAGTTCAGAGACGCAACAGGCACATTCAATGTACACCAGTGAGTTCTGCTCAGTTTGAAGAACCTAGGCTGCTTGAGGCCCATGCAGAGCCCACAGTAACGCAGGATCTCTCTCCTGAGTGGCGCTGCCAGGAGTCTCTCAGATTTAGGAGCAGATCCCTGCTAGCAAAGATGTGGTGAGTTGAGTTTTTGTCAACAGAGGTGGGGGGACCCCTTCTACAGCTCCCAACTGGAGCCAGAGAAGATATGACATCATCCATGCCATCTCTGGCTGTCCACCTTGATGAGTCAGGGGCAGTTCCTTCGCAGTGCAGGTCCAACCCTTGGGTCATAGTAGCCCAAATCCTTCGGTAACGTTGATACCGGCAGCCTCTCCTGGCATACTGGGTTGCCTGGGCACATGGTTATTCGGGCACATGATCGTCTAGAACAAGCAACCCAGCCACACTTCTTGGCACTCCTAGATGTAATATATTTACTGTTGACACCCCCTGGCATATGGGGTCACTGTAGTGCAGCGGTAGGGTGTAGCAAGACTAACATTGCACTCGACACACAGCTCAGTCAACGGAGGCCCTCTCCTGACATACAGGGGTCACTGAAAACAATCTTGTACACTGGCAACAGCCCAACCGGTGCACAGCCGACTCCCCACACCTCGCACAGAGTGCATTCATGGTATGACTCCCCCCTGGAACTTTGTCCCTCCAACATTCTCTTCTCCCTCACAGGGCACAATGGTCTTGGCAAGCAGACCGGAGCTGGAGCTCCAGGTCAGGTCGTTTTGGTTTACCTGGGTGATGTCCCCTCACCTAGCAAGGAGACTAAGAGGCCTGTGCCCCCTAGCCCTGGCCTCAGGCAGGAGTCTTGCAGAGCTTCCCCTTCTCATCTGCCCTTCTGACTGCTTGACCTGTGACACATTTTTTAGGACTCAACCTCCCCTTCTTATAGTCCTAGCCCAGTCACCAAATGTGATTTAAGGTTTGAGTCTTTCAAGTTTTATGTTGGGGCTCTGCTTCTTTTGAAGGGAACACTTCTCTCATTCTTCTTTCCTCCTGAAAGATGTCCGTCACAGCAGGCATGACTCCAAAGCTGAATGGCCCACATCAGAATTCATGGGAGTGACCAGAGTTCAAACCTGATGTCAGTTACGGTGATATGTGAATCAAAAAGTTAATTCCAGGCTCCCAGCCCTACTCTTTATGATTCCCTTATCAGCCCCAACTCCCTTCTTGAGATGTATACAGGCCCCTTCTTTGTGATATATCACTGAATCAAAGAGCAACCTCTTGAAGTGCAAAGTAAGTCTCTCCCTTCTCTCCAGATTGTGTCTCTCCCAGCTAACAGGAATGCTGCGATCCAAAAATATGTCTAGGGGGATTCCCCTCCTCCTCATGTCTTCAACAGGCAGGCCTGGGTTCCCAAAATTAAACTCAGGGTCCGCCATATAATATACCATTGCAGGCACACTCCATCATTGTACATTCACAGCACACTTTTGGTCCAGCACTGATACCTCTATGCACTGTACCATCACATGTACACAGAACACATCTGGAATTCTGCTATCACCCCTAGGGGTCTTAAGGTGCTGGGGGCTGCCGAGGAGATTAAGTGAGTTATTGCCCAGAGTCACATGTTGCTGAACTGCCGCTCGAACTGTGAGCCCTGTGCTCCGGAATCAGCCACTCTGGCCGCTGCGCCACACCACACATAAACGTTTTACTTGCCAATGGGCTAGGGCGGCACACCTTCAACTAGCCTCTGCTCCACCACCATCAGTCACCTGGTATTGACCGCAAGATTTTAACCCAGATTGGAAGTCAAGAACATACTCACTGGACCACACTATCAAATCGTCCCTATATCATGGATATCCTTTTCATGTGCAATGGGAGCCCCAGGCAATGACACTAGGGCCTGTATGTAGCTTATAGTTTCTACTGCAATGGTGTAGATCACCAAGGAGCAATAGCACAATGGTAAGTCTTGTACCTCTGGTGGCAGAGGTTTTCACAGGATAAAGGTTTGAAACCAGCCAATGCTGTCAAAGTATTCTAATGTGGTAAAATATAAAATAATGCTTTAATTTTATTTGCTAATATTATTTTGATATCGTAAAACAGGAGAAATTGGGCCACTCTTTTTGGCACATGTGCCCCACAATTACAAATCTTGTCCCTCATGACCTTCCACCAACCCCCTTTTTCTCAAGTAGGTGCACTAGGGACAAAGCCTTATCTTCCGTTATCAATGTATTCATTTTCTCTCCTTTAAATTCGGGGTATTGTAGAGCACAAATGTGGACTGGGGTGTATAACTGAGCACAAGAATGCGAGGAAAGTGGTAAAATATCAAACCATGCTTTTATTTTTATTTGCTAATATTATTTTGACTTGGAAAAACAGAGGAGAAATGTGGCCACTCTTTGGCACATGTGCCCCACAATTACAAATCTTGTCCCTCACGACCTGCCGCCAATCCCCTAGATGCATTTAGGACAAAACCTTATCTTCCTTTATCAAAGTATTCATTTGTCGCGAGGAACGTGCTCTACAATAGACCAAATTTAGGGACAAAAAATGAGATGGTGGTATCCAGAGGCAAAAAAAAAGTGTCAGAGGTATGGGGATCCTGGTCTCACAGTGAGGGGATCAAAAGTCCCTGCTAAAGATTACTGTCCAACCCTGACCATATGTTGTGCAGCCTTGCTCTCTCTGTAATTTTTTCCCCATGACTTTCTATCCTTCAAATGACTGGAGCAAGCTTCCCAAAGTTTTTTTGGCCTATTACCTCCAAAGGAAAGCCTGACATTTGTGGCCTAAGGATACTCCCAAAGGGTGCGCTACTGACACTCAGAGGAAAACCTCACTAACCATGCATATCTATGCACCAAGCATGGCAATTCCTTCAACCTGCAAAGCATCATATCACACTTGTCAGCTTTGAGCTGGTGTAAGCGTTTTTATTGTTGGGAAACAATCTTCTATGCATCCTCTCCCATCTGAGGACTATGGAAGAGCTGCTGTTCCTTTCTCACATGTCCCTTCAAAGAGACAGGTGACACACGCACTCAATCACTCATCAAACGTGTATGCTTGGACACTTTCATCTTGCCGTTTACCTTCCAAATGTTCCCCCTTCTCCACAAATACAGGCCAGCCATTCCTCATTACTCATTCACAGTCCTCCACTCCGTAGGCCGAGCAAAGACCAACATGAACAAGAGGTATGTCAACAAGCAGAAGAAAAGCCTTGCTGTGCCCTTATTTTTATACTGCTGCCCTCTAGTAATGCTGCACAGCAATTGCGGGCGACAAAGAAAAACCAAAGGTGGTGATGGACAGAGCGTTGACAATACAAACACTCACCCCCAGTCAACGGATCTGGGATCATATAGTTTTCAGAATTATTCAAAAGTGGCCTACTTATCTTAGGCTAAGGAGTTAGGGTAGACTCTTTACAGCATGGAACCAGACCTGACATAGCCTCTGTGTCCAATAAAGGGGCTACTGATGTTTTTTCCACGCTCCTCTTCTGCTAGTTCAGGTAATTCTGTCATTTATGTGACCACTCCTGCGGCTATACCATTGGCCCCTCCTGAAAGATTTATGAGCGATCCCACTAAGTTGGCCACATTCATAAACCAATGTCAACTGCACTTCAGGGGCAAAGCCTCATGTTTCTCTACCGAACAGGCCAAGGTAGCATTTGTCTTGTCCTATTTAGGTGGGACTGCTCCCACTTGGTCCATACCATTGGTAGATCACAACGATCCTCTGCTTTACGATTACACTGCATTTAAAGATGAGCTACAGAGATTATTTGATAGGCATTCTTTTATGCAATATGTTGATACAGAATTGCTCAATCTAAAACAAGGCACAAAGGATTTGCTGACCTACATATTAAACTTCAATAGACTACTGGCAGAAGCTGGGTGGCCTAAAGCGAAGCATAATGCCCTCTTTTACAAAGGACTCAGAGATTAATTAAAAGACCTGCTGGCTCAAGTTGTAGATCCCCAGAGTCAAGCAGTGCCTGGTGGTAAAATTAGACCACCGATTAAATGAAAGACGGAGAGAAAAAGGGTGTTCTGACACTCTGGTAGTGATATTCCAAGACAAGAAGGTAGGACCTGAGAAATCAACAGACAAACCAAAACCTATGCAAATAGGTAGTATTAGGGGTCCTCTTAGTGATGAAGAGCAACAGAGATGTAGGGACAAGAAACTTTTCCTGTATTGTGGAAAAGGCCAGGATATTTCTTGCGTGACTGTCCTGTAAAACCTAAGAGAAGAAATGTGTTGGGAAACTCCTAAGCCTGAAGCCTGTGGGAACAAGTGCTTTGGGTAGGTCGCGATTAATTGTCTTGCAACTCAGGATAGTTTCATACATTCTTCTCATCACGTCTTTGTTACTTCTCACCTTAAATAGGATAAACAAACCATAGAAGTCCAGATTATGATTGATTCTGGTGCTACTGAGCATTTCATGGACACACAATTTTTATGGACATACAATGGACCAAACAGAAGGGAACTCCTTTTTTGATTAAGGCTATAATGGATGAGGTTAAAACCATTAATGGCAACAACAAAGTCATGTCCTATTACACGTAATACTGGGGAATTGACCCTCCGCATACAAGATAAACATGAAGAAAAAGTATCTTGATTTTATTCAGTCCCTTCAGTTTCCCGCCATCTTGGGTGTTCCATGGTTAACACAACCCTGACATTGATTAGAGAAATTATTCTTTGTCATTCCGCTCTGACTACTGTAAGACCCATTGTACGTATGACATAGCAGTGACCACATAAATTGTAATTTCTGAATTGCCTTCCTACTATCAGGACTTAGCAGAAGTCTTTGATAAAAAAAAAGGTATCTACTCTTCCGCCTCATAGACCATATGATTGCAGAATTGATTTAATTACTGGAACACTAATACCCTCTTGCAGGATCTATGCGGTAACTGAAAAAGAGAACATTTACTTAAGCGAATACTTGGACGAAATCCTATGCATCGGGTTTATTCGACCTTCTCGATCACCTGCTTCTTCTCCTCTTTTTTTTATTCTGAAGTGGGACGGGGGTCTTTGATGTTGAATAGATTGTAAAGCCCTCAACGACATCACACAAAAAAACAATATCCTTTACCCTTAATTCCATCCTTACGTCAAACATGCCAAAATCTTAACTAAACTTGACTTAAGAGGGGCATATCATTTGGTAAGCGTTCAGGAGTGTGATGAATGGCAAACTGCATTCTTCACCAAGATTGGGTTATATGAATACTTTGCAATGGCTCTGCAGCCTTCTAATTCTTTATAAATTAAGTCTTGAGAGAAATGTTGGATATATATGTGATCGCTTATATAAAAGACATTCTGATTTACTCCTCCTCTGTGGTAGAGCATAAGGCACATGTCAGGGCTTTGCTTGAGAGACCAAGAAACAACAAAATGTATGCGAAACTGGAGAAAAGTGAATTTAACACAACTCAAGTCAGCTTTTTGGGGTTTGTATGAACGTACAAAAAGTGCCAGCTGTAACACGTTGGCAGTCTCCTTGATCTGTGAAGGAAGTACAGACTTTTCTAAGATTTGCCAACTTTTACAGCCCGTTCATTGACAATTTCTCAACTCTGGCTTTGCCTATTACTAAACTCTCAAAAAAGGGAGTTAAGTTCTTGTGCACCCCTGCAGCTGAGGAAGCATTCAACAAATTGATAGAGGTGTTCACCAATGCTCCCATTTTAAAACACCCCACCCCATTCCAATCTTTTGTTGTTGAGGCCGATGCATCACAGATAGCTACTGGGGGAATACTTTCTCAAAGAGATAAAACCTCGGGATTTGAACATCCTGTTGCATTTTATTCACATAAACTGACTTCTACAGAACAAACTTATTCCATGGGAGATAAAGAGCTTCTTGCAATAAAATGAGCATATTTGGAGTGGTGCCAGTATTTATTGGGAGCACTACACACTGTCACTGTTCTTATGGATCATAGGCATTTGCGGTTTTTAAAATCAGCTATAACCTTGTCCATGAGATAATTACGCTGGAACCAGTACTTCTGTGACTTTGATTTCATAATGCAAATTCAAGCCGGTAAAAAACATGAGAATGCTGATGCCCTATTCCGACTAGGATATGAGATTGGGGAGACATCAGGTGACTATCCCCTTAATATAGCCAGGGAACATATTATAGGGGCTATATGATCAGAAGAGAATTTCATTAATGAGGTATTACAAGCCCAGAACTCCCAGAAACTCAAAGAATGGGAGCAGAGGGAGTAAAGGTGTGAAACCTACTTTACATTCAGGGAGGTGTGGTTATTCCCACATTGCCTTTCCAATTACAAGCTTTGAAATGGTGTGACTCTCATCTGCTCACGGGACACCCAGGATAAAAAAAAACACTACAGCTACTGAGAAGACAATACTGGAGGCCCAATATTGCAAAAGAAACTAAACAATATATTCAGAACTATCATGTCTGTGCTCAAAGTAAAAGCTCACACCAGGCCCCTGCTGGCTTATTAATACCAATGCCCACTCCCCTGGTCCATGGCATTATATTTCAATGGATTTAATTGTAGAACTACCAAAAACCACACAAGGTTTTACAGTCACATTAGTGGTGGAGGACATGCTAACTAACATATCCCACTTTATCCCCATGAAAGCACTTTCTACATCTAAAGAGTTGGCAACGATATTTGTGCAACACATAGTGAGGTTACATGGACCTCCTCCTGTGATAGTGTCGGATAGCGTCTCCCAATTTATTTCTACATTTTGGAAAGGGTTGGGCACTCTTTTACAGATAGACATTCTTCTTTCCTCTGGCCATCATCCTCAAACAGATGGGCAGTCTGAGAGAGTTAACCAATGCCTTGAGCAGTATTTAAGATATCAATTACTGCACTCTTCACTGGATTGGACACCTTTCTGTTGGCAGCAGAATTTGCTTACAACAATGGCATGCACTCCTCCATTATTCTTTCCCCTTTCTATTGCAATTTTGGATTCCCTCCTTGCCACTTGCTTTCACCTCTGTCTGTTTCTACCCCTACACCTGCTGCTCTGTATTTTGTGGATCACATACATGATATACGTAAGTCAGCTCAGATGAATCTGGATAAAGCCAAGGCAATGTCCAAGGAAAATGTGGATCTCTACCGTCGCTCTAGTCCTGATTATGTAAATGGGGACATGGGTTGGTTGTCCATACAAAACATTGCTGTAAAAGGGACATGTACATTTAAACCTCACTTTATTGGCCCCTATAAGATTATAAAAATAGTCAATCCAGTGGCCATGAAATTGGAACTCCCCCCTACTTTGAAGGTCATCCGGTTTTTCATGTTTCTTTGCTGAAGGCTGTGGTGGCAGAGATGCGGCTGCCAGTGAGACCTACCCCGGTGTTAATAGATGATGAGCCTGGATATGAAGTGAGTGTCATTTAAAAAAAAAAAATTTAAACAATTTTTATTTTCATTTTATCAAGCAGCGATAACAAATCAATCAAGTACAGTCTTCTCCAGTTACAGTAGTCGAGAATAAACGGCTCTGCATCATTCACATTGTATGGTTCTAGGACATTACACCTACAGTAAATACCCCTCACATCACCCAACCCGCCTCCCTTCATTCCCGTCAACCTCATGAATCCATTGACCATTCCAGGGACCTCGTCTCTCATGGACTGTTCTTAGGTATGAGCTCTGTACGTGGTGGTTCACACAAGTTCCCTCTGGCTTCATTCCACTTCCGAACTAGGCTCTCTCTTGGAGTGACAAGACGAGGGCACTATGTGCTTTTAAAATACCCCTCACACACTAAGAATCCCTTAGTGTCATGCTTCATCATAGGGGGTCTTCCCGTCCCTCTACGAGGCGGGACATGCTATGACCTACGGACTACCCGGGAGCACTGATTTTGTTGTGACAAAGGCTATGTGTTAGTGCAGTGTGAGTGTTATCAGTGAAGTGTAGGGACCTAACTCTGTGAGTGCAAGATAAAAAGTAAAAATTCCCTGGCTAGTAGAAAAAATATATTTTATTAACTTCTCTGGCTGGGAACATTAAAAAGGGGTTTGTGAGGTAGGGCTATTAGCTCACTACCTGGTCGACATGTTTCATAAGCAGTCCCCTACTGCTTATTCATCAGGACCTCTAGCGGTCCCTACAAAATAGTACTCAGTTCTAAGGTAGTATGCCTAATGTCCTACAAACTGGTAGCAAAAATCGGCCACCTGTTTGAGTTTCTGGGCATGAGTTGGCCCTTGGTGAAGCGTGAAAAAAGTTGACCTATTGTGGTCTCTGTAAAGGAAGAAGGGAGAGAAAAAAATGCAAGACATATTGACAAAATGGTTTTCGCATAGTTTTACATACTGTATTCTGTCGAGGTTCACATTACTTTTGGGTGACCCAGTTTGTCTAAAGCGTTTGGGTCACGCTTCCTGGAGAGAGAGGGAACAGTTGTATGCTCCTTTTTTCGTTAGAAAAATGTAATCAGACGAATTTCATTGGCCACACGAATATGTGGACAGATTCAATCTCACAAAACACACACACACGCGACTCAATACACTCAAGTTGCACCGTTACGATAAAGGACTTGGGGATTCATGTTCTATATTTCTCGCTCTGAAGGAACGTTGGTGTTATTATTCATAAAAAGGGGGGGGGTGGATTTGATTATCATTGTCAATAAAAAAGATAAGAGGCATGCATACATACTGGTTCGACAAATGTTATGTGCCCCATGAGCTGGCAGGCGAAGGGTATTCCACGTGGTAAACTGTGAAAGAAAACCGCACCCTTTCATCAGTTACACATTGCCCATACAAATTTTTGCCTTGGTGATGTGGGTGACCGAGTTTAGAGACTCGTGGTCGGAGTCTTCGTACTTACGTTACCGGATTTTGTGCAATGCCTTATTCCTACCCTTGTGCCGCTCCGAGGAATGTGAGCGACCCGTGTCTGCCGTTGTTATAATCTAAATGCAAGTCGTGTTGTCATCTCCGATTGAGGGTAGCGCTGACAGCTAGTGCGCTGACCCAAGATGGCCGCCAACTGCGGCACAGAGTGTGGATGATTCTGGAAGTATTTCTTCTATTTCGATGTTGTCTTGAAAGTTACACCTTAGATCGAGAATGTCTTAACTAAGGTTGCCCCTTATGTGATATATTCATAGGAATACTGAAGTTATATTTTTAATTTTTTAATTTTAAATTAATAGTATTTTATCAGTGGGTGCACATTGTGCAATATATTCTTTAAGGCATGGGTATCTCAGACAGGCATTATCCTCTGGTGAGGATATGTGGCAATCGCTAAACTCTCTGTGAATGGTCAAATGATTGAGGCATGGATTGAAAGGCATGTTTGGGGTAGACACACGAGTGGGATACTCATGCAGATGACATGAACATGAGTCGTTCATTGTTCACTTTTCATGGGCTAGTTGGACAGGTGGGAAGAATGTTATAGTTGGCCCCAGGGAATTTCATCGTTCAGACCATTTTTATTGGAATTAATGCGGAAAACCCGCCTTTGTTCCTTTTCTAGAAGGCGTTCCTCTTTGTCAACCAATTTGATTATTGTCCATGAAATGTCCTCAGGTTTATGGCCTCTTTCTAAAAAATGGCTTGTCAGTTTGGTACTTGATTTCCTGCATTTTATCGTGCTTTTATGTTCCCCTATTCTGAGTTTTATAGCCCTACTCGTCATTCCGACGTATTCCAGGTGACATGGGCAGGTGATAGATACACCACATTGAGACTGTTGCAGTTGCTGAAGCATCTCTGCTCCCAGGTCGTCCCATTGCGGAAATTCAGTTTATTGGTTTTTTTGGTCAATCCACACTCTGTGCCGCGGTTGGCCGCCATCTTGGGTCAGCGCACTAGCTGTCAGCGCTACCCTCAATCGGAGATGACAACACGACTCGCATTTAGATTATAACAACGGCAGACATGGGTCGCTCCCATTCCTCGGAGCGGCACAAGGGTAGGAATAAGGCATTGCACAAAATCCGGTAACGTAAGTACGAAGACTCAGACCACGAGTCTCTAAACTCGGTCACTCACATCACCAAGGCAAAAATTTGTATGGGCAATGTGTAACTGATGAAAGGGTGCGGTTTTCTTTCACAGTTTACCACGTGGAATAACCTTCGCCTGCCAGCTCATGGGGCACATAACATTTGTCGAACCAGTATGTATGCATGCCTCTTATCTTTTTTATTGACAATGATAATCAAATCCTCCCCCCCCTTTTTATGAATAATAACACCAACGTTCCTTCAGAGCGAGAAATATAGAACATGAATCCCCAAGTCCTTTATCGTAACGGTGCAACTTGAGTGTATTGAGTCGCGTGTGTGTGTTTTGTGAGATTGAATCTGTCCACATATTCGTGTGGCCAATGAAATTCGTCTGATTACATTTTTCTAACGAAAAAAGGAGCATACAACTGTTCCCTCTCTCTCCAGGAAGCGTGACCCAAACGCTTTAGGCAAACGTGGTCACCCAAAAGTAATGTGAACCTCGACAGAATGCAGTATGTTGAAAACAATGCGAAAACCATTTTGTCAATATGTCTTGCATTTTTTTTTCTCCTTTCTTCCTTTACAGATACCACAATAGGTAAACTTTTTTCACGCTTCACCAAGGGCCAACTCATGCCCAGAAGCTCAAACAGGTGGCAGTTTGTAGGACATTAGGCATACTACCTTAGAACTGAGTACTATTTTGTAGGGACCGCTAGAGGTCCTGATGAATAAGCAGTAGGGGACTGCTTATGAAACATGTCGACCAGGTAGTGAGCTAATAGCCCTACCTCACAAACCCCTATTTAATGTTCCCAGCCAGAGAAGTTAATAAAATATATTTTTTTCTACTAGCCAGGGAATTTTTACTTTTTATCTTGCACTCACAGTTAGGTCCCTACACTTCACTGATAACACTCACACTGCACTAACACATAGCCTTTGTCACAACAAAATCAGTGCTCCCGCTGTCGCGTCCCACGGAGGAGGGCAGTCTCGAACACTGCCTTGAGACATTACTGAGTGCCGTAAAAACTACATTTCCCATGATTCCAGGTACGCGTGCGACGCCTCTGGCTGATGACGTCACACGCGGAAAACAACAAGACGGAGCGGAGAAGGAGAGACCTTGCCGTTGATTCTGGTTATGAAGAGAAGACACGGTAGGATTGTGCTCCCCCCCCGTATCCAGCGTATCCTTTGTGGTGTTCTTCTTTGGAATTGCCTTCCTTGCGTGTGCTCGGTGCGAGCCTTCTGATCTCGAATACGGAGCTTGTTAGAGCTCGGGGAGTCCTCGGCTGAGGCTCAGTTTCCTAGTCTCCACGGAGGCGTTTTTGCTGTAACTGTTTTCCTTTTGCTAGCCATTGTCGTGCACTCCCGCTGTGAGTGCGAACACATCCAGGTTGTGGATATTGCCTGGATCACATGCGAGACTTGATCCATGCAAATGTTGATCTTTACTTTACTTCTTTGAGACTGTTGCTGAAAACTTCCATTCAGTAAGGGGCTTTGACACTTGGAAGTTGTTTTTGGGAGATTCTTCGCATTGCTATTGGTTTTAGTGAAACCTTGAAGTAAGGGTTTCTCACCGTCTGGAATACGGTGTCCTGCCAGTTATACTAAGGAAGTAAGCAGCAGTCCACTCATGTTGGGCTAAAGTACTGATACAGAATCGTTCTTTTGGTGAAGTTAACCAGAAGCATACTGGTGGATACAGATGTATAACAATTGTTTTCTATGTTTTTGTGACCTTACAACAGGGGGTTTATGAGCTTCGCCTGGCTGGCTAATTACCATTTGCCCTCTGTTGAAGCCTTAACAGTATTATCATTTGGTACGTGTATAACCTACAAATGTTTATTAAGCGATTGTAATTTTGGTTCAAGGTTATAACTTCCAGGCAGGTCCTTGTATTATAGATCTGAGATACAAGTTCTACACTTCTGATTGCCAGGCAAAGCCACTTCCTTCCTCTTTCCAGGTAATGGAACATTCATAGAACGATACATAATAGTTTGTTCCTTGTTTGCTTTGCTTGCTTGTATCCTCAGTTAAGGTGTGTGCTTGACTCATAGTGCCTTGTTCTCATTTCAGCTTCCTCTCCCCGCTGCCCCCTTCCTACCCTTCCTTATATCCCTCGCTTGACCACTTCTGTGAGTCTGTTCTCAATCAGACCCAGGGGCTGTCGAGAGGTGGACCCCTTATAGCATCGCTCGATCCTGAGGACACTGGGACCTGACAGAATCAACGGCCCAAGATATTTAAGTCCTCCCGATCGTGCGATACGATGTCCACCATGGATGATATAGTGGCCGCCCTAGCATTGGTGCAAACTGAGTTACAGGCTTCTAGGGCTGAGACTGCTGCCTTGCAGGCTCAGGTTGATAGGATGAATCGCAATCCCTTTGATGCAGGTACTCCACAGTCCACTTCCCTGGTAGTGGAGGTACCCGCCCCGATACCCTTGGCTTCCCCCGAAAGATTCCATGGAGATAGTAGTAAGGTGCAAGTATTTCTTACACAGGTGTTATTACATTTTTCATGTAAACCTAAAGTTTTTAACACCAACCATTCCAGGGTAGCATTCCTCATTTCATACTTAGCTGGGGATGCGGCACAATGGGCTGTACCATTAGTGAAAAGAGATGACCCCTTATTGCGGGATTGGGAAGCCTTTAGAACAGATTTCGAGAAAACCTTCAACCGCAGATCAGCCACCCTGTCTGCAGACAGGGAGTTGTTAGGTTTAAGACAGGGTAATAGAGATTTAATAGCGTATCTTAATGACTTCAGAAGGCTCATAGCTGAAACGGATTGGCCAGAAGAAAAAAGACATGCCATATTTTACACAGGACTGACAGAGGAGATGAAGGACGTACTGGCTCAGATTGATCCCCAACCCAGTACTTGTGAGGATATGATTAGCCTGGTTCTCAGATTGGATCATCGCCTTAGTGACAGGAGGGGTGAAAACAGGCGAAGGGACAGACTAACTCCACGGTATGAACATCCCAAAGTCCCAGAAGGTGCAGCTGCTTCTAAGCCGGAACCTATGGAAATTGGGGCAGTACGATCTCCTTTGACCTCGGAAGAAAGAGAATACCGAAGAAAGAGAGGCCTATGTTTGTACTGTGGTCGGAAAGGGCATTTCATCAGGGAATGTCCTACGAGAACAAAGCCTAGGTACGAATACAAGAAGGTGTTAGTGGTGGCCTCCGAACAGGGGTCCGGAAACGAGAAAGCTTGAATGGGAAAGAAGGGATCCCTTCAAGTAAGTTCTTTATCCCTTCATTGGACGGAGATGGGAGAACGGAAGGTCTCCATTTTTTTGTGGATATTGGTTTGGAAATAAACGATAACTGGTTGTGGATTAGAGCCATGTTGGATTCAGGAGCCACGGGTTGCTTTATGGACCACACCAAGGCAATCAGCTTAGGACTTGCACTACAAGAAAAAGAAACCCCAGAAGCAGTGTTTGCAGTGGATGGCAGAAAGTTGGATTCGGGTCCTATCCGATTACAGACCAGGGATCTCAGTATGATCATGGGAGTGGAACATCATGAGACGTTGTGTTTTAACATCATACACGCACCACAATACGGAGTGATCCTGGGATTACCATGGTTGCGAAAACATAACCCAGTAGTGGATTGGGAAGGACAGACGCTCCAATTCACATCGGAGTTTTGTCAACAGAACTGCTACCCTGTGGGACCTAGACCAGCTGCTGGTTTAGCTTGTATCCATCATATTGCTACAGCCATTGAACATGATGTAGAACTCCCAGTCGAATATAGGGACTTGGCTGAGGTATTTAGTGAAAGAAAGGCAGAAGTATTACCGCCGCACCGAACATATGATTGCCAAATTGACTTGGTTCCGGGGGCGAAGATTCCGGCGGGACGTGTTTATGCGCTCACAGAACCTGAAACCTTACATCTCCGAGCATACCTGGACAAGCTATTGAAGCTTAGGTTTATTAGAGAGTCAAAATCCCCGGCTGCGTCTCCACTGTTTTTCATTCCCAAGGCTAATGGGGAACTCCGGGCCTGTGCGGATTATAGAGCTCTAAATGCCATTACAGTCAAAAACAAATACCCTCTCCCTCTCATCAATGTACTGTTGGAGCAAGTGAAAGAAGCTGTGATTTTCACGAGGCTGGACCTAAAGGGAGCGTACCACCTAGTCCGAATGCGATCTGGGGACGAGTGGAAGACTGCCATCAAAACCCGTTTTGGTCTTTACGAGTATCTCGTCATGCCCTTCGGGCTCTGTAACGCGCCTGCCGCCTTCCAGTTCTTTCTGGATGATGTACTCAAGAAATATCTGGAGAGGTTCGTCGTGGTTTACATTGATGATATCTTGATTTATTCATCTACCACCGAACAACACGTGGAGCATGTGAAGGCTGTTCTGAGTACATTATTGGAACATCACCTTTATTGCAAGCTCAGCAAGTGCGAGTTCAACTCTAATTCAGTGGAATTCTTAGGCGTTATGCTCACGCCTAAAGGACAGGAAATGTCCGAAAGAAAGATATTGGCGGTGAAGAATTGGCCCAGACCTAAAACAGTGAGGGACATCCAGTGTTTTATTGGTTTTGCCAACTTTTATCGTCGGTTTATTGCGAACTTTTCTGCCATGGCATCCCCTATGACTAGACTACTGAAAAAGAAGGTGCCATTTAATTGGACTGAGGAGGCACAAAGAGGGTTCGATGATTTGAAGAAGGCTTTTGTTTCAGCACCAGTGTTGGTGCATGCAGACCCCAATAAACCGTTCATAGTGGAAGCAGACGCTTCTGATTCTGCGGTAGGAGCGGTACTTTCTCAAAGACACTCCGATACAGGCCAACTACATCCAGTGGCTTATCTCTCCCGTACTCTGAACCAGGCTGAACAGAACTATGTAATAGCCGAAAAGGAGTTGTTGGCGATAAGAACAGCATTTATGGAATGGAGGCATCATCTCATGGGGGCGCGTCATGTAGTAACTGTATATACGGATCACCGCAATCTGCAATACATGTCTGCCGCCCGGCATCTAACACCGAGACAGATGCGGTGGATGATGCATTTTGCGGACTTCGATTTTATTGTGACCTACCGACCAGGAAAGGATAACAGAAAGGCGGATGAATTATTCACACCCTTCCAACATCCTGTTTCAGCTTCCCTAGTTCCAGAAGCACAAGAACGAGTACACCATATCCAAGAGACCTGGCAAAGAGTCAAGGGTCAGTTAACACAGGCCAAAATGAGGTACAAGGCATATGAGGACAAGCACAGACGGACTGGACCTGTGTATACAAAAGGGGATTATGTATGGTTATCCACCAAAAACATACGTTTCAAGCGCTATAGCATATTTAATCCTAAATACATTGGTCCCTACAGAGTGGTCAAATTGGTCAATCCTGTGGTTGTTAAACTGGCTCTACCTTCCTCTTTGCGGATTCATCCTGCATTTCATGTGTCTTTAGTGAAACCCACACACTCTGTAAGAAGAACCCTTCCTGCAGTGGTCGCAGTGGATAAGGAGGGGGAATATGAGGTGAGAGGTATTGTGAACTCCAAAATATATCGCACCAGGTTGTGGTATTTGGTGGCATGGAAGGGATACGGTAATGAGGAGAATTCTTGGGAACCAGCAGCAGGTGTGCATGCTCCTAGATTCATTAAACTATTCCATGAACGCTTCCCAGAAAAACCATGTCTCTGTCAGTGTTCTTCGGGAGAGGGATGTACTGTCGCGTCCCACGGAGGAGGTCAGTCTCGAACACTGCCTTGAGACATTACTGAGTGCCGTAAAAACTACATTTCCCATGATTCCAGGTACGCGTGCGACGCCTCTGGCTGATGACGTCACACGCGGAAAACAACAAGACGGAGCGGAGAAGGAGAGACCTTGCCGTTGATTCTGGTTATGAAGAGAAGACACGGTAGGATTGTGCTCCCCCCGTATCCAGCGTATCCTTTGTGGTGTTCTTCTTTGGAATTGCCTTCCTTGCGTGTGCTCGGTGCGAGCCTTCTGATCTCGAATACGGAGCTTGTTAGAGCTCGGGTAGTCCTCGGCTGAGGCTCAGTTTCCTAGTCTCCACGGAGGCGTTTTTGCTGTAACTGTTTTCCTTTTGCTAGCCATTGTCGTGCACTCCCGCTGTGAGTGCGAACACATCCAGGTTGTGGATATTGCCTGGATCACATGCGAGACTTGATCCATGCGCATGTTGATCTTTACTTTACTTCTTTGAGACTGTTGCTGAAAACTTCCATTCAGTAAGGGGCTTTGACACTTGGAAGTTGTTTTTGGGAGATTCTTCGCATTGCTATTGGTTTTGGTGAAACCTTGAAGTAAGGGTTTCTCACCATCTGGAATACGGTGTCCTGCCAGTTATACTAAGGAAGTAAGCAGCAGTCCACTCATGTTGGGCTAAAGTACTGATACAGAATCGTTCTTTTGGTGAAGTTAACCAGAAGCATACTGGTGGATACAGATGTATAACAATTGTTTTCTATGTTTTTGTGACCTTACAACAGGGGGTTTATGAGCTTCGCCTGGCTGGCTAATTACCATTTGCCCTCTGTTGAAGCCTTAACAGTATTATCATTTGGTACATGTATAACCTACAAATGTTTATTAAGCGATTGTAATTTTGGTTCAAGGTTATAACTTCCAGGTCCTTGTATTATAGATCTGAGATACAAGTTCTACACTTCTGATTGCCAGGCAAAGCCACTTCCTTCCTCTTTCCAGGTAATGGAACATTCATAGAACGATACATAATAGTTTGTTCCTTGTTTGCTTTGCTTGCTTGTATCCTCAGTTAAGGTGTGTGCTTGACTCATAGTGCCTTGTTCTCATTTGAGCTTCCTCTCCCCGCTGCCCCCTTCCTACCCTTCCTTATATCCCTCGCTTGACCACTTCTGTGAGTCTGTTCTCAATCAGACCCAGGGTCTGTCGAGAGGTGGACCCCTTATAGCATCGCTCGATCCTGAGGACACTGGGACCTGACACCCGCGTAGTCCGTAGGTGGTAGCACGCCCCGCCCCGTAGAGGGACGGGAAGACCCCTATGATGAAGCATGACACTAAGGGATTCTTAGTGTGTGAGGGGTATTTTAAAAGCACATAGTGCCCTCGTCTTGTCACTCCAAGAGAGAGCCTAGTTCGTAATTCACATATTAAATACTCACCAACAGTTAAAAATACAAATAAATCACTACTACACATTGATAGAATCTTTTTGTTTATGCATATCAGTCAGGAGGGTGATTCTATCATTACCTCTACACTTCCTCTATTGTTACTTTGGGATTCATTCCACTTCCCCCATATCCGCATCCACTTCTTGGGGCAACCCCTATGTGTGTAAACCGCCTTCTCGGCTATCATGGCGATGTCCATATCCTCTTCCCACTGTGATTGTGAGGGTGCCACCCCGGAGCCCCAGTTCCTTGCTATATTCCGTTTTGCCAGGGCCATACCCAAAGTAGCCCACGTTTTCTGTGCCACATTAAGATCTGTAGGTTGCCATATGTTCAGAATACAACATCGAGGATCTGCCAGAACTTCCACCCCACTCACTTCTCCTGCACGTATTCCCAGTATGATTGTATTTTGGGGCACGCCCATAGCGTATGGTAGTAAGTACCGGTTTGTCCACACCCTCTGAGACAGAGTGGGTCAGGCGCGTGCCGCATTTAGTGTACCATGGCCTGGGAGTAATATACCCGATGCAGGATTTTAAGTTGCACCAATTTCAAACGGGAGGGGATCGCTGCCTCTCTAGCTGACGCAAGTGCCTCCATCCAGTCCGAGTCATCTATGTCGCCAAGTTCTATCTCCCACTTGCTGCGCAGTACCACAGTGGGGTCAGGGAGGTTGTTGACCAGTTTTCGGTATGTCAGTGAGATGGCTTTCTTATCTAAATGATCAGTGAGGAGCCTGTCCTCCAGTGGAGAGGCGTCTACCAACGTGGTTTTGGGGGTAATAGCACACTGGAGTGCGTGCCGGATTTGGGAGTAGCGGTACAACTCAGTGTCTGCCATGCCGTATTTTTCTTTGAGCGCAGCGAAGGAGAGGATTTTTCCCCTAACCCATAAGTCCCCAATGTTTGTGATACCTATGAGGTCCCAGTTTCTGAACCCTTTAGTGTATGCTAATGTGCCCAAGCGTATTGTCTCCCAGAGTGGAGTAGCCAGTGTAAGCACTCCCTCCCACCCCAACGCTTTCTGGGCCGTGTGCCATATTCTAATGGTGTGGGCCGTGGGGCTAGTCAGTGCTTGGCATCTCTTGGTGGTGTATAAGGCCCTCATCAGGCGGTCAGGCGGTCAGCCGGTGTGAGAAGTTGGCCTGATGTATGATGTTCACTATTCTAGTGAGCACCTTGTATCAGTCCAAACAACCCTTATGGTGGGTGGTTGTAAGTCAACCTTATAGACAAGCTATCCTAGGGGTAGCATGGACCTCCGCAGTCTTAGGCTTAACTCAAGAGGGCATGTGAAGCCAGCTGTTTTACCATATGCAATCCTTTTAATACCATATGAAAGGACACCACACAAGTTATATATTATAAAAATATATGTATTTATTACTAGAATAATCCTCTGTACTCTTTATGAGGACAGAGGCACAAGCGTTTAAACAAAAGCACAGTTAAACATACAAAAGTTGCACAGTTATGGATAGGCCCGGTGGCCACTTAAACCATATACTAAATAAGTGGTATAAGAACCACGTCACGAACAATGGTAAGGCCTACGGCCTTGAGAATCACTGGGACTACACTTGACTAACAGTAGTTAGGACTGGGGCGGCCCACAGGATACGGGTGCAGTGTCTAAAGTGCACGCGTGCACCAATGCAAAATCAATGGTTTGTAAAAGTTACAAAGTTGCAGTTTTGGAAGTCTTCCGACTGGACTAGAACTTAGCCACTTTAAACTAGGACACTAGAGGTGTAAACCCGTACAGGAGCACCGGTGTTTTATCGTTACCTCACCCACAGGAAGCGGGTGCATAGGTGCCAAAGTGTGACGGGTTTCGTCGTGGAGTTCTATGGAGCCTGGAGATGAAGATGTTGCAGGCGGCCAGGAGAGAAGAGTCCGGTTAGATGCAAGGGTGGATCGAAGATGTAGAGTACCTGAAAGCAGAGGGGACAGAGTCTGGGTCACTAGTCAGTGACCAGGAAGGAACCAGGAAGGAACCAGGCGATGTCGGGCGCAATCAGGTAGTTGTCGAGAAGCTTGTCTACGCTGCCACGTGGACCCGGGGGCATCGACGATGACCAGGAGTTGAACACGAGCTGTTCCACGAAGGCTCTCGCTGTTGGCGGTGTCGGCTTCCGGATTGGAGTCAACAGGCCTTGGCAAATACAACCCACGCAGGAATCGAAGATGGCTTCTGGATCAGATCAGCAAGATCTGATGGGCTGCTCCTTTTCTGGGGAGCAAGGGCCAGTCTGGAGCAACCAGAGCAGTGGTGTAAATTTGAAAGTTCGTCGTCACAGAGGCCACTAGCCAACGGGCAAGTGACCGGACAGACGCGTCGAGCAGAAAAATGCAAAAGGGCCCCACGCAGCACTCGGTGAGTGTGGAGAGGTGATCTTTGGTGCAAAAGCTGCTCGGGGCTGGGGCTTCTCAGTCCCCAATGCACAGCTTCGAGGGTGCCTCGGGAGCTGCACGGGAAGCACTTCGCAGGCTTTCCAAGATGGTCGGTCCCACGTCTCACGTCGCCTCCACGGGTCTCAGCTTTGCTGGGGCTGTGGATCAGGCTGTTGGATGTCTGGGAATCCAGTTCTTGTCGATCTCTGTCGCTCGAGCTCCGGTAGGAGCTGCAACAAAGCAAACCATTGGGCACTTGAAGGTGCCTGCTTGCACAGGGTGGTCACTCCTTGACCACAAGGGAGATTCTTCAGTCTTCTACGTCGAGTAGGATGTCGAAGGGTCCAGAGTTATGTATCAAAGTTTCAGTCAGGATTATCTAAAGTCTATGGACACAGCTCCTATCTTTATTCCAAATCAAGGGGCTGGATTACCTGCTAGGTCCCTCCTATGGGTGGGACCCAGGAAGGGGGTGGTTACACCCCTTTCCCTTTGTCCAGTTTCGCGCCAGAGCTGGGGCTGGAGTGCCTCAGCACCGGTTTGAACTGGGCTATGCATGGGACGCCTTGTGCGCCCCAGGCAGTGTCTAGTTTCACTCACCCTGCCTGCCTCAATCCACTATCTCCTGTCTGGGGTGGTGTAACACCTCCCTGTGACAGGAAACCTTTTGTCCAGGCCTCCCCTGCCGGAGTTTCGGTCAGCAGCAGGAGGCCAGACCCGTGTCTGTGGCAGCAGCATCCATTTTGTGATGCTGAGGCTCTGGTTAGTTTTAACCACGTTTACTGTTACCCACATGTCTTATCCCTCTAGAAGGGTGGAATGCTACCCCCGTCGCCAGAACTGGCGAGGGGGTAGTATTCCAAAGCGTATGACACCTTACACGACATGTTTTGATAAAGCCAAACCAAAGTTAGCAATAACCGCGAGGATTATAATGCATTTAAGAGTATATGGTATGGCAATATCCCAGAACAGCTATAAGGACATGGTTCCGAAAGCTGCAGACAGGCTCAGCTCATGCTAGAGCACCATCTCACATAAAACCAAGCACTCTGCCTCCAGGATTGTTAAGGCCTGCCATAGGAGTGACTTATAGGTGTATATGTGTCCAGATATAGGTTTAGATATAGGTATACTATATCTAAGCACGGGGTGATTACATGACCTTGCCCCAGCTGAGTGATCAGCCAGTTGTGTCAGTTTGGATGGCCAGCCAGGGGTGGCAAAAGATATGCTGCAGCCCCTGGTAGGCCTTGGATGCACCTATGCCCTGGGTACCTATAGTACTCTGTACAGGGGCTCATAAGGTGACCCAATACCCAATTGGTGATGTACCTAAAGTACATCGTGTTTGATTTAGAGAGAGAACAGCAGGCTGTGGGTCTGATTAGCTTGCCCACAGCCACATTAAGTCGAAAACCAGTGAAGCAAAAAGCAAAAAAATTGGGTGACCATAGGAAAGCAGACCCTACTCTCCTACAGCCGGCAACACCTCCCTGTCTAGTCGGTAAGCCGGGCCGTCGTGGGGTGCATGTAGCCACTGATTTATTACCACTAGTTGTGCCGCCCAATAATACAATTTGACGCTTGGTAGTGCTATACCGCCATCATACCAGCTGCGTGTCAGTTTGGGGTGTGCTATCCGAGCCGGACGTCCATCCCACAGCATAACCGCTACTTCAGCATTAATGGACTGAAAATATGAGCGCGGGACAGGGAAAGGCGTGTTCTGTAGTGCATAAAGGAATCTGAGAAGCGCCAACATTTTAAAGAGAGCTGCTCTACCTAGCAGAGTGAGCGGGAGAGATCGCCAGTGGGAAACGTCCAATTTTAGTCTATGTAGTGGCTTCAGAAGGTTTTCCGCCATAAAGGTGGTGGCCTGAGGTGTAATGTAGATTCCCAGATATTTAAATCCCCTGGTCGCTATTTGTGCTGGGCAGTCCGGGGGTAGGGGTGGAGCTGGGCCGCGCAATAGGTAAAGCAGTGATTTGGATCAGTTGATTGTGTAGCCGGATTACTCCCCAAACCTTATAAGTATATCCAGGAGGGCCTGCAGGGATTCTGTCGGGGATGTCATGTAGAGCAGTACGTCATCGGCATACAAGGAGATACGGTCTTCCTAGCCCGCCTCCCAAATTATCCCCTGAAATAGTGGTGTTGTGCGTGTCCAGGATGCCAGTGGTTCTAAGACCAAGGCAAAGAGGAGCGGCGAGAGCGGGCTGCCCTGGCGCATCCCCCTGCCCAGTGCGATCTCTCTCGAGATATGACCATTGGTGACCACTTGTGCCAGGGGTGCCGTGTAAAGAAGCTGGATCCAGCCACAAAACTTGGGGCCGAAACCCATCCGCCGTAAGACGGCAAACATAAACGGCCACTCTACCTGATCGAAAGCCATCGTCGCGTCTAGGGAGAGGATGGCCGCGTCCTGGGGAAGGAGGTGGGTCCGGGCCAGCACGCCGTGCAGGCGCCGCAGATTAAGGGAGGTGTTGCGGCTGGGCATAAAGCCCGACTGGTCAGGGTGGACCAGCGTCGCCAGATGAGGCTGTAGACGCATCGCCAGCGTTTTGGCCAGTAATTTTGCCTCCACATTAATCGAAGATATCGGCCGGTAGGACGATGGGTGTTCCGGGGGCTTACCCGGCTTGTGTATCGTTACTATTGTCGCAAGTCTCTGATCCTGGGGCAAAGTTCCCTGCGTTAGGCTGTCGTTGTACATGTGGACCAAATGGGGGGTGACCTTGTTCGCTACCTTTTTATACAATTCTACCGGTAACCCATTGGGCCCCATCACTTTGCCTGTGTGTAGTGCCCCCAGTGCTTTTCCCACTTCTTCCACCGACAGATTGGCTTCCAACGTTACCACATCCTCCTCCTGCAGTGTTGGTATTGCAACTGCCCACATTGTGAGTGCCATTTTAGACTCCAGTTGAGTGAGGCGTAGATTGCAGAATTTGGTCTATTGGAAAGGCTCTGGTCTGGAGGATCGTACTTGGGAACCCGCTGGCCATCTTCATGCCCCTTGTTTCTTGCGTCTTTTTATATAGATGATAGCCTGAAAAGCCCAAACTGGTTGGGGTGTTCTTGAAGGGTGTACTGTTAGGCTTGCTTCGCCATCAGCCTGTTGTGTGGCGGAGGTGGAGCGATTCAGGAATAAAGCTGTTGCGTTCCAGCAGAAGAGCGATTTGCGTTCTAGTCAATGCAAGCGTCTCTTGCGCTTCCAGTTCACTTACCAATTCCTATCGGGTCACGACACGACGCAGTCAAAGACCTGGGCTCTTGGTTTGGCGGCTTCGTCTGGTTCCTGTTATTCGGTTTGCAGTCGAACTCAATGGCTCAGTTTTTACATGTCGGACAGCATCCTGCAGAAAGATAAGACAACAATTAAAGTATTGCTTTCAGCGGTAATGGGGTAGCGCAATGTTGCGCTTAGAGCTATATATATCTCTATTACAAGTACTACTTATCTGATTATAGTCCTCACAGCTTTGGAGATTCATTTTCTTTTGTGCATTGTACAAGAGGCTACAATAAAGAAAGCTTCTCATTAGTGTCTCCTGAGGATTTAAGGAGATGTATAAAACATAGCCCTCCATATTTTTGCATGTTTTCTTTTGTTTAAAATAGAGGAAATTCGTGGGGCGTGGCCTAGCGATCTGGCATGGCGGTCGCAAGTTAGGTGAGCTCCGCTCCGCCTGAAATCGATATCCTGTATTTCTCCTCTTTCGTTGGTGAATTTTTTACGCTGCGGCCCCTCGGGGTACCGGAGACCCTGGGGGCAACAATCGGACCCAGCGTAAACTGAATTTTGAGCTATTTTGCAGCAATGGTGGTGAGGTGTGCCAGAGCGGCCTAGTGGGAGGGCCCAGAGTTGGCTGCGAGAACCAACGCTAGCAGTGGAGCTGCCACGCTGGGAGTCCGGAGACGACTGGTGGCCGCCGCATCAGATCCTCGGTGGCGAAATTGGTGAGCGAGCGGTGGTGGCTGGTAAGACAGCGAGACCGGCGGATCTGAGTAGGAGGCCAGGTGAGTGCCCCCACTGGAGCCCTGCGCCCCCTGCCCCCGCCTCCTGTCCCCATTGCAGTGGTCGGCGGTGTGTTCGGGCCGCGAGGGCTGTGGGATGGCTGGCAGGGCCTATCGGGCCAGAGTGTCACACGGTGAGATTGAGCCTAGGCTACACGGCCGTGAAGACTGCGCAGAAAGACCTGTTACCTCCAAGGGGACACTTTGGGAGACGGCAACCACAGCCCATGGGGCGGGTGATTACAGTGCACTCAGCGCAGTGGCCCAGACGGCAGGTCAGCAGCCCTACACTGAGATTCCCTGGGGCTGACTGGTACAAGCAATTCGCCCTGAAATTTGACCGCCATATGTAGTTGCGATACAAGGGAGGTGGCGCTCCGAGAGGCCTTGGATGAAGGCGTGTCTGGCAAGTGTGGCTGAGATCGCTGGGGTAAGGCAGGATCCGGACTTACCTCTCACAGTTTCCTGGTGCACCGGAGTCAGCGCAATCTTATCGGCAGCCCGGGAGGTAGACCAGATATCACTCTACCGCTATTTACATCACAGGGCTGGGCTGCAGCATTGTAGTGCTGGAGCTGACTGTATTTAGGATTGCACCTATATCCTGTGGGGCCTGGAGTTGTTCTTTGCAGTAACAGCCATTAGGGGGTGTGCGGCCGTCTGCAGAAGCGGCCGGGTTAGTGCCTGGTGCGGCTTGTGGGCGGCGGCGCTTCACCCGTGTCTCCTACACCATGAATCCTATCACGGGGCCAGCTATCATCACCTGGAACCGTGTGGGCATAGCCTGACAGATGTTGTACAGAGTCCGGGTGCCGTAAGACGCTCCTTTTTCCTCCTGGGTAACCATTTTGCCCTGTTTTCTTCTTCTGGCCACTCTTTCATCTGCCTCTGGCGAATTAACAGTATTTAGCGCGGGGTCACACTGTTCTTTGTGTAACCAGGCGCTTTAAAAATGGTTTTATTATTATTATTATTAAGACGGGAGTCTACCTGGAGGACACCCACGCTGATACTATGGGAATAAATTCCCCAGCTGCTGCCATGACGAGGGTCAAACTAACTGCGGGCTCCGCCAAGCAATGCACTATAGATTGCTTCACTAGACCGGGAGCCTCTACCGCAGACCAGGGAGGAGCACAAGGAGGTGTCCCAGACAACGCCACGCTTATGGCAGCGATTACACAGTCCAGGGCCATTCTGGAAGAAAAGTTTGGGGTGGTGAGTACAGACGTCACACTCCTGATACAAGATCTTCAAAATGCGGTAGAACGCATCACAGAAGCGGAAACCAGAGTCTCTGGAGTTGGAGATTCAGTTACCACTCTGCAGAAACGAGTCACCACGCTTAAAACGCTTACCAGTGGCTTGGCCTCGCGGGTGGAGGAGGTGGAGGGCAGGGCCAGAAGGAACAATCTTCGCTTTGTTGGGTTCCCCAAAAGATGTGAAGGGGGGTTAATGGAACAGTTTCTCAGTAAGTGGTTGGTAGGTTGGCTCCCGTCAGAGTCACTTTCGGGATGCTTTGGTATTGAAAGAGCTCATAGGGCCCTGATGCAGAAGCCGCCTCTGGGGGCCCAGCCGAGGCTGGTTATTGCCAAGATTCTAAATTATATGGATAGAGATGCGATACTGAAACAGGCCAGGCTCAAAGAACCTATACTATATGACAACATATGCATCCTCATCTTCCCGGACTATACTAAATTAGTCCAGCAGAAACGCCAATCATTTATGGCTGCCAAGGCTCATCTCCGTGAGCTGAAACTTCCCTATGCCTTTTTGTTTCTAGCCAAGCTGCGGGTGGTCTATCAGCCTCGTACACTTTGACTCTTTGACTCTCCTGAGGACGTTTTTCATTGGACGGATGAAAATGTAAAGATTAGGCGCCGCACATCACCCAGGCTGGAGTCTGATTCCTCATCCAGTGAGGCTGCCCTCCAAACATCGAAGCCCAAGGTTAAGGGATCTAGGAGATCAAGATCGAGGCGACGCTCCAAATCCTGCAGTGATCCGGGCAGATCCACGTCTGTGCCCCGGAAGGGGTCCTGAACACCACAACAGTAACATGACTTTCCTGGCTGGGGAACCATATGTGTCCTAAAATAGACCGACAAAACGTGAGCAGGGGCTGATACCTCTGCTTGATCTCACATCGCTCAGGGGCTTGGCCGCTGAGTAATGGGCAGGTTATTGGGGATCCATTGGGGGGAGGGTGGGAGGCTCCCTTTGGGGTCCACATGCCACCTCCGCCGCGATATATACTTCAGTTGTTTTGTGGTCTAGGGACGGGGTTTGGGGGTTGTTGGGGAATTTTGGTTTTATGATTGCACCATGTTTCTGGCACACACACATCACATCTATGTACAAATGTATGGCTGTCCCACATACCAAGGCCCACCGGCCTCTAGATGGTGAACCTGATGGATAGTGCGCAACGCCGCACAGGTGACTTACGCATAGTTAGCTGGAATGTTAGAGGTGCTTTGGATAAGATTAGGAGAGGGGCCCTGTTACACCAGGCTAAACGCTATCGAGCGGATGTTCTGATGCTCCAGGAGACGCACCTATTGGGTACTAAAGCACTGTGTCTCCTTCTATGTGGCTATGTCCAAGTCTTCCACTCTGGGTTCACTAGGGGGTCGAGAGGGGTCGCAATTTTAATACATTGCAGAGTCCCCTACAGGCACGTTAAAACACGAACAGATACGCAGGGGAGATACGTATTCCTTGAGGGCACTATATATGGGGAACAGGTGGTCTTGGGGTGTGAATATGCCCCCTGCCACTGCAATGGGCCTTGGTTGAGCGCGCCACGACTTTGTGGGACGACTGGAACAGCGTAATGGATTTGAAGTTAGACAGTTGGCGACCCGGGGGGACAAGCCATCGCCCCTCACAGCACTAAACTGAACTCCTTGGCAACTGAGTTGGGTTGGGTGGATGTCTGGCATTGGCTACATGGAACGGAACTTGGCTACACTTATTACTCAACCTCCCATGATTCAAACTCCTGCATCTATTATTTCTTTGTGCCACGGAATGTAGTCGGGAGGGTGCGGGCAGTGGACATGCTCCCACGGGGTCTCTCTGATCATTCCCCATTGGTTCTGATGGTGCAACTGGGTCCTAAGAGCCCCCCATTTAGATGGTGTCTCTCCCTATGGTACCTTCAAGATGAGACGTACCGGGAACACATGAGACTGGCAGTCGACCAATACTTCGCGACTAACGTGGGAACAGTGGCTGAGGCGACGACGGTGTGGGAAGCTATGAAATCCACCTTGCGGGGAGTATATATTTCCTATTGTGCGACTGGGGAAGTCGAAGAGAGGCTCTGCTGCAGTCTGAGGCACACTTATTGCAATTGGAGCAATGTAGTAAGGGGGAGGGAGGTCATATTGCGCGCCGGCACCTAGTCCTGGCGCAACAACCTCACTCTGCCACCCTAATGGAGGAGGCCCGCCTTGCGTAGCTGGCAATCCATAGCAGAAACTATCAGTGGGGGGACAAGTCCAGCAAATTGTTGCATAGACTATGCCAGGGAACCTTACAACCCCAGGTACTCCCTAGTATACTAGGTCCTGATGGAGGGGTTGTTAGTGATCCCACCCATATAGCGGAGAGCTTCGCGGAGTACTTTGCGGATCTCTATACCCCGAGAGAGCTCCTGAAGGAGGATGTGATCCATCGCTTTCTAGATGATCTACCACCTCGCACCCTCTCTGAGGATGTGCAAACAGAACTGGAACTGCTGTTTACCATAGACGAGATTAGCACAGCGCTAGGAGAATTGAACTCTGACAAAGCACCAGGCCCTAACGGGTTACCAAGCTAATTCTTTAAGAAATAGATTTCCCAGCCTGGGTTGCACAACCTCCATGTCATCAAGGAAGCCAAAGACCGGGGCTGTCTGCCGAGAGACTGGTGCCATGCGGAAGTGGTTGTCTTAAACAAGCCGGGTAGGCCCCCAGACCAGCATGCCTCCTATCGCCCTGTGGAAAAGTAAATTTTGCCATGTTCTGTGTCCCTACGTGTCATCCATCATATGTTATGTGTGCATGACCAATATGCATATGTTATTCCCCATGTCCGATTCAAGACGCAATTACAGTTGTGTCCTCCTCTAGTATGCCAGTTTCCAGTCCTCGTGAATACTACGAATATCAGGCCTATGTAAAGCTACGTTGCCACGTTTCTCAGTGTGCACGTTATTCTATTATAAAGTCCCCGTTTCTAGGCCTCAAAAGGGCCTGGACACCAGATTCAGCTCCTGTCTCCTGAAGCCTCGCTGAGGAGCGATCCAGCCCCCACCTGTATCCTCGACCTTTCACTTACTTCCTGCCTCGCAGTGCCCGGTGCAGCTTGGCTCTGCCTCTGAGTCTGCCAAGACTATGTTATGATTCCAGCTATCAGTTTAGTCCTCCTTCTCTGCATTCCTAAGCTACTGAACTACATCAATAGTTTCCGTCATTGTCTGGCCTATGCGGCTCCATGTTAAGAGAAATACTGTATTTAATGGTCATTTAATATTCTTCATCACGCACTATATGTAGAATAAATGCATGCTCCAGTCTTAGAGTCAGTTAGCTTTTCCCCTCATGACTTCTAGTTTATATCGACATGTTCCCTAAACATCAGATACTAGATAGGGTTTAGGTACATGTCGCTCCGACCCTCCAGACTTTAGTCTCTGCTCCTAGCACAGAGTTCATAGCCCCCAGCTTCTCCTCGTAACACGTCATTGCCAGTTTGCGCGCACCACCAGGTTAGAGGTCCCGGCTCCTTAGGTAGCCCCCTCCTATGTTCCCGCCCATTCATGACATATTCTGTTACGTTTGCATCACATGTCTGAGTTACACCTTCTTTTTACTCTTATCTTTCGCGACTGCTACGCGTCACGCCTTCTGCTCCACCCACTGCTACGCCTACTGCAATGTAATGCTATGTGTTTGCGTTATGTATATATGCTCATGTATTGTTATTAAAAGGCAGCGCGCTCATCCCAGACCCAGCCCCAGCAGCTGCTGGGCCCTGTCATCCTATTCCTATGCAGGTTGTCCTGTTCCTGTCCTTTATGCTGTAATAAACCTGCAAAACTCCCACTACCTCGAATCTTGACTCTTATTTATTGAGCTATCTGTTATGATATATGTCTAGTCAAAAATAGGGTATTATTTATTTATTTACCACATAATGGCGCCCGAATAGGGACTTGCCCTTTCCCCACGCGTCGGTGAAGCCACGCCGACCCCCTGACCCTCTGCAGTCGTGACGGAACTCTTCTGCGCAGTGGCAGATATTTCTGCTCAAGTATCCCTCAGGCCCACGGAGGAGACGGAGGAGGCGGTCCAGCATCCAGACGAGACGGTGGAGGAACGCGGCGAGTCCCGACCAGAGCCCAAGCCAAGAGTCCAAGGTCCGAGGTATCCGGAGGTCCACCCGTAACTGAAGTCCGAAGTCCGAAGTTCGTCGTCGTAGCAGTCCAGTCCAGTCCGAGGCCTTCCGTTCTTGCTGCCCGGTGAGTACCGTTACTGGGGTGGTATCTAGACAGGGTCAATTTAATTGACTCTGGTCTGTGGGTTGGTGGTACACAGTCCCACAAACGAAGTGTCCACTTCGGTGGATGCGGGTCCTGACGTGTCTCTTTAAGAGACCGGTAAGTTTCGTACTGTTTCAGCAGTGCATCTAGTTTCTGTTCTAGTCAGTTCTGTTCTCGAGAAATTTCAAGTATTTCCAGGTGGTATTCTGTTCGAACTGTTATTTATAATGTTCTTCATGTATTTTAATGTTGTGGTATGAGTGCGACGTGATTTCGTGTTTTCATTGTGTATTGTATTATGTCCAGATTATAGTCCAGTCATGCCGCTCTTCTCAAAATTACGTCAGTTAAAAACTAGAAAGGGTCTGCTGGAAGCAGCAGTTCCCGTCCCGCCCAGGGACAGTCCAGGTCACTTTATGTATCAGAAACATGGCATAAGTGCCATATTGTATCTAGATTTATGGGTAGAATATACCAAACAGTTAGAAGAAAAGTATAGATGGCCCGTATCGGGTACATGGGATGCCGAATGCATCATGCGAGTAGAAGAAGCATTATGGAAAAAGAAAGCCAGACAGTCACAGAAAGATGCCATCGAGTTATGGCGCAAAGAAGCTCATAAAAGAACCGAAAAAGAAATCAGAAAGACAGAACTAAGTAGAGAATCCCAAGAACGAGCCCAAGAAAGAGAATTAATCGAGATAGGTGAACGAGTTAGAACTGAGCAATCAGACAGACAGAGAAATGCCCTCATTAAGGGTATGTATCCTCTTCTTGCCGAGGGCTTGCCAAAAGCGACCCCGGAGGCATCCAGTAATTTCCCGCCACCGTTAGTTCCGATCAAGCTACGTCACAAACCGACCGCAGCTGATATTTTTATTTCGTCCTATTTGGACGACACAGTCCCCGAATATGCAAATCCTGTTCGCGCTCCGCCAGTCCCTGTAAATCAGGTAATTCCTGCTCCTCCAGACACCGGGGTGCCCTTAACAGCCCCCCCGGGTCAGCCCGCCATACAAGTCCAGCCCACGTTACAATTACCGACCCTGCCAGGACGGAAAGCATCAGTTGATGATTCTAGTTTAGGGGCCGCAGGAGGAGGTCTTCCTCAAACCCCGCCGCCATACAAGCGTTTATCAGCACTCGAATTACATGCTCAAGCATCACAGCGTACTCCTAAAAGTAATAAGTCTGTTGCAGAGATCAGGCAAACCCTTGGCGAATGTGTCTATGACCCAGTTCCAGGCGAGTTTAATATGGTTTTATATTCCGTACGCGTAAGGAGAGTGACCGAGTATCTAGTCACCCTGCCGAATATGAAAGAAGATCTAGACAGGATATATCGTTTCATCCGTACAGGGGATGACCCACAAAGTATTAGTGATGCCATGTCTCAAAGGAAAGCCGAGATTCAGCGCATGATATTAAAGTTCTTAATTAACTGTCTAATAAGAGAACAGGATTACCCGTCTAAAGACCCGGAAGAAATGAAAACTCTGACAAAGTGGAGTGATAATATAGCCGAAGGAAAGCACAATACCTTTGGTGCCATGGAAAGTATGTACAAGAAAATCCGTAGAGAGATAATAAAGATACACGAACAGCGTAAAGCAGCACAAGTAAGCGAGAAAGAAAGTACCTCTGATCCTGAAGAGGAAGACGACGAGAATACCGCCAGAATAGCGTATGTAGGAAAATCTAGATTTCCAGATCGCCATTTACGTCTAGAACACAAGTCTACTTTCCATCATTCAGCACCAGAACAAGGTTCCCTAGAACAAGTATTTCAAGCTACCGATCACATTCTGAAATCACGAATCGGTTATAGTGAGTTAAGTACTATGCATGAACAGGAACTAGTCCGATCAGCAGTCAGATGGATTACTGATTCTACCACTTTTCCAGACGAAATAGTGGCACAAATGTTTCTGAAAATGCCCCCAGCCGAGCAGCGACTGGTGGGTATGTATATGATTCAGCACCTCATTACTCTGTATGAGGGTCAACATTCTGATCCAGGCCCGTTACATGATATCCTGAACGAGTTACTCCAGTACAAATGGAGAGGTCTAGGTACCGATTTAATTAATGTCATTCTAGAACAGCGCCACAAATATAGAACATTCTTGAACCCGCATTTTGTTCATGTCTCACCCCCAGAAAGTAAATCATTCTACATAGACAGACAGAATCCGTTACGAGAAGTCCACCCAGTCAGAGGAGCGGGTGGCGAAATGCAGCGAGTGTTTGTATACACTCCAATCACAAAGATGGAACTCCTCGAAATGAAGAAATTAATTCCCTGTCATGACAAAGATCCAGCAGGGTTCCATAGAGAATTAAAAGACATGCTCCGTATGGGAGAATACACTTACCCAGATATCATTAAAATGTTAAAGGTTCTGCTACCCGCAGGGGTGTATGAAAAGCTAAAGGAAAAAGAATGGGAGGTGGGAGAGAAAAAGATAGATTGGGCAGTCCTAGAAGCAGAAGATAAGATACGTGTACCAGGTACTGGTCTTGGAGAGAAATGTAAAGAATTACCAGAATTATTAATTCAAGTTTTACCCAGATTATTAACAACGAGAAAAGAAGACTGGGATGCAATCTCAGCCTGTAAACAGAAACAAGATGAAGATATTAGTGATTTTTATTCTAGGTTTGAAAAGTGCTTTAGTATCAACAGTGGCCTCAAGACAAGTAGTGAGTCATACCCTCACCTTTTCGTTACCAAATTAGTCGAGAATTCAAGTCCACCAATTAAAAACCGAGTTTTGAAAGTCGAAAGCACCTGGCAAGCAAATACTCCGTCCCAGATGCTCCAGATGCTCCAGTACCACCAGAATAGAATCAGGGAAGAGCAAGAACACGAAAGAAAACGTATGAAAGACACGAAAATGAAAGTGCTAGTTGCACAATCTGTTCCCCAAGACAGTCAGAAGAGGGGTCCGAATCAAGTCAGTCATCCTGCAGCTCCCGTTAAAGGGAACTGCAATTATTGTAAACAGCCAGGTCATTTTATAAATGAGTGTGCAGTTCTGAAACACAACATAGCTACTGGTAAGACCAAAGAAAGACCACGTCCGCCTAGACAGGAACAAGTTTCACAGATTCCGCAGCCACAGAATGCACAACAGACAGTTACAGTACCGCAGCCTATTGCTGCAACACAGCATGTTACATCGCAGATGTACCAGTATGCACAGTCTGAGTATCCAGAGTACCAGCCATATTCATGAAACAGCCTAGAGAGGGAGGTAGGCTTGCCTCTCATCGAGATACCTGTAGATCAAGAAGGTCCCTATGTTCACAGTCAAGTATTAGGGAAAGACAGAAAGTTTTTGATTGATACAGGGGCAAGTAGGACCACAATTAGTCATGCCGAAGTTCCAGGGGCTCCGCTCTCTGGCTCAAGAAATGTTTCCCTTGGATTTTCAGGAAAGCCTATCGTTAATGAGATTTCAAAGCCAGTCACTCTAGAAGTAGGTCCATTGTCCCGCACTACTGATCTGTTACTTACTAAGTCATGTCCAGAAAATCTATTAGGCATTAAGACATTGAAAGAGTTAGGTGCAGTTATATGTTGTTCCCCAGAGGGAATACGTCTGTTCCTACGTGACTTTAAGGGTCACTATGTATTACGAGATTTTGATTCAAGACTGTCTAAAGTTCCGCAGCATTTATGGGCGCAAGGTCCAACTGATGTAGGTTATATGCAAATCACACCCCATCGTGTGACTCTCAAACCAGGTGTAGTGTTACCACGAATCAGGCAGTATAGATTGCCACCTGAGGCTGTAGCAGCCTTATCCAAAATTATTGGCGAGCTCATGGCTCAAGGAGTAGTTGTAGAAACTGACTCCAATGTATGTAACTCTCCGATCATTCCAGTCATGAAACGTACTGATCCAAATGCACCCCCAGTATATCGATTAGTGATTGATTTACGGGAACTTAACAAATGTATTATTCCTCAGTACCCAGTTGTCCCAGATATCTCTTCCCTATTGACAGCCATTGATTCCGAAGCCACGTTCTTCACTGTCATAGACCTCAAGAACGCATTTTTTAGTGTTCCCATCCATCCAGACAGCCAGTTTCTTTTCGGATTTTGTTTAAATGGAAGGAGCTATATGTTCACACGCGCTCCTCAAGGTTTCACAGAAAGTCCTAGTATTTACAGTCAAGCACTTAAGAGACAACTAGACAATATTCACATGCCAACTGACACTGCCCTGCTCCAGTATGTCGATGATCTACTGATCACAGCCCGTTCTGAACGTGCTTGCGAGCGAGCATCCCTGACGGTTCTGTATTTTCTAGCCGAGATGGGGCACAAGGTGTCCCCTTCGAAGCTTCAATTCTGTGTCCAGCAAGTGGTCTACTTAGGACACTTACTGTCCAAGAGGGGTAGGCAGTTGACACCAGAACGTATCCAGTTAATAGTGAGTCTTCCTCAGCCCAGGACCCAGAAGGAGGTACGTGCCTTTATCGGCCTTACTTCTTATTGCAGACAATGGATTCCTCAGTATGCATTTCTAGCCAAGCCACTGATACAGTTAACGACACAGGAGGCAGCCGTATCGACTGTTCTCCCTTGGACATCTGAACATACACTTAGTTTCAACGAGTTAAAGAAAGCTTTATGCCAAGCTCCAGTTCTAGCTACACCGAACTACAGTAAGCCTTTTACACTTTTCGTTACTGAACGTGAAGGTACAGCATTATCTGTTCTTACACAAGATCAAGCAGGACAATACAAGCCCTGTGCTTATTTTTCGAGCACACTAGATCCAGTCGCCCAGGCTCTGCCTGCGTGCCTCAAGTCGGTTGCAGCCACAGCACTAGCTATCAGACAAAGTGATTCCATAGTCTTAGGACATACCTTGACAGTACAAGTCCCACACTCCGTGGAAGTTCTTTTAAATCGAACACAAACACAGCACTTGACAATTGCACGTTTAACAGGTTATGAACTGACACTGTTCCAGCCACACATAGAAATCAGACGCTGCAACGTTTTGAACCCTGCTACACTGTTACCATCAGCTAGTTCAAATTCTGCCACACATGATTGTGTGGAAGTAGTCAACATTACGACAAAGCCAAGGCAAGATCTGACAGATATTCCGTTACCAGACCCTGACCTGACACTTTATGTGGATGGTTCATGTATGAGAACTAGTACAGGAGAACTAGTCGCCGCGTATGCAGTGACTACTGATACCGAAGTTATTGAAACACACCGTATTGATACTCTGTCCGCTCAAGCAGCAGAGCTAGTTGCTCTGACACAAGCCTGTATACACGCCAAGAACCAGAAAGTTAATATTTACACAGATTCACGCTACGCATTTGGAGTCGTTCACGACTTTGGAGTGCTCTGGCAGGAGAGAGGTTTCATGACTTCTCATGGAACCAAGATTCAGCATGGTTTCCTTATCCAAGCTCTGTTAGATGCAATACATTTACCGACATCTATCGCTATCATGAAATGCAAAGCACATACGAAAGTCACTGACATTATTTCTCAAGGTAATGATCTAGCAGATCGCACAGCCAAGCTTACAGCACAGACTCTAGACAGTCCAGTTAACATGACACACACTCCAGATCTGACTACATGTATGACAGTTAAGGACCCTACTCAAGATGTCATAGATATCCAGTTACATGCTACTCCCGATGAAACCAAGAAGTGGTCTGAACAAGGAGGGGTCCAGACAGATCAAGGATGGGTGACGAAGGGTAGGACCGCATGGTTTCTCCCCGACTCTATGGTTCAAGTCATCATTAATACCGCACATAGTCCAGCACATTTAGGAGAAAAAGCTATGTTAGACAGTATCCAGAACATTTGGTTCAACAAGCATTTACGAGCTGCAGCCAAGCAGAAAGTCCGTACCTGTATGATATGTTGCCAGTTTAATCCAGGTAAAAGTGTCCCGGTGGAACAAGGTGGTTTCCAGCCCCCTGACCACCCTTTTGAAGTCCTCCAGATGGATTATATTCAGATGGAGCGATGTCAAGGTTTCAAGTATGTCCTTGTAGTTGTATGCGCTTTGTCCAGATGGACAGAAGCATATCCAGTCCCAGATTACACAGCCGCGACCACTGCCAAGCAGTTGGTTCGTGAGTTTTTCCCTCGATATGGACTCCCTAGAGTCGTATATTCTGATAACGGTCAGCCATTCTCATCTGAACTCATGAAGCACGTTTCCCTGTTGTTGGGGTACCAGTGGAAGTTTCATTGTGTACGCCATCCTGAAGCAGCTGGTCTAGTCGAGAGACATAATCAGACTCTGAAAATTCGAATTGCCAAAATATGTAAAGATAAGGGTGTGGACTGGCTAGTAGCTCTGCCAGTTGCTTTGTTTTATATGAGCATGGTCGCACATTCCAGATCAGGTCTGTCCCCGTATGAGGTCGTATTCGGCCGCCCCCCTAACATGTGGGGTACTCCTAGACCCCGAAGTATTACTGATGTTTCATGTAATATGCTGACAGATTACCTAGCTTCCTTGATGTCTGCCCTCAACTCATGTCGTTCACAGGTTGCCGCCACATTTCCAGACAATACCGAGGTGGCACCGCATGAAATCGTTCCAGGTTCGATGGTGCTCGTACGTAACTTCGACAGATCAAGTCCGCTGGAGCCACGTTGGAAGGAGCCCCGTCAGGTCCTCCTCACCACCCGTACAGCTGTGAAATTGGAAGGACGCCGCGGCTGGGTGCACCTTTCGCACGTCAAGAAATTCTACGGATTAAAGCCGGTCTCTAAGAACATTTCCCAGGATATCAAGACTTGTCAAAACATTGTTTCTAAGGACTGTCCCGCAAATGACATTGCTACAACCCCTCCCCTGTTAGAGAAAACTCCGCAACAGGAGTATAAACAGAAATTAAGGTCTAGTAAAATAAGTCAGCCAGTTTGATTGTCTAAGTCCTCCCCTAGGTGAAACGGTTAGACTGTTTCTGACATGTATAAATTAGACCCCCAAAGTGAGAGAGTTAGTCAAAACTCAATCCGATGTATCGTTTTTCTAAGTTTCATATTATTTCTCAGCCTTTTGATTTCCTGCACTAGTTACGCATTTTTCCTGTGTTTTCCAGTTCCTCATGTAAATAAGCCTTCTAATGTTACAGTAGAGCACACGTTTAGTGATCTGCCTCCTCACGAATATTCATACCGCCTCGCTATGCGTAATAACTCTTTCATCCGCATGTTACATTACTCACACCAGACCAGCAATGCCACTAATTGTTGGGTGTGTGGTCGACTCCCCCCTTTCCAGACGTCAAAGGGAGTTCTGCCACTTTTTCCTTATCCTTTTTCACATAATGGTTCGTGTGGAGCATGGTCCACGTTAACGTCCTCCTTAACAGATATGTCTTTTCTTAACAGCACATGTTTCCCAGACAAGCAAGGTTTCCCCCCCAGAACAGGTTTAGATCCAGAAAATGAAGTGTACAATTTAGGTAATTATTCGTCGAATTTTATGGTCCTGAATGTTCAGTCTGATACTACTCCAGACTCACCTGCTATTTCAGTATTACCAGTCAAAGGCGAATTATGTGTCCGTAATTATGGTTCTGTACACGTAGGACATAGTGATTGTACTACTATTATCCAGTATAGTGACAGTGGGAAATCTATTTTTAAAGCTTCACGTCATTCTTATTTTGTTTGTGGTCAAACCGCATATGTTCGTCTGCCCCTCGATTGGGAGGGAACCTGCTACATTGCCTTCCTACTGCCACCTGTTTTCCTAGCCCCACCTGACTACCATAGGAATTCCTTCCTAGTACATACTAGACACAAGAGAAATCTCCCGATTGTCGACTATACTGAAACTGCTGCAGAGCAATTCATTGATATTGATAAAGGTGTTTTCCCTTATTTAGGTACAGTTGTGAATAGTAAGCTAATCCGTAGGTTAACAAGAACCCTTGAAGCTGTAGTAGATGAGACTGCCTCCGCTCTAGGTAACTTAACCGAAGAGCAATCCTTTATGAGAATTGTTGTGCTCCAGAATCGTCTCGTCCTTGACGTCATACTGGCCGATAGGGGCGGGGCCTGTAGACTCATCGGATCCAGTTGCTGCATTTTCATTCCAAATAACGCGCCGTCTGTTTATTCAGCTATATCCAGACTTCATAAAATTGCCCATCTATTACACCAAGATCCAGGCACCTGGACATGGTCCGGTTGGTTCTGGAATATAATTTCCGCCTGGGGATGGAAAGTCCTGTCCTTTCTAGGTATCGCAGTAGCGATCATATTCAGCTGCTGCCTCTGTATACAATGTGGCCCTGCGATTTGTGGCATTTGTGCTACCTCTTGTATTCCTAGTCCCAAGCCCCGTTCTAAATCCCGTTCCAAGATAATTCGAGACGAGCAAATGATACTGTATGAAATGATAGACGGTATCATGAATATTGATGTTTCCTGATGGAAACGTAGTGACAAGGAGGGAATGTGGAAAAGTAAATTTTGCCATGTTCTGTGTCCCTACGTGTCATCCATCATATGTTATGTGTGCATGACCAATATGCATATGTTATTCCCCATGTCCGATTCAAGACGCAATTACAGTTGTGTCCTCCTCTAGTATGCCAGTTTCCAGTCCTCGTGAATACTACGAATATCAGGCCTATGTAAAGCTACGTTGCCACGTTTCTCAGTGTGCACGTTATTCTATTATAAAGTCCCCGTTTCTAGGCCTCAAAAGGGCCTGGACACCAGATTCAGCTCCTGTCTCCTGAAGCCTCGCTGAGGAGCGATCCAGCCCCCACCTGTATCCTCGACCTTTCACTTACTTCCTGCCTCGCAGTGCCCGGTGCAGCTTGGCTCTGCCTCTGAGTCTGCCAAGACTATGTTATGATTCCAGCTATCAGTTTAGTCCTCCTTCTCTGCATTCCTAAGCTACTGAACTACATCAATAGTTTCCGTCATTGTCTGGCCTATGCGGCTCCATGTTAAGAGAAATACTGTATTTAATGGTCATTTAATATTCTTCATCACGCACTATATGTAGAATAAATGCATGCTCCAGTCTTAGAGTCAGTTAGCTTTTCCCCTCATGACTTCTAGTTTATATCGACATGTTCCCTAAACATCAGATACTAGATAGGGTTTAGGTACATGTCGCTCCGACCCTCCAGACTTTAGTCTCTGCTCCTAGCACAGAGTTCATAGCCCCCAGCTTCTCCTCGTAACACGTCATTGCCAGTTTGCGCGCACCACCAGGTTAGAGGTCCCGGCTCCTTAGGTAGCCCCCTCCTATGTTTCCGCCCATTCATGACATATTCTGTTACGTTTGCATCACATGTCTGAGTTACACCTTCTTTTTACTCTTATCTTTCGCGACTGCTACGCGTCACGCCTTCTGCTCCACCCACTGCTACGCCTACTGCAATGTAATGCTATGTGTTTGCGTTATGTATATATGCTCATGTATTGTTATTAAAAGGCAGCGCGCTCATCCCAGACCCAGCCCCAGCAGCTGCTGGGCCCTGTCATCCTATTCCTATGCAGGTTGTCCTGTTCCTGTCCTTTATGCTGTAATAAACCTGCAAAACTCCCACTACCTCGAATCTTGACTCTTATTTATTGAGCTATCTGTTATGATATATGTCTAGTCAAAAATAGGGTATTATTTATTTATTTACCACAGCCCCATTTCACTTCTGAATGTCGAGGCTAAGATCCAGGCCAAACTACTGGCCAATCACCTGAAAACCCACATCACTACCTTGATTCATCCAGACAAGGCCGGCTTTATGCCTCAGCGGGCCATGCGACACAATATTCGGTGGGCACATAACGCATTAGCTGCCATCCGGGGAAGGGGGGTCCCGGCGGCTCTACTACTGGCGGATATGGATAGGGCATTCGACTCCCTTAGTTGGGTATATTTATTTGCGCTTCTTGACCGTCTTAACATGGGCCCGAAATTCTTGGCATACATCAAACTACGGCATCAGTAGGGGTCGCTGGGTCCGTATCCTCTACATTTTCGGTCGGCAGGGGCACTTGTCGGGGATGTCCCCTGTCACCGTATCTCTTTGCATTGGCAATGGAGCCGCTGCCGGCGTAGGTACGACTAGATGCACAGGTGGCCGGGTTCGAGTGGGACCATGGGCTCTCTGACCACATTGCACTAAACGCGGACTATGTCCTCCTTTTTCTAATAGATTTCAACAGGACGTGCCCCAGCTCCTCCATATTATGCTAATTTTCTGTAAATCATCTGGACAATATATGAATCCAAGCAAATCTACGTTATGGGTGTTGGGAGGGATGTTGAAATTGGGGTCCTGAGCCACAGCGGTGCGAGTGTCATCAGATGACCTGAAATACTTGGGAGTTTTTTAATCTGACTCGCCGAGAGTTGCGTGGGACAGGAATATAGCTCCAATTTGGGCACGGACGAGGGAGGAGATGAAAACTTGGTCACATATGCCCCTTTCCATCATCCCCTTTGGTATCGCTTTGTTCGCCCTGAGTTGGCAGGGTATGCCCAGATGTGGGTCTCTTGCTCACTCTACCACTGGATTCAAGATAGCCTGGCTGATGAGGATTATGAATCCGAAACCGGTCCCAGGATGCTTGTTTCGGTCCAGGGAAAACATGGCTTGGCAGTTCGGGCTGGACTGTTCCCATGAGGCACAGGGTCAGACTGATTTGCATATGGCCATGTCTGAACTGGGGTGGTGAAGTGAGCTAAAGAATGATGGTGGATTAAACCCAGATCAGTTGACTGGGGGTGAGTGTTTGCTTTGCTCAAGCATTCCGTCCATCATCCCCTTTGGTATCGCCCTCCTTTCCATATATGGCAAATCTACCATTTTTAAAATGGTGTCCTTACCTCGCCTGTTATATCAATTGCAGAACCATCCATTCCTGGTGCCCCCCTCGTGGTTTTGTCAAGTAAACGTGGGGCTGGGGCAGTTTCTGTGGGCAGGGTGAGCAATCAGAGTGGCACTGGGGACCTGCTTTCGGTCCACATACTGTGGAGGGGTGGCCACTTCCGATATTCAATCATATTATATGGCTTCACAGTTACTGGTACTGAATGAATGGTGGTATGGGAATCGAGAAGACCCCGCCTGTGCAGTGGAACGAAGGCTTATGGGCGGGTCCACGTACATACCATTTTATACTTATTTTTATGCATCACTGCGCAATTCTTTACCATCGGCCACCCGGGTGATATTTCAAGTATGGAAACAATCCCTTCGTAGAATGGGCTGGAGGAATAAATTGACCAAGGAAACCCCACTATGGCATAATGGTCGGCTACAGCAAAAAGCAGCACTTTCTAGACTCCAAGGTTGGGACGCTGTCGAGCGAGCAACAGGCTCCAAGCAGAAACCAGCTCCTCAGAAGAGTAGACAGTGCCTCCCTCTGTTCCTACGACACAACACCCCCTGCGGCTCGTAAATACACACAGGACGGGCGGTGACGCCAGAAAAGAGAGAGACCTAAAACCCTTAGGTCTCCTTGTATGAAGACAGGGTATTTTAGACAAGGTACGCCCAATAGGAGGCTGCAGCCTGCAGGGGAGAGAAGAAAACAGACACACAACAGGGTTTCTTAGTACACTAATATAAAGGAACAAGGACACTTACGTTTTCCTGTAATGAGTATGCTGCAAGGCTCTTACCTGCCCAACGTGTGTAATGCACCCAAAAGGTATCCACAAAAAGCAATAGTATACGAACCAAAAAAAGGCAGGGTGGATACTTAGGTCTCTCTTTTCCAGGGAAGGAATCCACGGAAGAACAGAAGAGTCCAAACACAGTCTCTCTCTCTTCTCAATAAGAAGAGTCCAAAAGAAAATGTCTGTCAGGGGTCGTGATGATTCTCACAGAGTCAGCAAAGGAAAACAAAAACAACGTTCACTCCAATGGAGCCGCTCTCGGGCGATTCCCACAGAGAATTGGCTGACGGACGCTAACACTCGGCGTCCTTCAGTCCGGAGAAAGGAAAAGCAAAATCCTTCGTCAAAGTCCTGTCGGGCCACTGACCCGCCGAGAAATCACAGCGGAACACTCCAGTCTCGGGTAAGAAGTCGTAGGGACCCAGCGGAGGCTTACGGGTCGGGGTTATGGACAGGAACGCCAAAATCGGTGATCCGCAATCAGCGGAAAAGGAATGGAGGTGAACAACTCCGATGAGCACTGCGGCGGGGGGAGTTTACACAGTGCCGTGATGAGGGAAGTAGCATGAGAGACAGCAAAAGCCAGCGCGGCCGCGCGAGGCTTCTGCAGCAGATACACGAACCAGTTCAATGAGCAAAAACAGCAACAGTGATCCAAGGGTCGGGATACAGGCAGGATTCCAAACGAAAACCAAGCACCGTCGATAGGGGAATGGAGACATAAGAACCTCCCCATCGTATCCTGATTGGTGCAGGAGGATCGTAGTCTTCTGCAGAGTGCCTCACGGCATTCTGGGACTTGTAGTCTCTGTTGGGCAAAAAATCACCGAACAACATACTCAGAACATGCCCTAAGGACTCCGGGTCCTAACAGACGCCATTGATATATCCACATATGGGGATGTAATGGGGGCGTTGTCCTCAAATCCTTCCAAGAGCTTCAACGTATTACATGCCCAAAACTCAGTTCTATAAATAACTCCAGTTTCGACATGCTATCTCCCGAGTATTGCAGGGCTAGAGGCGCTTCCTGAATTCAGTCCGATAGAGGCCAAAGTCTTTATGGGGGGATCTCCAGGATCACAAAATTTCAAAGATTTATCATCCCTGGTGACACACTTTTCCACGACGCTTGATAGACTTAAAGAGGCCTGGGAGGGGGATGTAGGCCAATTGGATGGGGACGACTGGACGGACGCGTTGGACTCCCCTAGAGGAGCGGCAATATCGATAAGACTACCTCTCATTCAATTAAAATACCTTCACCGGGCCTATTACAAGAGGCTCAGGCTGTGGAGGGCTGGGCTGGTAGCTTCTCGCCGTGCCGGAGATGTGGTCGGGAGGAGAGATCCCTTATTTATATCATCTGGCACTGCACGGCGCTTACAAAATGTTGGAAAGGGGTGCTGGCATGTTTGGCGGAGGTACTGGGGTGGGAGCTCCCTTATTCACCGAAACTGACAATTTTACATATCATGGAGGATATTGGTGGTAACATCTACAAGAGGCACTTATTGTTACTGGGCTTGACCTTAGCCAAAAGAGATATAGCACGGTTGTGGAAGGCGACAACCTCACCTTCGCTTTTGGCGTGGAAGAATGGGCTGGTCTTGAACATGGGGTTGGAGATCCCGATATTTAAGGCCAGGGATTTGCCCGCAAAAGCACCCCAACATCTGGAAGTGTGGCTGTGTAACTGGGGGGGGGGTGGAAGGGGGTTATTATGATGGTTATGTTATGTTAAATCTTGGATACCGTTGACAACATTTTGTAAAGTAATGGTCAAAGGCAATGACTTGTAATGCTGGACATGGCAGATGCTTTCTGGTTTATGGAGCACTGCGCTGTATATGACTTTTGATACAATAAAATGTGTATTCAAAACAAAAAAAACAGAGGAAATACTCAAGTATTATTTTCAACCTTAAGTTCCTCTGATGGATTTGCTGACCTTTTTGGGCTATTCTGGGTTTCCTGCTATATCCTGATTTTAGGTGGGTGTTTACACTGTCAGATTTATTTTCACCCCGCTGTTTAATGCACTATGCTGCGCACATAAATATTTAGCTTTTCTATTTTATAAATTGCACACTGCTCCCGTAAATACAGTTACTAAATTATTTGTGGAAGAGGGGAATATAACAGGTAGTAAACACAATAACTACATAGATCTGTAGACACAAGGTGTTGGTAATATTACAATACTAGGCACACAACCCTAATGTTCTTATTCTGTTCTTTACATGCAGGGAACACCTAGGACTATCCTGAAACGTACCTTTCTCACTGAAATACGCCATGGGACATTTGTCTTTCTCTTCACTTGTTTACCCTCTTCCCCCTTCTTACCAGACTTGCTTTGACCTTGTTGGGCATGGTTGGTGGGTAATGGAAGTTAGGACCTTTTTTTTCAAACCTTGCATATCACTCCTGAAGAAACTATAGGTGAGATCTAGCACCCCTGTTTTATTTGGGGGCGACACATGTTTGACCAGGCATCTTTGGTGTGGTTTTCCTCTGTCTTTTTCTGCTTCTGACCTCCTGTTTTTGGTTGTGTGCTGCATTTCCTTTTTGCTGGTTTTAGAATTCTGGGCACTTTACCACTGCTGATCAGTGCTAAAGTGCAAATATTCTCTGTGTAAATTGTGATTATGCTTGGCTATCAATGATTAGCATATTTGATTTACTAGTAAGTCCCTAGTATAGTGTGCCAGCTTTGCCCAGGGCCTATAAATCAAATGGTACTAGTAGGCCTGCAGCACTGATTGTGCCACCCACATGAGTAGCCTTGCAACCATGTCTCAGACCTGCCACTACAGTGTATGTGTGTGCAGTTTTAAACTGCCATGTCAACCTGTCAAGTGCACCTACTGGCCAGGCACAAACCTTCATTTTTCTATATGTAAAAAGGTAGCCCCATGGGCAGGGTGAATGTATGTGAAAGATAGTACATGTACTGGTGTGTTTTACATGTCCTGATAGTGAAATACTGACAATTACATGTTTCTCTATTGCAAGGACTGTCTCCCCCATAGGTTATCATTGAACTGCTTTGTAACCTCTTATATGTGTAACTTTCAATTGCAAAGAGATAGAGATTTGGAGTTTGGGGTCCCTGAACTCACAATTTAAAACACATTTCTTTTTATAAACATTAAAAAAAAGTTAAGCAAAGTTAGTGAAGTTGTTTATTAAATTGCATGTTTGAAAATACCGCTTTTAGAAAGTGGACATTTTCTTGCTTTACCATTCTGGGCCTCTGCCTGCCTGTGGAATCCACATCTGGTTTAGACTGGCAGTTGGGCTGTTTGTGCATTTACTCTAGACAGTCACACAAAGGGAGTGGAGGTGTGCCCTGCATATCCTGTTTGCCCATCACCAGGCTGATGGGTCTTCCTGAGCTAGAGTGGTGGGAGGAGCTATCACTGATACCTGAATAGGGCTGCGTATGTCCTCACACAAAGCTGTCTCTACCCCCCATAGTGTGTCTTGAGTCAGGTCAGGGCAAGGCAGGATCTTGTTCACTACAAAGACTATCCTTTGAAGATTGCCTACTTCAAAGGCAGAAAGGGGTATAAGTATTGGACCTCTGACCCCATATTTTTGGAACACTTGTGGACTAAAAGGAAATTCTGGCAAGAAAAATAGCTGGAGAAGCTGTAGGAGGGGAACTGCCATTTTGCTTGTTTCTGTGTTGTGCTGGCCTGCTGCTTGCTGCTTCTGTCTTGGACAGTGAAAAGACTGAACTTTGCTTTCTATATCCTGTTTTCCATGTTGCTCCAAGCACTTGAGTTGAGCCTGCCTCCTGTTGGAAGTCTCGGGGATATCAAAAACTTCACCCACATCTTCTTACCAGCACTGGGACCCTTCTGCTGTGAGTCACAAGTGGTAACAAAACCAGTGCTGGGCCTGTGGAACTGGGTGGTTGTGCTGTAACCTCCAGAAAAGCAAACCCAACATCACTGCCTGCACTGAAGCCGTGGTCACATCCAGTGAAGAGCAAAACGCACCGACCGTGATGATATCGCAGCCCCGGCATCACCAATGACATCACTTCACGCCGTCACCGCCGCTGCCTGAACCAAAGCCGAGAGTATCGCTTGTGAAGAGCACGCCACATCTCCTCAACAACATTGCAGCCTCTGGTGTACCGACGACAGCGCCATCGACTCCGCTGCTGCTGCCTGCACCATGGCTGAGAGCACCATTTGTGTAAAGCACGACAAATCGCCACATCTCACATCCCAACCCCTGGCTTGGTCGATGACAGCACCCAGTCCTCCAACACACGCCGCAGTCTGCACAAAAGCTGTGGTCAACACTCGTGAAGAGCACGATGCATCGACCGCAATGACATGGCAGTCTCGGCCCCACCAGTGCTCCTGACCTCGACATCACAGAGATCCACCTGCAACATGAGTGACACCACAGCCTCAACGACTCCTGCCCAACTTTCAGAACTGATGCCTCATCTTTGGATTTCATTGCAAGGTCCCTGTGGCTCCTTAATTTCTAAAGGTACAGTTTTGCAGGTCTCCTGATGCTGCATCACTGAACTGTTGGATTTGTGTTGCTCACAACGCCGTGATAGCTCCAGTCGGCGCTATCAACTTCAAGGAACTGTATTTTTAGTTATGCTTGTAAATTCATATCTTTTCTTATGTATCTTGGATTTTTGTTGTTTAGGTCTTGCTTTATCCAGCTAAAGATTGGTAATGTTCTGAACTGGTGTGTTGTCCATTTGTAGTGTTTTTACCGTGTTACTGTATGTGTTGGTACAAATGCTTTCACATTGCTTCGGAGATAAACCTGACTGCTCGTGCCAAGCTACCAAGGGGGTGAGCAGGGGTTATCTTAGATGTGTAATGCCCTTACCCTGACAGGAATAAGGGTGCTTACTTGGACAGGGTGCAAAGAGAGACCCCCATTTCAAACATGTGGCAATGCATGTGACCTAGGTAGCACTGGCAACCCCCACCTCTGTTCAGCTGTTGTGCCTACAGCGGAGCGGTCTCGAAGATGGTCCTTGGTTGCTGTCCTTCTCAATTCTGAGATGTATTCCTCTGGCCTAACCTAGACCACCAAAGATGTCCTTAGACTGTTGCACAATCCGTGTTTAGGAGGGGGCATTCTGGTGGCGAAGTGTCCATCAAGCACTCATTCCTTTTCATTGTTCTCCAAGGCCTTGTGTGACCTCTTAAAACCCAATACCTGTTAACACGTCCACATTTGGTGGCTGTTACCTTCTTTTTACTTATCTTCACCTGCCTGAATAAAAAAATGTCTTAACTGACTTTAATGGGGTCACATGCCTTTCAAATCTATCACCCTCTAAACAAGCATTTGCAATGCAATGGGTCTCGTATTAGGAACGTTTGAGCTATTTGTATTGTAAATGACAAATTTTGTATTTATATGTTGGTTTTGAAAATAGCTAAATTAATAGCTTTGTCATTTACAATGCCAAAAGTTTTAACTTTCGCAAATGTGACACCTATAGCATTTGTAATGCAATATGTGTTGTATTTACGTGACTAAGATGTATTGATATTAGGCGGGCCTGGAAGGACACGCGTAATGCCCGGTTTCAGCTGGTACAGTTTTATACGCTGCATAGGGCGTATTTGACCCCGGCCAAGATTCTACGGTACTTTGGTGCTGCCGGCTCGGCATGCCCGAGGTGTAACGCAGACGGCGCTGATTTCCTGCACATGTTCTGGTCTTGCGCGGGGTTGGGAACCTATTGGGAAGAGGTAGTGACGTGCCTGAACAACGTAACTGGGCGGACGTTAGAAGCAGAGATGGCGACTTGTTTGTTGCTCTGGTTCCCGCACACCCCCAACATGGAAGTTACTAGCAAGTTCTATGACTTCAGGCTGATTATGGCAAAAAGGGAACTTACCATGCATTGGAAGGCAAGAACGGGCCCTAGCTACCAGCGGTGGCGGGCGCATTTCTCAACTTGGGCGAGTAACGAGGGGACGCTCCACCTGCAATTGGCTAGGCGCTCCGCGAATGACAAGGCGTTGGAAACGGCGAGAGCTTGGGAGGCGCTGATGACCGAGTTGCTTTCCCCATCTGCAGATACTGACGAGGAGGATGGAGAGGTGGGCACTGGGCCAGTTCGGGGAGACCAGCCCTCAGCACCAGACGGATAGAGATTGCACTGAGTGTCGATGCAGTGAGTGGGAAAACTGGAGGGAAGCCTGACCGCGATCCAGGGCTAGCGATGATTGTGGATTCGGATGTGGGCGTGGGGCCTTACCTGTCTCCGCGAGGGCGCTTTAACCTGAAGCAGCATTTGTTTTCTCCTGGGTCAACTGGCTATGAAGTTAGATGGCTGGTTGCTATCCTTATGGCCGACCTAAGTGAGGCACACTGACGGGGGGGGAATATGGAGGGGGGAGGGTTTGTGGAGTAGAGGGGAGAGAGGATATTTCGATATTTGCTTTCTATCCTGTGGCAGCATGAGCCATCTGTGAAATGGCAGCCTTGATATTGTGACTCTCAGTTGTTTTTGATGCACAAACTAATAAAAAATTTGTTTAAAAAAAGATGTATTGATATTATAAATAACAATAACTTCTTTTTTTAAAATAATTAATACTTAAATAAAATGTATTGTAATTTATAAAGGCAATAGCTTAAACTTTTGTAAATAACTTTTGTGAAGATTATGTTCAGTGTATTTTATTGTGACGAAAATCCAAGAACAGAAGTGAAATATTAACATCTTTTTGTGACATTTGTAATAAAGCTTGAAACATTGAGAGAACATATTTGAACCAAGTTGTTGTTGAATGGTTGCACAGATTGATGCTGTGGTGGCGCTGAGTGATGTTGGGGTGGCGACGAGTGATGCTGTGGCGTTCAGTGATGCTGTGGTAGCGCATAGTGATGTTGTGGAGCCTCTGAGTGATGCTGTGGTGGTGCTGAGTGATGCTGTGGTGATGCGATAGATAGATAGAGTGAGTGTGATATATAGATAGAGTGAGGGCGATAGATAGATGGAGGGCGATAGATAGATAGATAGAGGGAAGGCGATAGATAGATAGAGAGAGGGCGATAGATAGATAGAGGGAGGGCGATAGATAGAGGGAGGGCAATAGATTGATAGAGTGAGGGCGATAGATAGATAGATAGATAGATAGATAGATAGATAGATAGATAGATAGATAGATAGATAGATAGATAGATAGATAGATAGATAGATAGATAGATAGATAGATAGATAGATAGACAGATAGATAGAGTGAGGGCGATCGATAGGTAGATAGATAGATAGATAGATAGATAGATAGATAGATAGATAGATAGATAGATAGATAGATAGATAAATAGATAGAGTGAGGGTGATAGATAGATAGATAGATAGATAGATAGATAGATAGACAGATAGATAGAGTGAGGGCGATAGATAGAGTGAGGGCGATAGATAGATAGAGTGAGGGCAATAGATAGATAGATAGAGTGAGGGCGATAGATAGATAGATAGTGAGGGCAATAGATAGAGTGAGGGCGATAGATAGACAGAGTGAGGGCGATAGATAGATAAATAGATAGATAGATAGATAGATAGATAGATAGATAGATAGATAGATAGATAGATAGATAGATAGATAGATAGATAGATAGATAGATAGATAGATAGATAGATAGATAGAGTGAGGGCGATAGATAGATAGAGTGAGGGCGATAGATAGATAGAGTGAGGGCGATAGAGTGAGGGCGATAGAGAGATAGAGTGACGGAGATAGATAGAGGGGTGTGTAGAGAGAGGGGTGTAGAGAGAGAGGGCTGTAGAGAGGGGTGTGTAGAGAGAGGGGTGTGGAGAGAGAGGGGTGTAGAGAGGGAGGTGTAGAGAGAGAGGTGTGTGTAGAGAGAGGGGTGTAGAGAGAGTGAGGGTGTAGAGAGAGGGGTGTAGAGAGAGAGATGGGTTTAGAGAGAGGGGTGTAGAGTGAGGGGTGGAGAAAGGGGGGTGTAGAGAGAGAGGGGTGTAGAGAGAGGGGTGTAGAGAAAGAGGGGTGTAGAGAGAGGGTTTAGAGAGAGAGGGGTGGGTAGAGAGAGGGTGTAGAGAGAGAGGGGTGTAGAGAGGGGGGTGCATGCACGTTATCTCAGCGAGACCTAAAAAGTATGAATTCCTCATTATGAGATTAAGTTATTAAACCTTTGGCTTAACCTGCATTTTTGAGTCTGAGGGTGGCAGGCATAAATTTGTATCAGTGTATTAGGCCTGTTCATTCCTGGTGAAGTCCGGCTTGATGCTATTTTCAGAATAAAGACCCTGGGGTTAAAAAATGTCAAGACGGAATTGTGAAGACAAACACAGGGAAAATTGGGCATGGTGTGGGTAAATAGTAATGCAAAAGAAGAAAATGAATTGTTAAAGTAAGTTATGAAATAAAAGTGGTGCTAGAAGGTATGGTGGGTCAGTTGATCCGGAGGCACTCACCGGATGTGGTCTTATTGCAGGAGACGCACCTCATAGGTAAGCGTTCTATGGCACTTCACAAAGGAGGGTATAAACTGATGGCGCACGCTGGCTTCACTACTGGATCGAGAGGGGTGGGGATTCTGGTCAAGAACTCCTTTCCGCTAGCCATACAGGCCACTTGGGCCGATAATAGAGGCAGATATGTTGGTATTTCTGGGCTGTGGGAAGGGAGAACTGTTACTTTTCTGTCTGTTTATGTTCCACCGGCCCTCCAGTCCGACACCTTTCGTGATCTGTGCAAGATTTTTTGACGTTGCCTGTTGGAGTGCTGATCGTGGTGGGTGACTTTAATGCGGTGATGAATGGTGAGGCGGACAGACACCCGGCCCGGGCTCTGTTGCCGTCCCGCAGGTGGTTGTCTGATTTTGTGGAAACTACTGACATGGTAGACGGGTGAAGTTTGAAGAATCCTGGTGTACTACAATACTCGCACGCCTCTGCGGCTCATGACTCCCTCTCGAGGTTAGATTATGTCTTGGTGCCAGTGTCACAGGCGGGGTGGGTCCAGGAGGTGCGACACTTGGCGAGAAGAGTCTCTGATCATTCGCCGGTCTGGCTTGGTGTGGAGCTTAGTGGGTGAGATGGCTAGGATCGCCCCGATTAGCGCTTGGCGATTGCGGGACCCAGACACAAAGAAGGAGATTGTACAGATTGCTGACAGGACTTCCAGGATAACGTGGGCACGGTGGATTCACAGTGTACCCTGTGGGAAGCTTACAAAACTGTCGTCAGAGGGGAGTTGCTGTCAATCATTTCGGGGGCTAAGAGGAAGAGTCGGGCAGAGGTCGATAGGGTGGAGGCCGACTTGCTGGCCTTGGAGAGTGAGTTGTCGACAACTGCTACTCCGGAGGGTTTGCACTGACTCCGACTCCTCAGAGACGAGTATAAGAGTCTGGCTAGAGATAGGGCTAAGATGCAGCACGCGGATACCCAGAGAAGGGTTTACGAACACGGCGATAAGGCTGAGAAATTGATTGCGTGGCTGGAGTAAGGGGAGTGGGCGTCACGATTAGTGCCTGTATTACAGACGGCCGGCTCGGGTTGCATAACGGATACGCAGCAAATAGTGGAAGAATTCACAGACTACTATAAGGCGCTGTATACAGCCGAAAGCGGATATACCGAGTCTGACAGTGCGGACATGATACGCGATATTCCGATGCCCACCCTATCGGATGAAGACAGGGACTACCTAGATTCCCCGTTCACGACCGACGAGGTGGCGCAGGCTATCAGAGGGGTCCTCTCCGGGAAAGCCACTGGCCCGAACGGGCTCCCCATAGAACTCCGTAAGATGAATGCCAATAAACTGGCCCCCTTCCTTAGAGCAATGTTTCTTGAGAGTAGAGAAAGGGGCCGGCTACCTTACGATCGAGTCACTAATATTGTAGTTATACATAAGGACGGTAAACCGAAGGTGGAGTGTTCCTCCTATCGGCCGATTTCACTCTTGAACGCGGAACCAAAGGTGTTAGCAAAACTACTTGCGACTCGGCTGGTAAAGGTTATTACGATGCTGGTCCATCCGGATCAATCCGGCTTTATGCCCCGCCGAAATACCGCTCTTAATTTGTGTAGACTGCACGGGATCCTGGGTGGTGCATCGAAAATACATTAGCCGGCAGCCCTGTTACCGAGACCGCCCTCATCGCAGCCACTGACGACATCAGGTCCCTGCTAGACAACGGAGACACTGCTGCCCTCGTCCTCCTGGACCTCTCAGCAGCCTTCGACACCGTATGCCACTGCACCCTGATACAGCACCTCAGCAACACCGGAATCCAAGGAGCAGTCCTGGAGTGGATCATCTCGTTCCTCGACGGAAGAACCCAGAGAGTCCGCCTCCCCCCGTTCCGATCCTCAGCCACCGAAGTCATCTGCGGCGTTCCGCAAGGATCCTCACTCAGCCCCACCCTCTTCAACGTCTACATGAGCCCCCTCGCAGCCATCGCACGCCAAAACAAGCTCAACATCATCTCCTACGCCGACGACACCCAGCTGATCCTCTCCCTCACCAACGACCCCGCCACCGCCAAAGCCAACCTACAGGAAGTAATGAAAGACGTCGCGGAATGGATGAAGATCAGTCGTCTGGAACTGAACTCAGAAAAGACGGAAGTCCTCATCCTCGGACCATCTCCCTTCGCCTGGGATGACTCCTGGTGGCCCCCTGCCCTGGGCACCGCCCCCAAGCCAACGGACCAGGCACGCAACCTGGGCTTCATCCTGGACTCCTCCCTCACGATGACCAAGCAAGTCAACGCCGTCTCATCATCCTGCTTCAATACCCTGCGCATGCTCCGAAAGATCTTCCGATGGATCCCCACCGAAACCAGGAAGACGGTCACCCAGGCCCTCGTCACCAGCCGTCTGGACTACGGGAACACCCTCTAAACTGGAACCACAGCCAAACTCCAGAAAAGACTCCAGTGCATTCAGAACGCCTCAGCACGACTCATCCTGGACATCCCTCACCACAGCCACATCTCTGCCCACCTGAAAGACCTGCACTGGCTCCCCATCAACAAGAGGATCACGTTCAGACGCCTCACCCACGCACACAAGGCTCTCCACGACACGGGCTCGAAGTACCTCAACAGCCGACTCACATTCTACACACCCACCCGCCAGCTCCGTTCCGCCAGCCTCACCCTCGCCTCCGTCCCACGAATCCGCAAATCCACCGTCGGAGCAAGATCCTTCTCCTACCTGGCAGCCAAGACATGGAACTCCCTCCCCACCCACCTACGGCTGACCCTGGACCATCTCTCCTTCAGGAAACAACTCAAGACCTGGCTGTTCGAGCAGTAGCGACCCCCCCCCCAGCGCCTTGAGACCCTAATGGGTGAGTAGCGCACTATACAAATTCTATTCATTGATTGATTGATTGTTGTCATTGGATGCTACCATGGCCTTCGATAGAGTCGTGTAATTTTGTGGAACCTCATGTAAAGCGCTCTGATACCTCCGGGTCTAGCCAGCGCTATATAAAACTCTTAAAATAAAATAAATAAATAAGATGGGCATTGTTTCGGAGTTTGTAGGTTGGGTCCGTCTTTTATATTCTGATCCTTTGGCCAGAGTGGTGGTAAACAATCATAGATCTGCGGATTTCCCCTTGGGGAGGGGGACTAGACTGGGATGTCCTCTCTCGCCATTGTTGTTTGCCCTGGCGCTTGAGCCACTCGCGGCCTGGGTCCGTTGGGACAGATCGATCAGGGGGTACGGTGGACTTCTGAGTGGGAAGATAAAATATCGCTTTACGCTGACAACATCCTCTTGTATTTGTCCACCCCCCGGAACTCGCTGATGGCCTTTCTAGATGTTCTTGCAATATTTGGGAGGTACTCTGGCTTTGCCATTAACTGGACGAAGTCTGTCCTTTTTGTTTTAAGAGGTGATCCCCCTGCTATTCCCGCGGACTGCCCGGTCAAACTGGAGTTGGAGGGGTTCCGGTATCTGGGTATATTTGTGTCCTTGGATCCCAAGATGAGGTACGATAATAACTTGATGCCCCCATTGACTAGGCTCCGGAGGGATGTGGTGAGATGGAAATCGTTGCCACTTTCCTTGCTGGGACGGGCCGTTCTGTTCAAAATGATGGCCGTTCCTCGCTTCCTGTATGCACTTTAGTACTCCTTGGACCCGGTACCCACATCATATTTTAACGAAGTTGAGTCTCTCCAGCGGCAGCTTCTTTGGGATGGCAGGCCGCGGATTGCGTTTTCGAAGCTTACACTGCCATGGTATGATGGGGGGATCGGCCTGCCAGATATTCGGAAGTATTATTGAGCGTCCCAGCTGGCGGCGATCAATCAAGCAACTTATGGTTTACCACTTGACTCCGGATACGCAATGGACCGTGGTCAGATGCCCGGCGGTGAAAATACGAGGGCTTTGTATGCCAGAAAGGGGCGCTTTCCCCTGGTTGGGCCTGCGGCGGTAGCGGAGCAGGTGTGGCATAAGGTCAATCGTTCGCTTAAATGAGACGGGAGGATAACTTTGGCTATGCCATTATGGAACGCTGAATGTCTGGGAGGCCTATGGAAGACAAAAGGTTTTGACAGATGGGATCTCATTGGGATCTCACAGGTCAAAGATATGTGGGAGAAGGTCGGGATCCTTACATTTGAGGCTCTGCAGGAACGACATCAATTGCGGGAGAGCGAGCGGTTTCGCTACACACAGATTTGACACGAGTTGCTGGCCAAAATCCCCGTGGAGTTACACCCCCGGAGGCCTCCCCGTTGGAAGATCGAGTGTTGGACAAACATTTTCCGACCAAAACAATTTCCCTGATTTATAAAAAACTCATTAACCATACGGAGGATCCGCTTGTAACTCTTAGGGAACAATGGGGAGCAGATGGCCTGGTTTTGGATGATGAGGACTGGAGGGAGGCCGTGTCTTCCCCAAGAGTGATCGCAATACAGATGAGGCTTCGGTTGGTGCAGGTGAAGGTCCTTCATCGCTCTTATGTTACGAGATCGCGGCTGGTACGAATGGGGATGGCTGTGACCGGAGAGTGTCGAAGGGGTTGTGGTGAGACCGGAATGTTTATGCACATGTTGTGGGATTGTACTGACATACGGAGATATTGGGTCAATGTTCATGACAAGATACGTGAAGTGTGGGGTGTGAGCCTGGGGGTGGAGGCACGCCGCTGTCTCCTGAATGTTTGGGAGCCAACTGATCTCACCACACATGGGAAGATATGGGTTGCGCTGGCGTGTGCCTTGGCCAAGCGCAATATCGCCCAGCTGTGGGGGGCCAGTCAGACCCCCCAGATTGGGAAATGGATGGAGGACTTAGACTGGTGCATGATCAGAGAACGATCAGTATATGTCGCCAGGGGGAGGCCCGGGAATTGGGGGAAATCTGGGGTGCCTGGAACAGTTACAGAGGAGATATTTGTGCTCCCCCAGCAGCAAAGGAGGATGCTGTTGTGTTGGAAATGCCTTGATCCCTAGTTCTATTGTTTGCCTATTATTCTGTAATTTGGAAGATGTACCAACGGACACTGTATGCTCGGATGTTTTAACTCAGACCATTTCCCAGGCAATCGATCAGATAGCCCCAGAGAAATTACAACGAGTAAAGGGTCTGGGGAAGGGGGCACCTTGGTATACCCCCTCTCTGAGAGAACTTAAAAAAAAGCTCCGTAGCATGGAAAGGAGATGGAGGAAATCCAAGGAGGAATCTGACAGGGAACAATATAAAACCTTTTCAAAAGTATATAAGAAAAGTATGTTGGGGGCTAAAGCTGAATACTTTGATATCCGCATTAAGCGTGCACACAATGTGCAGAAAGAAACCTTCAGCATTTTGTCAGAACTGACAAAGAAACCAGTGAATGCGGTTACAAAGATTGAGTGTAATACGTTCCAACATTACTTTTTAGAAAAAGTTGAGACTATCCTCTCTGAGATCAAGAGCAACACGGTAAGTGGCCTTTACCCACCGCAGTTGGTCGAAATACCGCAGGATTGCACTATTTCGACTTTTCCAGAGTTGGATGTCACGAGGCTTGAACATCTTATGTCCTCTATAAAATCTGGCTCACCGGCAGATCCGTGTCCTCCGACTATCTTCCGAGGAGCACTAGCCTTTTTGTCAGACCACATTGTCTCCTTTTTAAATAGCTCACTACAGATGGTCTATCTCCCAACAAAGCTTAAAGAAGCCCGGGTACGACCCTTGTTGAAAAAACCGGGAGCTGAACAAACAAATCTGAAAAACTATCGACCAATTTCTCAGCTGCCGTTTATGTCCAAAATTCTGGAACAGCATGTGCTTCAGTCGTTGTCTGCTTTCCTGGAATCACACAATCTTCTCCAGGGACGCCAAGCAGGCTTTCGGGCACATCACAGCACCGAGTTGGTGATGCTCTCGGTGTTGGATGAGCTCAGGGACATGGCTGACAGTAGGAAACCGAGTGCCCTGATACTTTTAGATCTGTCAGCGGCATTCGACACTGTCAGCCATGATCTGCTTTTGGACAGACTGGCGAGTTTTGGAATAAAGAACACGGCCTATAAATGGCTAGAGTCCTTTTTGACAGGGAGGCAGCAGAGGATCCAATTGGGAGAGGAGATTTCTGAGTTGGGCAGGATGAACTGTGGGGTTCCGCAAGGATCCACGCTATCGCCGTTACTTTTTAATCTCTACCTGCAACCCCTTATTGAGTCAATGGTACAAATGGGTTGTCGGGTGTTTAACTACGCTGACGACACCCAACTGCTTTTTAGCATAGAGAACTCTAAAGCAGCACAGCTACATATACAGGAGGTACTTAGGTATACAGTCAGCTGGATGAGTGACAACCTGCTGAAAATTAACCCCGAGAAGACGGAGGTTTTGGTGGTGTCAACTGGCATTTCACCATGGGGAGATTTGTTTTGGCCAAAAGAACTTGGGCCCACCCCAACACCAGTGCCCAATGTGAAAAGTCTGGGTATAAAAATTGACAAGGATCTGTCGATGGTTACCCAGATTTCTACTGTCGTAGGTACCTGTACTGGCCTAATTAGACAATTGCGCAGACTAGTCCCTCTCTTATCCGAATCTATGCTTCGGACGGTGGTTTCGGTCACCATATTATCAAGACTGGACTATGGCAATGTCCTGTATTTAGGTCTACCAAAGAACTTGATCAATAGACTGCAGGTCGTTTTGAACGACGCGGCACGCCTAATCTTTAAACTTCCGAGAAGATCACATGCATCTCCCTTACTGTTTAAGCTTCATTGGCTTCCTATGAAGCAGAGGGTAGAATTCAAGAGCCTGTGTGTTGCACATAAGGCAATCCATGGGCAAGCCCCTGTTTATATTAAGGATCGTTTAATGCCTTACAACCCGAAACGAACCTTAAGATCATCCGATGCCTTGCTGTTGACTTGTCCCCGTTTTAATTTGGCCACAAAAGGCGGAAGGTCCTTTTCCATACTTACTCCACTGTTATGGAACAAGTTACCAGTTTCCCTGCGCAAGGAGTCAAATCTTCTTTGCTTCAGAAAACAGTTGAAAACGATCTTGTTTAGGGAGGCTTTTGGACACACAGGTTAACTTGTAATCTGTTGTTATCTTTTCTGTGAGTAAGAATAAAGTGTGTTTTCTTTGGTCTGGAGCGCCTTGAGACCTGTTGGTGAGCTGGCGCTATATAAACCAAAGTAACATAACATAACATGTCGCCCAGTGCTGATTTTTCTTTGGTTGTATGTGTCAATAAAAAGAATTTTAAAAAAAAAGTGGTGCTAGTGGTATCCGACCCATTGGTGTTCAGGGGCTCAGATGCGTTTGAGTAGCTTTTTAACACTGGAATATTGTGAGCTTTGGCAAGGATACGTGCAATTTTTTGCAGTCTCAATGATGAGCTTGTCTTTTTTTGAACATTTTTAGAAGTATCTCGAGCCTTTCAATGCGCAAGGAAGATCTGCTCTAGAGTAGAGTGCAGTAGCAAGCTCATCTACCCAAAAGAAGTTCCAATTACAAGTATTAAACTTGCACACACTGTTGCACAGCCCCTGGAAACCCTGAAAGGATCCAAATTTGGCCCAGACTTACCAATTTTTCATGCAACGCAGAATCCAAATTTACTGCGCTACGTGGTGAAAGGGGACAAACGCTGCTTCTTATGCACAAAGACTGGTGTGCTGTCAGTATCATCCCATGGGCAATGGCACCTCCACAATGCATAGCCTTTCGTATGGTGAATATGCCACTGCATGCTGTTCAGCATTGGATCTGTACTGAAGACAGACTGTTCAAATACACATTTCTTGGCTAGTCAAACTCGGAAGGTTCCCATGCAGTAGATGGTTGCTGTGCACAGTAGCACACATGCACTAAGTGATTTATGAGATTAACATATTTCCACAAGCTTCAAGTAGGTGTTATTTTTGATGCAAAGTTTAGTCTGCCCATCTTAGTAGATTGAGCTTTGAGTCAAAAGCAAAACGTATTTGTGTTGATCTGCCCCAGTGATGCAAAGCAGTTCAGAATGTTTTTTGTGCTTTGGAAAGTGCACCTTTACAGTGCAAAACACCTTTTGCACTGGGGAGTAAATAGCATGCAGCACTCTTGTGCAGAAGCAAAGCTTTAGTAAATCTAGGCTTTAGTATTCATTCTCATGCAACCTGCTCTGATCGGTTGCTGACATTAGGCTGTGGATTGACCTCACAAACGTGCACATTTTTTGGAAGGGGTGATCCTGAAGCAAGTGCTGGGGATAGCCAGAAAGTGGGGATGCACTCTTGAAAGAAGTGTCCTGCTGATTTTCCCCTTTAGACATTGTTTTGTTCTAAATGCATCAAGTGCTGCTTTGTCAGTCCCCATCAAACCATAACAGGCACAGGGCTGTTTTCCCAGTACCTGTTGGTTAAAATGCATTGGATTTATATCTGACATTTGCCTCGTCTCTTTGGATGTTCTTTGAAAAGTTACCACCGAACCCAAAGCAGAAGAAAGCAAATGTAAAGATGGGTCGAGCATGATTCAGGCTGGAGCTACGTGTCAAAATCAACCTCATTAAAAACACTGCATTTGAGGTCTTGCTTGATCCTAAAACATTTTAATATAGATGAAGTCAGCATACAAGAGGCAAAAATATGACAAGCACATGAATCTCTCGCGTGAATGCCAGATCCCTCCAGCTAAATATGGCTACGTTTTCCATGTAGCGTTTCGTACTGATGACATGCTGTCGAGTGGGTACTTGATGGGGGACTGCAGTATGCACCAATCCAAGGCGAGACTCACCGGTGACGTCAGCTTGAACTGCATTCAGTGCAGTGCTGGGATTGAAAAAAACTTTGCTCTGAGAAACCATAAATTGTGAGTGAAGGTGGGCAACAAAAAAGGTGTGTGGCGTCAGAAGTGGCAGAAACATGAAAAGCAGCCTAACAGACAACTTATACATTTCTTTTTTAAAATCTGCTAAAAAGATGGCATGAAGGAGAAATATGGTATGTTATGTTATGATAATCGCACTTATAGAGCGCACGGTTACCTTGGGGTGCCCTGGCGCTAAGCACTGCCTGGTGGGGAACATAACGATATATGTTACGAGAAAAGAGTGCTGCTGAGGGAATGACATCGGCACGCATAAAGACACATTATGTACATTTCAGAACCAATGAAGGCATGCCCACAATGGAATTTTCCAAGCAGATGCAGGTAAACAATGAAGTGCAGAGAATATGTTTCGATTCTGAGGCCAGGCACACATTATCTACAAATCCAATACAAAGAACAAGAAGTCTGCCCTATAGATTTCAATTTAGAGGCTCATAAAGAGTCCTATAGTATTATCATGCACAACTTCGAGCTCACTTTTCAAACACTATGCATTGATTATTGACACGGCTTCAGAATAGATATATTTTTTTATTTTCATTTTTCAGTTGTGTAGGAAGGTAGATCCCTGACTATGGTTGCCCCCAACTTTTTGCCTGGTGTTTTGCTGGTTTTCTGACTTAGTTGACCTGGGACCCTGCTATTCAGGGCCCCAGGCCTACTGCTCTCTCTGTAAAATGGATTCCATGTACCTTAGGTACATATCTAAATTGGATACTGAGTCACCTTATCAGTCCCTGTACAGTGTACCTTAGGTGCCCAGGGCATAGGTGTACCCAGGGCCTACCAGGGGCTGCAGCATGTATTATGCCACCCCTGGCTGGCCATCCAAATCTGACACAACTGGCTGCACGACAGCTGGGGCAAGGTGGTGTAATCACCCTTTGCTTTAGATATAGTATACCTATATCTAACCCTAAAATGGACACACAGATCTCCTATCAGTCACTCCTATGGCAGGCCTTAACAATCCTGAAGGCAGAGTGCTTGGAATCGTGTGAGATGGTGCTCTGGCATGAGCTGAGCCTGTCTGCGGCTTTCGGGATCTATCCCTTAGCCGTTTCCATGATATCGCATACCATATACTCTTAAGTGCATTATAATCCTCGCGGTTATATGCCAACTCTGGTATCGCTTTATCAAAACATGTCGAGTAAGGTGTCATACGAATTGGAATACTAACCCCTCGCCAATTCTGGCGACGGGGTTAGCATTCCACCCTTCTAGAGGGACACGACATGTATGTAACCTGTAACCCCGGTTAAAGTCAGACAGAGCCTTAGCATCCACAAAATGGATGCTGCCACCGAGACACAAGTCTGCCCTCCTGCTGCTGGGAGTCCTCCCAGAGCAGGAGATAAGGACAAAGGGTTTCCTGCCAGGGGCGGTGCCAGCACCGTCCCAGACAGGATTTTGTGTATTGTAGGTAGGCAGGGCTTCAGAGGAAGGTGACTGCACGTGGCACCCCGGTGCTCACTGTGCATAGGCTGGCTTGAACCAGTTCCAGGGACACTCCAGACCCTGTGCTGGGGAAAAGCCCGCCAAGGAAGTGGGTGTAACCACCCCCCTCCTGGTCCCACCCCTAGGGCAGGACTTAGTCGCGTGCCAGCCCCCTTTTCCCAGATAAAGGTAGGGACTGGCCCCCTTCCAAATCAGATCATCTTTGGAATCAAGATACCACTTTCCACGAAAGGACTTCACGATTTCTTCTTCAAGATTCTCCCTTGTGGCTAAGGAGTAGTCACCCTGCATCCGCAGGCACCATCTAAGAACACTGCGGTCTGCTGCACGTCCTTCCTCCGGAATTCGACTGCCCAGCTCGACGAGACCCGGCTTCCCTGGCACCTCTGACCTCTACCCACCTCTACAGCACAGCTGAGAACCGTGGGTGCGACGAGACCTCGAGAGACCGGCCATCGCCAAGACTGCACGACTTCTGCACAGCAAGCCCACCGAGTAATTTCCTGGTGAGTGCTTTGGGGTCCGAGAAGCCCCCACCCTGAGCAGCTCCAGCACCGAAAAGCAGCCCCCCAGCATCTCCACGATCGGCGTGGGGCCCTTCTGCTTTTTGCTGCTCACCGCGTTGTTTGGCTACTAGCCCGCTGGCTTGTGGCCTTCCGAACGACGCCCGACGACAATACTGCTGCTAGTCTGGTTGCTCCAGACTGGCCCTTGCTTCCCTCCATCGGAGAAGTACCCTGGACCCTCCTGGTCCGGCTAAGACGCCATTTTAGGTCCACCGCGTGGGCCTTGCATTTGCCAAGACTTGTTGCCCAATCCTGGGTCCAGCGACGTCGACAGCAAGAACCTTCGTGGGACAGCTCGCACCTCCATCCTGGTCGCCGACAACGCCTCCTGGTCCGAGAGACTGCAGAGCCCAGCGGCGCCCACTCACCTGACTGCGGTGACTTCGCCCGGTGCCATCCTGGTGCCCACTTAATCACTGGCTAGTGATTCAAGAACTTGGTCCCCTCTGCTTTCAGGTTTTCTTCTTCCTTGATCCAGGCTTGGATCCCTCGAACTTTTCTTCACTGGTCGCCTGCCAGCAACTTCCTTCTTCCAGGCTCCTGGTCCGGCGCGAGGATTCCCGACGTCTTTTCAGACCTATGCAGCTGCAGCCCCTGGGCTAGGTAACTTCTGCATTTCGGTGCCCCAGCATAGCCTCACTATCCAAGGGTCAGGATCCATTGTCGTTTTCTCCCTACCAGGTCGGGTTCGCCCGTGAACACTAACTTTAGCGTTACTAGCTTCCATAGACTTTGTCCCGCATCCCGCGTGAGAGTGCACACTCTGCACCCGAGTCCCCTAGGCCTCCTAGAAGTAATCTAACGATTCCATAGTCAAGTCCTAGCGATTCCAAAGCCTATTAGTACTGTACGTACCTGCTAGTAATTTCGCATTCCACTTTTAAAGTATATGGTTTTTCGTGCCCCTCGGGCATTTGTGTATAACGTGCTAACTTAAGTATTTTCATAAGAGTTTTGTTGTGTGCTTAGCACCCTGTCCTCATAAAGAGTACAGGGTTGTTGTGATTCTAATAAATACATTGTTTATTTTCATAACACTTGTGTGGTGTCCTTTCACTGGGTGTTCAAGGGGTAATGTGATGGTAAAACAGCTGGCTTAACACGCCCTCTAGAGTCTTAGCCTTAGACTGCTCGTATCCATGCTACTAGGATAGCTGGTCTATAAGGTTGACTTACAACCAATCATCAATAAGGGTTGTTTGGACTGATATATAGTGATCACTAGAATAGTGAGCACTGCACATCAGGCCAACTTCTCACAAGTTGCAAAAGTATAAAAAGATGGTAAAAAAGTGTACAATGACATCATCATTCAAATATATACATAACACAGTACTAAGCACCCTCTCAACTTTCATTCATATTTACAGACTCATACCACTAAGGCAAATTAACAATTTCATTCATCCATTCGCATTCACACAATTCAAACAACCCCACAACCTATCGTGGACAAATACACTGAGGTAGTCCTGCAGTGCCCTCTCAGCAGATTGCTAGGAGGGTATGGAGAGTTGTAGTCAGGACAGATGTTCACTGCGCCAACGCGCGTTTCGGTGCCAGATACGGTCTACAGCGGCACCTTCATCAGGGCATGTATACGGAGGAGGGGCACAACGGGGGCAACACACTTTATACAGCCGTGACAACTCTTGAATTCAAGGACGGCATAGACTGGACCCTCTTCTCACTTTAGAAGGACCATCAAACATTTCATCCAATAATAGTGCAGGTTCCGAAGGGCTCTACGGGTCTTTAGAATTGCGAGTCACGTGCTGTCTTTTAAAATGTGGTTAAGTCCTCCAGCTATTAATGTAGCAGGAAACGCACTTGTTCAAGCGTTTTTCTGTTTTAAATGCACATCACTTTTTTCTCGTTTTTTTCGTTCAGGATACCCGCCTCGGTTATTTCGAAGTAATCTTCAGATTTAATGTTCCCGCATCAGCTATTGGCGTCCGTGACGCCGGAGTCTCCACTGTCACGGATGCCAATAGCTGATGCGGGAACATTAAATCTGAAGATTACTTCGAAATAACCGAGGCGGGTATCCTGAACGAAAAAAAAAAAAAAACGAGAAAAAAGTGATGTGCATTTAAAACAGAAAAACGCTTGAACAAGTGCGTTTCCTGCTACATTAATAGCTGGAGGACTTAACCACATGCGTTGGCGCAGTGAACATCTGTCCTGACTACAACTCTCCATACCCTCCTAGCAATCTGCTGAGAGGGCACTGCAGGACTACCTCAGTGTATTTGTCCACGATAGGTTGTGGGGTTGTTTGAATTGTGTGAATGCGAATGGATGAATGAAATTGTTAATTTGCCTTAGTGGTATGAGTCTGTAAATATGAATGAAAGTTGAGAGGGTGCTTAGGGGCTGTATGTATATTTTTTTGCAACCACAAATCCAGTACTGTGTTATGTATATATTTGAATGATGATGTCATTGTACACTTTTTTACCATCTTTTTATACTTTTGCAACTGAAAAATGAAAATAAAAAAATATATCTATTCTGAAGCCGTGTCAATAATCAATGCATAGTGTTTGAAAAGTGAGCTCGAAGTTGTGCATGATAATACTATAGGACTCTTTATGAGCCTCTAAATTGAAATCTATAGGGCAGACTTCTTGTTCTTTGTATTGGATTTATTTATCCCCTGCCAGTCTGCCCTTTATCTGCCTCAGGGGGCCCCTTATGATATTGGTGACACATTATCTACAAACCGAGGTCGTTCCGACAGTGCTCGCTACAATACTAGTAGGAGAAGGCCTCGATCTAGTGGGAAAGGTATGCGCTAATAAGGACAGTGTATTCATTAGTGAAACAGAACTCAACCTTGGAAAAATGAAACTCAGCAAATCTGCAATGGGGGACCAGGGCCACAGGTCCCAGTGCACTCCTGCGCTTTCTTCCCTGCCGCCAACGAGGCTCACCTGGGTCAGGAGGCCCTTCAAGAACCGTGCAACACCCACGCATTGCAGGACACTCCTCTGCCTACTTTGTTGCCGCTGCTGCACCGGGGGACCAGGACCACAGGTACCAGTGCCCTCCGCATTCTTCCCTGCCGCCAACGAGGCTCACCTGGATCAGGAGGCCCTTCATGAACCGCACAACACCCACGCAGCGCAGGACGCTCCTCTGCCTACTTTGTTGAAGTTGCTGCTCCGGGGGACCAGGACCACAGGTACCAGTGCACTCCTGCGCTTTCTTCCCTGCCGCCAACGAGGCTCACCTGGGTCAGGAGGCCCTTCAAGAACCGCGGGACGCTCCTCTGCCTGCTTTATTGCTGCTGCAGCACCGGGGGACCAGAACCACAGGTTCAAGTGCACTCCGCAGCTTTCTTCCCTGCCGCCAATGAGGCTCACCTGGGTCAGGAGGCCCTTCAAGAACCGCGGGACGCTCCTCTGCCTGCTTTATTGCTGCTGCAGCACCAGGGGACCAGGACCACAGGTCCCAGTGCACTCCGCTGCTTTTTCCCCTGCCGCCAACGAGGCTCAAATGGGTCAATAGGCCCTTCAAGAACCACGCAACACTCCTGCAGTGCAGGACACACGCGGGCATGCCCAGGCCGCGCCCAGACAAAGCCTGGGCCAAGGGCCGGCCCATCTGCTCCCATCCACGGCCGGACGAGGCTGGGCTATCCCGTTTGGCTATGGACCTTGGTGATCCCTGCGATAACTGGGAGTTGTTTTTTGCCGCTGTTTTGCTGTTGTTGACCTGTCCTTGTTCCTGGGAGGGTCTGGAGCTGGCATCTCCTTGCCCAGGTAGCGAGGGGCTGGTCGCTGACCCACCTAGCCCAGTAACTGAGGGAGTAGTTCTGGACTCAACTGTGCTTCCAAAAACAGTTCCACCTCACACCTCCTATAAGCCATTTGTATTTCTCAGTGCCTGCAAGACTGGATGATACCCCTTTCTCTGGCTTGTTTTGATCTGTTTTGACAGAACTGTGTTCAAATTGGACTAGACCATATTTTTTTAATGCTGATCAGTTTTATTCGCTGTGCATAGTTGCGATCCTGTCGGGCCAAGGACTTATTCTTTTTTTTCTACTTATAGCAATTGTTACTTATATACACTGGACTAACTGTATCTGGAAGCTTGGATTTATTGATTTCATCACTGTGCTATTTATTTTAATTTTTTTTCTGATTATTTGTCATCCATTGTTATATTGGGCAAAAGGAAATCCTGTGAAGGCGACATGGGTGAGGGAAGAAGGAAAAAGCTGAAAAGGGGTAAAAAGAAAAGCTTGGTTTGGAGCCCAAGGGGCAGGGGAGGGGTGATGGATAGACTAAATAATCTTTTGACAGAATGGGAAGTCCTATTAGACCCTACTCAATATAGCCCCACAACCGATAGTAACACCAAGCAGAGTGGAGAAAGAGGAGAAAGTGGGCGTACAAATAGGCGAATACCGGATATGTTTAAAAAGACACGCAAAAAGTATTGATACCCAGTCCCCGCTAGCCCACTAGCTGCGAGTCCAGTTATAGATATATCACCTATCCACCCCGTATCGAGTGTTATGGCTGCCTTCCCTTGCTCAAACAGATTTGATATCCTGAAAGAGCAACAAGAGACAGAGACCAGTCCCGAAATTGCTCTCCTCCAAGATGGCAGGGAGGCCGCAATGAGTTTTTTGACCCATACCACTGAGGATACAGAAAAATCACGCAAGGCAAATAGCTCAATGGAGCAATTATTTGGTCCATCACAAGGTTCCGTTGCCATACAGGTAACTGCTATTGTGAATGAGATCCAGTGTCTTAAGGCCTTTGTCTGTAACTTAGTGGACTCCCTAAGCAAGGCCCATTCAGCTATTCAGCCTGGTAAAACCATGCTAAGAGAAAAACCCCGAAATAGCCCAAGTACAGTGGGGGATATGAGTAGCAAGAGCCAGCCAGCAACTCATTGTCGCCCAGAATCAGTCACATAGACGGGTTCGTCTCCATTAAGGGAGACAGATTGAAGGTATCTTCCTCTTGCTGATGTACCACTTTTACATGCTAGCCCACTATCTGTCAGCAAGATTAGCCGAATCAAACCTAGCCTTGTGTAAATTTATCCCTAAAGACTCAGTTATCGAGGGGAAAAAGGAGGATGTAGTAGTAAGAGCCCCAGTGCACAATAATAACATTGAGACACCCCACACTTCTGCCAGCATAAGATTACTATCATGGAACATTGCTGGATTAAAGTCCAAGGGTGTGTCCCCAGAGTGACATACATTTATAGACCAATATGATTTATGTCTCTTTCAAGAGACATGGTTAGTCGAGCCCCTCTTCCAGCTAGGGTACCTAAACGATCATAGCAAGGCGAAATGTGGGGACAAAGGAAGGCCCTCAGGGGGACTAATAATCTGCGTTAAGCAGACTTTAAATTTAAAGATAACTGAGCTGCCAACTATGTGTAATGATATTCTAGTCATCAGATTGGTAGCGGGGGACCATGAGATTACTGACATCTATAACATCTATGCCAGAGGGCTTAGTGGGGGAAAGAGATCAGAAACTTTAACTATTCTTGGTGAGCTTTTAGAACATCTCTCTAAAGACTCCCGGGTGATAGTGGCGGGGTACTTTAACTCAACTTTTGAGCTATTGGGTATAGAGCATCATGAGCTGACAAAGGAGTGAGAAGTGTGGCTCACCGATTAGAGCGGCAGACCCTGAGGCAGAGGTCTGGCCCGGGACCAGGGTTCAATTCCCGACGCGGCAGGGTCTTGGGCTCAATGTCCACGGACTCGATAATTCTCGCCTCGGTGCCTACTCTAATCATGGGTCCCACTCTGCAACTCTGGGCAATAGCTTACTTAATCTCCACAACGGCCTCGAAAGCGCTAGGATGCCTGGCTTCACCTTGAGGGTGCCCAGTAGGGGGCATCTCACAGGGAAAGCCAGGAAGGGTTCCACAGCGGTATACAGCGCCAGGATGCCTGAAAGGTGATAGTGCGCTTTACAAGTACAATGGGAAATTCGAACCTTTACGCTGACACCGGTAAAGAGGTGGACAGATGTGGCAATTCAAATGAAATCCATTTGTTTGGGAAAAGGTCTTAGGGCAGCAAATGGAAGAACTCCTGCTGATAGGCAGGGGGCTAATGCCTTTAACAACGGTCGGCACATGAGGCACATTGATTACATGTTGATAGCCTAAAAATTTGGCATTCACTCTTGGACATGGAGGTGTGCGAACGCTCGGAGAGTGATCACAACCCATTGAGCTCAACATTTAAATCACTGACCCCACAGGCAGATAGTTCCCACGACATTCAGCTCATCACCCGCGACCTGATGCCCACCATTTCATTTGTTAGTCTTTATTTCGACCAATTTGATCATAAAAGAGAAGAATACTTACATCATCACATAATACATATATAAAATCCATTTCTCGTCAAAGACTATACAGATGATATAATAATACATGGTAAAAGGACAACAATTTAAGTATCTGCTAAAAGCAAATCAATATAGGTCCCCTATAAAAGTTTTAAAAATATAGGCAAAAAAAGAAACAATTCATGTAATGATCTACACCATCTGGCCCCAATACAGATATGCAGATATTATAAATGTATAAATATATATAAAACGGTGTGTAACAATACTATGAAACTAAGCAGAAGACAGAGCGTTAGTAAACACTGTCACAGTCTGCTTGTTTTTCGGACTTCTGTCTTATTCTCCAGGCCCACCCCAAGAACTTCGCTATGGCTATCACAAATGCCTCTTGGGTGCTAGTCTTAAGTATTCTTAGCGTGGAATCACTTGACCTAGTACCAACGTTCTGATGCCCACCAATGATATGAGGCGACTCAAGGGGGAAATGGTCTTGGAGAAACCGCATTTCTTGGATGCCATTTCTACCGGAACTAAAGATGCAATTTCTGACCTAGAGACACTCCTATCCCATCACATCCACATGTCACATCTCACAATGCATTTTTCTCAAATCCGTAACCACTTTTTATCAAAGAGGGTAGGGCTAAAAGTACATCTCAATTAAACTCATGCCACTGGTTTAATAATGAGTGTAAAGAGGCTAGGGGTAATCTTGTGGATGCAACCTCATCAAAAGAGCCTTGTAGGGGGCGTGGCTTGCTGCGAAGTAAGATGGCAGCAGCCTAAGAGGGCTCGGAGAGGAGACAGATTCCCCAGACTATCCGTACATTAATCCGAAGGTTTATTGGGTCCTAAAGGCATCTACTTGTGGCTGGCGATGAGCGGATCTCACCGAGCTTACTCCGGCACTTCCCGAGGTCTGGGACGCTGTGGAGAGGACAGAGACGGTGGCGGACTACCGAAGCGGCTCCCGCCGGCGGACTAAATTGTGGTGCGCGCCCAGAGGGCTGTGTGCAGCGCATTTCACCCGACCTGTGTGGCTGCGGAGGGGCGGTATCGGCCGCGGACGCAGCAGGAGTGGTGGCAACAAGATAATGAATCATTTCTTGTATGCAATTAAAAAGTTTGATTAATCCCTTTAGTACCTTCTTGTTCTACTTTTCATCCTTGGATGTTCCCTGCTCAGGTACGGGAGGGTTATGTGGGCAGAACCCCTAACCATTGTTTCTAGTTTTTACAGGGAAAAGACTCAGCGGAGAAGACTCCAGATGACAGCGGTGCGCCTAAGGTCACGCTGGAAGATATAATGGCAGCCCTTACTAATGTTCAATCGACAGTGGGGACAATCTCCACAGATGTCACCCTCCTGAGGGCTGATTTTCAGAAGATGACTGCCAGAGTCACAGAGGTCGAGCAGGTGACCAAATCTTTAACGAAGGACACTACTACATTGCTCAAAAAAGTGTCACAGCTAGAGATGGAACACAAACGCATGGCGGCGAAGCTGGACGATCAGGAAGGACGCACTCGACGCAACAACGTTAGAATTATGGGCCTTCCAGAGAGCGAAGGGGGCCCAGCAATGGATCTGTACGTAGAAGAACTCATAAAAAATAGACTACATCCCAGAGGACTTTCCACCTTTTTCTCTGTAGAGCGTGCGCACAGGGTGCCGGGAGGAAGGCCCATACCCGACGCTCCCCCCAGACCAGTCCTTGCCTGAATCTTCAATTTCCGCGATAGAGATGTTATATTAAAGATGGCGCGGGTGGCGCCACCCTTACGTGCTCAAAACTCGACAGTGCCCTTCTTCCCGGACTACACAGCGGTGATGTAAGCGCATCGCAGGAGCTTCATGTAGGTAAAAAAGGAACTGAGAGCCCGAGAGTAGCCCTACTCAATGCTATTTCCAGTGAGGCTGCGGGTTGTGGCACACGGAAAAACTTGCTTCTTTGAGACATCCGAGGAGGACCACGACTGGCTGGAGGGATGGCGGCGAGTGGAAGGAAATGGACGGTCTGACAGACGTCAGAGGAAACACAGAACGGAGGACGACCACAGGGACCAAGAGCACGATTTGGAGGGGAATCACCAGCAGCAGAGGTGGGGCCGGAGAGTGAGAGATTTTAATGTAGTTCGGCTTCGGATTACGGATTTCTGCACTGCTGCATGATCGGCCACACTGCTGTTCGGAGCCACCAATGGACCTTTAAGTAAAACTGCCTTTGAGGAGGGGAAAGATGTCACTTCTTTTGGACCTCTCTCCCCCCCTACACGCAAGTAATGTTCATGGGGATCGGGCTTAAGCACTCTGCTATGTTGGGGTGGCGGGCAGTTGTGGGTCCGTCGGCAGGGAGGCAGGGTGGGGGTGGAGGGCATGGGAATGTTTCTTTGTTCACGTTTGTTTGTAGTTATGATTTTGAATACAGTACTCAGATGTGAATCGTTCCAACGCAGTACAAGACATAGGTGTGCCCCCAGTAATCCGGCAAGGCACCTCATACACTTCACCAGACATGACACAGCACGCCCCATCTAGCCCTACGCATGGAACAAGCTCGTTGACTCAGGTAGCTCCTCTTTCCCTGCTCACATGGAATTTGCGTGGTCTGGGGGATAAAATTAAGAGGAGCTTGGTCCTACAGTGCATCAAACGTAGCTTGCCAGCAGTAGTATTGCTGCAGGAGACACATCTGACTGGCACCACCTGTAAAGCAATGGACGGTTGGGGGTATACAATGATAGTTTACTCAGAATTCTCCTCGGGATCTCAGGGGGTAGGTATTCTGGTGCGAAAGCAGTTCCCACTGATAATCCATGGCACAAAAACAGAAGATCAAGGTCGGTTTGCGGCCCTGATCGGACAATGGGAAGGGCGGTCTCTCATCGTAGTCTCAGTGTACGTCCCACCGGCATTGCATACGATAACACTTCCGGCTCTCAGCAAATTTCTACTTGACCTTCCGGCGGGGGAGTTACTGATTGGAGGGGACCTCAACGATATTGTAGACGGGACTGCGGACCGATACCCTAAGAAGGCCGGTGACTCCGGCATATCTCGCCTTGGGGGTTTTCTGGAGGCACTTGGACTCACAGATGTATGGAGATGGCACCACCCGACCGCACAACTGTACACGTTCCACTCCGGGGTCCATAATAGCCTAACAATAGAATATGTTTTGGCCTCCGCAGACAGCCTCCACAATATTGAAAGCGTGGAGATCAGACCCAGGAGTATCTCAGATCATTCCCCAATACTCTTGCAATACACGTACCACCATCAGATGCGACGGCGTATATACCCGATGTACCCTGGCTACCTGCAGGTCCCCAAAATCAAAAAGGCCAGCACTAAGGCGACAGATCACTATTTCCGAGAGAATGCTGGGTTGGTTGGCTCCCCCACCACCCTATGGGAGGCATACAAAACAGTACTGCATGGCAAGGCTATCGCATCTATTACGGGATATAAGCAGGAGAAACAGAAAGAGCTGCTGGATCTCGAATTAGAACTGCATAGTGCAGAGGCACAACACACTGTTAATCCCACGCCCCCCACGTCCCAAACCCTGCGTCTTAAACAACAACATCACAGAGAACATCTCTGGGTTTTGGCCATGCAGCGGTTAACGGCCGTGAAACACAAGGTATATGAAACAGGAGACAAGGCAGGAAAGCTCCTTGCATGGCTTGACAAAAGGGAACGGGGTGCTAGGTGGATTGCACGGATGTCAGCGCAGGGAGGCGGGTTTACTACGGACCCACGGACGATAGTGCACACACTGGCACATCACTTTCAGAAGGTGTACATGTCCACCTCCACAATGACGCAAGAGGAAGCTATGAGTTATATAAAGGACATTGATATGCCCAAACTCACCCCAGAGGCGGCGCTTGCGCTTGAAAAAGATCTCTCGGTGGAGGAAGTGCAGGGGGCAATTAGTTCCCTACAGTCTGGAAAAGCGGAAGGGCCCAATGGGATACCTATAGAACTCTACAAAAGAACCGCGGGGTCCATTGCCCCACCCTTGTTGCCCATGTTCTCTGACAGCCTACAATTGGGCGAGCTCCCACCAGACCAACGTATGGCAACTATAGTGGCTATACTGAAACCGGGCAAACCTGCTGCAGACACCACCTCGTATCGCCCGATATCCCTGATTAATGCAGAGGCCAAAATTCTTGCTAAGTTATTGGCGACTAGGCTCACACCACATCTGACGACCCTGATCCACCCAGACCAGTCCGGTTTTATGACCGGCAGGAATACGGCACTCAATCTGAGGCGCCTACATGGGGTGATGGCCCGTGCTCCGTACATACAAGAACCGGTGGTCATCTTGTCTCTGGATGCTCGAATGGCCTTCGATATGGTCGAATGGCCCTTCCTATTCACTGTGCTCCATCATCTGGGCTTCGGCCCTAATTTCTAAGTATACACTATAAATTGGTCCAAATCAATCCTTTATGTTCTATGTGGCCCCCCTGCCGCAGCTCCCCTCGGACTGTCCACTCCAAATATCCGAAAAGGTATTTAAGTATCTAGGTGTACATGTAACTGCCTACCCTGACGAATTCCTCAAACGAAATCTCCAACCCCCGTTAGACCGCCTTAAGAGGGATGCAACACATTGGGAGTCCTTGCCATTAACATTGTAGGGTAAGGCAGCACTTTTTGAGATGATGGCACTCCCTCGATTTTTATACGTGCTAGAAAACACGCCGTTCCCAGTCCCACCGAGCTATTTTAGGGCGGTAGCAGCTCAGGTCTCCAGCTTACTGTGGGGAAACAAACCGGTGCGTATAGCACAGGTCAAGTTAGTCCGGGGATGGTACGATGGGGGGATAGCGCTCCCTGATATACAATTGTATTACTGGGCGGCGCAATTGAAAGTAATTAACCAATGGATCCATGCCCCGCAGACAGACCCAGCATTTAAGGCGGATAGATCAGCCTTGGGAACAAATGGTATGTTGTTTGCTCTACCGCCGGAGGCTGACCACAGCTCTAGTGGGACCTGCAAAGCACACAGTTTCCATATGGCACAGCGCTCATGCTAAACTTGGATGGCAGGGGGTTATAACTCAGCTGACACCTCTCTGGGACATAAAGCGACTGGGTAAACTCAGGAATAGTAAGGGCTTTGATAAGTGGGATGACATAGGTATTTCCACAGTAGGGGATATGTGAAGCAAGGGGGAAGTTATCATGTTTGAGCGTCTCCAGCGACAATATGAATTGGCTCCTTCCGAAATCTTTAGGTACATACAAATAAAGCACGCACTGACTAAGGCATTACCACCTGGCACCGATGTCCCGGAGGCATCCCCTCTGGAGGACAGATTGCTGACAGACTGCATATTTAAGAAAGCAATGTCATTTACTTACCGGAAGTTGGTTAATAACCTGCCGGACCCCACTGGACCCCTTAGGGACAAATGGGCCCAAGACATGGGCGACCTTGACGAGACTGAATGGCAGGAGGCATTGGGATCCCCGCGGGTGGTGGGTATACCATGCGACTCGGACTGGTGCAATTAAAAAATGTACACCGCTCCTATTATACCAGACATACCTTACACATGATAGGAAAAACACAACACCCATACTGCTTACGACATTGTGGGGACAAGGGTACCTTTTTCCAAACCCTATGGCAATGCCCCAGAATCACGGAATTCTGGGTAAAAGTGATGCGGACGATTTTCCTAGCGAGGGCGTCTCACTAATACCGGAGCCCAGGCAATGTCTGTTAAATGTTTGCGAGCCCAACGACCTCACGCACCAAGCACAGGACTGGGCCACATTGGGGATTATGGTAGCCAAGCGTAATATCGCACAAAAATGGGGCTAAGCGGAGCTGCCGACACTGGCCTCATGGTGCAGAGATATAGACACGGCCATGGTTGCTGAAAGAACGGTATTCGCCAACCGGGGTTGTCCCCGTAAGTGGAGTAAAGTCTGGGGGGCATGGAACCAATTTAGGGGGGATATATGTGAACCACCAAGGGCCAGATGTAGGTAAATCATATTTACCGACTCTTAAATACCGAATTTTACAGATTCGGTATTTAAGAGTCGGTAAATATGAAGGGGGGAGATGTAGGTATTTCCAGATGTGGAAATACCGAATCGTTAAAATTAGGTATTTACCGAATCTGTAATTACAGAATCGGTATTTCCCATTGATTCCTATGGGCTTTGAAGCCCATAGGAATCAATGGGAAATACCGATTCTGTAATTACAGAATCGGTAAATACCGATTTTAGCAAGGGTGCAGGGGGTGTCACATGTGCATGCACACCTGAATTCGGTATTTTACCACACAATAGGATTGTGTGGTAAAATACCGAATTTGTAGGGCCTTTGGGACTCTGAAGAGTCCCACCTACATCTGAGATTTCCCGAATCGGTACAAATACTGATTCGGTATTTTACAGAATCGGTAAATTTACCGAATCGGTAAATTTACCGATTCTGTAAAAAAGTGCCCCTACATACCGAAAACCCATTTACCGGTCGGTAACGGCCGAAATCGGCCGTTACCGGTCGGTAAATGGCTCCTACATCTGGCCCCAAGTGATCGTGATGAGGAAGGAGGGTTCAGAGAAGGAATAGCACGGAAAGGAATGTAGATACTACGATGGGAATGGGCTGCGAAGAGAGAACGAACTTTATTACTGGATTGATTGTCACAATTATGATTGACTGGATACAAGCTTGATAATGTACATCTGAGATTTTCTAACTTGCTGTACTGTGATTTCTTTGTTAATAACTCAATAAAAATAACTTTAAAAAAAAAGAGCCTTGTAGTGTCCGGATAGAAAGGGCAAAGTATAGGAAGGTTCAAGTTAAAGCAAAAAAGGTATGGGATGAGAATAGGTGGCAGGGTCTAAGAGTGGTATGTGGTAACAATAATGCCCGTAGGTTTTGGTCATTGGTGACATGGGGTAGGGATGGTCCCCGATCACAGCCACAAAATCATGTAGCACAAGACAAATGGGTGAGCCACTTTGAAACACAATACGCTGTTGATCCTGCAGAGGAAAGCACTCCAGCGCTGCCCCACACCTATTATACTAGCAATCTCTTCACTGCTGTGGATGTTAATGTAGTTTTTTTGGCAATACTGAAGGGCAAGGCGCCAGGGCTAGATGGTGTTCCACCTGACATTTTCCTATATGATAAGACAAAATGGAATAGATATATTCTGTTACTTGCAAATGCTATTGCTTGTGGAGCGCCTCTACCGGATTCCTGGAAGGGGGCGGAGATCATTCCTGTGTACAAAAAAGGCAACAAAACCTTTCCAGGGAATTATAGGCCTAAAAGTTTAATAGACTCCATACAAAAAGTGATCGCGTGGCTGGTGTTAGGTCATCTAACATCCATCCCCACTGACACCCCGATCCTTGCAGGTAACAAAATACCCATTTTGATGTTCGCCGATGATACGTTAATCATTTTCAAAACCCCGAGTGGTTTGCAGCAAGCATTACACCTCTTTGAAAAGTTCTGTACCATTCGGGGCTTGAAAATAAATGTAACTAAAACCAAGTTCATGGCGTTCAATCCACATAGAGCTTTTAAAGGAGGTTTACTCTTAGATAACAGACCACTGGAACAAGTCAGTGCTTTCACATATTTGGGTGTGATGTTGCAGAAAGACATGCAATGGAACTGCCACATAGACGCTGCCACACTGAAGCATCAACAGCTGTCAGGTATCCTACAAAAATTGTTTAATGCCTCTCTGACTAAGCCAACTAGCCCTGTTTTACAAATATATGAAACAAAGGTTGTGAACACAGTGTTATATGGGGCAGAACTCTGGAGTCTTGAGAATATGCCCCAGCTCACTGTTGCTAAAAACGTTTTTTCCGTAATATTACTGCTCTTCCACAAAGCACCCGACAGTGCATTTGCTGCTTGACCTTGGCCGCAAAGCTCTGGTTGATCTTGCCAGGTTGCATCCTATTCTGTATTGGCGCAGAATCTGGACCACACCACAATTGTTACCATACGCTGAAGGCCTTAGGGATATAATCAAAGCAGACTCTTCTCATAAGATCCGATGGCAAAGTGATATAAGAGCAATGTTGACTAACATGAGTATGCTAAATTTATGGGATAATCCTACTAATAACCCTATCCCATCAAAGGAGAGTGTAAAAGAAAGATACTGGAATGTGGTCTATCACAATAGCTACAACAAATGTGATAGCTCATCCCTAACCGAGATTTTCTTGACAGTGAAACCCCGGCCTAAGTTGGAGAAGTACTGGGACATCATATCCAAACCTCGTGATCGGAAGATGTATTTCCAGTTTAGAGTGGGGACTCTGACCTTTCAATCTTTAACAGCTAAATGGGCAAGGGAGGGTGATAGCAAATGTCCTTTTGCGAGACGTGTGAAGAGTCCTACGCACATGTTCTTTTTGTGTGCCAAGCATTATTAGCTCCGCATAAAGCGTGGCTGGCCCCAATCTGTAGATTGCTGTCCATGAGAACATGTAGTAGCGCAATGAGGATATTGCAAAATGATTCTCTTCTTTGTATTGCAATAGCTGTAGCTAAGTATCTGAGCTGAATGTGGGCTATAAGATCAAGATCTTTTCCCACCAATTGATCTATTGATGTCTGGTATTTATGTCTGAAATTCTGCTTTTCATACCAAAGTGTATGTCTAACTACTTATAGTATTTTTAAACAGAGATTAGTTCTTCTCGTATTAACTAGAACAATATAAAATTTTATATAATGTATCATTATAGCTGTTTAATTAGATTTTAACTGAGTGTATGTTTGTTGTTTATTTATTAATAATTGTATAGGATTTTTATAACCGCTGTACTGAAATTTTGTGACCAAAAATGTGTTTTTTATTAGATGTAATTGCTTTTATGACATTCATCTGCCGAATAAAGCTTTTCGGATTGGATTGGACTGGACTGTAAATCTGTTCTCGCTTAATTGGTTGCAAAGGCCATAGTTTAAAATATCTGATGGGGTTAAAGCACCTGCAGCAAAGAGCTTTGTGGGCCCAATAAATCTCAGAGAATAATAACAATCGTGAGTTAACTTTGGTACTTAAATCATTTGCTGGAGATGTCTGTGTTTGGTTAAGTCACAGTTTTGACTCACAAAGTAGCATAGAGGGTTAATGTGTCTCCTGGAAAGCACACCGGGCTGGCTCTAGGGCGATGCGACTAGTGCCACCGAACTGGGTGCTGACTTCGGGTGGCCCTATTTGCAAGTATATTATTGTTTTACAATCACCTTCAGATTGTTCAAAATTTCCTAGGCAATACTTTACCTAACAATGACTAAGTTGAATAGAGAACTTAGGGTATATTGAAGCCTCAATGAACTGACCACAGCCAATTTAAAAAATATATATATATTTATTCAGAATTACAACATGTACATCATAACAAAGATTATTAAAAAAAAAAGGAATAAACCTCTATTAAAACTCATTAGTGAACCATATCACTCATTCGATGTTCAAAAACAATTTGAATACACAGGATAAAATAAAACATACAGTGCAAATTTATATTTGTTGAGCAATCTTCTTAAAGTTACAAACACAAATTTTCATATCTATACAGTCCATTTAATTTCGTCATCATTCTCAGTCTCTACGCGCGTTTCGGCGAGTAACCGCCTTCTTCAGGAGAATAGCTTGTTGTTCTAGAAGATAAAGAACAGTGTATATTGTACATTTATAGAAACAGCAGTGCATTGAGGCTTAAGGCTTGGTACAAGATAGATATAGGTACACATTTTGCTCTCTTACTTTAATCTAATGCTCGATAGACCAAGAAAGAAAAGAGTCCCACCCGGGCTAAGAAAGGATACTCAACAAGTGATGTGCCATGAATCGGTGTAACACATTTATAGTCTAGAGAAAATAGGATTAATTGATAGAGAACCAGATAGGAGTGATCAGATATGAAAAAAGAGAATGGAACTAAGTGAATAAGAGATCGTTATTAGCCAGGCCAAACCAAGATTTAATAAGTTTATTGTTATGGATACTCGTGCTAGTATTAATATAAGGTCCTAAAATTAAGAAACCTTTAAATGCCCATATTGTTCTTACCGATCTGATCTGGGAAATAGTTAAAGCTTTTCGCTTGAAGTAAATTATATCAACGATATGTAGGATATCTATTAATGATATTAAAACAAGAGAGCATGATACAGCACGACTTGTGTGTAAGGCCTGTACAAGTAAAATAAGCATAAGGTTAACTTAAGGCCACTATATACCTGTTCATTTATTTTTGCTTGACCTAATGTAATCTGTGGGTCATAGATGAATACAAAAGCGAAGGGATCGCCTACTATGGTCGATTCTAGATAGAATGCTTGGACTTTCACTAATAGGATGCGGACCTATGTCTGTGAATGTCCGGCGAAGTGTTGAATCTTCCAACCTTGAATTAAACAAATCTGTGTAAAAACAGAATATTCTGTAAATATTTATTTAATTATAGTGGCAACATGTGCACGAAAATTAGCAGAAGTAATTGGTACCTATAATTGTCGTTTCTCCAATCTTTATGTAATTATCTAGTTGGTTACTTCAAGTGAAGAAAGTTCTAAGTTGATTATACTGGGTGTCGTCAGGAAAAACGAACGGATAATATGATTAAAAGATTGTACTATTGAAAATCATGTCAATGTTAAAAACCTGTCTATAGTGTAGATACCTTTCTGTTCAGTAGCAGAGTATAATGCAGATAAAAATGGCTTCTGGCTTCCGTAAATGATGTCTAGTTGATAGTATCCTGTGTAAAGAGAAGCCAAAAAAGAACAAGCATTGGCATAGCCAATAGGTCTCGCCTTTGGGACCTTATAAGTATTTAGTTATGCAGCAGGTCCCAAAGGCAAAACCTATTGGCAATGCCAATGCTTGTGTTCTTAAGCCTCCTATATTTGGTCAGAACAGGGGAGAGGATACACAACAAAGGGATTGACAAATGTGTCCAGGATCACACAATACTGACTAACTTCAAAAGACCAAAGAAGCACGCAGGTCTCCTCAAAGGTACAAAGTGATATATAAGTGCAGTAAATTAGCCTATATCACCAATGCTGCCTGTGATGTTTTGAACTCGAGTGTGAGAGTGCAAGCGCTGCACCAATCTCCAGCTCGCACGTGCATCAGGTAGGCTGCTGTGCATCAGGTAGGCTGATCCCGTACAACGTGAGCAGCCGAGCTGTTGAGCAAGCCATTCATTTGGGAGGCGTGTGCGCGAGGAAGCGAGGAGTTCTTGGTAGCAGCACCCAGTAAAGTTTTTAGGCTCCCAGCAGCAATCCTCCTGCTCAGCTGCACACGTCCTCTCACTCAGACATAAACATGGATGGGAGCGGCGTGGCTGCGGGCTTCCCTGGGACAGATATGAACAGGACGCCGCAGACGAGACCTAAAAAGCATAGGGAACGAAACAAGTTTAAAAAAAAAAAACACTGGGAGGTGGGAGGAGAAACACGAGAGACGGCCTGCGGCCGTCAAAGTGAAAGTACGGCCGGCATTGCTGTGGCAGGACGCCGCAGACGAGATCTAAAAAGCATAGGGAACGAAACAAGTTTAAAAAAAAAAAAACACTGGGAGGGGGAGGAGAAACACGAGAGACGGCCTGCGGCCGTCAAAGTGAAAGTACTACCGGCATTGCTGTGGCAGGACGCCGCAGACGAGACCTAAAAAGCATAGAGAACTAAACAAGTTTAAAAAAAAAAAACACTGGGAGGGGGAGGAGAAACACGAGAGACGGCCTGCGGCCGTCAAAGTGAAAGTACGGCTGGCATTGCTGTGGGGAGGGGGGAGGAGAAATGCGACACGCCTGGATATAGTGTGAAGCAGCAGGGGCCTTTGAAGTGAAGCTTCACTTCAAAGGTGTGGGAGGAGTGCGGCTCGGCTGAGCCAGAGCGCACGCTGGGGGAAGCTTGTCGGGCAGAGCGGGAAGAGCTTCAGGGGAACAGATGGCTGACGATTTGATGCTGTGCACGCGCATTTTAGATCAATGCGCTTGCGCATTGACCTAAAAGCGCACGGGCACAGCATCAAATCACCAGTTAGTTAAAGTCTGTTTAAGCCCCTATAGTCTCGCTCCGCTCAATGCGCATGCTCATTGACAGGTCGCGAGACCTAAAAAGAGAGAAAGACAGCCAAGCATTGGTATTAACTGCATATGATAAATACACTACCTAAATTATATTAACTATCTCAATTGATATATACCTTTAAATCAAGAACTTGGAGAGGTACGGCATGGATATATGTCGCCTCTGTCTTAATCCAGAAATATGGTGATGGGGCGGAACGGCATACACGGCAAGAATAAACTAAGTGCAAAAACATGAAGCCCTGAATAACAGTTACTATTATGCTTACGAAAACTCTACTAATAAAGAGCACTATGTTGAATATAGCTACACGTGGCAACTTTATTTGTAATTAATGCGCCTATAGCGCCTATAGATGATATGCCCGAGGCATAGAATTATGTGGCTTCTATGACGAACCATGAAATTCGGCGGTAACAAAAACGATATATGCGGCGAGATTACGCTAAGCACAAAAACCTCGAACAGTGCGTAGCAATTACTGTTGTGCTTGCGAATTTAAAATTATAAACAGTGAAATCTTAAAAGGTCACCAACGTTACAGCTATACTTACAATTGATGTGCGAGTAAATAGTACGCCGTTTTCCTGTGATGGTGAACCCGGACATGGCCACCTTGAAGATTATATGGACCTGCGTCCAACGTATATCAACGTCATGACGTCCCAAGTCATGTGATGCGTATTGAGGTGGTGCCGGATACTAGAGCGCTAACCGTTTTCTATATGTAAGAAGCTCTAAATTTTATTGTGGCAATAGACGATAGACTATCACCCGTTAACTGTAAATTGTGAAGTAATGAATAAATTGATTTCAGAAATAAACTTCGGGCTGCCTGTGATTTATTTCCAATAATATGAAAACATTCGAACGCCGAGGAGATTATATATATTTTTTACCATAAGGTTTTAAAAGCTTGAAAATTGCCAAATGTAAATGTGTAATTGATGACTACAAAAACACGATGATGGATTGCCTCTGTATATATTGATATAGTATGCCTTGTGCGTGATATCTAGATAATCTTAAACCTCAAGTAGGAAGAGTGTTTAACCAATGAATAGGAAGGCAAATAAACGTTCGTTTATATGCAGCCCAACTTTGTTTATATGGGCAAGCTTTAATCAATGATCAATCACCTTCTGCGTCGATCCTGGCCTCCAGACATTTTCAGGCAACTATATAAATGTCAAGATAACTTCCATGATTAATGATTTCCTGGTGCAAGATGAGTTTTGTCTAGTGGAAGTTTTGACTCGTCCAATGGTAGTCTAATGCAGAGGGTTAATATGCCTGCTTACAAAGAACATGTACCATTCAGATTACACAGTGCATATCATTTAAATAGGTCAGTGGGTTATTGCTTTTGCCTGCGAGATCCTTTTGTTACTTGCAGTTTATACATTATAATCCTAACATAGAACAGTGAGCTATTAACTGCCATCAAAGAGCTGCATGCAAACTGCAAAGTATAGTTTAAAGTGTTATGATTTATTTCCCCAGTCTTTCATCATCCTAATGTTGCAAAAAGGGTTCGTTTGGATAGAAATCAAATCTGATGATTAAAAAGAACCTCCTCGAAGCACTGCGCAAAGAATGAATCTTTGTGCACTCGATTCTGTGCTTGTGCCTTTCCGATGCGTGAATCGAGCTTCACGCATCGGAAAGGCACGAGAATCGTAGCGGAGTTAAAACACACCTAGAACGTGAGATTTAACAGTAATGGTTACCAGTAAACCCCTGATGAAGGGCTGAGTTTAAGCCCGAAATGCATTGGGAACACTAAAACCCAACACATACGCTATGGATGAAATGTTTGAAGTGTTCACAACTAAGAACATAATGTGTTGACACAGAGATTAAAATTTCAAAGACTTTGAATATTTTTTTTTTCAAAAACTTTATTAAAAGCATCAAGTGCACAAAGATTCATTCTTCGCGCAGTGCTTCGAGGAGACTACTCCCTGGTTGGGGTAGCTTTGTAATAGACGTTGTATTGAACCACGCTGTAGAGCACAGACAGCGATACCTCAGCAGCACGCAACAGATCATAAACATTTAACATACCACTGAGGAACCAGCAGTGCAAGTCCCATTCACTCCCTTTGTTTGATTAAAAAGAACCCCCAATCATGGTGTTAAATTTTAAATTCTGAGTTTGTGGTTCTCCAGACCAAGCACGGTTAACACCATCGGCGCTGCGCATTTTCCCGCTGTGCGCTGAACTTTTTAAAAACCCGCGGTTCATGACGAGCTCAGCTCGTCATGAGCGTACGAGAGGTGTACCTCATGACGAGCTGAGCTCGTCATGAGCGTCGAAGGGGTTAAACTGTACTACCTACCAGTATGTATCACATGTGATGGGACTCCTACACCTTGTAGTCCTCTGCCTTATGTAACATTTCTTATACACTGATTTACACATGTATGATTGATTGTCTCTGTGTAGTGCGTAACGTAAAGTGCTCTGACACCCTACACTGGTATGAGTGGCAGCAGCTCTATAAAACTAATTTAATGCATCTGAGAGAGAGAGCGGTTATGGAGACTGAAGGGGCACTGGTGAAGAGTTGTAGTGATGGAATCTGTGGTGGAGGTGGTCATTGGGGGGCGCCACCAAACATTGTGCACTGGGCGCCACCAGCGCTAAAGCCGGTCCTGAAAGCACATCTGTAATATGCAGATGACAGATTATTATGTTAGGAAGATACGTAAAAGGGCTGCTGCATTTGACACACAGGTCCTTTTATTACTTGCAGGTCATAAAGTGCAATCCTTTTAATATATTATAGTGAGGAATGAACCGGCATCAAGAACCTGAATGCAAACTGCAGGACTTGGATTTAAAACCTTATGTTTTTTTCACAATCTGTTATTATAATGCTGCTGAAAAGGATTCCTTTGATAGCAATAAAGGATAACTCTAAGCACTGCTTTATGTTTTAAATTCTGACTTTGTGCTTCTCCCAGCTATACAATCTTAGCATATCACCCCTAACAGCAAAGATGATGTGTGACTCCTTCACCTTCAAACCCTCTTTGTCTTCTGTAACACCTTTACATTGATTTACACTACACACTTATATTATTTATTGTCAATGTGCAATGTGTGCATTTGATGTAAAGCGTACGGACACCCGAAGGTGGGACGAGTAGTGCTATAAAACTTTTTAATGACAAAAAATATATTTAAAGTGCTATTTCAATTGTTTGTGTAAAGACTGGACAGAGTCAAAAACCTTTTTCAAATCGTAGTTACTCTTAAACACTTGGGAAGGGAGCTGTGAACAAGCTGTGTGCCTTTGTTTCCCCACTGCATTGGCATCTAGGTGTTAGGATGCAGATATCTTCCAGTCAAACAATTTTTTTTTAAAAGGAGGGCTGGTGGTACTTTAAATTCACCCTTTGCTTTGTTTGGACGCACATTAGAAGAGAAAATAAAATGCCCCCTCACAGCCGGCAGGCAACGTGCGAGCACTGCTGAACTGTGCTCTGGTGTTGGCAAATTACAATGGGACCAATTCACCGTATTTCACTAGGCGAAACCGATCCTGAATCCGGCTAAATACCAGCTGCTGGATCACCACCCCCACCAGGGCTTTAAGTGGGATGAAAAAACTGGAGGGTCTCTCCAAGGGGCATGGCCAGTGTAATTAGGGGCGTGGCTTTACCAATCTTACGCTAAAAATCTGTGTTTAGCATAGTGTGCAGCCCGACTTGCATTTTGCTGTTTCTGTCATTGCATCCAGATATGTGAGACAACAAGTAACATCATACCTACAACAAGGCAGGACTATTGGCTTTGTCAATGGTTATTAGTTGCATAAGATAAATAAGCTGCAACTATGGCTTGCCTTGTTACATATAATATTGAAAAAGCTTCCAATTAAAGCCCTGGTGACCCCACCACAATGTTGCTGCTCCTGAGTTTCAGAAAGAGAAGGGAAATCCAGAAAGAAAATGACTCTTGAAAGGATTTCCCTTCCCCCACAACTCTCAGCTGACATGACGTCATGCCGTAACTTCTCCACTAGTGAGAAGCAGTGTGCGCAGCGCACATCGATGTGCCTGCTGTCTCGAAACGGGTCTCTATCGGCTCTGTTTTGTGCCCTGGTGCTTTTTTGCGGACTGCAGTGACAGCAAACTGCTGTCACTGCAGTCGGGGGAAAAAACGGACCACCTGTGCCAGGGCTCAAAACAGAGCCCGATGGAGACCCGTTTCGAGGCACCCTTAAAAAAACTGCCGGTGCTCAGACCCCTTGAGACCCGGCCCACTTAAAGCCCTGACCCCCACCCTTCTTTCCAGCACTGCATCAGCGCCAAAAACAAGGGCTGCAAAGTTTTGAATCCACTACCAGACACTCCCTGCCCCTTTATCTTACTCTTGTAAGTTCCTGCTTTGTGCCTTTGTGACGGGTTTTCCATCTTTCTCTTCCGCTTTGTATGTTTTTCCCTCACTTTTCTTGGTTAATGTCTGATGCAGAAAAATAAATGTCGGTGAAACTGACTTGCTGCAGGGCACCGAACCCGAAGCTCTCTCCCCTTCCTCCAAAATCCAAATATTAACGAAACCGAAGAGCAGCCGAATCATTATAACATGGCACAATAGTCTAGAGATGATTCTGTGATCAGTTTTTTTCCAACCACTAGATGGCAGGCGTGTATTAACCACGAGTCTCTATAATAAATCTAGTGCATTAACCACATAGTTTGCGAGAGTCGACCGGTACTTACCATGCAGGGGGGGCTGCAAACGTGAGCTCCCCGTCAATCTGCTTTGGCAGGTGTTTCGATCTCCTGTCGAAACAAATATAAACAAAAAATGTCAAAATGCGGTAATCAACAGATGCCCAGATTTCTCCATGCCTAGGACTAGGGAAACAGCCTTTAGTACACGGCCGTTTCCACGCAATACATACATACATACATACATACATACATACATACATACATACATACATACATAAATATACATATATACACATATAAATATGTGTGTGTATATATATATATATAATTTTTTTTCAGGGCTCAATTGAAAAATGTTGAACAACATTATTCTTGATTTTTGTATCAATTTCATAAATGTATTGATTTGTGTCATGAATATAAATGGGGAATATCATGCTTAGACGGTTCCAAAATCATTTGATATCACATTGTTTGGACCTCTTTTGAACATAAGATCACATTGTGCTTAAATTCGAACCATTTTAAGATGGCCGACAGAAAACATACTATTGTGAATCTGTTTTTAGGCCTTTGTTGATATGAATGACTATGAATTGCTTCCTTTCTTTGTTTTGTCTACTTTAAATAATAGAATGAAATCGAGCCACACCGACATTGAGGAAGGCGACGTGCAGAAACGCGTCTGTCTGGGTTTTTTTAACATGTTGGCAATAAAAATATAAAAAGAAAAGAATATTCCTGGTGTGCGCCTTATGTTGTGGTCATTACTAGACCACCGATTATATATATATATATATATCAAGCAACAGAACAGAGGGCAGAGGCTAAAAGAATCCGAACACGCGAATAGTGTCCCCTTATTTAATTGAAGGTGCACGAAACCAAGGAGTACTTCCCCCTATACTCCCCACAGTGTAGGAACTAATCCTACAAATTTAATACAACAACAAAAGGGTTTCAGCACTCTATAGACAGATTAACAATACTTCTTATCACAGTCCACTTCAAATAAGTATTGAAAAGGTGATTGCACATAAGGAAAAAAGGCATCCAAATTCGATAGATATATTTCTTGTTCCAGGGTGGTGAGGGATATTTGGGTGGCAAAGGTATTTTAAGGGTTTAAAGTGATTTTGGGTATTTGGTGGGCAAGGACATTTTTCAGGTTTAGGGTGGGTAAGGGTATTTGGGTGGCAAGGGAATTTTTAGGGTGGGTAAGGGTATTTGGGTACCGTGGTATTTTTAGGCTGGGTGGGGGTATTTGGGTGGCAAGGGTAATTTTAGGGTGGGTAGGAGTTAGGGTTGATAAAGTTATTTATATATATATATATATATATATATATATATATATATATATATATATATATATATATATATATATTTATTTATTTTTCACTGAAAAAAACAAAGGTTACAGGAACGTTCTAGTTAGGCTCAGATTTCAAATGCACAAAACCAGAGAAATGCAGAAGTTATAGTTAGCTGAGCTAACTATAACTCGCGCCCCCGCAATGCACTCCTATGACCTCACATATTACATCACTCATGAAATGGTCAATGACATCAATGCTGACATCTCAAATGACATCACTGATGACATCATCCAGTGAATGTGAGTGTTTAAAAACATATTTTATGATTGTTAAATATACATACCAAGGTGAATTGGTGAATTAGTGGGTGTATGTGTGCATGACTGGATGATTGGATGATTCAGTGGGTGCGTGAGTAACTGTATGAATGAATAATTAAGTGTCTCAGTGAATGTAAGGGCAAGTGACTTGTGTGAATGCCTGTCTCTATCTGTCAGATGGTGTCTAAGTGGTTATATAGGTGTGTGAGTGAGTACTTGAGTTACTGTATGGGTGAGTGATTGGTTGTCTGAGTAAGTGTATGAGTGTCTCAATGTCTGTGTGGTTGGGTGAGGGTGTGTGTAAATGCCTGTATGGATGAGTGCTTTGGTGTGTCAGTGGCTCTATAGGTTAGTGTTTGTATGGCTGTGTCGGTGAGTGAATGGATGTGTCAGTGGTATATGGGGGAGTAACTGCATAACTGAAAGGCAGTATAGGTGAAGTTTGGAGTATATGAGTGACTGAATGTGTGAATGAGTGATTGTGAGTGTGGCTGTATGGGTGAGTGGGTGCTTGTGGCTGTATGGGTGAGTGTGTGCTTGTGTCTGTATAGGTGAGTGAGTATGTGTTAGTATCTGTACGAATAAATGAGTGGGTATGTATAACTGTATAGGTGAGCCAAATTCACTGAGGGCCCCTTCTCCGGCACCACCATTAGCCGAACATTGTTCCAGCAAGAGCACCACTCAGCACCCTCCACCCTCGCCAAGAGGACCTCTACCAACTTCTGCAGTCATGCTAGATGCTCCTAATGATCTGCCACCAGGCCGCAGTCAATTCCACATCCGTAACCCTCTCAGCCAATTTGGAGTAGTCTGCATGCAGGAGGCCCGCATCCACCATAATTGCCTCGATTTTCTCTCGTGTCACGAATAGTTGCCAGAATCGTAGCCGTGTGGGGCTCCAAATCCATCGCTGAGCCTGACAACTCATGGGCCTCCTCTGCCGTTGCCCTTTTTGTAGAAACCTGGCCCTCGTGATTAGTGTGCAGCATTGCAAGGGATCGACAATCGAGGCCTGAAGCTTTCGCCAGGTCAGCCACCAGCCAACCTCTCCGCCACCGATCTGCACTCTACAATGCCTCGCCCCTGAAGACCGCACAAAGTCAAAGATCACTGCCTGGTGAAAGCAATCCACTAACAAAGAGGGGCACCATAGGGTGTTCACAGAGGAATGGGGGGGCGTCTCCTTCAGTACTCTTTTCTCCACTTCGCTTCTGAATGTACAGGGCCAGTGAGCCCAAACAGCAGTCCCCAGAGTCACACAGCATCCCCCAAGGTCCCCAGTCTCAGAGACGGAGTCTCCGAGGTAGCCACTAGGAGGCAGATCACACCCCTCCCACCCGCTGAATTTCTGGTCACCACCAGCCGCACACTTAAAATGTTGCTTCCATCTCCCAATCGCACGACTCAAATGGCACCATTCTTCTCCGGCGGCTCCTATGCCACATCCCAGGGGTTCCCTTCACCTCCTCTGCGGCTGCAGCCAGATGGGGGCACAGCACAGTCCTGTCGCTGAAATGGCGGTATCTTCCTGCCACCGGACCAGGCACCGCCCTGCCGACTGTCCTCCAACCGCGGAATTCCTCAGACCTCACTCTCCCTAGGTCAGCCCTAGCACCGTTGGCCCTTCTGCAGCACTCTGGGTCACCATCCGACAATGACGGCCTCAGTTTAGGCAACATCTTTTTTTTTTTTTTGGATTCACTCCGGAGACAGGACAGCATTCACCGTGAATAACGCACGGGCTGGCACATCGTTAACTTTGACTTTTATGGAAACCACGAGGCATGGTGAGTTTGTCTGAATAACATCATTTACGCGCATTTTTTAATGAGAGGAGCCTACGGGCCCATCTTTGTTTCTGAAATCGGCGCCACGGTCTTTGGTGCTCCTCCTCATCCCCACTTCACATCCTTGTCATGATGAAGACACCAATGTAAGGTGGAACTCAACCTACGTGCGTCCGGGGTCGAAACGTTGACTTTTTTTCACCTTTTCCTATCCTATCCATGAACAACAGAATCATTGTTACTGTGTTCTGATATATGGGCTAGGACTACGATTGTTATTTCATGTGGTTTAGTAATTACTTGTGTGATGTCAACTATCAATGCCGTGACCACACTTTAATCTTTGAAACTTTTCACTTCTCCCCCATTCCTCACCAAAAACCACTTACCTATCCTACTCTTTCCCTTTTCTTCTGGCACATCATTAATATGTGTATATTTACAATGAAGAGTTTTTGTCACATTTATGCTTTGATGAGGATGTGATTAAATAACATCTCTCATTAACCATTATAAGATTTGTTTTGTTTTTACATGTAATTCATTACTCAGAATTGTCTGTTTTCTCTAAATGCATATACTGGGACTACTTTCCCTGCAACGGCCTCAGTTTAGGCGTGACACCGGACACACACTGTAGGTAGCACCTAACAGCAACCCGGCTCTGCCAGTCCCACGGGCTCTGCACCCAGCCCAAAACAGCCCCTCATTCCCAGTGTTAGCTAGCGATCACAGGAGGGGACCAGGGCAGGTGCGGCAGGATGATGGATCCAGCGGGCCAGCAGCGTCAGACCTTCGGCTTAGGCAACCAACTCCATTGCCCCCTACCTTCCACATAAGTTCCTCACACACAACACTGTGGCATCCCTCAGGGGACCAATATATCCCCACTAATATTCAACATGGACGGAACTCCCTTGCCAAACCTGTTAAAATCATTCATCCTCACCTTTTAAAACTATACAGATGACATCCAAATCATTCTCAAAATGGAAGGCCCACAAGACCCTTTCAAATTAAGACTTAACAACTGCATTTGCACCATAAACACATGGATAATGAATAACCATCTAAAGTGCAACACCACAAAGACAGAGAGATCATGACCTGTGAACAATGGCAAAAATGCTAACCTACTGCCATATGGCCCTAGGTATTTGAGGACCCTTCAAGAACACCAAAAGAAGCCAGGAACTTAAGGGTAATCATCTATTCGAACCTATACTTGATACTACATGTCAACATCACTAAAAGAGCCTTCTACACAAAGAAAACACTTTGTTGAATTTTCCCATACATTGGATACTACCAAAAACCACAAGCCATCCACTTAATCTACAACCCTGACTATGCTTTATTTATTTGTTCGCCATAAATAAAATATTTGGCAGTTAGTTGCCATACCACCCAAAAGTCCTTTCTCTTACGACAGTACCCTTTATTGAATGGCACATGTCCCATAAACCCCTACTCTCCATCGTAGGATCTTGATTTGACAACACTTATTTCGAAACTTTGTTTACACTGTGCAGTCTGAGAAAATAGAAATTCACATTTATTCTTAACCACTTTCCCATTTGAATGGGCAAGTAAGCTCCAGGGTTAATCTTGTTAAACAGCCCTTGTAATTACCCATAAAACAAATGAAGGTTAGGAGATTGCATATAAAATGGCAAAATAGTTTTTGGCTTATGGTATCTTATGTTATGTTATGTTATATCCATTTGTAGCGCGCTCGGATACTCGTGAGTGTCCCGGCGCGGTGACAGAGGGGTACAAGGAGGAGCTATCAAGCAAAGAAGTGAGTCTTGAGTTTCCTTTTGAACACAGCTCGGTCCTGGATGGACCGCAAAGCAAACGGGAGGGCATTCCAGGCTGCACTTGCCTTCACCACAAAAGAGCTGCCACCCACCCTCTGGAGCTTAAAGCGCGGAACCCGAGTTAAACGCAAGGACATAGATCGGAGTGCACGCGAAGGAAAGTAAAAGGAAAAGCGCCTCTGAAGCTAAAGGAGGCCATAATCATGACCAGAGATTTGAACTTGACCCTGTCAGCAACAGTCAACCAGTGAAGAGAGCACAACTGGAGAGCCACACTGTTCTTTTTAGTAATGCCCAATAACAATCTGGCCACCGTGTTTTGGACCACCTGGAGTTTTTTAAACAGGCAGCCAGGGGCGCCAGCATAGAGGGCACTGGCGTAATCCAAGCGTGATAGAATCAGAGCACATGTGGCAGTTTCTCTTGCGGGAGGAGTGGAAAAAAATTCCTCAGAGTCTTGAGGAGGCCGAAACAGCAACCGGCCAGTTTCTTAGCATGTGTTGTAAAAGAGAGACTCATCAAACCACACTCCCAGGTTTTTAGCGAGCTGTCCCAAAGAGAGGGGTAGAGGAGAGTCGGGAGGCCACTGCTGCTCACGAAAGTCAGCGGGAAACTTGCCATAGAGCAGAATCTCGGATTTTTGTTCATTGCACTTGAGTTGTGCATCGGCCAGCCATTTAAAGATGGAAACTAAGCACTGTTGCGCCGTTGAGACGGAATAAGATGTTTTGTCCCAGGTAAACAGCAACTGCGTATCGTCCGCATAGGCCATCACCTTAGCCCCGAGTTCCTCTGCCAGATATATCAATGGCGTAACATGAATGTTAAAGAGGAGCGGGCTAAGGGAGGAGCCCTGTGGGACACCAGTGGTAACCAGCAGAGGAGAGGAGGAGAAAGGAGGGAGCCAAATCTGCATCAACCCGCTCCTCCAGGAAACACCTACGCCAACCCCAAACAGCTCCCGATACACCAATCTCTGCAAGTCGGGCCAAGAGAAGAGCATGTGGGACCGTATCAAACGCTGCCGAGAGGTTCAGCAAAATGAATGTTGCCCTCCCGCCGGCGTCAAGGCACTCCCGGATAGCCTCTACCACCTCTACTAAAACAGTCTCAGTGCTGTGGGATGCCCGGAACCCTGATTGAGCTGTGTGCAGAAGTGCCTCAGACTCCACATATTCTGGGAGTTGTTTATTGACCACCTTCTCACAAACCTTGTGTGAGAAGTTGGCCTGATAGGTGATGTTTCCAATTCTGGAACCACCTATTATCAGACCAAACAATCCCTTATGGTGTCAGGTTGTAAGTCAACCTTGTTAGACAAGCTATCCTAGGGGTAGCATGGACTAAGCAGCCTAAAGGCTTAACTTAAGAGGTCGTGTTAAGCGAGCTGTTTTACCACATACAATCCTGTAATATCAAATGAAAGGACACCACACAAGTATATATTATAAAAATATATGTGTTTATTACTAAAAACAATCCCCAGTATTCTTTATGAATAAAGGGGCACAAGCGTTAAATCAAAAGCACAGTTTAAACATACAAAGTTGCACAATTATGGATGAGGGCGGGTGGCCACTCAAACCATATACTAAACAAGTGGTATAAGAGATACCAATCGAACAGTGGTTAGGCCTAGGGCCTAGGGAATCGCTGGGAGCAGTCAGGACAAGCAGTGCTGAAGTCGGGAGAGGCCCACGGGATTCGGGAGCAGTGCGGAAAGCGCACGCATGCACCAATGTTAACCAATGGTGCGTAAAAGTTGTAAAGTTAAAGTTTAAGGACACTTCCGCTGAACCTAGAGGAACAAAACTTAAGACACAGACCCTAGAGATGTGTACCAGTGTGGGAACACCGGCGGAGCAAAGTTACCTCACCCACAGGAAGCGGGTGCACAGGGTCGAAGTTGAGTCGGGTTTCGTCACGTAGGCTCTTGGTGCTTGAAGCTGAAAGGGCTGCAGGCGGGGTGAAAGAGAAGTGTCCGGTGGAGTCCAAGGGTGGACTCGAGTCGAAAAGTACCTGAAAGCAGAGGGGACAGAGTCTGGGTCACTCAGCAGTGACCAGGGTGGAACCAGGACGGAACCAGGCAATGTCGGGCGCAATCAGGTCGCTGTCGAGGTGCTTCTCTCCGCTGTCACGTGGGCTCTGGGGCATCTACGACGTCCAGGAGCAGGTCACGATCTGTCCCACGCAGGCTCTCGCCGTCGGCGCTGTCGGCTTTAAGATTGGAGCAAACAACACTTGGCAAAAGCAATCCACGCGGAACCGGGAGATTGCTTCTCACTCGAACCAGGAGGGTCAGAGTGGGGGCTCCTTTTCAGGGGAGCTGGTGCAGATCTGGAGCAACCAGATTCACAAGTCGATTTCAAGTTTTCGTCGGCACAGGGGCCACTAGCCGGCTGGCAAGTGACCGGGCCAACGCGTTGAGCCAAAAGAAGCAGAAGGGCCCCACGCAGCACTTGTCGAGTGTGGAGGGCTGAACTTCGGTGCAAGTGTGGCTCAGGGTTGGGGCTTCTCAAACCCCGGTGTACAGCTTCGAGGGTCACTTGTGGGCTGCACGGTCAGCGTCTCGTGGTCAATTCAAGATGGCGTGCCCCACGCTTCCGGTCGCCTCCACGGGTCTCAGCTCTGCAGGGACTGTGGATCGGGCTGTTGGAAAGCAGGCATGCTTGATCTCGTCGATCTCTGTTGCTCGAGTTCCGGCGGGAACTGCAACAAAGTAGACGTCGATAGCTGGATGGTGCCTGTTTGCACAGGGTGGTCACTCCTTGACCACAAGGGAGATTCTTCGGGCTTCTACGTCGAGTAGGATGTCGAAGGGTCCAGAATTTCGTTTCTTAAGTTTCTTCAGGATAATCTGAAGTACATTGGCACTGCTCCCAGTCTTATACTAATTTTGGGGGCTGGATTACCTGCTAGGTCCCCTCCTATGGGTGGGACCCAGGAAGTGGGTGGATACACCCCCTTCCTTTGATCCAGGCCGCCCTGGCACGAGGGCTGGAGTGCCCCAGAACCGGTTTGGCCGGATTATGCAAGGGGCAGCCTTGTGCGCCCCAGGCAGTGTCTGGTTTCTTTCAGACCTCCCTGCTACAATCCACTATCTCCTGTCTGGAGGGTGGTAACACCCTCCTGCGACAGGAAACCCTTTGTCCAGGCCCCATTTGGCTGAGTTTCGGTCAGCTTCAGGGGGTCAGACTCTTGTCTGTGGCAGAGGCATCCATTTTGTGGATCTAAGGCCCTTTTAGAAATTAACCGCATTTAAGTAAAGTAACATGTCTTACCCCTCTAGAGGGGTGGAATGCTATCCCCGTCGCCAGAACTGGCGAGGGGATAGTATTCCAAATGTTTTGATAAAGCCAAACCAAAGTTGTTATATAACCGCGAGGATTATAAGGCACTTAAGAGTATATGGTATGGCATTATCCTGAAACAGCTTAGGGAGTTGTTCCCGACAGCTGCAGACAGGCTCAGCTCATGCTAGAGCTCCATCTCACATTAAACCACGCACTCTGCCTCCAGGATTGATGAGGCCTTCCATAGGAGTGGCTCACAGGTTTATATGTGTCCAGATATAGGTTTAGGTATAGGTATACTATATCTAAGTAAGGGGTGATTACACCACCTTACCCCAGCTGAGTGATCAGCCAGTTGTGTCAATTTAAGAACCAGCCAGGGGTGGCAAAAGATATGCTGCAGCCCCTGGTAGGCCTTGGTGGCCCCTATGCCCTGGGCACCTATAGTGCATTACACAGGGGCTGACAAGGAGTCCATTTCCCATTGTGGTATGTACCTAGGGTACATGGAATCCATTTTACAGAGAGAGCAGATGGCCTGGGGCCCTGATTAGCAGGGAACCAGGTCAACTAAGTCAAAAAACCAGCTAAACACAGGCAAAAAAATCTGGGGTAACCATAGTCAGGTAGCCACCTTCCTACACAACCCCCCCCCCCAAACGAAAGGAGATAAGGCTATCCTTGGCCAGGTAAGCCTATATTGCCTGAGTGGCCATATAAGGAAGTACCTGCACTAGCATGGGTACCCCCTGTCTCATGGTCCACTAAGCAGTCCCTCACCCTTGGGGTATTAGAGGGTCTCCACCATAGGGAATTACTACCTTGGGTGTGTTTATGCAAAGTTAAAGGCTGGTTTGGATATGGAGTATTGAAGTGAGGCTCCACTAATTTAGGGCTCAGCTTCCTCCAATTATCTTCCACCATGTGTGCCTTTCTTTCTTTAACTGAGTTGCACTGTGCTCTCAGGGTCAACCTCTGGCTACCTAAAGCTGAAGGCTGGGTCCCTCTGTTTGGCTTGCTGGAGGGACAGTTCAGGTTTGGGCCCTTTGGGTCCCAGGTTTGGCTGTGCCCAACAGAATCCATCTGTGGGAGGTCCCTAACTGTTTTTAAGGGGGCTCCCTCAGGAGTTTTTAAAGTCTTCACCTCACTAGGGCTACTAGTTTTGGTGCCCCTAATCTGTTGATGGGGTTGCTTTATTTGACAGGGGGCCCTCTGGGTCCCACTGTCCTTCTTGTCCTCTGCAGCCCTGGGCTGAGTAAGGCAAGGTAGAGAGGGGCAGGTTACCTGCTCCAGACTGGGTCCCACCTGAGAAGGGTCCACTGCCATCAGAGGCTCTGTCAGACCAGGCCCAACAACCTCTGGGGCAGTTCCTTCATCAGGGGTAAGATCAGTTCCCTGAGGAGGCTGATCCTTTCCTAAAGTCTGGTGAGGGGGAGATTTCACTCCTTCCTCCATGCTCTCAGTTTGCGTGGAGTTATCCATCATTTCAGGCTTCACAACACACATATCAGTTTGAGTTTGGGCTGGGGCCATCACAGCCCCACCAACCTTTTCAGGAGGAGACTCCGTTTGGGTTTCTGCTGTTATCATAACAGCTTTGCTATTCTGTTCAGGAAGAGCTTTTGCTACAGATGGGGCAGAGAGTTGCTCAGCCCTACCAACCTTTTCAGGAAGGACATCTTGAATTGGGGCTGTAGCCATTACAGCCCCACTAACCTTTCCATTGGAATTCACCATTCTAGAATGGGTTTCCTGTTCAACCTCAGCCCAGGCTGAGATTTCTAAATCATTACCCAGTAGACAGTCCACAGGCAAGTTTGATGACACTGCCACTCTCTTTGGGCCAGTGACACCTCCCCAGCTGAGACTTACTACTGCCATGGGATGATTTGTTTGGATGCCATCAATGTTTATTACCTGGTATGTGGCACCAGGTAAAAGTTGCTTAGAGGGGACTATGCCATCAGCCACCATTGTGATGCTAGCCCCTGTGTCTCTGAAAGCTTCAACTCTCAAACCATTGATGATGGGTTCTTGTCTATATTTGCTCAAAGTATTTGGGCAATCAGAGAAGTTGGCAAACCCCATGCCAGTCTCATAAACAAGATTATTTGGGGATGGGGACCTGGATAGGCCAGGGTCCTCCTGGGCTCCAAAAGTAAACCCACCCAGATTCCTGGGTGTGCTCCCACTTCCTGGGGGATTACTGCTGACAGTAACAGGAGGTGTTGGAGCTGGCTTTGGAGGTATATTCTCTTTATTGTTATTCTTGGGACAACAGTTGTCTGTTTTGTAATGCCCAACCTGTTTACAGGCATAACAATAAGGCTTTTTCTCAGTTGAAGAAGTGTCTTGGGACCCACCCCCATTCTTGGAGTTTTGGGGCCCTGGGGAAGTCTTTTCTTTATTTTTATCCCCACCCTTATCTTGAGGCTTGGTAGACTCCTTCTTCTGGTTACTGTCCTGATTCTTAGGCCTAATCCTGGTTCTGACCCACTTGTCTGCCTTCTTTCCCAATTCTTGGGGAGAGGTCAGATCAGAGTCCACCAGGTGCTGGTGTAAGAGCTGGTTCTGACAATTACTTAGGATCTGCTCCCTCATAATCAAATTATACAATCCTGTAAAGTCATGTACTTTGCTGCCATGTAGCCAACCCTCCAGAGCCTTAGTAGCACGATCTACAAAATCAGTCCAGTCCTGTGTCTGTGTCTTCTGGGTGTCTCTGAACTTCAACCTGTACTGTTCAGTGGTTAAGCCAAACCCATCTATTAGGACACTCTTCAGGACTTTGTAATTGTTTGCATCCTCATGTCTGACAGTGAGGAGCTTATCTCTCCCTTTCTCTGAAAAGGAGTACCATAAGATTGCTGCCCACTGTTCCTCAGGAACCTGCTGTACCATGCAGGCTCTCTCAAGAGCAGTTATCCACTTGTGGATGTCATCCCCTTCCTTGTAGGGGGGCACAATCTTTGTGAGGTTTCTACTATCATAGGACCTGGGTTTCTCTTTAGGATTATTGCTGCCACCAGTGGCATCTAAGCCACACAATTTTTGCTCTCTTGCCAAGGCAAGTCTAGCTTGAGCCAAGGCTACCTCCTCCCTCTCTATTTGGAGTTTGACAGCCCTCATTCTGGCCCTATGCTCTAGCTTTTGAGAAGCAGCCATGCCTCTCTGAGATTCTCTTGAGGCACTAGAAATATGAGAGTCCCCTGAGGGAGATCTCACTCTTCTGTTGCCTGGGAGAATGACATGGTAGGATCTGGGGAGGTGCTGGCCCTCTCCATTTCCCAGTAGGTCTACGTTGGCCTGGTTAATCCTGGCAACTTGGACCTGGCTACCCCTCTGATCCTGATTCTCTGGGTCCTCTACATCTGAGTCCTCCTCCTCCTCCTCTTCTTCCTCTTCTTCTTCCTCCTCTGGAGTGGTATCAGTTACAGGGGGGTTCACTCCATCTCCTGATTCTAAGGGAGGTTCATTTCCCTTCTCTAAGTCATCCTGCTCTAGAATGGCTATCAGGATAGGACAGGTGGGACTTCTGCCCCTTTTTAACCCTCTTGATATGCACAAGGCAATCAAGTCCTTTCGGGTTAACTTGTCATAGCTGGAAGTTGCCTTGGTAAGGTCAACTGTCACAGGAGCAGACCCTGAGGCTTTTCCTGTGTCAGACATGACTGCTAGTGAGGTGTAAGTGGTGCACTTACCTACACTAAGTGTTTTCCTACTGTACCTTGCTAGTGAGTTGTAGTCAGGGTGTGCTAATCCCTTTAACCTACAACTACTAAGTTCAGTAGAACTTAATATGCTAAGCTTTTGATTTATATGTACCTAGAGGTACTTGATGTGATCTTTCAATTTGATAAAAGATTGCAATGGTAAAACAACAGCAAGCTCAAATCCGCACCGCTGCTCACCAATGTGAGAAGTTGGCCTGATAGGTGATGTTTCCAATTCTGGAACCACCTATTATCAGACCAAACAATCCCTTATGGTGTCAGGTTGTAAGTCAACCTTGTTAGACAAGCTATCCTAGGGGTAGCATGGACTAAGCAGCCTAAAGGCTTAACTTAAGAGGTCGTGTTAAGCGAGCTGTTTTACCACATACAATCCTGTAATATCAAATGAAAGGACACCACACAAGTATATATTATAAAAATATATGTGTTTATTACTAAAAACAATCCCCAGTATTCTTTATGAATAAAGGGGCACAAGCGTTAAATCAAAAGCACAGTTTAAACATACAAAGTTGCACAATTATGGATGAGGGCGGGTGGCCACTCAAACCATATACTAAACAAGTGGTATAAGAGATACCAATCGAACAGTGGTTAGGCCTAGGGCCTAGGGAATCGCTGGGAGCAGTCAGGACAAGCAGTGCTGAAGTCGGGAGAGGCCCACGGGATTCGGGAGCAGTGCGGAAAGCGCACGCATGCACCAATGTTAACCAATGGTGCATAAAAGTTGTAAAGTTAAAGTTTAAGGACACTTCCGCTGAACCTAGAGGAACAAAACTTAAGACACAGACCCTAGAGATGTGTACCAGTGTGGGAACACCGGCGGAGCAAAGTTACCTCACCCACAGGAAGCGGGTGCACAGGGTCGAAGTTGAGTCGGGTTTCGTCACGCAGGCTCTTGGTGCTTGAAGCTGAAAGGGCTGCAGGCGGGGTGAAAGAGAAGTGTCCGGTGGAGTCCAAGGGTGGACTCGAGTCGAAAAGTACCTGAAAGCAGAGGGGACAGAGTCTGGGTCACTCAGCAGTGACCAGGGTGGAACCAGGACGGAACCAGGCAATGTCGGGCGCAATCAGGTCGCTGTCGAGGTGCTTCTCTCCGCTGTCACGTGGGCTCTGGGGCATCTACGACGTCCAGGAGCAGGTCACAATCTGTCCCACGCAGGCTCTCGCCGTCGGCGCTGTCGGCTTCAAGATTGGAGCAAACAACACTTGGCAAAAGCAATCCACGCGGAACCGGGAGATTGCTTCTCACTCGAACCAGGAGGGTCAGAGTGGGGGCTCCTTTTCAGGGGAGCTGGTGCAGATCTGGAGCAACCAGATTCACAAGTCGATTTCAAGTTTTCGTCGGCACAGGGGCCACTAGCCGGCTGGCAAGTGACCGGGCCAACGCGTTGAGCCAAAAGAAGCAGAAGGGCCCCACGCAGCACTCGTCGAGTGTGGAGGGCTGAACTTCAGTGCAATTGTGGCTCAGGGTTGGGGCTTCTCAAACCCCGGTGTACAGCTTCGAGGGTCACTCGTGGGCTGCACGGTCAGCGTCTCGTGGTCAATTCAAGATGGCGTGCCCCACGCTTCCGGTCGCCTCCACGGGTCTCAGCTCTGCAGGGACTGTGGATCGGGCTGTTGGAAAGCAGGCAAGCTTGATCTCGTCGATCTCTGTCGCTCGAGTTCCGGCGGGAACTGCAACAAAGTAGACGTCGATAGCTGGATGGTGCCTGTTTGCACAGGGTGGTCACTCCTTGACCACAAGGGAGATTCTTCGGGCTTCTACGTCGAGTAGGATGTCGAAGGGTCCAGAATTTCATTTCTTATGTTTCTTCAGGATAATCTGAAGTGCATTGGCACTGCTCCCAGTCTTATACTAATTTGGGGGGCTGGATTACCTGCTAGGTCCCCTCCTATGGGTGGGACCCAGGAAGTGGGTGGATACACCCCCTTCCTTTGATCCAGGCCGCCCTGGCACGAGGGCTGGAGTGCCCCAGAACCGGTTTGGCCGGATTATGCAAGGGGCAGCCTTGTGCGCCCCAGGCAGTGTCTGGTTTCTTTCAGACCTCCCTGCTACAATCCACTATCTCCTGTCTGGAGGGTGGTAACACCCTCCTGCGACAGGAAACCCTTCAGGGGGTCAGACTCTTGTCTGTGGCAGAGGCATCCATTTTGTGGATCTAAGGCCCTTTTAGAAATTAACCGCATTTAAGTAAAGTAACATGTCTTACCCCTCTAGAGGGGTGGAATGCTATCCCCGTCGCCAGAACTGGCGAGGGGATAGTATTCCAAATCGTATGACACCTTACACGACATGTTTTGATAAAGCCAAACCAAAGTTGCTATATAACCGCGAGGATTATAAGGCACTTAAGAGTATATGGTATGGCATTATCCTGAAACAGCTTAGGGAGTTGTTCCCAACAGCTGCAGACAGGCTCAGCTCATGCTAGAGCTCCATCTCACATTAAACCACGCACTCTGCCTCCAGGATTGATGAGGCCTTCCATAGGAGTGGCTCACAGGTTTATATGTGTCCAGATATAGGTTTAGGTATAGGTATACTATATCTAAGTAAGGGGTGATTACAGCACCTTACCCCAGCTGAGTGATCAGCCAGTTGTGTCAATTTAAGAACCATCCAGGGGTGGCAAAAGATATGCTGCAGCCCCTGGTAGGCCTTGGTGGCCCCTATGCCCTGGGCACCTATAGTGCATTATACAGGGGCTGACAAGGAGTCCATTTCCCATTGTGGTATGTACCTAGGGTACATGGAATTCATTTTACAGAGAGAGCAGATGGCCTGGGGCCCTGATTAGCAGGGAACCAGGTCAACTAAGTCAAAAAACCAGCTAAACACAGGCAAAAAAATCTGGGGTAACCATAGTCAGGTAGCCACCTTCCTACACCTTGGCAATAGCCGGGAGGAGGGAGATGGGCCGGTAATTCCCTGGATTAAGGGCATTCAGAGAATATTTTTTACCTGGTCTTTTCCTCATTCAGCTAGGGATTTTATTATACAATTATCAACTCTTTTGTGCATGATAACTCTTGGTTTGGTGGAGTACATGTCACACCCCCTCTGCACTTACGAGTTAGTATAGATGAGTAAACGTGACAGCCTCCTCTCTGTTACAAGAGCGAATGGTAAATGAGTGAGCATGGAACTGGTCAAGTGCATCAATGTTCAAACATCAGATTGGATGGGCTACGGCACCCATATTGATCATATGCAAAATACAACTAATCCAAAATGCTACCACAAGACTCCTTCTTATCTTCACCAAGTCTTAAAATCACTCCAAGGGCTGCCAATAGCTAGAAGGGCAATGTTCAAAATACACTGCATTTACCACTGAGCCTTCCAAGACAAAGGCCCACCATACCTACAAAGTAAATTCAAGCACTACAAAAACAGGACACAGCCTTGCACCACGATTCATCATACCACCTTACCATACGAAACCTATTAAAGGCATTGCTCTCTTAGTACAAGCAGGAAAGCTATGGAACTCACTATCAGCTAAGATTCAAAACATTTAAGAGTGGGGGGGCGTGGCTAACAGCCGGGCAAGATGGCTGCGTAGTGAAGGAGCTCCGAGGACGGCGTAGTCCTTAACATCGATCCGACTAGACATCCGTTACAGTACAGTGCTCCAGGGGCCTGCACCGAGGTCCGGGACCAGGCGGCACTGATCGGTGTACAGCTGTGGCAAATCCGACCTCCGGGACAGACGGGAATCGTGTGGGTCTGGCTGCGGCCTAACACCGGGACTGAATCCGGGGCCTAAATTAGTCCACAGGCCGGAGAGTGAGGCGAGGAGGCGGCGGAGCAGGGCAGGAGAAGACCCGACGGCGGGAGCTGAAATTTGAATCAGCGCGACGAGCTGTGGCTGCGACACCCCCGCGGGACCTAAAACATAATTGTGGCGCTCGAGACGTGATACAGAGAGCAGCAACTACGCGGTGAGGCCCGCAGAGTGCACAGCAGCCGGGGGCTCGAGTGGTGGCAAGCAGTGAGTGAGATCGGCCTGGGGGCAGTGGGGGAGCACATCCTCTGAGCAATACAGGACTTTGGGGGCTCGGATGATACAGCGGAAGTCACCCTAAACAATTATTCACTCACTGCTGATTCCCCCCCCCAACCCCCGCAAGACGTGAGCGCTGGCACTGAGCGGGGCAGGGAGCCCACGCCTGACCCTAACGGCCCCTGTGCATAATTGCGAAGTGATAGGAGAAGACAACATGGACTACAGGGCGAGAGCCACAGGCACCCGTTACAACATCGCTCGGCTCGTTGAGGCCTGTGGGGGACCCGGACTAGGCGACTGGCAGGGCACACCACCAGAGGGACGGGGAACATCAGGCTGTAGCAGTAGCAGGCATGTGCTTTCAAATTATTAAAGCTCTCAGAAAGTTCTTTGACCTTCTGCCTCTATCGGCGAGAAAAACTGTCGCAGTAGCCTTAATCAATTCTAGGCTGGACTATTGTAATGGACTTTATGTCGGGGCAAATAAAATCGTCCTTCACAAATTACAGATGGTCCAAAATGCGGCAGCACGTCTCGTACTACGCCTGCCTCGTAAATCGTCAGCCTCAACAGCCTTGAACACTCTACACTGGCTGCCAATAGGAAAAAGAGTTTTATTTAAACTTCTTCTAATTACTTTTAGGGCTTTCTACAAACGTGGCCCAACCTATCTTCAAAATGGGTTTAAAAGATACCATCCAGCGCGCTGTCTGAGATCTGCAAATCAGAACCTACTCACTCTACCTCATTTCAAACTGGCCACAAAGGGTGGCAAATCCATCTTTGTACTGGGAACTAAAGCCTGGAACAAACTTCCCCTTTCCTTGCGGTCTATTCCACAAGAAGCCCCTTTCAGGAAAGCACTGAAGACCTGGATTTTCTCTCTGCCTGACGCTTTGTACAGGACCTTAGTGTAATGTGTCTGCAAAAATTAGGACATTCTTTTCCTTTTCCAACTGGTCCATCTGAGTTGGTGAGCGCCAAGATACTCCTTGGAGTGGAAGTTGCGCGGTACAAATGTCATTTACATTACATTACATTACGTCGTGCAAAGCATAACCCCCCACTGGTGAAGACACCATGTCGGGCAGGGGCCCACGGACCCAGAACCCACAGGCAAAGTTGGCTAAATATGCTTATGATGAAGGATTCCCGCCACTCCCAGAAGGGCGCGCCTCATCGGGCAAAGGGTCGGACGAAGATGGGGCGAAAAAGGTGACGCTAGAGGACATTATGGCGGCCCTCTCAAGTGTACAGACCACAGTGGGAACTATCTCTACGGATGTCAGCTTCCCGAAAATGGCGGACAGGTTCAAGGAGGTGGAGATTGTCACAAAATCCTTGGTGACGGACACAAATGAGTTGCAGACGGCCATGTCACGACTTGAGGCCAAAAATAAACAACTGGCGGAGAAGCTCGACGACCTGGAAGGACGCTCCCGCCGGAACAATGTACAAATTCTTGGTATTCCGGAAAGCGAAGGGACTCAAGCAATGGACCTATATGTTGAGGAACTGGTGAAAACGAGACTGCAACCGAAGGGCCTATCAAGTTTTTTCTCGGTGGAACGAGCCCATAGGGTCCCGGGCGGAAGGCCGAAACCAGGAGCTCCCTCTAGGCCGGTACTCGCCAGACTATTTAATTTTCGAGATAGGGATGCCATCCTGCAAACAGCGAGAATCTCCCCATCAATTCGAATCCACAATTCGACAATTGCCTTCTTCCCGGATTACACAGTGGCAGAAGTGAAAAAAGCTCTGCGGGCACAGGAAATTCCCTACTCTATGATATTCCCAGCAAGGCTTAGGGTGGTGGCAGAGGACAAGACGTGGTTCTTCGAAACACCAGAGGCGGCCTATGATTGGCTCGAAGGATGGCCGAGAGTGGAAAAACAGCGTTGTGGGCATTAAAGCCAGCAGCGCCGTGAGGAAGAGAAAGACACCAGCAGCCAAGGCTCACGACGTCTAGATCCGGAACACTGGCCACGATCAGAAGCAGAAGAGGTCGTCCAAGAATGACTTTGCTACCCCGAATGTACCCGGGAGAATGATCCCTTGCACTGTGCTGCGGTCGGGCCGCTCTTGGATACCGGACTGAGGCAGTCCCTGGAGCGGAAAGAGGACTGATGCTTTCTTTGGACTCTTTACCCCTGTCAAGCAAGTACTATGGTTGGGTTTGGGAATAAGCACTCTGCTAAGTTGGGGTGGCGGGCGGTTTCAAGACCGTTAAGCAGGGAGGCAGGGAGGGGGGGGGATCAGGGGGGGGGGGAGTTCGGAATTGTTTTCGTTTTGTTCTAGCTTCCAATGCAGATGGCAGTAAGACAGAGAATCGAGCAGGAGGCAGACCCTTGATAGTGTATGTCAGGCAGCAACTCCAGATATCTGTACACCCCACACATGGCAGGGGGTTCACAACCTGATAGTGCCCAGACGGCAGTGCGGGACGCCCACGAGACGTCTCTCAAGCTAGTAACATGGAATGTCCGTGGACTGGGCGATAAGATAAAGAGGGGATTAGTACTGCAGGCACTGAAGCGCCAAGGCCCCACATTAGCATTACTGCAAGAGACACACCTCACGGGGACGGCATGCAAGGCATTGGATAGATGGGGATATAAAATGGCAGTACATTCCGAGTTTTCATCGGGATCTAGGGGGACGGGAATACTAGTGAAGAAGAACTCTCCCTTCATAGTGCTCCAAACTAAAACGGATGACCAGGGGCGGTTTGCAGCACTACAGGGTCAATGGGAAGGCAAACTCCTCAATGTCGTGTCAGTATACATCCCACCGCGGTACAAAATATTCAGAACGGTGATGGATTAAACCTAGATCTTTTGACTGGGTGTGAGTGTTTGATTGCTTCAGATGCGCCGTCCATCCCCACCCCCTTTTGTACCGTTTTGGCCGCCATAAGTGTGGCAGAGTATGCTCAGACGTGAGTCCCTTGCTCACTTTGCCACTGGATTCAAGCAAGCTGGGCTGAAGACAGCTGGAATGCCAGAAACCGGTCCTCGGAAGCTTGTTTCCGGTCCAGGGAAGGCATGGCTTAGCAGTTCGGACTGGACTGTTCCCATGAGGCACAGGGTCAGACTGATTTGCATATAGCCATGTCTGAACTAGGGTGGCAGAGTGGGCTAAAGAACGGTGATGGATCAAACCCAGATCTTTTGACTGGGTGTGAGTGTTTGATTGGTTCACATGCTCCGTCCATCACCACCCCCTTTTGTACCGCTTTGGCCGCCATAAGTGTGGCAGGGTATGCTCAGACGTGAGTCCCTTGCTCACTTTGACACTGGATTCAAGCAAATCGGGCTGAAGACGGCTGGAATGCCTGAAACAGGTCCTCGGAAGCTTGTTTCCGGTCCAGGGAAGGCATGGCTTGGCAGTTCGGGCTGGACTGTTCCCATGAGGCACAGGGTCAGGCTGATTTACATATAGCTATGTCTGAACTGGGGTGGCAGAGTGGGCTAAAGAACGGTGATGGATCAAACACAGATCTTTTGACTGGGTGTGAGTGTTTGATTGGTTCAGATGCTCCGTCCATACCACCCCCTTTTGTACCGCTTTGGCCGCCATAAGTGTGGCAGGGTATGCTCAGACCTGAGTCCCTTGCTCACTTTGCCACTGGATTCAAGCAAGCCGGGCTGAAGACGGCTGGAATGCCAGAAACCGGTCCTTGGAAGCTTGTTTCCGGTCCAGGGAAGGCATGGCTTGGCAGTTCGGTCTGGACTGTTCCCATGAGGCACAGGGTCAGACTGATTTGCATATAGCCATGTCTGAACTGGGGTGGCAGAGTGGGCTAAAGAACGGTGATGGATAAAACCCAGATCTTTTGACTGGGTGTGAGTGTTTGATTGGTTCAGATGCTCCGTCCATCACCACCCCCTTTTATACCGCTTTGGCCGCCATAAGTGTGGCAGGGTATGCTTAGACGTGAGTCCCTTGCTCACTTTGCCACTGGATTCAAGCAAGCCGGGCTGAAGACGGCTGGAATGCCAGAAACCAGTCCTTGGAAGCTTGTTTCCGGTCCAGGGAAAGCATGGCTTGGCAGTTCGGGCTGGACTGTTCCCATGAGGCACAGGGTCAGACTGATTTGCATATAGCCATGTCTGAACTGGGGTGGCAGAGTGGGCTAAAGAACGGTGATGGATCAAACCCAGATCTTTTGACTGGGTGTGAGTGTTTGATTGGTTCAGATGCTCCGTCCATCACCTCCCCCTTTTGTACCGCTTTGGCCACCATAAGTGTGGCAGGGTATGCTCAGACGTGAGTCCCTTGCTCACTTTGCAACTGGATTCAAGCAAGCCGGGCTGAAGACGGCTGGAATGCCAGAAACCGGTCCTCGGAAGCTTGTTTCCAGTCCAGGGAAGGCATGGCTGGGCAGTTCGGGCTGGACTGTTCCCATGAGGCACAGGGTCAGACTGATTTGCATATAGCCATGTCTGAACTGGGGTGGCAGAGTGGGCTAAAGAACGGTGAGGGATCAAACCCAGATCTTTTGACTGGGTGTGAGTGTTTGATTGGTTCAGATGCTCCGTCCATCGCCACCCCCTTTTGTACCGCTGTGGCCGCCATAAGTGTGGCAGGGTATGCTCAGACGTGAGTCCCTTGCTCACTTTGCCACTGGATTCAAGCAAACCGGGCTGAAGACGGCTGGAATGCCAGAAACCGGTCCTCGGAAGCTTGTTTCCGGTCCAGGGAAGGCATGGCTTGGCAGTTCGGGCTGGACTGTTCCCATGAGGCACAGGGTCAGACTGATTTGCATATAGCCATGTCTGAACTGGGGTGGCAGAGTGGGATAAAGAACGGTGATGGATCAAACCCAGATCTTTTGACTGGGTGTGAGTGTTTGATTGGTTCAGATGCTCCGTCCATCACCAACCCCTTTTGTACCGCTTTGGCCGCCATAAGTGTGGCAGGGTATACTCAGACGTGAGTCCCTTGCTCACTTTGCCACTGGATTCAAGAAAGCCGGGCTGAAGACGGCTGGAATGCTAGGAAACCGGTCCTCGGAAGCTTGTTTCCGGTCCAGGGAAGGCATGGCTTGGCAGTTCGAGCTGGACTGTTCCCATGAGGCACAGGGTCAGACTTATTTGCATATAGCCATGTCTGAACTGGGGTGGCAAAGTGGGCTAAAGAACGGTGATGGATCAAACCCAGATCTTTTGACTGGGTGTGAGTGTTTGATTGGTTCAGATGCTCCGTCCATCACCACCCCCTTTTGTACCGCTTTGGCCGCCATAAGTGCGGCAGGGTATGCTCAGATGTGAGTCCCTTGCTCACTTTGCCACTGGATTCAAGCAAGCCGGGCTGAAGACGGCTGGAATGCCAGAAACCGGTCCTCGGAAGCTTGTTTCCGGTCCAGGGAAGGCATGGCTTGGCAGTTCGGGCTGGACTGTTCCCATGAGGCACAGGGTCAGACTGATTTGCATATAGCCATGTCTGAACTGGGGTGGCAGAGTGGGCTAAAGAACGGTGATGGATCAAACCCAGATCTTTTGACTGGGTGTGAGTGTTTGATTGGTTCAGATGCTCCGTCCATCACCAACCCTTTTGTACCGCTTTGGCCGCCATAAGTGTGGCAGGGTATGCTCAGACGTGAGTCCCTTGCTTGCTTTGCCACTGGATTCAAGCAAGCCGGGCTGAAGACGGCTGGAATGCCAGAAACCGGTCCTCAGAAGCTTGTTTCCGGTCCAGGGAAGGCATGGCTTGGCAGTTCGGTCTGGACTGTTCCCATGAGGCACAGGGTCAGACTGATTTGCATATAGCCATGTCTGAACTGGGGTGGCAGAGTGGGCTAAAGAACGGTGATGGATCAAATCCAGATCTTTTGACTGGGTGTGAGTGTTTGATTGGTTCAGATGCTCCGTCCATCACCACCCCCTTTTGTACCGCTTTGGCCGCCATAAGTGTGGCAGGGTATGCTCAGATGTGAGTCCCTTGCTCACTTTGCCACTGGATTCAAGCAAGCCGGGCTGAAGACAGCTGGAATGCCAGAAACCGGTCCTCGGAAGCTTGTTTCCGGTCCAGGGAAGGCATGGCTTGGCAGTTCGGGCTGGACTGTTCCCATGAGGCACAGGGTCAGACTGATTTGCATATAGCCATGTCTGAACTGGGGTGGCAGAGTGGGCTAAAGAACGGTGATGGATCAAACCCAGATCTTTTGACTGGGTGTGAGTGTTTGATTGGTTCAGATGCTCCGTCCATCACCACCCCCTTTTGTACCGCTTTGGCCGCCATAAGTGTGGCAGGGTATGCTCAGACGTGAGTCCCTTGCTCACTTTGCCACTGGATTCAAGCAAGCCGGGCTGAAGACGGCTGGAATGCCAGAAACCGGTCCTCAGAAGCTTGTTTCCGGTCCAGGGAAGGCATGGCTCGGCAGTTCGGGCTGGACTGTTCCCATGAGGCACAGGGTCAGACTGATTTGCATATAGCCATGTCTGAACTGGGGTGGCAGAGTGGGCTAAAGAACGGTGATGGATCAAACCCAGATCTTTTGACTGGGTGTGAGTGTTTGATTGGTTCAGATGCTCCGTCCATCGCCACCCCCTTTTGTACCGCTGTGGCCGCCATAAGTGTGACAGGGTATGCTCAGACGTGAGTCCCTTGCTCACTTTGCCACTGGATTCAAGCAAACCGGGCTGAAGACGGCTGGAATGCCAGAAACCGGTCCTCGGAAGCTTGTTTCCGGTCCAGGGAAGGCATGGCTTGGCAGTTCGGGCTGGACTGTTCCCATGAGGCACAGGGTCAGACTGATTTGCATATAGCCATGTCTGAACTGGGGTGGCAGAGTGGGATAAAGAACGGTGATGGATCAAACCCAGATCTTTTGACTGGGTGTGAGTGTTTGATTGGTTCAGATGCTCCGTCCATCACCAACCCCTTTTGTACCGCTTTGGCCACCATAAGTGTGGCAGGGTATACTCAGACGTGAGTCCCTTGCTCACTTTGCCACTGGATTCAAGAAAGCCGGGCTGAAGACGGCTGGAATGCTAGGAAACCGGTCCTCGGAAGCTTGTTTCCGGTCCAGGGAAGGCATGGCTTGGCAGTTCGAGCTGGACTGTTCCCATGAGGCACAGGGTCAGACTTATTTGCATATAGCCATGTCTGAACTGGGGTGGCAAAGTGGGCTAAAGAACGGTGATGGATCAAACCCAGATCTTTTGACTGGGTGTGAGTGTTTGATTGGTTCAGATGCTCCGTCCATCGCCACCCCCTTTTGTACCGCTGTGGCCGCCATAAGTGTGGCAGGGTATGCTCAGACGTGAGTCCCTTGCTCACTTTGCCACTGGATTCAAGCAAACCGGGCTGAAGACGGCTGGAATGCCAGAAACCGGTCCTCGGAAGCTTGTTTCCGGTCCAGGGAAGGCATGGCTTGGCAGTTTGGGCTGGACTGTTCCCATGAGGCACAGGGTCAGACTGATTTGCATATAGCCATGTCTGAACTGGGGTGGCAGAGTGGGATAAAGAACGGTGATGGATCAAACCCAGATCTTTTGACTGGTTGTGAGTGTTTGATTGGTTCAGATGCTCCGTCCATCACCAACCCCTTTTGTACCGCTTTGGCCACCATAAGTGTGGCAGGGTATACTCAGACGTGAGTCCCTTGCACACTTTGCCACTGGATTCAAGAAAGCCGGGCTGAAGACGGCTGGAATGCTAGGAAACCGGTCCTCGGAAGCTTGTTTCCGGTCCAGGGAAGGCATGGCTTGGCAGTTCGAGCTGGACTGTTCCCATGAGGCACAGGGTCAGACTTATTTGCATATAGCCATGTCTGAACTGGGGTGGCAAAGTGGGCTAAAGAACGGTGATGGATCAAACCCAGATCTTTTGACTGGGTGTGAGTGTTTGATTGGTTCAGATGCTCCGTCCATCACCACCCCCTTTTGTACCGCTTTGGCCGCCATAAGTGCGGCAGGGTATGCTCAGATGTGAGTCCCTTGCTCACTTTGCCACTGGATTCAAGCAAGCCGGGCGGAAGACGGCTGGAATGCCAGAAACCGGTCCTCGGAAGCTTGTTTCCGTTCCAGGGAAGGCATGGCTTGGCAGTTCGGGCTGGACTGTTCCCATGAGGCACAGGGTCAGACTGATTTGCATATAGCCATGTCTGAACTGGGGTGGCAGAGTGGGATAAAGAACGGTGATGGATCAAACCCAGATCTTTTGACTGGGTGTGAGTGTTTGATTGGTTCAGATGCTCCGTCCATCACCAACCCCTTTTGTACCGCTTTGGCCACCATAAGTGTGGCAGGGTATACTCAGACGTGAGTCCCTTGCTCACTTTGCCACTGGATTCAAGAAAGCCGGGCTGAAGACGGCTGGAATGCTAGGAAACCGGTCCTCGGAAGCTTGTTTCCGGTCCAGGGAAGGCATGACTTGGCAGTTCGAGCTGGACTGTTCCCATGAGGCACAGGGTCAGACTTATTTGCATATAGCCATGTCTGAACTGGGGTGGCAAAGTGGGCTAAAGAACGGTGATGGATCAAACCCAGATCTTTTGACTGGGTGTGAGTGTTTGATTAGTTCAGATGCTCCGTCCATCACCACCCCCTTTTGTACCGCTTTGGCCGCCATAAGTGCGGCAGGGTATGCTCAGATGTGAGTCCCTTGCTCACTTTGCCACTGGATTCAAGCAAGCCGGGCTGAAGACGGCTGGAATGCCAGAAACCGGTCCTCGGAAGCTTGTTTCCGGTCCAGGGAAGGCATGGCTTGGCAGTTCGGGCTGGACTGTTCCCATGAGGCACAGGGTCAGACTGATTTGCATATAGCCATGTCTGAACTGGGGTGGCAGAGTGGGCTAAAGAACGGTGATGGATCAAACCCAGATCTTTTGACTGGGTGTGAGTGTTTGATTGGTTCAGATGCTCCGTCCATCACCACCCCCTTTTGTACCGCTTTGGCCGCCATAAGTGTGGCAGGGTATGCTCAGACGTGAGTCCCTTGCCCACTTTGCCACTGGATTCAAGCAAGCCGGGCTGAAGACGGCTGGAATGCCAGAAACCGGTCCTCGGAAGCTTGTTTCCGGTCCAGGGAAGGCATGCCTTGGCAGTTCGGGCTGGACTGTTCCCATGAGGCACAGGGTCAGACTGATTTGCATATAGCCATGTCTGAACTGGGGTGGCAGAGTGGGCTAAAGAACGGTGATGGATCAAACCCAGATCTTTTGACTGGGTGTGAGTGTTTGATTGGTTCAGATGCTCCGTCCATCACCACCCCCTTTTGTACCGCTTTGGCCGCCATAAGTGTGGCAGGGTATGCTCAGACGTGAGTCCCTTGCTCACTTTGCCACTGGATTCAAGCAAGCCGGGCTGAAGACGGCTGGAATGCCAGAAATCGGTCCTCGGAAGCTTGTTTCCGTTCCAGGGAAGGCATGGCTTGGCAGTTCAGGATGGACTGTTCCCATGAGGCACAGGGTCAGACTGATTTGCATATAGCCATGTCTGAACTGGGGTGGCAGAGTGGGATAAAGAATGGTGATGGATCAAACCCAGATCTTTTGACTGGGTGTGAGTGTTTGATTGGTTCAGATGCTCCGTCCATCACCAACCCCTTTTGTACCGCTTTGGCCGCCATAAGTGTGGCAGGGTATGCTCAGACGTGAGTCCCTTGCTCACTTTGCCACTGGATTCAAGAAAGCCGGGCTGAAGACGGCTGGAATGCCAGAAACCAGTCCTCGGAAGCTTGTTTTTAGTCCCGGGAAGGCTTGGCTGGGCAGTTCGGGCTGGACTGTTCCCATGAGGCACAGGGTCAGACTGATTTGCATATAACCATGTCTGAACTGGGGTGGCAAAGTGGGCTAAAGAACGGTGATGGACCAAACCCATATCTTTTGACTGGGTGTGAGTGTTTGATTGGTTCAGATGCTCCGTCCATCACCACCCCCTTTTGTACCGCTTTGGCCGCCATAAGTGTGGCAGGGTATGCTCAGATGTGAGTCCCTTGCTCACTTTGCCACTGGATTCAAGAAAGCCGGGCTGAAGACGGCTGGAATGCCAGAAACCGGTCCTCGGAAGCTTGTTTCCGGTCCAGGGAAGGCATGGCTTGGCAGTTCGGGCTGGACTGTTCCCATGAGGCACAGGGTCAGACTGATTTGCATATAGCCATGTCTGAACTGGGGTGGCAGAGTGGGCTAAAGAACGGTGATGGATCCAATCCATATCTTTTGACTGGGTGTGAGTGTTTGATTGGTTCAGATGCTCCGTCCATTACCACCCCCTTTTGTACCGCTTTGGCCGCCATAAGTGTGGCAGGGTATGCTCAGACGTGAGTCCCTTGCTCACTTTGCCACTGGATTCAAGCAAGCCGGGCTGAAGACGGCTGGAATGCCAGAAACCGGTCCTCGGAAACTTGTTTCCGGTCCAAGGAAGGCATGGCTTGGCAGTTCGGGCTGGACTGTTCCCATGAGGCACAGGGTCAGACTGATTTGCATATAGCCATGTCTGAACTGGGGTGGCAGAGTGGGCTAAAGAACGGTGATGGATCAAACCCAGATCTTTTGACTGGGTGTGAGTGTTTGATTGGTTCAGATGCTCCGTTCATCACCACCTCCTTTTGTACCGCTTTGGCCGCCATAAGTGTGGCAGGGTATGCTCAGACGTGAGTCCCTTGCTCACTTTGCCACTGGATTCAAGCAAGCCGGGCTGAAGACGGCTGGAATGCCAGAAACCGGTCCTCGGAAGCTTGTTTCTGGTCCAGGGAAGGCATGGCTTGGCAGTTCGGTCTTGACTGTTCCCATGAGGCACAGGGTCAGACTGATTTGCATATAGCCATGTCTAAACTGGGGTGGCTGAGTGGGCTAAAGAACGGTGATTGATCAAACCCAGATCTTTTGACTGGGTGTGAGTGTTTGATTGGTTCAGATGCTCCGTCCATCACCACCCCCTTTTGTACCGCTTTGGCCGCCATAAGTGTGGCAGGGTATGCTCAGACGTGAGTCCCTTGCCCACTTTGCCACTGGATTCAAGCAAGCCGGGCTGAAGACGGCTGGAATGCCAGAAACCGGTCCTCGGAAGCTTGTTTCCGGTCCAGGGAAGGCAAGCCTTGGCAGTTCGGGCTGGACTGTTCCCATGAGGCACAGGGTCAGACTGATTTGCATATAGCCATGTCTGAACTGGGGTGGCAGAGTGGGCTAAAGAACGGTGATGGATCAAACCCAGATCTTTTGACTGGGTGTGAGTGTTTGATTGGTTCAGATGCTCCGTCCATCACCACCCCCTTTTGTACCGCTTTGGCCACCATAAGTGTGGCAGGGTATGCTCAGACGTGAGTCCCTTGCTCACTTTGCCACTGGATTCAAGCAAGCCAGGCTGAAGACGGCTGGAATGCCAGAAATCGGTCCTCGGAAGCTTGTTTCCGGTCCAGGGAAGGCATGGCTTGGCAGTTCGGGCTGGACTGTTCCCACGAGGCACAGGGTCAGACTGATTTGCATATAGCCATGTCTGAACTGGGGTGGCAGAGTGGGCTAAAGAACGGTGATGGATCAAACCCAGATCTTTTGACTGGGTGTGAGTGTTTGATTGGTTCAGATGCTCCGTCCATCACAACCCCCTTTTGTACCGCTTTGGCCGCCATATGTGTGGCAGATTATGCTCAGAAGTGAGTCCCTTGCTCACTTTGCCACTGGATTCAAGCAAGCCGGGCTGAAGACGGCTGGAATGCCAGAAACCGTTCCTCGGAAGCTTGTTTCCGGTCCAGGGAAGGCATAGCTTGGCAGTTCGGGCTGGACTGTTCCCATGAGGCACAGGGTCAGACTGATTTGCATATAGCCATGTCTGAACAGGGGTGGCAGAGTGGGCTAAGGAATGGTGATGGATTAAACCCAGATCTTTTGACTAGGTGTGAGTGTTTGATTGGTTCAGATGCTCCGTCCATCACCACCCCCTTTTGTACCACTTTGGCCGCCATAAGTGTGGCAGGGTATGCTCAGACGTGAGTCCCTTGCTCACTTTGCCACTGGATTCAAGCAAGCCGGGTTGAAGACGGCTGGAATGCGAGAAACCGGTCCTCGGAAGCTTGTTTCCGGTCCAGGGAAGGCATCGCTTGGCAGTTCGGGCTGGACTGTTCCCATGAGGCACAGGGTCAGACTGATTTGCATATAGCCATGTCTGAACTGGGGTGGCAGAGTGGGCTAAAGAACGGTGATGGATCAAACCCAGATCTTTTGACTGGGTGTGAGTGTTTGATTGGTTCAGATGCTCCGTCCATCACCACCCCCTTTTGTACCGCTTTGGCCGCCATAAGTGTGGCAGGGTATGCTCAGACCTGAGTCCCTTGCTCACTTTGACACTGGATTCAAGCAAATCGGGCTGAAGACGGCTGGAATGCCTGAAACCGGTCCTCGGAAGCTTGTTTCCGGTCCAGGGAAGGCATGGCTTGGCAGTTCGGGCTGGACTGTTCCCATGAGGCACAGGGTCAGACTGATTTACATATAGCTATGTCTGAACTGGGGTGGCAGAGTGGGCTAAAGAACGGTGATGGATCAAACACAGATCTTTTGACTGGGTGTGAGTGTTTGATTGGTTCAGATGCTCCGTCCATCACCACCCCCTTTTGTACCGCTTTGGCCGCCATAAGTGTGGCAGGGTATGCTCAGACCTGAGTCCCTTGCTCACTTTGCCACTGGATTCAAGCAAGCCGGGCTGAAGACGGCTGGAATGCCAGAAACCGGTCCTTGGAAGCTTGTTTCCGGTCCAGGGAAGGCATGGCTTGGCAGTTCGGTCTGGACTGTTCCCATGAGGCACAGGGTCAGACTGATTTGCATATAGCCATGTCTGAACTGGGGTGGCAGAGTGGGCTAAAGAACGGTGATGGATAAAACCCAGATCTTTTGACTGGGTGTGAGTGTTTGATTGGTTCAGATGCTCCGTCCATCACCACCCCCTTTTATACCGCTTTGGCCGCCATAAGTGTGGCAGGGTATGCTTAGACGTGAGTCCCTTGCTCACTTTGCCACTGGATTCAAGCAAGCCGGGCTGAAGACGGCTGGAATGCCAGAAACCAGTCCTTGGAAGCTTGTTTCCGGTCCAGGGAAAGCATGGCTTGGCAGTTCGGGCTTGACTGTTCCCATGAGGCACAGGGTCAGACTGATTTGCATATAGCCATGTCTGAACTGGGGTGGCAGAGTGGGCTAAAGAACGGTGATGGATCAAACCCAGATCTTTTGACTGGGTGTGAGTGTTTGATTGGTTCAGATGCTCCGTCCATCACCTCCCCCTTTTGTACCGCTTTGGCCACCATAAGTGTGGCAGGGTATGCTCAGACGTGAGTCCCTTGCTCACTTTGCAACTGGATTCAAGCAAGCCGGGCTGAAGACGGCTGGAATGCCAGAAACCGGTCCTCGGAAGCTTGTTTCCAGTCCAGGGAAGGCATGGCTGGGCAGTTCGGGCTGGACTGTTCCCATGAGGCACAGGGTCAGACTGATTTGCATATAGCCATGTCTGAACTGGGGTGGCAGAGTGGGCTAAAGAACGGTGAGGGATCAAACCCAGATCTTTTGACTGGGTGTGAGTGTTTGATTGGTTCAGATGCTCCGTCCATCGCCACCCCCTTTTGTACCGCTGTGGCCGCCATAAGTGTGGCAGGGTATGCTCAGACGTGAGTCCCTTGCTCACTTTGCCACTGGATTCAAGCAAGCCGGGCTGAAGACGGCTGGAATGCCAGAAACCGGTCCTCGGAAGCTTGTTTCCGGTCCAGGGAAGGCATGGCTTGGCAGTTCGGGCTGGACTGTTCCCATGAGGCACAGGGTCAGACTGATTTGCATATAGCCATGTCTGAACTGGGGTGGCAGAGTGGGATGAAGAACGGTGATGGATCAAACCCAGATCTTTTGACTGGGTGTGAGTGTTTGATTGGTTCAGATGCTCCGTCCATCACCAACCCCTTTTGTACCGCTTTGGCCGCCATAAGTGTGGCAGGGTATACTCAGACGTGAGTCCCTTGCTCACTTTGCCACTGGATTCAAGAAAGCCGGGCTGAATACGGCTGGAATGCTAGGAAACCGGTCCTCGGAAGCTTGTTTCCGGTCCAGGGAAGGCATGGCTTGGCAGTTCGAGCTGGACTGTTCCCATGAGGCACAGGGTCAGACTTATTTGCATATAGCCATGTCTGAACTGGGGTGGCAAAGTGGGCTAAAGAACGGTGATGGATCAAACCCAGATCTTTTGACTGGGTGTGAGTGTTTGATTGGTTCAGATGCTCCGTCCATCACCACCCCCTTTTGTACCGCTTTGGCCGCCATAAGTGCGGCAGGGTATGCTCAGATGTGAGTCCCTTGCTCACTTTGCCACTGGATTCAAGCAAGCCGGGCTGAAGACGGCTGGAATGCCAGAAACCGGTCCTCGGAAGCTTGTTTCCGGTCCAGGGAAGGCATGGCTTGGCAGTTCGGGCTGGACTGTTCCCATGAGGCACAGGGTCAGACTGATTTGCATATAGCCATGTCTGAACTGGGGTGGCAGAGTGGGCTAAAGAACGGTGATGGATCAAACCCAGATCTTTTGACTGGGTGTGAGTGTTTGATTGGTTCAGATGCTCCGTCCATCACCAACCCTTTTGTACCGCTTTGGCCGCCATAAGTGTGGCAGGGTATGCTCAGACGTGAGTCCCTTGCTCACTTTGCCACTGGATTCAAGCAAGCCGGGCTGAAGACAGCTGGAATGCCAGAAACCGGTCCTCGGAAGCTTGTTTCCGGTCCAGGGAAGGCATGGCTTGGCAGTTCGGGCTGGACTGTTCCCATGAGGCACAGGGTCAGACTGATTTGCATATAGCCATGTCTGAACTGGGGTGGCAGAGTGGGCTAAAGAACGGTGATGGATCAAACCCAGATCTTTTGACTGGGTGTGAGTGTTTGATTGGTTCAGATGCTCCGTCCATCACCACCCCCTTTTGTACCGCTTTGGCCGCCATAAGTGTGGCAGGGTATGCTCAGACGTGAGTCCCTTGCTCACTTTGCCACTGGATTCAAGCAAGCCGGGCTGAAGACGGCTGGAATGCCAGAAACCGGTCCTCAGAAGCTTGTTTCCGGTCCAGGGAAGGCATGGCTCGGCAGTTCGGGCTGGACTGTTCCCATGAGGCACAGGGTCAGACTAATTTGCATATAGCCATGTCTGAACTGGGGTGGCAGAGTGGGCTAAAGAACGGTGATGGATCAAACCCAGATCTTTTGACTGGGTGTGAGTGTTTGATTGGTTCAGATGCTCTGTCCATCACCACCCCCTTTTGTACCGCTTTGGCCGCCATAAGTGTGGCAGGGTATGCTCAGACGTGAGTCCCTTGTTCACTTTGCCACTGGATTCAAGCAAGCCGGGCTGAAGACGGCTGGAATGCCAGAAATCGGTCCTCGGAAGCTTGTTTCCGGTCCAGGGAAGGCATGGCTTGGCAGTTCGGGATGGACTGTTCCCATGAGGCACAGGGTCAGACTGATTTGCATATAGCCATGTCTGAACTGGGGTGGCAGAGTGGGATAAAGAACGGTGATGGATCAAACCCAGATCTTTTGACTGGGTGTGAGTGTTTGATTGGTTCAGATGCTCCGTCCATCACCAACCCCTTTTGTACCGCTTTGGCCGCCATAAGTGTGGCAGGGTATGCTCAGACGTGAGTCCCTTGCTCACTTTGCCACTGAATTCAAGAAAGCCGGGCTGAAGACGGCTGGAATGCCAGAAACCAGTCTCGGAAGCTTGTTTTTAGTCCCGGGAAGGCTTGGCTGGGCAGTTCGGGCTGGACTGTTCCCATGAGGCACAGGGTCAGACTGATTTGCATATAACCATGTCTGAACTGGGGTGGCAAAGTGGGCTAAAGAACGGTGATGGACCAAACCCATATCTTTTGACTGGGTGTGAGTCTTTGATTGGTTCAGATGCTCCGTCCATCACCACCCCCTTTTGTACCGCTTTGGCCGCCATAAGTGTGGCAGGGTATGCTCAGATGTGAGTCCCTTGCTCACTTTGCCACTGGATTCAAGCAAGCCGGGCTGAAGACGGCTGGAATGCCAGAAACCGGTCCTCGGAAGCTTGTTTCCGGTCCAGGGAAGGCATGGCTTGGCAGTTCGGGCTGGACTGTTCCCATGAGGCACAGGGTCAGACTGATTTGCATATAGCCATGTCTGAACTGGGGTGGCAGAGTGGGCTAAAGAACGGTGATGGATCCAATCCATATCTTTTGACTGGGTGTGAGTGTTTGATTGGTTCAGATGCTCCGTCCATTACCACCCCCTTTTGTACCGCTTTGGCCGCCATAAGTGTGGCAGGGTATGCTCAGACGTGAGTCCCTTGCTCACTTTGCCACTGGATTCAAGCAAGCCGGGCTGAAGACGGCTGGAATGCCAGAAACCGGTCCTCGGAAGCTTGTTTCCGGTCCAAGGAAGGCATGGCTTGGCAGTTCGGGCTGGACTGTTCCCATGAGGCACAGGGTCAGACTGATTTGCATATAGCCATGTCTGAACTGGGGTGGCAGAGTGGGCTAAAGAACGGTGATGGATCAAACCCAGATCTTTTGACTGGGTGTGAGTGTTTGATTGGTTCAGATGCTCCGTTCATCACCACCCCCTTTTGTACCGCTTTGGCCGCCATAAGTGTGGCAGGGTATGCTCAGACGTGAGTCCCTTGCTCACTTTGCCACTGGATTCAAGCAAGCCGGGCTGAAGACGGCTGGAATGCCAGAAACCGGTCCTCGGAAGCTTGTTTCCGGTCCAGGGAAGGCATGGCTTGGCAGTTCGGTCTTGACTGTTCCCATGAGGCACAGGGTCAGACTGATTTGCATATAGCCATGTCTAAACTGGGGTGGCTGAGTGGGCTAAAGAACGGTGATGGATCAAACCCAGATCTTTTGACTGGGTGTGAGTGTTTGATTGGTTCAGATGCTCCGTCCATCACCACCCCCTTTTGTACCGCTTTGGCCGCCATAAGTGTGGCAGGGTATGCTCAGACGTGAGTCCCTTGCCCACTTTGCCACTGGATTCAAGCAAGCCGGGCTGAAGACGGCTGGAATGCCAGAAACCGGTCCTCGGAAGCTTGTTTCCGGTCCAGGGAAGGCATGCCTTGGCAGTTCGGGCTGGACTGTTCCCATGAGGCACAGGGTCAGACTGATTTGCATATAGCCATGTCTGAACTGGGGTGGCAGAGTGGGCTAAAGAACGGTGATGGATCAAACCCAGATCTTTTGACTGGGTGTGAGTGTTTGATTGGTTCAGATGCTCCGTCCATCACCACCCCCTTTTGTACCGCTTTGGCCGCCATAAGTGTGGCAGGTTATGCTCAGACGTGAGTCCCTTGCTCACTTTGCCACTGGATTCAAGCAAGCCGGGCTGAAGATGGCTGGAATGCCAGAAAACGGTCCTCGGAAGCTTGTTTCCGGTCCAGGGAAGGCATGGCTTGGCAGTTCGGGCTGGACTGTTCCCACGAGGCACAGGGTCAGACTGATTTGCATATAGCCATGTCTGAACTGGGGTGGCAGAGTGGGCTAAAGAACGGTGATGGATCAAACCCAGATCTTTTGACTGGGTGTGAGTGTTTGATTGGTTCAGATGCTCCGTCCATCACAACCCCCTTTTGTACCGCTTTGGCCGCCATATGTGTGGCAGGGTATGCTCAGAAGTGAGTCCCTTGCTCACTTTGCCACTGGATTCAAGCAAGCCGGGCTGAAGACGGCTGGAATGCCAGAAACCGTTCCTCGGAAGCTTGTTTCCGGTCCAGGGAAGGCATAGCTTGGCAGTTCGGGCTGGACTGTTCCCATGAGGCACAGGGTCAGACTGATTTGCATATAGCCATGTCTGAACTGGGGTGGCAGAGTGGGCTAAGGAATGGTGATGGATTAAACCCAGATCTTTTGACTGGGTGTGAGTGTTTGATTCGTTCAGATGCTCCGTCCATCCCCACCCCCTTTTGTACCACTTTGGCCACCATAAGTGTGGCAGGGTATGCTCAGACGTGAGTCCCTTGCTCACTTTGCCACTGTATTCAAGCAAGCCGGGTTGAAGACGGCTGGAATGCCAGAAACCGGTCCTCGGAAGCTTGTTTCCGGTCCAGGGAAGGCATCGCTTGGCAGTTCGGGCTGGACTGTTCCCATGAGGCACAGGGTCAGACTGATTTGCATATAGCCATGTCTGAACTGGGGTGGCAGAGTGGGCTAAAGAACGGTGATGGATCAAACCCAGATCTTTTGACTGGGTGTGAGTGTTTGATTGGTTCAGATGCTCCGTCCATCACCACCCCCTTTTGTACCGCTTTGGCCGCCATAAGTGTGGCAGGGTATGCTCAGACGTGAGTCCCTTGCTCACTTTGCCACTGGATTCAAGCAAGCCGGGCTGAAGACGGCTGGAATGCCAGAAACCGGTCCTCGGAAGCTTGTTTCCGGTCCAGGGAAGGCATGGCTTGGCAGTTCGGGCTGGACTGTTCCCATGAGGCACAGGGTCAGACTGATTTGCATTTAGCCATGTCTGAACTGGGGTTGCAGAGTGGGCTAAAGAACGGTGATGGATCAAACCCAGATCTTTTGACTGGGTGTGAGTGTTTGATTGGTTCAGATGCTCCATCCATCACCACCCCCTTTTGTACCGCTTTGGCCGCCATAAGTGTGGCAGGGTATGCTCAGACGTGAGTCCCTTGCTCACTTTGCCACTGGATTCAAGCAAGCCGGGCTGAAGACGGCTGGAATGCCAGAAACCGGTCCTTGGAAGCTTGTTTCCGGTCCAGGGAAGGCATGGCTTGGCAGTTCGGTCTGGACTGTTCCCATGAGGCACAGGGTCAGACTGATTTGCATGTAGCCATGTCTGAACTGGGGTGGCAGAGTGGGCTAAAGAACGGTGATGGATAAAACCCAGATCTTTTGACTGGGTGTGAGTGTTTGATTGGTTCAGATGCTCCGTCCATCACCACCCCCTTTTGTACCGCTTTGGCCGCCATAAGTGTGGCAGGGTATGCTTAGACGTGAGTCCCTTGCTCACTTTGCCACTGGATTCAAGCAAGCCGGGCTGAAGACGGCTGGAATGCCAGAAACCAGTCCTTGGAAGCTTGTTTCCGGTCCAGGGAAAGCATGGCTTGGCAGTTCGGGCTGGACTGTTCCCATGAGGCACAGGGTCAGACTGATTTGCATATAGCCATGTCTGAACTGGGGTGGCAGAGTGGGCTAAAGAACGGTGATGGATCAAACCCAGATCTTTTGACTGGGTGTGAGTGTTTGATTGGTTCAGATGCTCCGTCCATCACCACCCCCTTTTGTACCGCTTTGGCCGCCATAAGTGTGGCAGGGTATGCTTAGACGTGAGTCCCTTGCTCACTTTGCCACTGGATTCAAGCAAGCCGGGCTGAAGACGGCTGGAATGCCAGAAACCAGTCCTTGGAAGCTTGTTTCCGGTCCAGGGAAAGCATGGCTTGGCAGTTCGGGCTGGACTGTTCCCATGAGGCACAGGGTCAGACTGATTTGCATATAGCCATGTCTGAACTGGGGTGGCAGAGTGGGCTAAAGAACGGTGATGGATCAAACCCAGATCTTTTGACTGGGTGTGAGTGTTTGATTGGTTCAGATGCTCCGTCCATCACCTCCCCCTTTTGTACCGCTTTGGCCGCCATAAGTGTGGCAGGGTATGCTCAGACGTGAGTCCCTTGCTCACTTTGCCACTGGATTCAAGCAAGCCGGGCTGAAGACGGCTGGAATGCCAGAAACCGGTCCTCAGAAGCTTGTTTCCGGTCCAGGGAAGGCATGGCTCGGCAGTTCGGGCTGGACTGTTCCCATGAGGCACAGGGTCAGACTAATTTGCATATAGCCATGTCTGAACTGGGGTGGCAGAGTGGGCTAAAGAACGGTGATGGATCAAACCCAGATCTTTTGACTGGGTGTGAGTGTTTGATTGGTTCAGATGCTCTGTCCATCACCACCCCCTTTTGTACCGCTTTGGCCGCCATAAGTGTGGCAGGGTATGCTCAGACGTGAGTCCCTTGTTCACTTTGCCACTGGATTCAAGCAAGCCGGGCTGAAGACGGCTGGAATGCCAGAAATCGGTCCTCGGAAGCTTGTTTCCGGTCCAGGGAAGGCATGGCTTGGCAGTTCGGGATGGACTGTTCCCATGAGGCACAGGGTCAGACTGATTTGCATATAGCCATGTCTGAACTGGGGTGGCAGAGTGGGATAAAGAACGGTGATGGATCAAACCCAGATCTTTTGACTGGGTGTGAGTGTTTGATTGGTTCAGATGCTCCGTCCATCACCAACCCCTTTTGTACCGCTTTGGCCGCCATAAGTGTGGCAGGGTATGCTCAGACGTGAGTCCCTTGCTCACTTTGCCACTGGATTCAAGAAAGCCGGGCTGAAGACGGCTGGAATGCCAGAAACCAGTCTCGGAAGCTTGTTTTTAGTCCCGGGAAGGCTTGGCTGGGCAGTTCGGGCTGGACTGTTCCCATGAGGCACAGGGTCAGACTGATTTGCATATAACCATGTCTGAACTGGGGTGGCAAAGTGGGCTAAAGAACGGTGATGGACCAAACCCATATCTTTTGACTGGGTGTGAGTGTTTGATTGGTTCAGATGCTCCGTCCATCACCACCCCCTTTTGTACCGCTTTGGCCGCCATAAGTGTGGCAGGGTATGCTCAGATGTGAGTCCCTTGCTCACTTTGCCACTGGATTCAAGCAAGCCGGGCTGAAGACGGCTGGAATGCCAGAAACCGGTCCTCGGAAGCTTGTTTCCGGTCCAGGGAAGGCATGGCTTGGCAGTTCGGGCTGGACTGTTCCCATGAGGCACAGGGTCAGACTGATTTGCATATAGCCATGTCTGAACTGGGGTGGCAGAGTGGGCTAAAGAACGGTGATGGATCCAATCCATATCTTTTGACTGGGTGTGAGTGTTTGATTGGTTCAGATGCTCCGTCCATTACCACCCCCTTTTGTACCGCTTTGGCCGCCATAAGTGTGGCAGGGTATGCTCAGACGTGAGTCCCTTGCTCACTTTGCCACTGGATTCAAGCAAGCCGGGCTGAAGACGGCTGGAATGCCAGAAACCGGTCCTCGGAAGCTTGTTTCCGGTCCAAGGAAGGCATGGCTTGGCAGTTCGGGCTGGACTGTTCCCATGAGGCACAGGGTCAGACTGATTTGCATATAGCCATGTCTGAACTGGGGTGGCAGAGTGGGCTAAAGAACGGTGATGGATCAAACCCAGATCTTTTGACTGGGTGTGAGTGTTTGATTGGTTCAGATGCTCCGTTCATCACCACCCCCTTTTGTACCGCTTTGGCCGCCATAAGTGTGGCAGGGTATGCTCAGACGTGAGTCCCTTGCTCACTTTGCCACTGGATTCAAGCAAGCCGGGCTGAAGACGGCTGGAATGCCAGAAACCGGTCCTCGGAAGCTTGTTTCCGGTCCAGGGAAGGCATGGCTTGGCAGTTCGGTCTTGACTGTTCCCATGAGGCACAGGGTCAGACTGATTTGCATATAGCCATGTCTAAACTGGGGTGGCTGAGTGGGCTAAAGAACGGTGATGGATCAAACCCAGATCTTTTGACTGGGTGTGAGTGTTTGATTGGTTCAGATGCTCCGTCCATCACCACCCCCTTTTGTACCGCTTTGGCCGCCATAAGTGTGGCAGGGTATGCTCAGACGTGAGTCCCTTGCCCACTTTGCCACTGGATTCAAGCAAGCCGGGCTGAAGACGGCTGGAATGCCAGAAACCGGTCCTCGGAAGCTTGTTTCCGGTCCAGGGAAGGCATGCCTTGGCAGTTCGGGCTGGACTGTTCCCATGAGGCACAGGGTCAGACTGATTTGCATATAGCCATGTCTGAACTGGGGTGGCAGAGTGGGCTAAAGAACGGTGATGGATCAAACCCAGATCTTTTGACTGGGTGTGAGTGTTTGATTGGTTCAGATGCTCCGTCCATCACCACCCCCTTTTGTACCGCTTTGGCCGCCATAAGTGTGGCAGGTTATGCTCAGACGTGAGTCCCTTGCTCACTTTGCCACTGGATTCAAGCAAGCCGGGCTGAAGATGGCTGGAATGCCAGAAAACGGTCCTCGGAAGCTTGTTCCGGTCCAGGGAAGGCATGGCTTGGCAGTTCGGGCTGGACTGTTCCCACGAGGCACAGGGTCAGACTGATTTGCATATAGCCATGTCTGAACTGGGGTGGCAGAGTGGGCTAAAGAACGGTGATGGATCAAACCCAGATCTTTTGACTGGGTGTGAGTGTTTGATTGGTTCAGATGCTCCGTCCATCACAACCCCCTTTTGTACCGCTTTGGCCGCCATATGTGTGGCAGGGTATGCTCAGAAGTGAGTCCCTTGCTCACTTTGCCACTGGATTCAAGCAAGCCGGGCTGAAGACGGCTGGAATGCCAGAAACCGTTCCTCGGAAGCTTGTTTCCGGTCCAGGGAAGGCATAGCTTGGCAGTTCGGGCTGGACTGTTCCCATGAGGCACAGGGTCAGACTGATTTGCATATAGCCATGTCTGAACTGGGGTGGCAGAGTGGGCTAAGGAATGGTGATGGATTAAACCCAGATCTTTTGACTGGGTGTGAGTGTTTGATTCGTTCAGATGCTCCGTCCATCCCCACCCCCTTTTGTACCACTTTGGCCACCATAAGTGTGGCAGGGTATGCTCAGACGTGAGTCCCTTGCTCACTTTGCCACTGTATTCAAGCAAGCCGGGTTGAAGACGGCTGGAATGCCAGAAACCGGTCCTCGGAAGCTTGTTTCCGGTCCAGGGAAGGCATCGCTTGGCAGTTTGGGCTGGACTGTTCCCATGAGGCACAGGGTCAGACTGATTTGCATATAGCCATGTCTGAACTGGGGTGGCAGAGTTGGCTAAAGAACGGTGATGGATCAAACCCAGATCTTTTGACTGGGTGTGAGTGTTTGATTGGTTCAGATGCTCCGTCCATCACCACCCCCTTTTGTACCGCTTTGGCCGCCATAAGTGTGGCAGGGTATGCTCAGACGTGAGTCCCTTGCTCACTTTGCCACTGGATTCAAGCAAGCCGGGCTGAAGACGGCTGGAATGCCAGAAACCGGTCCTCGGAAGCTTGTTTCCGGTCCAGGGAAGGCATGGCTTGGCAGTTCGGCCTGGACTGTTCCCATGAGGCACAGGGTCAGACTGATTTGCATTTAGCCATGTCTGAACTGGGGTTGCAGAGTGGGCTAAAGAACGGTGATGGATCAAACCCAGATCTTTTGACTGGGTGTGAGTGTTTGATTGGTTCAGATGCTCCATCCATCACCACCCCCTTTTGTACCGCTTTGGCCGCCATAAGTGTGGCAGGGTATGCTCAGACGTGAGTCCCTTGCTCACTTTGCCACTGGATTCAAGCAAGCCGGGCTGAAGACGGCTGGAATGCCAGAAACCGGTCCTTGGAAGCTTGTTTCCGGTCCAGGGAAGGCATGGCTTGGCAGTTCGGTCTGGACTGTTCCCATGAGGCACAGGGTCAGACTGATTTGCATGTAGCCATGTCTGAACTGGGGTGGCAGAGTGGGCTAAAGAACGGTGATGGATAAAACCCAGATCTTTTGACTGGGTGTGAGTGTTTGATTGGTTCAGATGCTCCGTCCATCACCACCCCCTTTTGTACCGCTTTGGCCGCCATAAGTGTGGCAGGGTATGCTTAGACGTGAGTCCCTTGCTCACTTTGCCACTGGATTCAAGCAAGCCGGGCTGAAGACGGCTGGAATGCCAGAAACCAGTCCTTGGAAGCTTGTTTCCGGTCCAGGGAAAGCATGGCTTGGCAGTTCGGGCTGGACTGTTCCCATGAGGCACAGGGTCAGACTGATTTGCATATAGCCATGTCTGAACTGGGGTGGCAGAGTGGGCTAAAGAACGGTGATGGATCAAACCCAGATCTTTTGACTGGGTGTGAGTGTTTGATTGGTTCAGATGCTCCGTCCATCACCACCCCCTTTTGTACCGCTTTGGCCGCCATAAGTGTGGCAGGGTATGCTTAGACGTGAGTCCCTTGCTCACTTTGCCACTGGATTCAAGCAAGCCGGGCTGAAGACGGCTGGAATGCCAGAAACCAGTCCTTGGAAGCTTGTTTCCGGTCCAGGGAAAGCATGGCTTGGCAGTTCGGGCTGGACTGTTCCCATGAGGCACAGGGTCAGACTGATTTGCATATAGCCATGTCTGAACTGGGGTGGCAGAGTGGGCTAAAGAACGGTGATGGATCAAACCCAGATTTTTTGACTGGGTGTGAGTGTTTGATTGGTTCAGATGCTCCGTCCATCACCTCCCCCTTTTGTACCGCTTTGGCCACCATAAGTGTGGCAGGGTATGCTCAGACGTGAGTCCCTTGCTCACTTTGCAACTGGATTCAAGCAAGCCGGGCTGAAGACGGCTGGAATGCCAGAAACCGGTCCTCGGAAGCTTGTTTCCAGTCCAGGGAAGGCATGGCTGGGCAGTTCGGGCTGGACTGTTCCCATGAGGCACAGGGTCAGACTGATTTGCATATAGCCATGTCTGAACTGGGGTGGCAGAGTGGGCTAAAGAACGGTGAGGGATCAAACCCAGATCTTTTGACTGGGTGTGAGTGTTTGATTGGTTCAGATGCTCCGTCCATCGCCACCCCCTTTTGTACTGCTGTGGCCGCCATAAGTGTGGCAGGGTATGCTCAGATGTGAGTCCCTTGCTCACTTTGCCACTGGATTCAAGCAAGCCGGGCTGAAGACGGCTGGAATGCCAGAAACCGGTCCTCGGAAGCTTGTTTCCGGTCCAGGGAAGGCATGGCTTGGCAGTTCGGGCTGGACTGTTCCCATGAGGCACAGGGTCAGACTTATTTGCATATAGCCATGTCTGAACTGGGGTGGCAGAGTGGGATAAAGAACGGTGATGGATCAAACCCAGATCTTTTGACTGGGTGTGAGTGTTTGATTGGTTCAGATGCTCCGTCCATCACCAACCCCTTTTGTACCGCTTTGGCCGCCATAAGTGTGGCAGGGTATACTCAGACGTGAGTCCCTTGCTCACTTTGCCACTGGATTCAAGAAAGCCGGGCTGAAGACGGCTGGAATGCTAGGAAACCGGTCCTCGGAAGCTTGTTTCCGGTCCAGGGAAGGCATGGCTTGGCAGTTCGAGCTGGACTGTTCCCATGAGGCACAGGGTCAGACTTATTTGCATATAGCCATGTCTGAACTGGGGTGGCAAAGTGGGCTAAAGAACGGTGATGGATCAAACCCAGATCTTTTGACTGGGTGTGAGTGTTTGATTGGTTCAGATGCTCCGTCCATCACCACCCCCTTTTGTACCGCTTTGGCCGCCATAAGTGCGGCAGGGTATGCTCAGATGTGAGTCCCTTGCTCACTTTGCCACTGGATTCAAGCAAGCCGGGCTGAAGACGGCTGGAATGCCAGAAACCGGTCCTCGGAAGCTTGTTTCCGGTCCAGGGAAGGCATGGCTTGGCAGTTCGGGCTGGACTGTTCCCATGAGGCACAGGGTCAGACTGATTTGCATATAGCCATGTCTGAACTGGGGTGGCAGAGTGGGCTAGAGAACGGTGATGGATCAAACCCAGATCTTTTGACTGGGTGTGAGTGTTTGATTGGTTCAGATGCTCCGTCCATCACCACCCCCTTTTGTACCGCTTTGGCCGCCATAAGTGTGGCAGGGTATGCTCAGACGTGAGTCCCTTGCTCACTTTGCCACTGGATTCAAGCAAGCCGGGCTGAAGACGGCTGGAATGCCAGAAACCGGTCCTCAGAAGCTTGTTTCCGGTCCAGGGAAGGCATGGCTCGGCAGTTCGGGCTGGACTGTTCCCATGAGGCACAGGGTCAGACTGATTTGCATATAGCCATGTCTGAACTGGGGTGGCAGAGTGGGCTAAAGAACGGTGATGGATCAAACCCAGATCTTTTGACTGGGTGTGAGTGTTTGATTGGTTCAGATGCTCCGTCCATCACCACCCCCTTTTGTACCGCTTTGGCCGCCATAAGTGTGGCAGGGTATGCTCAGACGTGAGTCCCTTGTTCACTTTGCCACTGGATTCAAGCAAGCCGGGCTGAAGACGGCTGGAATGCCAGAAATCGGTCCTCGGAAGCTTGTTTCCGGTCCAGGGAAGGCATGGCTTGGCAGTTCGGGATGGACTGTTCCCATGAGGCACAGGGTCAGACTGATTTGCATATAGCCATGTCTGAACTGGGGTGGCAGAGTGGGATAAAGAACGGTGAGGGATCAAACCCAGATCTTTTGACTGGGTGTGAGTGTTTGATTGGTTCAGATGCTCCGTCCATCGCCACCCCCTTTTGTACTGCTGTGGCCGCCATAAGTGTGGCAGGGTATGCTCAGATGTGAGTCCCTTGCTCACTTTGCCACTGGATTCAAGCAAGCCGGGCTGAAGACGGCTGGAATGCCAGAAACCGGTCCTCGGAAGCTTGTTTCCGGTCCAGGGAAGGCATGGCTTGGCAGTTCGGGCTGGACTGTTCCCATGAGGCACAGGGTCAGACTTATTTGCATATAGCCATGTCTGAACTGGGGTGGCAGAGTGGGATAAAGAACGGTGATGGATCAAACCCAGATCTTTTGACTGGGTGTGAGTGTTTGATTGGTTCAGATGCTCCGTCCATCACCAACCCCTTTTGTACCGCTTTGGCCGCCATAAGTGTGGCAGGGTATACTCAGACGTGAGTCCCTTGCTCACTTTGCCACTGGATTCAAGAAAGCCGGGCTGAAGACGGCTGGAATGCTAGGAAACCGGTCCTCGGAAGCTTGTTTCCGGTCCAGGGAAGGCATGGCTTGGCAGTTCGAGCTGGACTGTTCCCATGAGGCACAGGGTCAGACTGATTTGCATATAGCCATGTCTGAACTGGGGTGGCAGAGTGGGCTAGAGAACGGTGATGGATCAAACCCAGATCTTTTGACTGGGTGTGAGTGTTTGATTGGTTCAGATGCTCCGTCCATCACCACCCCCTTTTGTACCGCTTTGGCCGCCATAAGTGTGGCAGGGTATGCTCAGACGTGAGTCCCTTGCTCACTTTGCCACTGGATTCAAGCAAGCTGGGCTGAAGACGGCTGGAATGCCAGAAACCGGTCCTCAGAAGCTTGTTTCCGGTCCAGGGAAGGCATGGCTCGGCAGTTCGGGCTGGACTGTTCCCATGAGGCACAGGGTCAGACTGATTTGCATATAGCCATGTCTGAACTGGGGTGGCAGAGTGGGCTAAAGAACGGTGATGGATCAAACCCAGATCTTTTGACTGGGTGTGAGTGTTTGATTGGTTCAGATGCTCCGTCCATCACCACACCCTTTTGTACCGCTTTGGCCGCCATAAGTGTGGCAGGGTATGCTCAGACGTGAGTCCCTTGTTCACTTTGCCACTGGATTCAAGCAAGCCGGGCTGAAGACGGCTGGAATGCCAGAAATCGGTCCTCGGAAGCTTGTTTCCGGTCCAGGGAAGGCATGGCTTGGCAGTTCGGGATGGACTGTTCCCATGAGGCACAGGGTCAGACTGATTTGCATATAGCCATGTCTGAACTGGGGTGGCAGAGTGGGATAAAGAACGGTGATGGATCAAACCCAGATCTTTTGACTGGGTGTGAGTGTTTGATTGGTTCAGATGCTCCGTCCATCACCAACCCCTTTTGTACCGCTTTGGCCGCCATAAGTGTGGCAGGGTATGCTCAGAGGTGAGTCCCTTGCTCACTTTGCCACTGGATTCAAGAAAGCCGGGCTGAAGACGGCTGGAATGCCAGAAACCGGTCCTCGGAAGCTTGTTTCCGGTCCAGGGAAGGCATGGCTTGGCAGTTCGGGCTGGACTGTTCCCATGAGGCACAGGGTCAGACTGATTTGTATATAGCCATGTCTGAACTGGGGTGGCAGAGTGGGCTAAAGAACGGTGATGGATCCAATCCAGATCCTTTGACTGGGTGTGAGTGTTTGATTGGTTCAGATGCTCCGTCCATCACCACCCCCTTTTGTACCGCTTTGGCCGCCATAAGTGTGGCAGGGTATGCTCAGACGTGAGTCCCTTGCTCACTTTGCCACTGGATTCAAGCAAGCCGGGCTGAAGACGGCTGGAATGCCAGAAACCGGTCCTCGGAAGCTTGTTTCCGGTCCAAGGAAGGCATGGCTTGGCAGTTCGGGCTGGACTGTTCCCATGAGGCACAGGGTCAGACTGATTTGCATATAGCCATGTCTGAACTGGGGTGGCAGAGTGGGCTAAAGAACGGTGATGGATCAAACCCAGATCTTTTGACTGGGTGTGAGTGTTTGATTGGTTCAGATGCTCCGTTCATCACCACCCCCTTTTGTACCGCTTTGGCCGCCATAAGTGTGGCAGGGTATGCTCAGACGTGAGTCCCTTGCTCACTTTGCCACTGGATTCAAGCAAGCCGGGCTGAAGACGGCTGGAATGCCAGAAACCGGTCCTCGGAAGCTTGTTTCCGGTCCAGGGAAGGCATGGCTTGGCAGTTCGGTCTTGACTGTTCCCATGAGGCACAGGGTCAGACTGATTTGCATATAGCCATGTCTAAACTGGGGTGGCTGAGTGGGCTAAAGAACGGTGATGGATCAAACCCAGATCTTTTGACTGGGTGTGAGTGTTTGATTGGTTCAGATGCTCCGTCCATCACCACCCCCTTTTGTACCGCTTTGGCCGCCATAAGTGTGGCAGGGTATGCTCAGACGTGAGTCCCTTGCCCACTTTGCCACTGGATTCAAGCAAGCCGGGCTGAAGACGGCTGGAATGCCAGAAACCGGTCCTCGGAAGCTTGTTTCCGGTCCAGGGAAGGCATGCCTTGGCAGTTCGGGCTGGACTGTTCCCATGAGGCACAGGGCAGACTGATTTGCATATAGCCATGTCTGAACTGGGGTGGCAGAGTGGGCTAAAGAACGGTGATGGATCAAACCCAGATCTTTTGACTGGGTGTGAGTGTTTGATTGGTTCAGATGCTCCGTCCATCACCACCCCCTTTTGTACCGCTTTGGCCGCCATAAGTGTGGCAGGGTATGCTCAGACGTGAGTCCCTTGCTCACTTTGCCACTGGATTCAAGCAAGCCGGGCTGAAGACGGCTGGAATGCCAGAAAACGGTCCTCGGAAGCTTGTTTCCGGTCCAGGGAAGGCATGGCTTGGCAGTTCGGGCTGGACTGTTCCCACGAGGCACAGGGTCAGACTGATTTGCATATAGCCATGTCTGAACTGGGGTGGCAGAGTGGGCTAAAGAACGGTGATGGATCAAACCCAGATCTTTTGACTGGGTGTGAGTGTTTGATTGGTTCAGATGCTCCGTCCATCACAACCCCCTTTTGTACCGCTTTGGCCGCCATATGTGTGGCAGGGTATGCTCAGAAGTGAGTCCCTTGCTCACTTTGCCACTGGATTCAAGCAAGCCGGGCTGAAGACGGCTGGAATGCCAGAAACCGTTCCTCTGAAGCTTGTTTCCGGTCCAGGGAAGGCATAGCTTGGCAGTTCGGGCTGGACTGTTCCCATGAGGCACAGGGTCAGACTGATTTGCATATAGCCATGTCTGAACTGGGGTGGCAGAGTGGGCTAAGGAATGGTGATGGATTAAACCCAGATCTTTTGACTGGGTGTGAGTGTTTGATTGGTTCAGATGCTTCGTCCATCACCACCCCCTTTTGTACCACTTTGGCCGCCATAAGTGTGGCAGGGTATGCTCAGACGTGAGTCCCTTGCTCACTTTGCCACTGGATTCAAGCAAGCCGGGTTGAAGACGGCTGGAATGCCAGAAACCGGTCCTCGGAAGCTTGTTTCCGGTCCAGGGAAGGCATCGCTTGGCAGTTCGGGCTGGACTGTTCCCATGAGGCACAGGGTCAGACTGATTTGCATATAGCCATGTCTGAACTGGGGTGGCAGAGTGGGCTAAAGAACGGTGATGGATCAAACCCAGATCTTTTGACTGGGTGTGAGTGTTTGATTGGTTCAGATGCTCCGTCCATCACCACCCCCTTTTGTACTGCTTTGGCCGCCATAAGTGTGGCAGGGTATGCTCAGACGTGAGTCCCTTGCTCACTTTGCCACTGGATTCAAGCAAGCCGGGCTGAAGACGGCTGGAATGCCAGAAACCGGTCCTCGGAAGCTTGTTTCCGGTCCAGGGAAGGCATGGCTTGGCAGTTCGGGCTGGACTGTTCCCATGAGGCACAGGGTCAGACTGATTTGCATTTAGCCATGTCTGAACTGGGGTTGCAGAGTGGGCTAAAGAACGGTGATGGATCAAACCCAGATCTTTTGACTGGGTGTGAGTGTTTGATTGGTTCAGATGCTCCATCCATCACCACCCCCTTTTGTACCGCTTTGGCCGCCATAAGTGTGGCAGGGTATGCTCAGACGTGAGTCCCTTGCTCACTTTGCCACTGGATTCAAGCAAGCCGGGCTGAAGACGGCTGGAATGCCAGAAAACGGTCCTCGGAAGCTTGTTTCCGGTCCAGGGAAGGCATGGCTTGGCAGTTCGGGCTGGACTGTTCCCATGAGGCACAGGGTCAGACTGATTTGCATATAGCCATGTCTGAACTGGGGTGGCAGAGTGGGCTAAAGAACGGTGATGGATCAAACCCAGATCTTTTGACTGGGTGTGAGTGTTTGATTGGTTCAGATGCTCCGTCCATCACCACCCCCTTTTGTACCACTTTGGCCACCATAAGTGTGGCAGGGTATGCTCAGACGCGAGTCCCTTGCTCACTTTGCTACTGGATTCAAGCAAGCCGGACTGAAGACGGCTGGAATGCCAGAAACCGGTCCTCGGAAGCTTGTTTCCGGTCCAGGGAAGGCATAGCTTGGCAGTTCGGGCTGGACTGTTCCCATGAGGCACAGGGTCAGACTGATTTGCATATAGCCATGTCTGAACTGGGGTGGCAGAGTGGGCTAAAGAACGGTGATGGATCAAACCCAGATCTTTTGACTGGGTGTGAGTGTTTGATTGGTTCAGATGCTCCGTCCATCACCACCCCCTTTTGTACCGCTTTGGCAGCCATAACTGTGGCAGGGTATTCTCAGACGGGAGTCCCTTGCTCACTTTGCCACTGGATTCAAGCAAGCCGGGTTGAAGACGCTGGAATGCCAGAAACCGGTCCTCAGAAGCTTGTTTCCGGTCCAGGGAAGGCATCGCTTGGCAGTTCGGGCTGGACTGTTCCCATGAGGCACAGGATCAGACTGATTTGCATATAGCCATGTCTGAACTGGGGTGGCAGAGTGGGCTAAAGAACGGTGATGGATCAAACCCAGATCTTTTGACTGGGTGTGAGTGTTTGATTGGTTCAGATGCTCCGTCCATCACCACCCCCCTTTTGTACCAGTATACATCCCACCGGCGCTACACGCGATGGCACTCCCGGCGCTCAGTGAATTCCTCCTGGCCCTGCCGGAAGGTGACCTTATTATGGGAGGGGACTTCAACGCTATAATAGACGCCACCATGGATAAATTCCCTCCCAGATCCCCACCGACTGGCACGTCTCGCCTCCAGGGCTTCACGGAAGCAATGGGCCTAATAGATGTCTGGAGGCATGCACATCCCACGACACAGCACTACAGTGCATAATAGTCTGTCCAGGATAGACTACTTTCTGATGTTAAACACGACCCTACACAATGTTACAGAGGTAGACATCAGACCCAGGGGTATCTCGGATCACTCTCCGGTAATGCTGACGTTCTCCAACCGACGGAAGGCACACCGGAGGATACACCCTATCTATCCAGGGTACCTCCATGTTCCTCAATTAAGAAAGGAAAGGCGTACGGCCACAAAACATTTCTTTAACGAAAATGTAGCATTGGTTAGCTCACCCTCAATGGTATGGGAAGCTTATAAGACAGTTCTTAGAGGACAAGCGATAGCTTCTATCACTGGATATAAGCGGGAGAAACAGAAAGAACTCTCACAGCTAGAAATAGCATTACAGGCAGCCGATACAGAACACTCGGCAGACCCCACACCAGATACAGCCCACACTCTGCACCTTAAACAACAACAGTATAAAGCGCATCTACAGGAAAAGACATAAGCTAACATAATGGCGATCAAGCACAACATTTATGATGTAGGAGACAAAGCGGGTAAGCTGCTGGCGTGGCTGGATAAGCGTGAGACAGGTACTAAAGGAATACGACATATTAGAAAGACAGACGGACATCTCACGACAGACCCTGAGGACATAGTAGATACACTGGCTCATCACTTCCGGGAAGTTTACACGCCGACATTAGAGATAACGGAGGACGAAGTGAGGGAATTCCCATGGAATATAGAGATGCCAACTCTCACGCAGGAGGCAGCCCAGGACTTAGAGGCAGAAGGTGAGGGAGAGGTGAGGGAGAGGTGTGGCGCCGCGGTCAGGGCGACTGACGCTGGAATCTGGGGATCAGGGTTCGATCCCCGGCTCCGGTGGCAGGTTAGCCCAGCACCATGTGACTCTGGGCAATAGCTCGCTTAATCTTCCCGACGGCCCCCAGTGCCTAGAGACCCTTACGGGTGATTGTGCGCTTTACAAATGTGTGCGCTTTACAAATGTGGACTATTATTATTATTATTATTATTATTATTATTATTATTATTATTAATATTATTATTATTAATTTATGACCGAGGAATTGCACTTGGCAATTAGAGTGCTACAGTCAGGCAAGGCGCTGGGACCCAACGGGATCCCGATCGAGTGGTACAAACAAATGCCGGACACCGTTGGCCCACCTCTACTGGCAATGTATAACGAAAGCTTAGAAAAGGGTGAACTGCCGCTAGACCAACGAATAGCGACGATAGTTGCGATCCCAAAACTGGGTAAGCCCCCGTCTGAATGTACCTCCTACCGCCCTATATCTCTACTGAACGAGGAGGCAAAGATCTTAGCTAAACTATTAGCTAATAGATTAATGACTCACCTGCCTCAATTAATACACCCAGACCAATCAGGCTTCATGCCTAATAGGAATACGGAAATCAACCTCCGACGCCTGCACGGAGTACTGGCGAAGGCTCCATCACTGGCGGAGCCAGCAGTGATACTGTCATTAGACGCGAAGATGGCCTTCGATATGGTGGACTGGAGGTATTTCTTTGTCATCCTGCCGCGTCTGGGGTTTGGCCCTAGATTCTGTGCGTGGGTACGGCTCCTTTATACAAAACCCGTGGCTCATGTAATAGCTAACGGCCATATGTCAGGTGGGATTCCATTGGCGAGGGGGACGCGTCAGGGTTGCCCCCTGTCGCCACTCCTGTTCACGCTGGTCCTGGAGCCCCTGGCAACACGGGTTAGAGGGACCCCATTACTGAAAGGTATTCAGTGGAGGGAGGGTTGGGAAGATCACCTCTCTCTCTATGCTAACGACGTCTTGGTGTATCTAACAGACCCAAAACATTCGATACCAGAGCTCCTCAACATATGCGACAACTTCAGCAAGATGTCGGGGTACATGATAAATTGGTCCAAGTCGGTCCTATATGTCTTGCAGGGACCTGCACCACACCTTCCTCCCGACTGCTTGCTAGTAACTAGAAATGACTCCTTTAAGTACCTGGGTATACTTATAACAAAAGATCCAATTGAGTTTTTCTCCAGAAATCTGGCACCCCCCCGGAGAGATTGCGTAGGGACGTGATACATTGGGCATCCCTACCCCTCACGCTACTGGGTAAAGCGGCGTTGTACAAGATGATGGCCCTGCCCCGGTTCCTCTATGCTCTAGAAAATACGCCATTCCTCGTCCCGCCCCGATACTTTAAACAAGTAGCTGCACAGGTGTCCGCTCGCACTTCTTTGGGGCCATCACCCGGCAAGAATAGCACAAGCAAAACTATACAAAAGCTGGTATGATGGCGGGATAGCACTCCCTGACCTACGGTTGTAGGCGCACCTTAAGGTCATCAACTAGTGGATCCACGCACCTCAAGACGATCCAGCATATAGGGCAGATAGAGCCCAACTGGGCACGAATAATATGCTGGCGGTCCTGTATAACAAAGGGCAGGTGATGACACTAGAGGGCCCCACAAAACACAAGGCCACGTTATGGCATACAGCACAGACACGGTTGGGATGGAGAGGGGTCATCACTAAGCTTACTCCACTGCGGGACACAAAAAAACTGGGACAGTTGAGAAAAAGCAGGGGCTTTGACCTGTGGGACAATATTGGCATCTCTACAGTAGGCTTCCTATGGGAGCGGGGGACCGTCATACCATTTACACAACTACAACTACAATTCGACCTGGGCCCCACCGAGAATTATAGATACTTGCAAATAAGACACGCATTGCTAGCGGCGATACCGCAAGATACGGAGGTCCCAGATTCAGCCCCGCTAGAGGACCGTCTGCTTACTGACTACTTGCAAAAAAGGGCCACATCCTTCACATACAGAAACCTAATAAATAATCTGCCAGACCCAGCGATCACACTACGGGGTAGATGGGTAGCAGAGGTAGGGGACATTGATGACTCAGAATGGCAGGAAGCACTGGCATCGCCTAGAGAGGTGGGGATCTCTGCAAGGCTCCGGTTAATACAACTTAAGATCCTGCACCGAGTATACTACACCTGGACTACATTACATAAAATGCACAGGGCACAACACCCATACTGCCTTAGAGGATGCGGGGAAGAGGGTTCTTTTATACACACAATATGGGAATGTTCAGCTATAACAGACTACTGGCGTAAGGTGCTGCGTACTATCTCACAAGCGATAGGGGTATCACTCCTGCCTGAACGGCGCAGGTGCCTGCTCAACATATGGGAGCTAAATGACCTTACACGGCACGGGCAAACATGGGTCACGTTGGGCCTCATGGTTGCAAAAAGGAACATTGCGCAGAAATGGGGGGCAGTGGAGGTACCGACATTAGCGTCCTGGTGCAGGGACATGGATCTGAACATGGTCACAGAACGGACAGTGTATGCCAATCGAAAGACCCCCGCAAATGGTCTAAAATATGGGCGGCCTGGAATGCCTATCGAGAGGACATTTGTGACCCAATACCAGAGTCTGAAGGCGACAGCACTGACGAGGAGTGAGGACGAGATGATGGGATTGAGGGGTTAGTGACTGCTGAAAGGTTCACTGCGGAAAGTATGGTTGGCTATTACTTACATAACAGTATTGTATAGGAATGTATATAACCTGATTACACTATATGCTTCTCTGTATATTTTCATACCTGCTGATGGATTGGATGAAAACAATAAAAACAGTTTAAAAAAAAAAAAACATCCAAGAGCATAAACACTTAAGCAGACAGGAGAAAATATGGCTATTTCTAAGATAACTACATCATTCCCCAATCCTGGGACAGAACCCAGAAAGATAATGAACCTTCACGTTCAAACTACAGTTTACCCACCCACAAAATATGAAACAACCCAAGAGGCACACAATTTCTATATCCAGGTACACTAAAGAGGCCTGACATATGGTTACCCTGGGTATTATAAAATGACGTCATTTCATATACAACTCTTTTGGCCCACAATAATAATGTAATACTCAGCGGTCTTCAAACAACTATATAGCTTATTCCTCCTCTTCCACTCATGTGACATATCTGCTACAAGTCTTGTCCATCACCTAGTACTGTATGAACCAATAAGCCAGCCTTCACTAACGGAAAAGGCTTGGAATAACTGACAAGATCTGTTACCTACTTCTGCCCCACTGGAGGGCTCTAATCTAGTCCACCGCTGTAGGGCCCAACTGGCTACACTATGTCCATTTCTTTACATCTCACAATGACATTCAGACGTGGGAAGATAGTAACAAAGCCCATCCCAGCAGATGTCACTAATAATAATACACAGTTTATAGAGCGCATAACTACTCCTGTGAGGAGTATACTGAGCACTGAGTTGTCAGAAACAAGCTGAGGAGACAAACGGGAGAGGGGGGATTAAAAAATGTCAAGTCTTAACAGCCATTTCTTTCTCCAACAATGCCTGCCAGGACCAAAACGTAAAATATCAAGTTGGACAATCCAAAGCAAAAACCAGCTAATTCTGTACTGCAAATACCTTGCTTGAACTGCTAATCATAAAGTGTGCAGCCAAAAGGCCCATGATAGTACCCCAACTGTTACGATCAAGCCTATCTAATGGTATATCACTATGTGGTAAAAATTGGCCATCAAGCTGCCATCAAACACCATGGGAATCGAAATAATGAAAAAGGTTCAATATCTTTTAAGGAGTAAAGCAATGTGTCATTCATTCAAATAAATGTAACTCAAAATAGTAAAAGTCCTTGAAGGGAAACCAAAAACCATTTAGGAAATCATCAAATACCCCCCAACCGAAGGATTTAAGGCAAATTGTGCGGTACAATGAAAAAATAAAGAAATAAAGGAAAACTCCCTTAATCCCTTACACATTGAGCCACCGCCACTAACAAATTGTCCTCAGAGCGACTATATTCAGGAATTTGAAAAGAGACTCTTTACAAAGTAGTGGATATTGGAGAGTTGCTGTGAAATACTGTGACTGCTTCAGAAACTCCACACTGCACAAATGGTGCACACACAAAACCAATCACAGGGTTATGATGTAACCCATCCAAAATGATGCTTGAATGTTGATGCACATGACCAGTGATGTGCTCACAGATTTACCAATCGCTCCTGATACATAGTAGCGGCAGTCACTTTTATTCATCAATCCAAAGCGCGGATTTGATATGCCATGATATGCCATGTACACCATCAATACAAGAGTTGTCATTCGAAGAAATATTTTTGATAACACATGGGATCCTGTAATCCCTGAATAAACGCCAGTCTCTTAGGGGGTCATTAGGATGTAGGGCGGATTGCCTCCGCCAGGCTGGCGGTGGCTACCGCCAGCCTGGCGGAGGCAATCCGCCCGACATCCTTCCCTGCATTCCCCCCCGCCATATTACGATGGCGGAGGGGACCGCAGCGGTGGGAAACACTGCCCGCCTGTTTTCCGCCCCGGTCGCCTTGCGGCCGGGAAGGAAAAGGGATAACATGGTGGCGGTGTCTATCAGACACCGCCAGCCATATTATAATGGGCAGCCATTTTTCAATGCCTTTCCGTGGCGGCAATGCCCCCTGCGGGCCCCCAGAGTGAAGCACAGTAGGGGGGTGCACACGGGGGGTACCTATGGTACCCACCTGCATTTGCATAATGAAAGCGGCAGGCACCGCGCAGTGCCTGCCGCTTTCATTATGCAAATTCTGAAATGCATTTTCAGCATTGTGGCGGGCGGTGCAGAGAGCATGCGCCCAGGGGTAGTGCCGACTAGTACGCGAGCGGACCAACGGTCGTTTCTAAACCTTGAATCAACGACATGGCGTTGCCATTTGACAAACCACTCCAGTAAAGTAAAGGTCCGCACACAGGACGGAACTCAAAAGACGTATTCACCCTCACCTGCCCCTGCCGTCTATAAATTAAATAAAAGCGATCCCAAATTATTTCTATTCATGCGACATTTACCACACCTCCGAGTATCGGATTAATACCGATTCAGACGACAGATGCGAATGAATATTCCGTCTTGCTTACACTTCTGATTCTGACAACTCTTCTTGCTTGGCAGATATTTCCACCACTGCCGTTTTCACTCATTTATCGCTCTTTTGGTTTCCTACTCAAAGACAAAAACCAGCACGACCTGTATATGAGATACAGACTATTGATTTCACCGTTCACTTCGATGCTCTCCTAAAAATCTGGTGCTTTCACTTAGCGATACTACACGAGGCCCTGAAGAGAATCCCAAGAGAATCAGTGGGATTCGAAACAGTGTCTGCGAGAGCGACAGGATCATTTAATTAACTTTTTCATGCCGCTCGTACATTACTGAGAACCATTTCTTTGAAAAAAAATTCTTTTGAAGATCGAATTTATCTTATAAGAATGTACATTTAAATTTTTTTTCTTTTGTTACTATTGTAAAACTGTGGTCGCAGATTGTGGCTTCTTGTTTCTTTTGGAATAGAGACTGTACATATTTTAAAGATTGTAGTATATGTTTTTGTAGCCCCTTTTCCCAAGTGGTTTGAATGCTCTTTGAATGCCTGTGATATGTCTGCAGCATTGAATGATTGATGATTAGTAGCCAGTTTCCCTATTTTTGTGTGTCCTTTTTGAATATGTTCTTTCCGATGATTTAAAAAAATATAAGTTTTTTCCTTTCAAAAATGTGAAAATAAAAAGCTATTAAGTAGTAATTCCCGTTCTTGAATGATTTTTCGAGTTCTGTTTGGTTAATTGTTTATTTAAACTACTCATATCAGCACTGGCACCCCATTTTAGTCATAGTTTGCAGAGGCAATCCGTGCCCACACCTCATGAAAGAATTGTGGGGAGTCTACGTTCGGACCATATATTGCTGCTAGAACCACTTGTTTACCTCCCAGTGTACCATGCAATATAACATAACGTCCCTCAGGATCTAAGGTCACCCCGTGTTCCCTCCAGTCCAGCCCTTTACGTAACAGAATTGCGACCCCGCGGGCATAGTTCGAATATATTGCAGCATGCACGTGTGCCCATCTACTGTGTTTGAGCCTCGGGGACAGTATCGTGTTTAAGTGTGTCTCCTGAAGGAAACAAATGTCGATACTGTGCCGTGTTAAATAAGCGCGTACTAAGCGTGCCTTCCTACAATCGTTGAGTCCCCTTACGTTCCAAGTGAGAATCCTAATTGCAGCCAGGGGAGGTAGTGGTGCGGGGCTCAGTGGAGCCGGAAGTAGCTCTATTAACCCAAAGTGGATACCTGATTACATACATCCAGTCTTTATAGCAATAGTGGTGACCAGTCCAACAAAGTACAACATACCCAACTTGACCACCCCCCACCCGCTCCAACCCCCCAATCAGGCGGAGACATACCCCCCCGAGTGCCACCACAAAGTGGGTAAACCAAAACATATGGGAACTCCCCGTGGAGGCGTGGGAGCTCCAGCATACACCCCAGTTCACACAGGGTGGCTGAGTACCATGTAAGGACTGACCATTTGGAACATGCTACTATAAAGGGAGTGTAAACGGCACACCAACAGTACATGTAAACACCATGTATCCATAACAGTCAATCCAATAGTATCCCGAACAGTACATGCCTAATCTGAAAACCTATCTTGCGGTCCCACACTGTACTATTATGCAATAAACATGATAGGTCACACATCAATCACATTGCTTGCATGTAAGGATAAATTATAGTTGAACAAGCTACAATTCAACTTATGAGTAACATAGTATGGCGAGGTAACATGAATTCAAACTTGTAGCATACATGGCTAAGGATAAAGTTTTGGTGCTAGCTAAGCAAGTCAATACAGTTTAGTGTTTAGGAACCTCAAATCAGGAGGAACAGTTTGTGACCTTCCAAAGTATTGAAGATAAAGGACATGGGCTTCTGCAAGGAACAGGGGAAGCCTATCAATCATTATCACTAAGACAGTCTACAGTTCTGTTCCGCACTGCATTAGACCTCCTGGAAACACCATGTACCCATAACAGTCAATCCAATACTATCCCGAACAGTACATGCCTAGTCTGAAAACTTATTTTACAGTCTCACACTGTACTATTATGCAATAAATATAATAGGTCACACATCAATCACATTGCTAGCATGTAAGGATAAATTATAGTGGAACAAGCTACAATTCAACCTATGAGTAACATAGTATGGCAAGGTAACATGAATTCAAACGTGTAGCATACATGGCTAAGGAGAAAGTGTCGGTGCTAGCTAAGCAAGTCAATACAGTTTAGTGTTTAGGAACCTCAAATCAGGAGGAACAGTTTGTGACCTCCCAAAGTATTGAAGATAAAGGACGTAGGCGTCTGCAAGGAACAGGGGAAGCGTATCAATCATTATTACTAAGACAGTCTTCGGTTCTGCTCAGCTCTCCATTAGACTTCCTGGACTTGGATACACAAATATGCTTGGCAAATTTAAGTGCCGATTTAGCATCAGCAAAGAAGTGCGACGTGCCATCATGCGATACCTTAAGTTTAGCTGGGTAGAGCAGTGAATAGGGAATTTCTGCATCCATTAATAGTTTCTTTGCTGGTAAGAATTTGCGCCTTGCAGCCTGCACTGTTGGTGTAAAGTCAGGATAAAATGAAATGTGGTTACCTTTATGTGTTATTTTCCCTCTTTCACGTGCCAACCTTAGTACCACATATCTGTCCTGGTAGTTCAGCAGTTTGGCCAGTATTGGCCTAGGCGTACCACCCACCGGCGGCTTCTGGCCCAGCGCCCTGTGAGCTCTTTCCACCACAAATACAGGGGAGAGGTGAGGGTCAAACAGCTCATGCAGGAGATCAGCGACATATACCTCCATCTTAGAAATGGCCGTCGTCTCCGGGATGCCCGTAATATGGACGTTGCTCCTCCGAGACCTCGCCTCCAGGTCATCATTCTTTGCTTGTATTACAGCTAACAGTTTATCCATGTTCGAGATGTGTGCTTTGGTTTCCTGCTGAAAGTCATGTTGTTCTGTATGCCGATTTCTAGGCACTCCAGCCGAGTTTCATGAGTGGAGACCTGGGATTTTACCTGCTCCAGTTGCAACGTGAGGGTGTCCAGTTTAGCGTCTATGCTTTGCAGGCTAGATCTAATTTCCATCATTAATGACCTGAGGTCTCCGCTCGTAGTTTCATCCGCTGGCACACCGCCTGTCGCACCCAGACTGTCCCGCTCAGTACTAGGCTGCTTCGCACCACGTTTGTTGTCAAAGGTTATTTTGGGCTGGCGAGCCTCCACCTTACCCATGACCTCACAGGTGTGTTGACTTGGTTAGGTAAGGATACAGCAGGCAGACTCCACACAGCGTAACAGCCGCCACTTAACTGGAGTGCACGTATTATGAAGGGAGGCAACAAGGGCAATGGACATCCAAACTTGCACAGCGCGAGTCCTGCCACCTAGCTCTTCCAGTATAACCTGGGACACCCACTCGGACACCAATCGAGTGTATTGCCAGGCCTCCACCTTCGACTAGGTGTACTGCACACACGAGAACCAAACTGAGATGAGATGGAGATCAGTATCGTGTAGCCCGTTGCTGATATGTCAGCAGTACAGCATCAGCCCTGGCAGCCGCTCAATTATCTTTAAGGCAGATTCCCATCCAATGGAACCGCCTCGTACAGCGTATTAGGCCCTGCGCGCATCTTGGTTCACAAAATGGCGCCTTCCTGCAGCATATACGGAATTCGCACCAAGACCTCAAGCTTATCTTTTCGCCGCAATAACACTTCTTCTGGCCTGCTCATCCGCATCAAACATTTCTCCTCTCATCTAGCAACATCACGTCTGCCTGACAGCAAGCAAAGTAGCCCCAAGTCGAGGTTCTGTTTAATTTATCAGTTACTTAGGCTACACGTTTTTACCAGGAAGCAGTTGGGGTGGAGGCTATGGCTACAAAAGTACACACGTCGTGCTCACCAACGCTAAGTCCATCAGAGCTCAGCGGCCTCGCCGCATCCAGTCGCCGTCGGCCGATGATTGCATCCCATGCGCAGCCCCTCCGCCTCTCACCTTGGGACCGCAGCGGCGCCAGAAGAATTCACCGTGTCAGGGTAGGTGCACGACGCAGCGATCCGCTCCGACCCGCAACCGCGGCTCTCCCAGATCCCGCGGTTGGCGCCGTCCGTCCGCGTCGCAGTCGCTGACAGGCCTTCAATCCCCGCCCTAGAGTGAGGTATGTCGCCGAGTCGTGCATCTCCGTTCTCTGCCGCATGTCCCGACCAGCCCCGGCTAGTCTCGTATCTCGCGGTGAGGCTCCACAGCGGCGATTTCAGCCGTCGAAAAGAGCACACCAGGCTTTGCCATATTAGTGCACCTCAGATTCGTGTTTTTGAAGTTCCGAAGTCAGTCCTTTGGCAGTATTAATTCAGGATTAGTGTCTCAGCCGGCGGAGCTCGCTCACAGAGCGGCCATCTCGCTGCCTGGCTAGCCACGCCCCCCACTCCTTAGATAGTTAGAGAAAACCTAGAATCTTTCTGTATCATTAAACACTTCCAAGCTGGTGAATCTAGGTTTTGTGTTTTTTTAAACTTACTTGTATTGAACTGTTTCTAATATCAGTTTGCAACAAATAACTACCAGGTTTTTGATGTGTTTAATTTTGCACTAGCTGTTCTATGAGGTGAAAGGCAGGTCAGGTCACATAGCATAACTGAAACAGCTGTTTATAGCAACAAAAACAGAACTTTGCCTTTCTTTCTTCTGCTTTTTTTTTTACTGACAATGACAAGCAGAGAGAACGTGTTTATTTTTTGCACTGCTTAGATTGTTAGAGAAAAGTTAGAATCTTTCTACATTTTTCTGCACATTCCGAGCTAGTGAAACTTTTTTTTTTAAACTGTCTTGTATTGAACTGTATCTAAAATCTGTTTGCAAAAAATAACTAACAGGCTTTTGATGCGTTTAATTTTGCACTAGAGGTTTTATTTTTATTCTTCATCTTTGCAAACATACTCGCTCTTTGATATGAAAGAGCTATACACCAAAGTTTTAAGTGGTTTGTGGGAAAAGTGGTAGTGTGGTCATGCATTGGGGCTAAAAATTCCACGGACTCGATAATTCTTGCTCCGGTGCCTCCTCGACTCACGGGTTCACACTCCGCGACTCTGGGCAATAGCTTGCTTAATCTCCACAACAGCCCCTCGCGGCGGGATGCCTGACTTTCACCTTGTGGATACCCTGCTATCTCACAGGGGAATACCAGGAAGGGTTCCCTAAGCAAGCGCCGGGACACCCACTGCGGGTAGCTGTGCGCTATATAAGCTCAACTACATTTACATTTACATTTATATGGCATAAAGTATTCACCTGACTTACATAAGGATATTGCAAGTCATCTTGGAGTTCCATAACCTTATAAAGGATCTCGGCCTTCGGCCTCATTCGGCTACATCTCTGTGACTTGCAATACCGTTATAATGTACGGCAGGGGGATACTCGATCCCTTATATAATTGCACAATAAAAACCCAAGCTGAATGAGAAAAAGACCAGGGAAGCCAAAAAATGTTTTTGCCATTTTTTAATGACACGTCATAAATTACATTTTTTAATGGGGGCATTACACATGGCAGCTAACCGTTGGAATATGCTTGGTAATGGAGATGAGAAAGTGGTTAAGTATGAATGTGAATTTAGATTTTCCACCAACTACACACAGTGGACAAAATTTCGAAATTTGTGTTCTCAAATCAAGATCCTAAGAGGGGGAATAGGAGATCATGGGCTAATACAGTGCTATAAAGGTTAATGTCTTTTAAGAGAAAGGACTTTTGGCTCGTTTGACAACTAACTGCCAATTCATTAGGTCTCGCACCTGCGAATGGATCGCGAAAGCGATCGTCGCTGCGAGACTCTATTGTAATCATTTCTGCTTTCAAGGAGGCAAGGGAGACAGACAGGAGACAAGAGATGTGCACGCGCAGATTTTCTACTTGGATCAGGTCGCGCGAGTCAACTGTGAACAGCATGTCAGAATCAGATTTACACGCGCGCTTCCACAGTTCGTTAGTTTGTTGCAGTTTTTAAGTTTCAGTTTTGTTCTTACTTTTTCAGGGGCAGCTGGCTTTTTAATTAAGATTTATAGCGTGTGACTACATATTTGGCGTCTTGCTGACGCCAGTAAATGCTTTTCAGTTACACTAAAAGTAAAGTTTGCAAACATTGTTAGTAGGTTTGTTGGCACCAGTAAATGCTTTTAAGTTACACTAAAAGTAAAGTTTGCAAACATTGTTAGTAGGTTTGTCTTATGTTTGTTTTATTTTGGAGCACGCATACAGGCCACAAGTGCCTATGTTTGTCTTATTTTAGAAAGCGTATACAGGTTACAAGTGCCTTTCAGGTTGCCAACTGCGTGTACACAGCTTGTACACTAAATAGTATTTTTTATAGGTGTTTAAAATATAATGTGCGTGTTAAGAAGGCTTTGTGGGTAACTACAATGCAACAGTGCTGTGCTCTCAATAGCGCTCTGCTCTCAATAGCGAAAACTTTAAGAACTTAATGTGTGTTTGTAAAACGCTGTCTTTGTTACAGGGGCATTCTTACTAGTTACAATAAAGTGCATTTTCGCTGGTGGCAGGGGCTTAATTAACAAACTGTTGTTGCCAACTACGTGCACACAGCTTGTACACTCAATAGTATTTTTTATAGGTGCTTAAAATATGATATGCGTGTTAAGAAGGCTTTGTGAGTAACTATAATGCAACAGCGCTCTGCCCTCAACAGCGCTCTGCCCTCAACAGCGCTCTGCCCTCAACAGCGCTCTGCCCTCAACAGCGCTGTGCACTTAATAGTGCACAGCACTTTGCACTCTACATTTAATAGCATTCTGCATTCTGCACTTAATAGCACTCTGCACTTAGCAGCAATCTGCACTCTGCACTTAACAGCAATCTGCACTCTGCACTTACCAGCACTCTGCACTCTGCACTTACCAGCACTCTGCACTCTGCACTGTACAGCACTCTACAGCACACTACAGCACACTGCACTCTACAGCGCACTGCACTCTACAGCGCACTGCACTCTACAGCGCACAGCACTCTACAGCACACAGCACTCTACAGCACACAGCACTCTACAGCACACAGCGCTCTACAGCACACAGCACTCTACAGCACATAGCACTCTACAGCACATAGCGCTCTACAGCACATAGTGCTCTACAGCACATAGCACTCTACAGCACACAGCACTCTACATCACACAGCACTCTGCCCTCAACAGCACTCTACATCACACAGCGCTCTGCCCTCAACAGTGCTTTGCCCTCAACAGCGCTGTGCACTTAATAGTGCACAGCACTTTGCACTCTACATTTAATAGCATTCTGCATTCTGCACTTAATAGCACTCTGCACTTAACAGCAATCTGCACTCTGCACTTACCAGCACTCTGCACTATGCACTTACCAGCACTCTGCACTCTGCACTTACCAGCACTCAACAGCACTCTCCACTCTGCACTTACCAGCACTCTGCACTCTGCACTCAACAGCACTCTGCACACTGCACTCTACAGCACTCTGCACTCTGCACACTGCACTCTACAGCACTCTACAGCACACTGCACTCTACAGCGCACTGCACTCTACAGCGCACTGCACTCTACAGCGCACTGCACTCTACAGCGCACTGCACTCTACAGCACACAGCGCTCTACAGCACACAGCGCTCTACAGCACACAGCACTCTACAGCACATAGCACTCTACAGCACATAGCGCTCTACAGCACATAGTGCTCTACATCACACAGCACTCTACAGCATACAGCACTCTACATCACACAGCACTCTGCCCTCAACAGCACTCTACATCACACAGCGCTCTGCCCTCAACAGTGCTTTGCCCTCAACGGCGCTCTACCCTCAACAGCGCTCTACCCTCAACAGTGCTCTACCCTCAACAGTGCTCTGCCCTCAACAGCACTCTCGGCACTAAACAGCACTTTGCACTAAACAGCACTCTACACTAAACAGCACTCTACACTAAACAGCACTATGCACTAAACAGCACTATGCACTAAACAGCACTATGCACTTTACTAGTTTGAGTTACACATTGTATTTGCTAAATATTTTTTTCCGTTGTTAGTCCTGTGTGGCTAGTTGGCTTCGCAAAATTTACACACTTTGTCTACAATAAAGTAATGCCTCGCAAATGCTACCTATTTTTTAGTTACGCTAAAAACGAAACCTTGCTAAAATAAAAAAGCTTTATGAAACAACACTGCTTTTGTTAATACTAGTCATAAGTGGCACACATACAGCTTCAGTCAAGGACAAATACTTAAACAATTGTAAGGCACACATACAGTTTAATTCTGAGTAGCAGTTCACTGTTGTTAAAAAACATTGTCTTGCTTAAACATTCGGTTTCGGTCTTACTCTTGCATGGCCAGCTGGCTTCAATTTGTAGAAACAAAACAGTTTCAAACACAGCGATGAACTTTGCCCTTTTTAATGCTATTAATTCGCAGACATTTTCTTGTAACACGAAGCCATTTTCACACAAAGCCTATGCGTTTTCCAAGTGCGTACATATAGCTCGTACACTATATAGTTTTCTTTAGAAGGGGTTAAAATACTATGTGCGTGTTAAACAGCTTTTATAAGTAACTACAATTACTCAGACCAAATGACTTTAGGTTCACCTCCTCTTCATGTGTTGCAGTTTACGCTCTCACGGCTCTTAATCACATATACAACCTCAAACAAGAACACAAGCTCAAACAACTGTAGGGCACATTCGCAGTTTCATCCTACCTATTTGTAAATACTTACAAAATACTACTTGACCAAAGTTACTTATACAGCCTCAAACAAGAACACATGCTCACACAGCTGTAGGGCATATTCGCAGTTTCATCCTACCTATTTGTAAATACTTATAAAATACTACTTGCCCAAAGTTACTTCAAGTTTACCTCCTCCTCATGTGTTGCAGTTTGTGCTCTCACAGCTCTTAATCACATATACAGCCTCAAACAAGAAGACATGCTCAAACAACTGTACGGCATATTTGCAGTTTCATCCAACCTATTTGTAAATACTTATAAAATAATACTTGCCCAAAGTTACTTCAGGTTCACCTCCTCCTTATGTGTTGCACTTTATGCTAACACAGCTCCTAAGCACACATACGGCTTCAGCCAAGGACCAATGCTTACAAACTTGTAGGGCATTCACACACTTTCAGTCTATATAACACAAAGACTTTGTTAGTTAAGTAAAAACATTTTCAGGTGCTTTTGCAGTGCTACTTAAACAAAATAGCTTTGCATTCGCCTTCTTATTCTGTGTTGCAGTCTGTGTTCTCACAGTTTATAGGCACACATACAGTTTCAAACAACGACTACTGCTCAAACTAAAGTGCCGTCTCGCTGGCGCCAAAGAATTATTTAACAAGTTCTTGTCACCAACTGCGTGCATACAGTTCTTACATTAGCCTCAAACAAGAACAAATGCTCAAACAACTGTAGGGCATATTCACACTTTCATCCTCTAATATACTTTCGAAACACTACTTAATAAAAATGGCATCAGGTTCACCTCCTCCTCGTGTGTTGCACTGTACACTAATACAGTTCCTAGGCACACATATGGCTTCAGACAAGGGCAAATACTTAAAAACTTGTACAACATTTGCACACTTTCATCCAATATAACACAAACACCTTTTTAGTTAAGTAAAAACATTTCAAGATGCTTATGCGGTGCTACTCGTACAAAATGGCTTTAAGTTCACCTCCTTCTCGTGTGTTGCATTTTGCGCTCTCACAACTCCTAGTGATATATATAGCCTCAAACAAGGACAAATGCTCAAACAACTGTAGGGCATATTCAAAGTTTCATCCTACCTATTTCAAAATACTTTTAAAATACTTCCTTTCTAAAATGGCTTCTGGTTCACCTCCTCCTCTTGTATTCCACTGTACGCTAAAACAACTCCTAAGCACACATATAACTTCAGCCAAGGGTAAATGCTTAAAAACTTGTAGAACATTTGCGCGCTTTCATCCTATCTAAAACAAAGACTTTTTTAGTTAAGTAAAAACATTTTCAGGTGCTTTTGCAGTGCTACACTGTACAGCATACAACACTCTACAGCATACAACCCTCTACAGCACACAGCACTCTACAGCACACAGCAGTCTACAGCACACAGCAGTCTACAGCACACAGCAGTCTACAGCACACAGCACTCTGCCCTCAACAGCGCTCTGCCCTCAACTGCATTTGCCCTCTAGAGCGCTCTGCTCTCAACAGCGCTCTGCCCTCAACAGCGCTCTGCCCTCAACTGCGCTCGGCACTAAACAACGCTCGGCACTAAACAACGCTCGGCACTAAACAACGCTCAGCACTAAACAACGCTCGGCACTAAACAGCAATCTGCACTAAACAGCATTCTGCACTAAACAGCATTCTGCACTAAACAGCATTCTGCACTAAATACCACTATGCCCTAAACATCATTCTGTACTAAACAGCACTTTGCACATTACTATTTTGAGTTAAACATTGTATTGCTAAATATTTTTTTTCCTTTCGTTGTTACTCTTCTGTTACTTATGCTGTGTCTGCTCTGTATGTAAATAAAGTTTGCAAAGCATCCATCTTTTATTGAACACATTTAAATTAAAACATATAAAAGAAGCCTGCATTGTTGTTACCTATACTGTGCCTCCTCTGTGTGTGAAATATGCTTGCTTAGCATTTATATTTTGTTAAAATAATTTACATGCAATACTAAAAAAAACAAGCTTGCATTGCTGTTACCTATGCTGTATCTGCTCTGTATGTATACAAAGCTTGCAAGGCATCTATCTTTTACTAAAAATATTTACATTTAACTATATAAAAGAAGCTTGCATTATTGATACCTATGCTTTACCTACTGCTGTATGTAAAGTAAACTTGCCAAGCGATTATCTTTTACTAATGAAATTTACATTCAATCCTATAAAAGAAGCTTGCTGCACGCCACCTGATATCTGAACACTTTCCTTTTGTCTCTGCACTCGGAGGAAAAGAATTTACTCGTGAAGAACTAATAAAAAATAAAAAGTGCTTCGCTCCTTGATATTTTGAACAAAACTATTATAAGGACTGGAAGTTTGAATTTGACACACTTATGTACTTGGATGACCTCTGGAATTGATGTATGAGTTGTTGCTGGCTATGGACTAGAACAATTTTCATTGTTTCTGCGCAACTCCTCATTTTTTACTTATATGCCCTGACGAAGTCTTTTGGTCTTTACGACCTAGACGAAACACGTGTTGGCAGCGGTTGTCTACTTTTGTATTGGTGAAGATTGGATTCTATCAAAAATGAAAATAAATGAAGAATAATGAAGAGAATCTGAAACCTTGGACTGGATATTTGTATATTGATATTGTCAAACTTTTTTAGCTCAGGATTTAGTGTTTGTTCTATAACATTGCTGGTAACTATGCTGTACCTGCTCTGTGTGTAAGGGAAACTTGCTAGGCATTTATATTTTAGTAAACAAATCTCGTTGAGCCCTATCAAAAAAGCTTGCATTGCTAGTATGAATGCGATGCCTACTGTGTGTAAGAGAAGCTTGCAAGGCATTCATCTTTTACTAAACACATTTACATTCAATACTATAAAACAAGCTTGCAAGCTAACACCTATGCTATGCTTACTGTGTGTGTGAAGGAAGCTTTCAAGATATTCATCTTTTAATGAAAAGATTTACATTAAATCCTATAAAAGAAGCTTGCATTGCTGTTACATATGCTATGTCTGCTCTATATGTGAAGGAAGCTTACAAAGTATCTATCTTTTACTGAACAGATTTACATTAAATCATATAAAAGAAGCTTGCATTGCTAATAGCCATGCTATGCCTGCTCTGTATCTGAAATACACTTGCCAAGCATTTATGTTTTACTGAAGAGATTCACATTTAATCTTATAAAAGAAGCTAGCATTACTATTACCTATGCTGTATTTGCAGTGTGTGTGGGAAGCTTGCAAGGCCTACATCTTTTACTGAAAACATTTACATTTAACCATATAAAAGAAGCTTGCATTGTTCATACCTATACTCTGCCTGCTATGTGTATGAGGCAAGCTTGCCAAGTGTTTATCTTTTACTGAAAACATTTACATTTAAATCCTATAAAAGGACATTGCATTGCTAATCCCTATGCTATGCCTGCTCTACATGTAAAAGTAGCTTACTCCACATTTATGTTTTACTAAAGAAGTTTACATTCAACCCTATAAAAAAAGCTTGCGTTGCTGATACCTATACTATACTTGCATTGTATATGACAGAAGCTTACAAGGCATTTATGTTTTACTAAACACATTTATATTACATCCTATAAAGGCAACTTGCATTGCTGTTACCTATGCTGTGCTTGCTCTGTCTTTGAGTGAAGCTTGCTAGGTTAGCTTTTGCTAAACATATTTACATTCAATCCTATAAAAGAAGCTCATATTGCTAGTACCTATGTTGTACTTGCTATATATGAGACAAGCTTGCCAAGCATTTATCTTTTATTGAACAAATTTACATTAGGGGGGTCATTAGGATCGCGGACGGACTTGAGTCCGTCCGCGACCCCGGAGGAGGAGGGAACGTCCGCATGGGCTGCGGCGTTCCCTCCGTTCAGATTAGGATGTGACCGCCAGGGTGGCGGTCACATCCTCTATATTTAACATTGCGGCGGGTGCAGCTTCAAGCTGCACCCGCCGCAATGTTAAAAATCCATGCATCGCATTTGCGTGCACAAAGCGGCAGGCACCGCGCGGTGCCTGCTGCTTTGTGCACGCAAATGCAGGGGGGTACCATAGGTACCCCCCATGTGCACCCCCCACCCCCCTTCACCCAGGGGGCCCGCAACGGGCCCCCGAAGTGAAGGTCCGTATGCTTTTCCACAGTGGAAAAGCCACCGCGGAAAAGCATACATATTACACCATTCTAATATGGCTAGCGGTGTCTGATAGACACCGCCAGCCATGTTAAAGCTTTTCCCCCGTGGTCGGAAGGCGACCGCGGCGGAAAAGCTGCGGACAGATGTCAAGACCCACCGCCATCCTAATATGGCGGTGGGTCTTTTGAGGCTCTGCAGCGGTTTGCCCGCATCCTCCAGGCCGGCGGTGGCTTCCGCCGGCCCGGTGGATGCGGGAAAACCGCGATCCTAATCTACCCCTAAGTCCTATAAAAGAAGCTTGCATTGCTAATACCTATGCAGTGCTTGCTCTGTGTGTAAAATAAGTTTGCCACACATTTATCTTTTACTGAAAACATTTACATTAAATCCTATAAAAGAAACTTGCATTACTGGTACCTATGCCATGCTTCCTCTGTGTGTAAAAAAACATTGCTAGGCATTTATGTTTTACTAAACATATTTACATTAAACCCTAACAAAAAAAGCTTGCACTGCTAGTACCAATGCCATGCCTGCTCTGTGTGTAATAGAAGTTTGCAAAATGTTTATCTTTTATTGAAGACATTTACATTAAATATTATAAAAGACGCTTGCAATATCATACCTATGTTATACTTGCTCTGTGTGCGATAAAAGCTTTCAAAACGTTCATCTTTTAGTAAATAAATTTACATTAGATCCTATAAACAAAACTTAAATTGCTGTTACATATACTATGCCTACTCTGTATATGGAAGAAGCTTGCAAGGCATCCATCTTTCACTGAATAAATTTCCATTTAACCATATAAAGAAGCTTGCATTGCTCATACATATGCTGTGCTTCCTTTATCTATGCTGTGCTTTCCCTGTATGTAAAGGAAGCTTCCCAGGCATTTATCTTTTATTAAACAAATTTACATTCAATCCTATAAAAAAAGCTTGCATTACTAACACATATGCTGTATCTGCTCTGTGTGTGAGAGAAGATCTTTATCCCGCTCTCTTTCTTACACACTTTCTCCTACATAAATATTTTAGGACTCTCTCACACTCTCTTTCTCAAACTTACTTTCTTATATTATCTCTCTACCACTCTCTCATACTTTTTGTAATATTCTCTCTATCTACCCTTCTTCACACTCTCTTATTTATACTACCTCTCTAACACTCTGTCACATACTTTCTAGTACAATCTGTCTCTTTCTCGCATTCTATCTCTCTCACACTATCTTTATCAAGCACTCACTCTCTGTCGCACTCTATACCTCTTGCATTCTGTCTCGCTTAATTAAATCTCTCAAACACTCTACCTCTCTTACACTCTCTCTTTCTTAAAATCTAACTTTCTACCACACTATCTCTCTTGCATTTCCTACCTCTTACAAGCTGCCTCTCTTGCATACTATCGCTCTTTCACTATGTCTCTTTTACACTTAACATCTTTTGCACTTTATTTCACACACACTCTATCCCTCTTTATTAACTTCCTCTAGCACTCTATCCCTATTGCATTATCTCTTTACTACACTGTAGCTCACTTCCATTTTGTATCTTTCAAAATCTATCTCTATTGCATACTCTCTATCTTCAACTCTGTCTCTTTCACATGCTGCCTCTTTTGCATTCTGTATTTCTTGTATTTTACCTCTCTCAAGTTTCTTCTGTCTCACTTGCATAATATCTCCCTCACACTCTGCCTCTTTCGCACTCTGTCTCTCTCACACTGTGCCTCTCTCACAATTTGTCTTTAGCACACTATGTTCCCATTGCACTCTCTCTCTTGTGCATTCTATCTTGCTTGTGCTCTTTCTTTCTCACACTTAGTATATCTCACACACTGCATCTATCACACTATATTATTCTTGCACTATGCCCCCCTTTACTCTGTCTTTCTCATACTGCTTCTCTCATATTCTTAATAACACTGTGCCTTTCTACGCCTCTTTCACACTCTCTCACTTACACTCTCTCTATCGCTCTCTTTAACTCTCTTTATTGCACTTTGTATTTCTGTAATACTCGGACTAGCACTCTCTATGTTTCTCGCATTCTCCTTATAATGCACTCTACCTTTATCACACTCTCTCTCATTTGCATACTATCTATCTCATACTCTCTGTTCCTAACGCTCTATCTCTCTTACACTTTATCTTTCTTACACTATAACTTGCTTGCACTCTATCTCTATTCCACTCTATCTTTCTTGCATTTGTGTATCTCTCAAAATATGTTTCTCTTGCACTTCTCTGTCTCCCTTTAACTGTCTCTTTTACACTCTGTCTCTTTTACACTCTGGCTCCTTTTCAGTCTATCTCTAACACACTCTCTCTATTGCACTGTGTCTCTCTCACAGTCTCTCTTTTTCGCAGTTTATCCCTTTTATACAATATTTCTTTTATACTCAGTTTTGTTAATCCTGTGTCTCTCTCACACTTTATATCTCTCACACTTTGCTTTTATCACACTTTCTTTAACACTTTCTAACTTATACTCTCTCTTTTATACTCTCTTCTACATTCTCTATTATACTCTCACTTTCACACGCTCATTCACACTCTCTTATATTCTCTTTCTCATGCTTTCGCTAACACTCTCTCACACTTTCAATAACATTTTCAATCATACTTGCATTCACTCTCTTTCACACTTTCTCTTTTCATTGCACTTACTTTTGTTATGCTCTCTCTTTACACTAATTAAATAACATCATATGCTACAGCTAAAATAAATTATTCAACTTGCAAATATTTACTATATTAGTAGGTAGCAAGCTATTATTACTTTACACCTATACGTATTATATTAAATATACTAACCATATTTTTTATTTTTTACAGGGATTGCTTACTCTGAGACATTGTAGTTAACAACTACTAAAAACATCAAGCCTTGCAACAATTTCCAAAACAACTTCAGCAAAACTAATAGATATATACAACAAAAGAAAAAATAATAAAGGTAAGACATTTACAATATCAATTAATATATGTATAGTAGATACCAATAGTTCAAACTATTTATAAACAACATTAGTATATTTAATATTGTTGACTAATACATATATCATAATTAAACTAAGTATTAGAATATAAACACATAGAATAAGTTTACAAATACATTAATACTTTCACAACTTCATTAATAAATGCAATCAGTGGCAAAAATATTTGCTAACATATTTTAAAATGCATACAGTTATACAGGCCAATTACCATCAAGGGCATGATACATTTTCAAACACATTAAAAGGCAGAAAATGTTCACCAAATAGCACATTTGCTATTATTCATAATTATGGAAAACCTGCAGATATATGGGACACAGAAGATTTACATTACATAATGGACCTTGGAGATGCTTTATATAAAAATATGCACTTTATTAATAACCAAGATCGACCTTTGTGCCGCTTGAGGAGGAGCCCAGCTGCTTGTGACTTTGTGGAGGTGGACTGAGGAGGACTGAGCCTACGCCTTGCCGCGCTTCGTGCATCTGGTGAAGTGCTGTCTTCGGTGGGGCTGCTGTTTTTCTGTGGGGTGAGAAGGGCACTGAGTGGGCTGCATTGGATGCCGCAGGGACTCAAATTACCAGGAGTCCCTGCAAGACCTGTAACACCTGGTCCGCGTTCACCGCTCAGCCCCGCCCATTGGACACCGCACAGTCTTAATCGCCCTGCATTCCCCTCTTCACGGGAAATCGACCTTTGTGCCGCTTGAGGAGGAGCCCAGCTGCTTGTGACTTTGTGGAGGTGGACTGAGGAGGACTAAGCCTACGCCTTGCCGCACCCGCTGCGCGGGTGCCGCTTCGTGCGTCTAGGGAAGTGCTGTCTTCGGTGGGGCTGCTGTTGTGCTGTGGGGTGAGAAGGGCACTAAGCGGGCTGCATTGAACGCCGCAGGGACTCAAATTACCAGGAGTCCCTGCGAGACCTGTAACACCTGGTCCGCGTTCACCGCTCAGCCCCGCCCATTGGACACCGCACAGTCTTAATCGCCCTGCATTCCCCTCTTCACGGGAAATCGACCTTTGTGCCGCTTGAGGAGGAGCCCAGCTGCTTGTGACTTTGTGGTGGTGGACTGAGGAGTATTGAGCCTACGCCTTGCCGCACCCGGTGCGCGGGTGCCGCTTCGTGCGTCTGGGGAAGTGCTGTCTTCGGTGGGGCTGCTGTTGTGCTGTGGGGTGAGAAGGGCACTGAGCGGGCTGCATTGAACGCCGCAGGGACTCAAATTACCAGGAGTCCCTGCGAGACCTGTAACACCTGGTCCGCGTTCACCGCTCAGCCCCACCCTTTGGGCACCGTGTGCTCTCCTTAACAGATCACGGCCCCCGCGGCGCGGGAGTGCACCAGGCTAAGCCCGGGCAAAGGGCGGGCCATCTGTGGCCGTCCGGGGCTGAACGGGGCTGAACGGGGCTGGGCCGGGCCACCCCCCTAAGGTTTGGTCTCCACTGGGTTCTGGAATTTTTACCACTATTGTTTGTCTGTTACTTGTATGACCAGTAGTTGGCCAGTTTTTATCTACTAGTGGGATTCCCTATGCCAATGACAACACGTTCCGGTAAAAGCATGGGGGGGCTGCGTAAGTGGCACCATGGACCAGTTTATTACTTGTGCATTTTCGGTCCTTGAGAAAGAGATTGCCATTACTGAACGTCGTCTTTCTCGCGAACTTCTTGCCCACAGACGTTCATCCTTGGGGCACCTGGCATTAGTTTCCTCCCCAGTACATATCACCGTGCCTTTAGATTCTGTCACTTCTGGTTCTGACTTCCCAAGAGTAAATGCCATAAGGGCTAGCATTGATAGGCTCTTTACTATAGAGCCGTGTGGGCGTGCAGCCTCTGTGCCTGAACCGTTGCCTGCTGAGCCACCAGTGTCTTCTGTTCCCTTGTGTATCCCTGTTCCCCAAGAGGGTTCCCTTCCCCACTCGGTGGTAGCAGCCGTTAAAGTAGTTGGAGTAGCTCCCTCTAAAAGGAAACGTACTATAAGTCCTTGCAAGGGTAGCCAACTCAAACCCCCTAAGAAATCGAGAAGAAACTGCATCAGGGGGTGTGTGAAATCTAAGAAGCCGGGGACGGGGGCGAGACAGATTCCGTCACGCCTCCAAGGGTTTTCGGGAGCGCAGTCGTCTTGCACCTCATGTGAGCAGACGAATGTTAATTTTCAATCTACTCTTACTGCAGGTACCTCACTTGAGGTTCCCTCCATTGCCAAGATTGAGCAATTAATGAAATCGCTGATTCTCCCGGTTCTTGAGAGAGTGAAGGGGTTGTTGGAGCGGCTGGACAGATTTGAGCAGGCCACTCTTGACAACTTTTTCTCTCTCAAGTCCTTAATTAAACTCCATTTTAAAATTAGGGAGGATGGGTTTACGGGGAATATTTTCCACCAGGCAACACCTATAGATGTTAATGCTCCTATTACTACATCAGGGGAGGCCCCCGGGGCTACAGAGGTGAATGTATCTACCTCATCCACAGTGGGTACACATGGGGAACACGTGAGTGCAGGGTTTGTTGATATGGGTGTTTCTGCTCAACCTAAAGTCCCAACGAGCTGTAACAACACCTTAAATTTGGCTAAAGGGTCTACAGGTCCCGCCAATAGTCGTCCTGCCCAAAGCAAGAGTTCTAACAACAGCAAGGGAGGTAATGGGGCCATGACTGGTAATTCAATTCCCCCTTTTAAATCGCAGATAGTGGAGGAGACGGGAGCAACCATTATCCCCCATGTTAATTTACCCCCCGACTGCCAGCCCATGGTAGCTGTACTTACTGGGGTCCCCATGCTTAAGTTGGGTAAACACGAATCGTACAATGAACTTAAAAATAAAACTATTTTTTGGCTTAGGGAAAACAGATCTGTGCCCAGTTCATTTGATGGCCGGGTTCTCCATGTGAGACAGGTTAGCTGGGTTGGTACTAGGCCTAAGGATCTAAGGGGAGATTGTATGTATTCTGGTCAACTTTAATGACGCCAGGGTAGCTAGGTTTATTTGTAATCAATATTTTAGCGAAGGTAGTTCCGGTATTAGTATTCGCAACCTTAGCTACTTTAATCCCCATTTAGTAAATTCATGGCTTGCCAGCCCTCCAACTTGGGGGGGGGGTAGGGACAACGGGCATTTCCATCATGACTTCCCTCCCCCAAGATCGTTTAGACAGAATACAGGCCTAAGCCCCTACTGGCCGGGGTGGGGCTGTTGACTTGACGTTTACCACCTGCCAAGACGCTACCTGTTGTAGTCATTAGATCTGGGAGTTGTAATATGATTATGCCTGGGAATGCACTTGGGTCCTTCCACGCTCCTGAACTCTCTACCCCTCCTTCCCCTGGTGTCCCGCACGGGGTTACACTTGGTTGTTCCCTTCCTGTCAATCATTGCGCACTGGTGGTGTTGGAGGGCCTACTAATGGGTCCCCGTTCTGGGCCTAGCACGCCCACACTGCGACCCCTTGGAGGGCGAGTTAAAACCAATAGCGACTTGAGGATTGTTAGTTGGAATATAGGGGGCATCTCCAGAAATTTAGATCTCCCAGACTGGAACATCTTTATTGAGTCTTTTGGGATATGTATTTGCCAAGAGACCTGGTGTCTGGAGCCTTGCCTTAAAGTTGGTTATACTACTTACTTTGTTCCAGCTATCGCCTCCTCCACATGGAGAGGTCGCCCTTCTGGCGGCCTGCTCATTTGGGTTAGTATTTCTTTGGGCTTTCAGATTAGGCATTGGTGCCGCTCACTAAGCATTCTTTCACTGACCGTGGATCTCCTGTTTTAACTTCCTCCCCGCCTACGGGACCAGCCTGCCTCCCCACTTGCTCGCACTTGCTGGTGGGAGCGTTCTCTGCAGTCGGCAGAAGCACACACTGCTCCCAGCGGAGTGCGTTGTGGGTCGAGGCTTGAGGCGGCATTAATCTGGAACTACTCCGCCCGGGGGACTGCGAGGACCAGCAACCCCTGAACTAGCGCAGCTGGTGCCTCTTCCCCCGGCAGCCCCGCCCTTCAACCTCGCTCTATTTACTTTTCGCGACACCCGCTCCGCGGGTGCCGCTCACTAAGCATTCTTTCACTGACCGTGGATCTCCTGTTTTAACTTCCTCCCCGCCTACCGGACCAGCCTGTCTCCCCACTTGCTCGCACTCGCTGGTGGGAGCGTTCTCTGTAGTCGGCAGAAGCACACACTGCTCCCAGCGGAGTGCGTTGTGAGTCGAGGCTTGAGGGGGCATTAATCTGGAACTACTCCGCCCGGGGGACTGCGAGGACCAGCAACCCCTGAACTAGCGCAGCTGGTGCCTCTTCCCCCGGCGGCCCCGCCCTTCAACCTCGCTCTATTTACTTTTCGCGACACCTGCTCCGCGGGTGCCGCTCACTAAGCATTCTTTCACTGACCGTGGATCTCCTGTTTTAACTTCCTCCCCGCCTACCGGACCAGCCTGCCTCCCCACTTGCTCGCTGGTGGGAGCGTTCTCTGCAGTCGGCAGAAGCACACACTGCTCCCAGCGGAGTGCGTTGTGGGTCGAGGCTTGAGGGGGCATTAATCTGGAACTACTCCGCCCGGGGGACTGCGAGGACCAGCAACCCCTGAACTAGCGCAGCTGGTGCCTCTTCCCCCGGCGGCCCCGCCCTTCAACCTCGCTCTATTTACTTTTCGCGACACCCGCTCCGCGGGTGCCGCTCACTAAGCATTCTTTCACTGACCGTGGATCTCCTGTTTTAACTTCCTCCCCGCCTACCGGACCAGCCTGCCTCCCCACTTGCTCGCACTCGCTGGTGGGAGCGTTCTCTGCAGTCGGCAGAAGCACACACTGCTCCCAGCGGAGTGCGTTGTGGGTCGAGGCTTGAGGGGGCATTAATCTGGAACTACTCCGCCCGGGGGACTGCGAGGACCAGCAACCCCTGAACTAGCGCAGCTGGTGCCTCTTCCCCCGGCGGCCCCGCCCTTCAACCTCGCTCTATTTACTTTTCGCGACACCCGCTCCGCGGGTGCCGCTCACTAAGCATTCTTTCACTGACCGTGGATCTCCTGTTTTAACTTCCTCCCCGCCTACCGGACCAGCCTGCCTCCCCACTTGCTCGCACTCGCTGGTGGGAGCGTTCTCTGCAGTCGGCAGAAGCACACACTGCTCCCAGCGGAGTGCGTTGTGGGTCGAGGCTTAAGGGGGCATTAATCTGGAACTACTCCGCCCGGGGGACTGCGAGGACCAGCAACCCCTGAACTAGCGCAGCTGGTGCCTCTTCCCCCGGCGGCCCCGCCCACCACCCTCACGGATATTAGTGTCAGGTCCGTATCCGCGACGCGGGACGCGCGCGGGTCGAAGCACGGGGCGAAGCCCGGGCCAAGGGCGGGCCCGTTTAGCCCGTTCAAGACCGGGCAAGACTGGACTGGGCCACCCTACTTGGTTTTATTTTATTTTTCTGTTAGCCCTGTTTATTGTATTGTTTATTACCTGAAGTATGTCTCCAAGGGGCACCAGGAGCAATAAAGCCCTTCGCGTTGCCCAAACCACCGGCCCAATCGATCAGTTTATTGCCAAGGCAAACGATGCCATTAATCAGGGCGTACTACTGCTGGAGCGAAGGGTTTCTCAGGATTTGAGCGCCGCTAAGCGTTCCTCTCTGGGCCTATTGGCGATGGCCAAGTCCCCGGCCAACCCCCCAGCTCCAGTCACTCTCCTAACTAACCATGTTGTTCCTCTTCCAGTTCCAGCTATTGTGGACTTATCAGTTTCACTCGAACTTTCAGCCCTCCAGCAATCCCAACTATCATCGTCACTGGAGCAGACCCCTGCCCTCTTCAACTCCCCGAGCAGGGTTGACCCCATCTCCACTGTTATACGGGGAATTAGGGAGGGTGCGATTCCTAAGAAAAAAAAGCCGAAAAAGATCCCCCGCCACATTAGGAGCCCTCAGCTAATTGACCGCTCCCAAAATGGGTCCCCAAAAACTCCGCAACCCAATCCACATCTTATATCTGTTCCCTACTCTGCTAACAAAGCAGCCCCCCCGCCTACTGCAGGGGCTCGTTCCCCTAATGTTACTCAAAACCTTTCCCCCACGCCACTCATTTTCAGTCCTCATGCTAATACCAGTTCAATCGCAGATTCAAGTAGTTGTCCCTCTGAGTCTAACAATGAGCTCCTTGACAGCATCGGGACACTACTCAAATCTTATCTTCAGCCGCTTGAACACATTCTTACCAACATAGCGAAGCAGCTAGATGTGTTATCATCAACACTAAAGCCTATCACAGGGCCACATCTTGCCCAACCTTTAGGTACCAAACCTATCCCCAAAAATTCAAGCAATACAGTTAAGGTAACAAGTTGCCCGGCAACCAGCCGCCCTGTTATAGCAGCTACTAGTTCCACCACAGCAACATCAACCAGACCCAACCCCCCTCCAACAAAGATAGTAAATGTCCCCACCCCAACAGTTCCTTCTCTTCCAACCCCTGTCCCTCTGCCAGTTCAGCCCACTATTCCTCCCATTAAACATTCTAACTCACGTGTTCAACATAACACCGCTCATAGGACTAGGAGGAAGGGAAACCCTCCAATCAATCTCCCTCGCGAAGCAGCACCCTTCGTCGTTATTATGACGGGGGTTCCAGAGCTGAACCCAAGCTCGGATGAACCCAGTTGGTCCCTTAGAAATAAGGTACTACACTGGTTATCCAGTAATAGGCCTCTCCCCCCTTACGCTAACAACAGAGTCACCTCAGTACGGCGAGTCCCTTGGTTGGGTAAAGCACATAAAACACTCCAGGGAGACTGCGTAATAGTGAATTTTGAAGATCCTAACACAGTTGAGCATATCTGCTCCTGGGGTCCTCAATATACCTCTGATGGCATTAGCACCAGAAGACTTTCCTTCTTTTACCCCCCAGTCCAGCACTATAACATCGGGCCAGAATGGAACTGGACCCAAGTTGGAAACTGGAATCCTAGACGGGAGTGGAACAGCAGGCCAAGGTACGGGGGGAGTGACGTAGCTCCCCCATTTGGCTGGGACGGAATCCCATTGTCCAACAGATATGACTGTTTGGAAATGGTAGATTGACCATCACCTCCCTCCCCTTACGTTATTCTTTCATCCTCTTCCCCCGATCACCGCGTTACGGCACAGATCTCGGTCCCACGGCCGAGAGTAACATCTCTCCCCGCTGTACCCAACTCAGATGCACCTATTTTAAATCTGATAACTGCTTTATCCACCCCTCCCCGGTCTTCATTCTCCATCACACATGTACCTGCTATCCCCAATCTCTTACCCACCAACACCCCTGTCTCCTGTCTTCCCCGAAAACAACATCGTTCCACACACGTTACTCTGCCTAAACCGATTACTGTCAAAGGTTCTCCTCCATCGTTCCATCTTCCCGTTCTATTCTGGAACGTAGCGGGTCTTCGCTCAAAACTGAAAATCAAATCCTGGCTGGATCTAGTCTCTTCTTTTAAAATAATTTGCCTTCAAGAAACATGGGCTATAGACCCGATCCACCTGAAAGGTTACATTACTTTCCACTCACCTGCCAGCCCCACTACTCATGGCAGATCTAAGGGGGGTTTAGTTGTTTATCTGTGTAACACCTTACCGTTACTGAAATCATCTGTTCTTTATAATACTCCGAATTTTCAAATCATTTTGGTCAAATTCAGTAAAAGTATTGTTTATCTTTGTATTAATTTTTATAACAATTTTAACGCAGCTGACTGCATTAAATGTGTGAAGGAAATTTCTTTTCTGATCAATGACTATCGTAACAACCATTCAACATTACTATGTCACACAATCTGGGGGGGTGATTTCAATGTTACACTGTGCCCTAACTATAGTAAAGGAATCTGTGGTTGGCAGGACGAAAACGATTGCCCACTAACTCATCTTACCCATACCTGCGTGGGCAACGCTTTGAATGACAGCCTGGTTGAAATGGAACTAGATTTTGCTAACATGTTGGTTGATCCCCCTATTGAGTTCAAGCCTACCTTTCATGGTAGAGGTACGCTGTCCATTATTGATTTTATCTTTTGCTCAACAATGCTGAAAGGTAACCTCCAACGGTTTAACACGGGGTCTAATATTTTAAGTGATCACTACCCCAACAGTATTATCCTGTCAATCCCGCATGGTGGCTCCCAACCTATTAAGAACAGCCACCTAACTCAGCAGTCTCTGGCCATGGAAAGAGTGAATGGTTTCACGGTTAAATGGTCTAAAATTGACCCCTTAGCTACTAATGCCAAAGTTATTTCCAATTCCCTTCCATGGATAAATAACTGTCTTGCTGAAGACTCCTCTCCCCAGCTGATTTTAACTAGCTTCCAAGAGATCCTATTAGTAATGCGTTCAGTGTTAGCCCGTAAACATAACCCGGCTATGAAAGGTTCTATGGGATGGTTTGACAAAGCTTGTCGCAAAGCTCTAACAGCCTTAAAAAAGGCTACAAACAGCACTATCAGAATTCCTTCCCTGATAGCTAAACTAAGAAAAGACTACAAAAGGGCCCAACAGCTTTGTAAAAAGGCACTAAGGAAAAACCTATGGGATCAATTACACGACTCCTGCTTAACCAAAGATAGTGCCCAGTTTTGGCGCGTCATCAAATCACCTTTTTTAGCAGATGATAATCCCACGCAGCACTTAGATGTTGCAATTCCTGCAGAGCTTTGGGTGTCCTATTTCTCAAAAATATTTGGGGGGCACCTCGACCCACCCCCACTACCAGACACCCCACGTGCAGATCTCGATGGTGTTCCAACTTACCCCATCGACTTGCATTTTACCTTGGGTGAGGTTATGCATGCTTTATCGCGTTCTAAAACAGGAAAAGCGCCTGGCCCAGACGGTGTCCCTCTGGACATCTTCTCTAGCAACCTAGAACTGTGGGCTCCAGTCGTCACCCAGGTGATGGCGGCAGCTTCGTCTAATGGCCTTTTGGATTCTTGGTCCTCCTCCATACTACTGCCGATCTTTAAAAAGGGGGACCGTAGCAACCCTGCCTGCTATAGGCCAATTTCCCTCCTGGACTCACTGGGGAAGGTCGCTGGGCGCCTACTCCTGGAACGACTCCAGGACTGGGCGACGGAAAGTAACATCTTAACCGATCTCCAGTATGGGTTCCGGGAGGGCCTTGGAACGATAGAGCAGGCACTAAACCTAACCTTATTGATTGGCAAGTATGTCGGAGCGAAGCGCGGTAACTTGTATGCAGTCTATATCGATCTCAGTTCCGCCTTCGACTGTGTGATCCACTCCAGGCTATGGTCCATTCTGAGCGAGCTTGGAGTGGATCCCCCTCTCGTTAACTTTCTGCGCGAGCTATACTCCGACGCTACTGCGTGCGTGAGGTATGGGCTAGCTGGAGAATTAACACCTTCTTTCCCCGTTACGAGAGGAGTAAGGCAGGGTTGTGTCCTGGCCCCTTTCCTTTTCAACCTATATACCAACGGGGTTGAAAGGGCTTTGTTAGAGGGTAGCCAGGACCTTCCTGCCATTAACCACCGCTTAATCCCTGCCTTACTGTACGCAGACGATTCCGTCATTCTAGCTAGGACCCTTGTTCAGTTACAGAAACAAGTAGAAAGGTATAACCAGTTCATGTCCTCCCTGGGACTAAAAGTTAACAAGAGCAAGACTTTCGTTATGCATTTCGGCCCCAAGGTAAAACATCCCAAATCTATTTTTCTAGATCAGGTCAAACTGGAGCGTGTCAGGGAATACCCCTATCTAGGCATTCAAATGGATGACCAACTATCATGGAGACAGGCTGTGGTATGCCGAAAAATGCACTTCCAAAGAGCAACCTCAGCCTTGGTCTCCTTTTCTCGTAAATTGGGTAAACCTGCTCCCAAAGAGCTGCTTAAAATCTACCAAGCCAAATGCCACAGCGTAGCCACCTATGGTGCTCCCGTTTGGGGCTATGCCCAGGTAGATAGCTTACAATTTGTTCAAACCAAGTTTATTCAATATATCCTGGCTTTGCCTAGAAGCGCTCCAACATACGGCTCCCATATCGAGCTGGGCATCGATTATATAACAGACTGCATCAGATGCCAGCCGATTCTTCTATGGCGCCGTATTTGGTTAACACCTCAATGTCATCTTACCCGCTCCCTTCTCCAGGATTGCCTTACCCTTGAAAATTGGCAAAAAATTCCTTGGTTATTGTACGTTTTTAATTTCTTTAGGGATATGAATTGCGATACTTATTTCTCTGAGCCACAGTCCCTGTCTGACATTAGTAAAAAGGCACTGAAAATTCTCTGCATGAACCCTCTGAGACAACTTCGTCTCTATACAGAGATACTGAAGCCAAGCAATGCGCATATCCTATCCATACAAACCACCCCTGGTACCCAGCCTTACTTAACTTTTTTTCTATCTAACTTTGAAAAATATGTGTTAACAAGATTTCGTTTTAATTTATTCTTCCGTCTTGTCACTTTCCCTGTTGAGCATAACTGGTCGCATGAAATGGCTAGATGTCCGTGCGACGGTATCTCTGTTCAATCAAATATACACACTATTTTTTTCTGTCTTTATTTTGCGCATCCACGTAAAAAATGGCTAATCTCCCTCTTACGTAGCATGGGGCTGAGAACGTGCTGACCAGCCTTTCTGGCTCTGCAGATGTTGGACACCCCCTATGCTGCCAAATGTGTGGCACTCTTTTTGAAATCTTGCTTAAAAGCTCGCAGTATGATTGAGTCTTCTACCATATGAACTGTTATTCCCCATGCCTTGTGTATTTCATTGTAACTGCTGTCTTACTTTTAATGTTGTACTACGTTTGTATTTTACTTCTTCGTATAATTTTATCAGCGTATCCAAGAAAAATTATGTTTCTTCTTTTTTTTCTTGAATGTCATACTGTACTTTTTATGATTGAATATTTTGTCAATCGAATAAAAGTTTTTGAATCGAATCGATTAGGCATTGAGAATCCAAGTTTCCTGACTTGCTAAGATTATCAGTTAGAGGGCCACTTAGAGGGCGGTCTCTGGAGATTTTTAATATCTATGTTAGAGGCACCAAAGGGGGCTCGCCATCCCAAACCCTATCGGGGCTCGAAGATGAACTTAGTCAGTGCAGCTCTGATATGTATGTCATGCTCGCCGGGGACTTTAATTGTACCTTTGAGCCCCTAGTGTCAGATGACATTCTGGGTATCTCAGATGAGGATGCAAGGAGGGGCATTCCCCCTTTTCATTAGCGCCTATTAAGAGGTGGTCCCAACGGGCTATGCAGCTTAATGCACTAACATTGGAGTTTGGTCTGAGGGCGGTGAATGGAAGAACATCTTCGAACCCTTGTGGAGCCCATACGTACAACAGCATAGACCATTCATCTAGAATAGACTACATCTTGTTGGACTTTAAGCTCTGGGCCCAATTGCGAGATATGGCAGTCCTCCCATTTATGGACAGTGATCACAACCCACTCTCTCTGTCCCTGACCCCTATGTGGTTGGTGTGCAAAGGCCCTCAGGAAACGTCTGTGCTGCGGACAACTGGCAAATTTTGTCCCTCGAATTGTGGGAGGTGCCTGAAATGGCACAAGGTTGCCCTGGATGAGGGGAAGGTTCTGGAAATAGGATCAATCATGGCTAAGGCTTTGAGCAGGCTGGAAACTACCAGCTTGGATTATCCTGAGGTATCTTCTCTTTTCTGTGACACTATTAAAGCCCTGGGTGAGTTATTTCTAATACATAGCCGGGGCGCTCCCGTTAGTGAGCGTAGGCGACTTAAGGGCGATCCGGGGTGGTATTCCAAGAATTGTCGGAGGGCAAAAAGGGACCTAATTGAGGCAGTTAAAAGCAAGGGATGTGAGCAGATTCGTGCCGCCAGGAAGGAGTACAGGCACGCCATTAGCGAAGCCAAGAAAGAATGGGATAATCAGTTTTGGTGCGATCTGAAAGAGGCTAGTGTGGGGAGGGATTCTAGGGGCTTTTGGCACTTAGTTAGGACCAGGAATAGGCCAGTCGAATCCCTGATAACATGCGATATATCTGAGGTGATATGGTTTAATCACTTCTCCCTCCTTTATAGTTCCATCCAGGAAGATAGGATGGGGCCGTTTGATTTTCCATCCTTGGGCTCCCCTGGGTTGAGTGAGGACCTATCCTTTACAGCTAAGGAAGTGGAGAATGTGATCAAATCCCTTGTCCCCAACAAAGCAGCAGACCCTGATGGGTTACCGGGGAACTTGCTACGCCTCAATTTGACTGAATGGGGGAAACTTATTTCTTCATTGCTTAACGCGACCTACTATGGTGCCGCTCTCCCAGACTCCTGGATGGGAGCTGAGGTTGTTCCGATCTTCAAAAAGGGGGTTCGGGACGAACCAGCAAATTATCGTCCCATAAGCTTAATTGATTCCTCGCAGAAGGTGGCAGTAAAGGTGGTCCTTGGGAGAGTGCTCCAGTGGGCAGATGATAATAAAATACTTTCTGATTTTCAAGCAGGATTAGGTCAGGCACCGGGACTATTGAGCAGACTTTTAGACTACTGCTCCTATATTGGAAGGTGGTTGTACTAGGCAAAGGCAGTCTGTATCTTGCCTTTATTGATTTGCGGACTGCTTTTGACCTAGTGTCCTGTGGTTGCCTGTGGAAGGTACTGTCTGATCTGGGAATGCCCGCATATTTACTGTCCTTATTGATGAAGCTCCACTCAGAGAACTTCGCGCAGGTGAGGTGAGGTAAGCAGGGACAAAAGACTGCTAGAATACCAGTGAACAGGGGCGTCCGCCAGGGGTGTGTCCTTGCCCCCACTCTGTTCTCATTGTATGTGAACGGAGTGGTGGAGCATCTTTTGAAAAATCCTTCTGATTCACCAGCCCTGGCGGGCAGGAGAATACCCACTTTATTATTTGCTGATGATACTCTCTTGATCTGGAAATCCCCTGTGGGTCTACAGAGCCTCCTTGACAGTTTCCAATCTTTTTGTGAGAACAGGGGGTTAAAAATTAATACAGAAAAGACCAAGTATTTGGTTTTGAACCCCCCGAAAAAGCTTGGACGGGCGCCTGTATTAAATCTGGTGCCCTTGGAAAGGGTTAAAGAGTTTGACTATTTAGGCATCCGTCTTAGCGATACCATGCGGTGGAATTCCCATCTTCAAAAGATGTTATTGAGTCACAAAAGGGTGGTGGGGGCTCTCCTTAAAGAACAGCGGTCATCCACCTTTAAACCCATTGCCCCTGTGTTGGATATTTATATGGCGAGAGGCGTTAGTGCGGCTCTATATGGGGCAGAGCTTTGGGGTTCCCTGAATGTTGATCAGCTATCCTGCTCAGAGAATAAATTCCGGAAGGACCTGATGGTCCTCCCACAGAGCACCCCCACACTACCCCTGCTTTTAGATATGGGTTGCTGCCCAATTAAAGATCAGGCAAAGTTGCGCCCCCTTCTACTCTGGGCCTGCTTATGGAGAGTCTCTGAACTTGCCAGTTATGCGGAGGGGCTGAAGGAGGTTCTATCGATGTCTGGTTGGTCAAAAATAAGGTGGCTGAGGGACGTTAAATTTCTGCTTGGGGAGTTGGAACTCGGGGAGGCATGGCAGACTAGAACTGCCCCCCCTAAGTCTGTCCTGAAGAGAGTCTATTGGAACTGGGTAGCGGGTAGGAGAAACACTGACCCCAACCAATGCAGATCCACGAGCGAATTTATTTTGGTGAAGGATGTGGCCCTCCGAGAACCCTATCTCGACATAATTTTAAAACCTAGAGATAGGGTCTTGTATTTTAAATTTAGAATAGGAGTACTTCCAGTGGGCGAACTGACTGCTCGTTGGAAAATCCCGGCCCAAACCACACCTTTTTGCTCTTTTTGTGTACTTAGGATTGAGTCGGTGCCCCACCTTCTATTTGAATGTCCTGCCTATAAAGCTCCGCGATCTAGGTGGCTGAAACCCTTGTGTAAGGAGCTGGGTACCAGAAATTATATTGTGGCTTTGCGAATTTTGAAGTCCGATACCTGGCCCATGTTTGTATGTGGCATGGCAAAGTTTTTAGGCTGGGCATGGTTGATCAGGTCAAAAAGGCTCAACAAAATTGTTTAATTTTGGTCATTATGTTAGACCGTCTTAGGTAATTTATTGATGCCATACGTTTTGCATAAATTTATGATTGTACTTATATGTTTGGCTTTTTTATCCTTTTTATCTTGTTGTATGTACTGCTTTTAAAGATATGTTTTTATCGAAATAAAGCCTATTTGACCGACTGAATAACCAAGATCTTATGCATTCTGATGATTTGTCTAAATATATTATACATATGGACAATATCTATTCTATTACATTACCTCAACCATATTATGGGAACATATTCAAGCAATTTGATACATTATACCCAGATATACAAACAGCATTAACAAGATCATTAGTACATACAGGAGTCTTGCTTTGCATGGATATATATGTTATTTCAATTATGAAAAATGGAGATAAATATTTCATTTTTGATTTGCATAGTCGTGACAGCAATGGAATGCCACATCCGAATGGAGCATGTACACTTTTGCAAAAAAAAACATTTGCTAATGTCATGACATACATTTACAATTTAGCACAAACAATAAAACTCCATAATGCGGATGATGTTGCATTTGAATTGACTCCAATCGATGTAAAGGCAATAAAAAAAGAATCATTCCACAAAGCACAATACAAACATCAACAAATTACAACACACAACAAAAAAATACTTTATACATAACACTAACATTTCTACAAAATGTAATACTAAGACAAATACTTTGAATGAAGAAGCTACATCATTACAAGTTCCAAACAAAAAAAGTAAAACAAGTTTACATGAACAGTCATCAACTTCAGCAGAAAACATCACACATAGTTCTGAGGCAAAAAAAAACAAAAACAAAAAAAAACTAACACAAACACTGTTATTCATAACACAATAAAAAAGAATAAAAAGAGCACAACAGTACATAGATATATGCCCCAAAAAATATTAATAATGCAACACAAAAAAACAAACACATACATAAAATATCTTAATTAACACAATCAGAGAGTTACAAAATACAAACACTTTAAATGACAAAAAAAACACAATTACATACAACAACAAATAACATAGAAATTAATAACACATTACTACAACAAAACACAAATACAGACACAAATACAACACCAACAAAAATATTCAACACAGAAAAAGACACATATTAACAACATCAATAATACAAAAAGAAGTACCCATATTTTCAAATACCAAATGTTTACAAGTACATACACAAACAAATTGTTTCCAGTACAATTACATGCAATACTAACATTTTAATGCAAGTACATGATGATGCTAATTACATACCAGACAAAATTAATACAGCTCAAAACATATCTATTAGAAATAATGTATTTGCAATTATATATAACTGCAACCAAAATGCATCAAAATGGACTACACAAGATATAGACATTATAATGCAGTTAGGAACAAACCTATATATAGAAATGAAATGTTTCTACAACAAAAAAAATACAACTTCAAGACATACCAAAATATATAGAATACAATGAAACAATATTTTCTCTAAAACTTAAAAAACCATACACTTATAAAATATCAAAACAAAATGATTTTTAAGAAGACATTAAAAAAGTATTGCATACAGCATTACCCATCTATAACGCTACAATAATATTCATACATACAAAAATAATTACAATAGGTAAAACAAGTAAATCATTCTTCACATATTATTGTCATACAGCAGATGAGCTTACAAATTTAGCATTTACTTGTACAAGCACAACAATGAAACTAACTACATTAGCTAATGAAATACAGCATAAAATGCAAATTATACTTAATTAACTACCTCCTGGTAATACTAATTGTATGTTACAATTAATACCAATTAACATAAGTAATATAAAAAAATCTCTAAAAAAAGCATGCCAAAGAAAAAAATGCAATAATACAAAAAACACACAAAAAACATGGCTATACATACTGCTAAAACATATAACATACCTCCTTTAGCTACTACATCTTTAAATAAAACACCAAGTATTATCAATGTACAAAAAACAATAAGAAACAACACACAAAAAAGAATACAACAATATCACATATACGTAAAACAAACATATCTATAGCATCTGCATAAAAAAAAAACAGTACCAAGAAAACAAAAACACCATTCTAATAAGAAAGACGAAAACACATTACACAATTCTTTAATCACCAACTTTCATAAACTAATACAGTATGGCCCTGAATATATGTGTACTATATGTAATCAAATGTGGCATAAACAAACAGTTAAACAAACGCACACCATTCACCAAAATACAACATTTGTACAATGTGATATTAGCACCCAAAAATCAGATTATATATGTGGAAAATGCTACAAATATATCATTAAACACAAAATACCCCCATGTTCTGTATTTAATGGGGTGTCTTTCCCAAATATACCACCAGAACTATACTTATACAACTTAGAAGAAAGATTAGTTTCTCCACGAATACCATTTATGCAAATAAAAGCATTACCTCGTGGTTTTCAAAAATCTTTATCAGGTGCTGTTGTTAATGTACCAGCTGATGTAATGACTACTGTTACAATATTACCAAGACAAATACATGATAGCATAATAATAGCAATTAAATTAAAGCGCAAATTAAGTTATAAATCCTACACACATTATGAAAATGTGAGACCTACTATAGTAAAAAAAGCAGCTTTATGGTTAGCACACAATAGCACTTTGTTTAAGGAATATGGAATAACAGTAAACAAAGACTGGGAATACATACCAGAAGTAACAAACAGCAATATGAACACATCAGAAACTAACAATTCATCCAGTAGCACAGATAACATACCAGCAGGTAACTTAGATACAATGTTAACTAATGAAACAATTACAGCAGATAACATTAATATATTAAGTTTAGCTCCTGCAGAACATAATATACCACGTGGATTATATGAAGATAAAGATTCAGAATATTTAGCATTCCCAACAATATTTGCTGGACAACGTAGACCATTAAATGAAAATAGACATATTCCACTGCATTACAGTACAATATGCCAATGTGAACTAAGAAGTTTTGACAAAAGAGTAGCTCAATGTATAACTAATATATTTTTCAAACTAAGAAAATTACAAGTTAAACAAATACAAGACAAAATATATATATCACTAAAAAAGCATTTTAACAATGGTCAAGTTATAACAGCTAAAGAAATAAAAGACAATATACAAGGCATACTACAATATAATGAAGGATACAAAATTCTAAAAACAATACGCAGTTCACCTCAATACTGGGAACATTGTAAAAAAGAAATATTTGCAATGCTAAGACAATTAGGAGTACCAACATTTTTTTTTACTTTATCAGCAGCAGAAACAAAATGGTTTCATTTAATTAACATATTATTATGCATTAACAATAACAAAGAATGCACTCAAGAAGAATTTGCAAATATGTCATGGGAAAGCAAATGCACATTAATACAACAAAACCCAATAATATGTGCACGGCATTTTGACTATCAAGTACGGCAATTATTTAATAGTATATTATTATACAAAAGTAATCCAATTGGAAAAATTGTTGATTACTTTTATAGAGTAGAATTCCAACAGCGTGGATCACCACATATACATGCCTTAATTTGGATTGATAATGCACCAAAATATGGTGAAGCAGAAAATGAAGAAGTAATACAGTTTATTGACAAGCACATAACATGTGCTAAAATTGAAAACCCAAATATACAACCTTTACTACCATTACAAAAACATGGCCATACTAAAAATTGTCGCATAAAGCAGAAAAGAACATGTAAATACCAATATCCTAAATATCCTATCAACCGTACAGTTATACTAAACCCATTGCAATTAGAAATAAACCATGACATCATTAAAGAACAAAAAAAATTGATTCATAAAACAATGAGCACACAAGACTTTGTTAGTTATACATTTGAACAATTTTTAGAACAAATGCAATTAACTGAAGAACAATATATAACATGCATACAATATAGCATAGAAAAAATAACTATACTTCTAAAAAGAACACCAGCTGAATGTTTTATAAATAACTATAACAATGTTATATTACAAGCATGGCAAGCTAACATAGATGTACAATATGTACTAGATGCATATGCTTGTGCTGTATATATTGTATCATATATAAGTAAATCACAAAAGGGGATTAAGTAAAATAATTGCACAGGCTACAAAAGAAGTATCTCACAATACAAATATCAAAGAACAATTAAAACACATAGGTAATAAATTCTTAAATTGTACTGAAATTAGTGCGCAAGAAGCAGCTTATCTCATATTGCAAATTCCATTACGCAAAACTTCACCTTCATTTGTATTTATAAATACAAATAAACCTGAAAAACGAACATACTTAATGAAAGACATAAATACCATTAACTCTTTACCAGACACATCTATTGAAATACAATATGACAATATAATTGTTAAATACAGCTAACAGGCAGCAACATTAGAACAATGTACTCTTGCTGACTATGCATCTAGCTACAATGCAAAACAAAAGCGAAAGAAAAAAAATCACAAACACATATGATAGTTTACTTTTAGAAACTAACTTTTATATCTCAGATGAAGAAGAACTTCAAATGAGGTACACAAAAAAAACCAGAACATAGTATTTACAAAACGTAAACAACAAAAAATAATCCGTTACTGCAGATTCAGCAAACTGAATGACTCAGAAAATTATTACAGAGAGTTATTATTATTATATTACCCATGGAGAATAGAAAACAATATAATTGGTGTAAAAGAAACATACTATGAAAGATATCTACAAGTTCAAAAGGAAGTGGATAAGAACCATAACATGTATAATAAACAAAATGAAATACTTAAGAAAAGTAATATGTCAACAAACAATGATCCAATGCTTACACCTACATTATCACCTATGCCAGATAATACAGATGATGACACACAAATATATAATCAAGAATTACAATATGAAATATCATTAGATTTAGGTATTAGAAATACTGCAGAAGAAGAAACATTAATTAATAATATGTTACCAGAAGATCAATACAATGATATCATGCAAAATTTACCATTCAAACAAATGAACTTTATATACCATCACTTAAATGCCATTAAAAAGCAAAACATACCATTCTATACTTTTTGTACTGGAGGTACAGGTGTAGGCAAAAGCTTCCTTATAACTGCACTTTATCAAACTTTATTACGCTACTACAATACTAAAGCAGGAGAGAATCCAGAAAACATTCATATATTACTAACAGCACCAACAGGTAAAGCAGTACATAATATGAATGGAAAAACACTACATAGTACTTTTAAAATACCAATATCACAAAGTTTAACATACAAACAACTAACTCATGAAAACAGAAGCATACTTCAAACTCAAGTTATGCATTTAAAAGTATTAATAATAGATGAAATTTCAATGGTAGGTGTTAATATGTTTAATTTCATACACAATAGATTGCAAGAAATAAAAATTTCAAACGAACCTTTTGGCGGTATGTCTATATTAGCAATTGGAGATTTCTATCAACTAAAACCTGTTTTTGACACATACATATTTCAAAATTCCAAACATTTATATGGACCATTAACCACAAACCTATGGCAAACACATTTTCAATTATATGAGCTTACAAAAATAATAAGGCAGCAAGAGGACCAACAATTTGCATAAATGCTCAATAGACTAAGAATAGGTAAGCACACAAAAGATGATGTAATAAACATCAAATTACGACAAACAGAACCTCCCCTAAGTATTAGAGAAAGTATACCATATATAATGGCAACTAACACGGAAGTTAATGAAATGAACAAAAAAGTATTAATACAGCATGTACAGCAACATGCATTCTATACAACATTAGCAGTAGATACAGTTGCTTCAGATGTTAGTGAAGAAGTAAAACAACAGATATTACAACAATTACCAACAGACTCAAGAAAAACAATGGGATTAGCAAACACACTACATATTGCAATTAAACTACGCTATGACTTAACTGCTAACCTTAATGTTAATAATGGATTGACAAATGGAGCTACAGGAATAATACAATATGTTGATCATACAAATAACACACCAATTGTAGTATGGATACATTTTGATAACTGCAATGTAGGAAAAACAACAAGGCAACAGAACAAACATCCATACCATATTAATATTTCACATAACTGGACACCAATAGTACAAATATCAAGACAATTCCAATTTACAAAAAAATGTATTACATTAATACGAAAGCAATTCCCATTACGACAATCATCAGCACGCACTATACATAGAACACAAGGTGAAACAATAGAACCACTTTATATACACTTTAATAATAGCAAAATACATCATTTACGTTATGTAGCTATTAGTAGAGCCAAATCATTCGAAAACATATATATAAAAAACTTTGATGAAAGTAAAATACTAATACACCCAAAAGTACATGAAGAAATGTTCCGTCTAAGAACATATAAGCCATTGCAAATATCTATAACACAAATAGCACAATTTACAAACAACTTTACAATTATCGTACAAAATATACGCTCATTACCAAAAAAAATTAAATTAATATTAGCTGACAGTAATACATTAAATGCTGATGTTCTATGCTTTACAGAAATAAATACAACAAGGAAAGCACAATCTGATACAAATCAGATACCTCATTACCAAATGCTAATATTTGATAAATACCATAGTCAACCAACTAATCATGGAATTATAATATACTACAAACAAAAACACATACTACACCCAGTATTCACAACACAGCAGTAAATTGACATTTTACAATTTACTAAACAAATAAAAGACAATACTTACCTTATTTTAATTGTATACAAACCACTAAAAGTAGCAATACAAATACTACTACAAATACTAACTAACATCTTAAACACTTCCAAATCATCAATATATAATAATAGGTGATTTCAATATTGATCTGCAGACAACAACACCTAGTAAAAATATATTTTTAAACTACATGTCAACAAACTTTAACTGCGTTAAAAAAATAAGCACTATTACCACAGACTACAATTCTTTATTAGATCATATATTTACAAATGGAAATATACAGCATTATGGCACATTAGAGTCATATTACAGTGATCATAAACCAATATGGATAGCTATTTGATGAATATGCATTATAATGTAAAACTATCAAATGTACAGAGAAAATGTTTCATTTAATGTTTACAACTACTTTATTCTATTCCACAGATGATTTTCATTCAAGAATTGAAAGATATGAAACAAGATAACACCAAGCCATACCAAAAGGCAATTCGTGTGAACATTATTACATGTTCAGGAAAAACATACTATCGGAATGCAAAACAAGAAAACAAAGTGATGTATCACCTAGCTCTAGCGGATCAAACTACTTCAATCAAAGCTACTTGTTATAAGGAAGAATTTTATGCTCAAACAAAAAAACAACATGGACTGCTAATACGTAATTATCTTTTCAAAAATGATGTTTTGATTATAACAAAGCAAACAAAAATTTCAAGGATGCCACCAATTCATATAACTGAAGATATCATTCAAGAAGCCACAAACATTTTGCAGCCACCAACACTGTCTCCGATAAAGACAGTAAAAGATGTAAATCTAAAGACACTAATGAGTGTCTCAGGAACAATAACTGAGGTAAGCTACGTTTTAATCCTTTATATTTCTATTGTTATTGTTTGTCCTATAACAAAAAAAATGCTATGCCACACTGACTTTTACAACTTATGCTTATATGTAAATATTAATATACACATATTAATATATGCATATTAATAACTGTGAATGAAATGTTTTAAAAGCAATATAAAAAGTTAACTACCTAAAATTGTTGACATATGTTATTAATGTTAAAAATGTTAATTTATTGCTGATTCTTCATTAACATCTTAAATTGTTTATTATATACTATAAATTGTATATTAAAATGCACAAAATGCAACAAAAGCTTTGTTTATCAGGTAATATAATAATACAACTGCCTACTAATCTCCCACCAAAAGAAAATGTTTAATAAAAAGCATTATAACCCATTTATACACCAATTATAGCAAAGTATACTTAATGCTTCATATCAACTAGTATATCTCCTAAATATTATTATACAACAATAGTGCATAAATATATTTTACAGGTAAGTAAAATATCAAAAATTATTAATAATTATGGCATATTTAAAAGGTTATGCATAAAACATATATGTATTATAGGTAAGTAAAATTCTATACAATACTACTAATTAGCATAAAATATATTAACTACTATACAGTTAATACAATGCTACACTATTACCTGTATCAATAGATACTAACATACAGACCTACAAAACTTCATGAAAGGTAAGTAATGAAAACTTTTAACAAAAAATTATTTATGGTACGTTAACAATATGTATATATGGCTCTTTAGTAAAAAAATCATTATTTTAAACAAAGTGCAACAATTAAGTCATCTACCCCAATAACATACCCCAAAAAATACATACCAATGTATTAACAGGTAAGTAAATTTACATGCGATATAACTAATTGCAAATAAAATGTAGTAAATATTGTACAATTATTATACTGTAAAAGCAGATCATATTACAGTTTTATTAATGCAAGTCTATTATAAATAATAAAAGGTGAGTAAAATAAAACATACATATTACTACTAGACACCTACTATTTACTATTAGTTTTGTTTAGTAGATGTAAAATAAAATCTCATAAACAAAACTTGCCCTTGTGTCTTTTTGTGTCTGATTATAACAAAGCAAACAAAAATTTCAAGGATGCTACCAATTCATATAACTGAAGATATCATTCAAGAAGCCACAAACATTTTGCAGCCACCAACACTGTCTCCGATAAAGACAGTAAAAGATGTAAATCTAAAGACACTAATGAGTGTCTCAGGAACAATAACTGAGGTAAGCTACGTTTTAATCCTTTATATTTCTATTGTTATTGTTTGTCCTATAACTAAAAAAATGCTATGTCACACTGACTTTTACAACTTATGCTTATATGTAAATATTAATATACACATATTAATATATGCATATTAATAACTGTGAATGAAATGTTTTCAAAGCAATATAAAAGTTAACTACCTAAAATTGTTGACATATGTTGTTATTAATGTTAAAAATTTTAATTTATTGCTGATTCGTCTTTAACATCTTACGTTGTTTATTATATACTATAAATTGTATATTAAAATGCAACAAAAGCTTTGTTTATCAGGTAATATAATAATACAACTGCCTACTAATCTCCCACCAAAAGAAAATGTTTAATAAAAAGCATTATAACCCATTTATACACCAATTATAGCAAAGTATACTTAATACTTCATATCAACTAGTATATCTCCTAAATATTATTATACAACAATAGTGCATAAATAAATTTTACAGGTAAGTAAAATATCAAAAATTATCAATAATTATGGCATATTTAAAAGGTTATGCATAAAACATATATATATTATAGGTAAGTAAAATTCTATACAATACTACTAATTAGCATAAAATATATTAACTACTATACAGTTAATACAATGCTACACTATTACCTGTATCAATAGATACTAACATACAGACCTACAAAACTTCATAAAAGGTAAGTAATGAAAACTTTTAACAAAAAATTATTTATGGTACGTTAACAATATGTATATATGGCTCTTTAGTAAAAAAATCATTATTTTAAACAAAGTGCAACAATTAAGTCATCTACCCCAATAACATACCCCAAAAAATACATAACAATGTATTAACAGGTAAGTAAATTTACATGCGATATAACTAATTGCAAATAAAATGTATTAAATATTGTACAATTATTATACTGTAAAAGCAGATCATATTACAGTTTTATTAATGCAAGTCTATTATAAATAATAAAAAGGTGAGTAAAATAAAACATACATATTACTACTAGACACCTACTATTTACTATTAATTTTGTTTAGTAGATGTAAAATAAAATCTCATAAACAAAACGTGCCCTTGTGTCTTTTTAAACAAAAGTTAGAACAAACTTACAACTTGACAACAAACACTAATCTTATTCCCATTATACGCTACCATACAGTATACTACTTTATTAAAACTATAGGTGCATATACATAAAACACAATAATTTACACTCACTAACACAATCTTTTTAAAATAACATCCACTTGCTCTACTACTACGCACTACACATAGTTCATCACAATATAGTGCTCCTACGTACTTCGCAAGTTGTAGCACGCCCCAGTTCATAAACAACTGGGATGGCCCCAATGATGAAGCATGTCACTGTGGGGCAACCCCAGTGAGTGAGGGGACTCTAAAAAAAATTATGTCTTTCTTTTTATATTTCTCCCATCACATTAACCAGTACCAAAACTATACATACATACACATAAAACACAATTATTAACATTCACTAACACAATCTTTTTCAAATCACACACACTTGCAAAATTACACTATGCACTACACATAGCACATCACAATATAGTACTTTTGCATACTTTACAACTTATAACACATCCCACCCTATTAAAAACTATTATAACTCCATCACTAACACATTCTTTTTCAAATCAAATACACCTGCTTACCAACATTAGGCAGTGCACATATAATTCACACCAAGTGTTCCTATGTACTTCACAAGCCATAGCACACTCCAATTCATACAACTAGGATGACCTTAATCATAAAGCATGCCACTATAGAACGACCCAAAAAGTAACACAACTTTACAATACAATATTTCACAACTTGTATTGTACATTTACTAATGCAAAAATATCCTCTCTACCATAAATATTAACATACCTAAGTAATAAACTACTTAAAAGGTAAGTAACCAAAAAATGTTATTTTAAATGTCATTGTATTTCCATATTTCACATGCATAATTTCAATAGCTTATGTGCATTAAAAAAATTTCAATACACATTATACATCTATCTCTACATACAACACTAACAAACAAAATTCTTTTTCACAGGAAGAAGCACCTAAAAATATATTCATTGGTGGACAAGAAACGACATTAAAAAGTATCACATTAAAAGATACAACTGACTCTGTAAAGATAACTTTATGGAGGGAAGCAGCAGACTTCCCAATAAGAATTAGACAATATATACAGTTAACGCACTTAACAGTGCATGAATTTAATCAGGAAAAGATATTAAACACAACGCGCCATACTAAACTACAAGTAAGTATCATTTATTTATTATCATACCATAAAAAACTCACAAATAAGTAGAAAAATACTAAAACAATGTCTCCAACAGGTAGTGCAGCCACCAAGAGAAAATATTAATGTTACAATATATGGATTAGAAAAAACAAGACAAGAAATAAGCACTATAACTGTGCACGTTGAAACTACAGAGCATTCTCAATCAATGGAAATTGACAACACCACATTAATGGACTTCTTGGACATAAGTACTGAAACTGATGACTTTGCTGATGCATTGATGGATTACCTACCTATTTCTCTCAATGTAACATTTTGTAATGGATACATCACCAAAATAACTCAAAAATTTAATAATCCTTTAAAAGCACAAAAAACAAAATGCCTTTTGAATGTTCTAAAAATAATTCTGATCTATATAAAAAAGAACCTTCAAAACTGTAAACTAACTATTTGTTTACGGACTAACGAGTAAGACTACTTGCAAGATATTATAATGCATACACAATGAGTCAAATGTTTACATAAATAGAACGTTTTCTTGAAAATAATATTTAACTATTGCTGTTTTTTACATAAAGAGTTTAATATTTACATAACTAGAACTACTTCTTTAAGATAGTAATTACGTTTTGCTGTTTTTTTACATACTAAAATATATATGCATATGTCATGCCTTTACAATTGTTTGTTTTTAAGAATGTTTTTACTTAAAATGTATGCAATTTCAAATTGTATAATTTCTTGTTATATAATAATTTATTCATATACAACTATATCATCAACACTATGGGCAATTTGCTCTTCCATGTTTACTATGACTTAATAGTATCAGCATATAAGCTTCATTTGTCAATTGTTATATAAATTACAACTTACATATTAAAATTTGATTAAGCAACAAAGAAATTGATAACATCTTTATTACACCACTAACAACACAAATATTAATAACATTGTTCACTATTACAACACTAACTAACAACAAATGCAGAAAAATACAAACTAACTATAAATATGTTTAACAACATTGCTAGATATTCAACAACAACTAACAACTTGCAAATAATCATCAAACATCAATATAGACAATAACAAATAATTTATGCAAAAGATTGTTATATACAATGCCAAGAACTAAAACTTTAATGCTGCGAGACCTATTGCATTGTAAATGCTTGTTTTTTAAGTTGACCAAACAAATAAGGATCGTAGCGCTAATTACTGAACTTCTAGGCACAGATCTTCTATGCAGTAATATTGTTATACTCTGAAAATATGTTCTGTTAGAGAACTCACTATATAATGAAGATGTTATCAGTGCTATTTCATTAATTTTTTGGGTGCTTTGTTAGTTAACACTAAGGGGCCGATTATGATGGCGGACGGACCTGAGTCCGTCCGCCACCATAGAGTAGGAGGGAACCTCCGCATGGCCTGCGGAGTTCCCTCCTGTGCAATTAGGATGTGACCGCCACCCTGGCGGTCACATCCTCTATTTTTACCATTGCGGCGGGTTTTGGCTTCAAGCTGCATCCGCCGCAATGGTAAAAATGCATACATTGCATTTGTATGCAGAAAGCGGCAGGCACCGTGCAGTGCCTTCCGATTTCTTCATACAAATGCAGGGGGGTACCATAGGTACCCCCCATGTGCACCCCCCCTTCACCCAGGGGGCCCGCAACGGGCCCCCGCAGTGAAGCTACACCTGCTTTTCCACGGCGGAAAAACCGCCGCGGAAAAGCATTTTTCACAGCTCATCCTAATATGGCTGACGGTGTCTGAGAGACACCGTCACCATATTAGAGCTTTTCCGCCGCGGTTGTAAGCCAACCGCGGCGGAAAAGCTGCGGATGGAAACCAGGACCCACCAGCCATCCTAATGTGGCGGTGGGTCTTTGGTGGGTCCGCAGAGGATTTTCCGCATCCTCCGGGCCGGCGGTGGCTTCCGCCGGCCCGGAGGATGCGGAAAATCCTCCATCGTAATAGGCCCCTTAGTTTACCACTTACGGTTTCATAAAGAGGTCGGAGTTTGAAAGACGACCCAACAATAGTCAATTTCAATGTGATGGTGAAATGACAAAGGAGAACAGCTGACATGTTTTGCTAAAGGCGCTCATTTGTGGCAGAGCTTTTTCCAACACTGTAATGAAATGAAAATAAAAATAAAAAACGTTATAGCGAAGTCAATTTCATCATTGGGGGGGCACATGGTTAATACACCAACAAGAGTTCGTTGTTGTTATTTTCTGTGGAAGGATCTGCTATGCAAGGAACGAAGACAGAAAATGCTACACATTTTTTTTTAAATACTGCAGATTTAAACTTAGCTACGTCCACATCGGGGATAACTCGTTTGTGATTGTATTGGTGGGCTTATAGGCTCGGTCTGATAAAGACATGCAATTTTTGTGCACAAGAAGGCATAACGTTAAAAAAGAGGAACTCCTGTTTTTGGGTGACGACATTTTTATTGAAGGCAAAGAAAGGAGCTTCAACCGGCTGCAATATGAGCTTGACCATAAAAACAAATTAATGCCTGAAAGAGTGTACCTAATCAAAAGCATTTAAGTGCTGTCAATGCACGAGGCCTGCTTAAAAGAATCTCGCTCGTCTGAAAACAATATGCTCAGATACAGATGTTAACTACTCTGGGAGCATTTATTCCACATTATAATAAATGGTATTGTTAAAGGGAAAGTATTGGCTTACGTACGGTCCCATGTAGAGTACTGATAATCTCCCATTAGTAATGTCTGTACATTTAACCCCTTCGGTGCTGATGACGGCCCCCGTCCGTCATGCACCGCGGTGGGCATGTGCTGATGACGGCTGGGGGCGACATGAACCAGCCCACTAAGGAAAACGCCGCATAGGCGCAGAATCGCGGCCACGCCCAAGGGGTTAAAGCTCGAAAACAAGAAAAATCTTGGCTAGTGAAGCACCGTAGCAAGGATGTGATGGGATGTGGTGCAAACAAGAAAATTGACCTCTTGACTACTGTTGGGGCCGCAAAATACAGCAATTATCAAGGCACAATGGGCCCCGGTGTCACTGCACCTGCTGCACTAACAGTAGTTACGCCTCTGTACGTAGTGTCCGCGAGTGTCATCTCATGTTTAGAGCCCAGTCAGGATGTGCCGTGCTTTAAGATGTCAAGCGAGGGCTGACATGTTTTCCCCATGCAATTTCCCGTAGGGATTTTAAACACGACTACAGCCCAAACTGCTGAATGGAATTACACCAACTTTGGCAGAAAGCTAGATCTTGGTCCAGAAAGAGTTCTTTTTGTAATTTGGTGTAAATACATTTGGTAGTTTTGGAGTTATTAAATAAAAAGGATTTATGTATATATATCTAGAGATGCAGAAGGTCAGCAAAGCCGATAAATCTCATGGTGAGATCTGATTGGCTACTGCCACTTCAACCATGAAGTGTTGGCAGCCATCTTTGTGACTTGAGACTTGGCCCGAGTCCCAAGAAAAACATTTAAAAAAAGCAAGGGGGCTTGGTAGGAATACCCTGTCCATCTATCCCACAAGGACCATGCCAGGGGCCAAAAACTTTTATATTTAATTGCGTCACAAATTCGCTGAAGATCGGTGGCAAAATAAACCTGCTCTTGTTTTTTTTGTGCACCTCAGGTGGGCCATGTCCCAGTGGAATTTATAATATTATTATTATAGGTAGGGTAGAAGCATGTGGCCACCCCTGCCCAGGTCAATTGCGACCCGGGGACCCTGTCCCCGGGGCTTGGTTGATATTTATAAGGGGAAGGGCACCCCATCTCCCATGGCCTGGCCTTATATATTAGGAGGGAACACCTCGCAGGATGATTTTGGCCCTGGGGACCCCATCCGCCAGCATAAGTGGAAAAAGGGGGAGGCCCTAATCCACCTGGGCCCCTCCACAGGCCAATTTTGGCGCAGGGCCCGGTGAATTAGTATTGGGGAGGAGGGCATGGGGTGCCCAGTGGCCAGCCCCCTACCAGGCACATGCAAAGGCTGTATGCAGAGTGGCGTTGGCTACCTGTGGGGGGTTGGCTGCAGGCTAGGCCCTGTGGCTAACCCCTCGCTGTGTACAGAGGCCGTTGGATTAATGTATGCAAATTAAATATTACATTACGGTAGAAATTCACCAAAAAAGGTTACAAGGACGGTATAGTAAGGTTTAGATTTCACACACACACAACCATAGAAATTCAGCAATTACAGTTAGAATTATCTCACCTAACTATATATATACACACCAATGTTCCACAAAAGTTAAATTAGTACACTATGTGTGCTACTAATGAGTGATACTATTTCCACAATATATAATGTGAGTGGCTGTGTGACTGTTTGTATCCATGTGTAAGTGGCTTTATGGGGATGTGAGTGGGTGTGTGAGTGCCTGTATTGGTGAATAAGTGTGTGTGTGTGAGTGCTGTATGGTTGAATTAGTGGGTGTGTGAGTAGCTGTATCAGTGAATAAGTGGATTTATGAGTAGCTGGATGGGTGAGTTAGTGGCTGTACTGGTAAGTTAGTGGGTGGCTGTATAGGTGGGTGTGGCTGTGTGGGTGACTCTATGGGTGGGTGAGATGGAGTTTGAGTGACTGTGTGAGTGGCTGTATGGGTGTGTGAGTGGCTGTATGGGTGTGTGAGTGGCTATATGGGTGGGTGAGTGTTTCGGTGTGTGAGTGGCTACAGTGGTGAGTGAGTGGGTGTATGACAGGCTTTATGGGTGAGTGACTGAGTGGGTGTTTGACTAAATGAGTTGCTGTGTAAGTGGCTGTACAGGAGAGTGATGTTTGTGTGAGTGTCTGCATGGGTGAGAGTATGGCTGTGTTCAGAGGTTGTATGCATGAGTGCATAGCTGTGTAAATGGTTGTATGGTTGAATACGTGGATGTGTTTATAGCTGTACAGAGGAGTGTGTTGCTTTTTGAGCTGTTATATGGGTGAGTGAGTGGTTGTGAGAGTAGCTGTATGGGTGAATGAGTTGCTGTGTGAGTGCCTGAGTGAATGTGTGAGCGGCTGTATGAGTGAGTGAGTGAGTGAGTGGGTGTGGGAGTGATTGTATGGGACTATGAATGGGCATTTGATTGGTTCTGCAGGTGTACGAGACTGAGGGTGTGAGTGAGTGTTTCTATGGATGATATCATCAGTGATGTCACTGCCCATGTCATGAGTGATTTAATATGTAAGGTCATACGCAGTGCATTGTGAGGGCATAAGTTATAGTTGGAGCAGGTAACTACATCTGCTGAAATTCACTGGTTTTGTACGAGCGAAATCTGAGCCTAACTGTAACATCCCTGTGACCTTTGTTTTTTTCTGTGAATTTCTACAGTTTTTTTAATGTTATTTCCTGACTATAACAAACCCTGTAACCTTTGGAATTTTTTTTGCATTTTTAAGTCTTTTTACAGGTAAACACCCTTTACAACACAACTGTTACAACAAAGTACCTTTACGACGCAACCATTACAACGCAACTTTTACAACGACTTGCACTGGGGGGCGCTCTAGGATAGGGAATAGTTTCCAACACCTTCCCTACTATCCACGGGGACTGGAGTTGGAATAGTAAATTAAACTATTCACTATCCAGCGCCCCCCAACGCAAGTTGTTGTAAAAGTTGCGTTGTAAAACTTGCGTCGTAAAGGCATGCGTTGTAATAGCATTCGTTGTAATGTCATACATCCCTTTTTACATTGTATTTCCTTCAAGTAACCTGTAACCTTTGAGAGTGAGAGTGTGAGTGGCTGTATAGGTCAGTGAGTGGGTGTGTGAGTGGCTGTGTAGGTGGCTGTATGGGTCTGTGAGTGGTGGTGTGAGAGGCTGTATTAGTCAGTGAGTGGATGATAGAGTGGCGGATTGGGTGTGAGTGGGTGTCTGAGTGCCTGTATGGGTGTACCATTAGCTGTGGGAGTGACTGCACCAGAAAGGAACCTCACCTGCTCCTTTATCCAACAAGAGTCCACAGCTTTGCACAAAATGTCTATCTAACTGGAGTACTTTCTACTGGTTTATTAGTAAGTGCTACCTCATTTGGTAAATATCTACTGCATATTCTACAATACAGCTGAGTAATGGACCACGAGGAAATGTCGCCAGTGATCTTGTGTGCGTTTTGGCAATGTGATTGTTTCTCATGCATCTTTATCCAGAAAGCTATGATAACATGAATCCTTCTATAGAGAAGGGAATGAGACAACAAAGATGTAAAACTCCACCAAAAAAGGGTCCTTCCTTTTACCTATATGAAGTGCTTCTTTGTTTGGTGGAGATGTCCTCATATTCCTTGGCATCAAGAATGCATCACCAAAATCAGCAGGAAACGTGCTGGGGACCTTTTGGTAAGCTGCCCATCATCCTGGCAAAAGGAGGAAAGACCATTGCATACTACTAAGGTGAATGGGGCCAAACGGGCGGAGCTTCAGGTGATTTTGTACATTTGTATACTCGCAGTCATTTAAAGGGAGAACCAGGGACTCTGCTCTCACAAGGTAAGGAAAAGAAAGAACCCACTCATCAGTCACTACAAATTGCGCTCCAATAGATCAATGATGCATTTACCTCAACGAAACATTTCAGATCGTCTTTCAATGTGGAATTGTTCAGAAAACACGCCTGCTTTGCCTTCATCAAGCCGAGGAGGTCAGAATCATTTGTCATCAGTGGAGCTTCACCTGGGACACCCACTATTTGTATAGCTGTAAGTGCTTCCCATTGAGGTTTAATTTCTGTGAAATGAGCATCGATCAGAACGGCTTGCCAAAACTTAATGGGGGAGGGGGTCCACTGCCCTGGCTGATTTCGGCCCCAGGGCCCCCTTCCCCAAGGCCCTGCCCAAAATTCAATGGGGGAGGGGAGCCCCCCTCCCAGGGCCGATATTGGCCCAGGGCACACCATCTCCCAGGTTCCGGCCACATCTACCTGGGTGCCCTTGCCCCACCCAGAGCACCCAATGTGCTTTGATGGGGACCATGGGGGGAGCCTTAATGCCTCCATGGTCCCTGCCTGCTCCCCTCACCAGCAAGAGCCGGCATTGCTTTAGCACGCAGGGAGCTGCTAAATATGCAGCTCCATGCATGGGGGACAATCTTTAATCTGTTTCCCTGCCCACATAACAGTGGGCAGGAAAACAGATGAAAACTACGCTCCTAGCAAGCAGGAGCTGTTTGCTGTTTGTTGCTTGGTGGGAGCTATCCCACGTCCCACCAAGCAGAAGCAAACAGCTATCTCCCGAGGGCGGGCACCTCGGGAGATAGCAGGAGCTGGCCCTGGGGGGTAGCGGTCCCCAAGGCTATTAATGACTCCAGGAGGGGGCCAAGTGACCCCCCCTCCTTCAGTGTCCATGGGCCAACCCACAGGGCGAGAGGGAGATGAGTGGCAACCCTCCCTTCTTTTCAGTACTTTTGTGGCCCGGGGAGGTGGCGGTCCCTGGGGCAATTAGGAAGTAGGGGGGTCCATGCAGCTCCCCTCTTTTATAACTCATAAGCCCTAGGGAGGTGGTGGTCCCTGGAGCCTTCAAAGGCCTTAGGAGGGGAGGTGTAAAGCCACCCTCCTTATTAATAAATAAAGCCGCAGGGAGGTGGCAGTCCCCGGGGCTCATACTGGCCATGGAGAGGGGGCCACAAGCACCTCCTCGTTTGTTAATAAAATAAATGCCCCCGTGACTTGGCCCACCTGGGGGCTGAAAGTGAAACAAGAGCAGGAGACTGTGCTTGATGTTTTTAAATTTTTGCCTTGACTGTGTGCATCTATGCGATTTTGTGGGAGAAAGGTTTTGAAAAAACGCTTTTTGCCCTGGGGACTCCAGCACTAGGACTTGGTAGTCAAGGTATTCCTACCCTGCCCCCTTTTCTCTATTATTACCGTTTATTTTGGGACTTGGCTGAGGCTAGGTCCCAAGATGGCTGCCAAAACTTCCTGGTTAAAGTGTTGGCAGTAAATCAGATCTCTGCATGAGATTGTGAGGATTTGCGGAAGGTTTGCACCTTTAGATCTACAAATGTGTTTTTCTTTTAATAACTCTAAAACTGCTGAAAGGATTCACACCAAATCACATAAAGGTCACTTTCTGGACGATCATCTAGCTATCTGCCAAATTTGGTGTAATTCTGTTCAACGGTTCAGGCAGTAGTCGTTTAAAAACTTCCTATGGGAATTAACATGGGAAATGCAATTTTTTTTACCTCTCCTTTTTCTTGGCCCTCACTTGACGGATTACCCCGAAATGTTCCATTCACAAGACCCAACTTGACACTATTTTTGGAAAATTTTGTGAAGATTCATCGAAAGGCACCAAAGATATAGGCAAGTCAAAAACCCTATGGAAACTAGGTCCTAACTAGAACTACCTACTGGTAACTGCCAGTAGGTAATATATATATATACACATATATAGATATATATATAAACAGTTCTGCGGCAGACCATCCACGTCCACCCGGCAGGATTGGTGCAAGTACACTGGTGCGGAGTGCATAACTATATCCAGAAGGCCGGAGTCCAATTGTCATGGATTCCAGAGAGACTCGCACACCACCTTTCAAATTCCACAATATGTTATTTTGGCTACGGCTTTTACCCCATCAGTGGCTTCATCAGGGCCGGTTTACAAATGCACTGTGCCCCATCACTCTTGAAAAGAGGGAAGGTCACGTGATTTCATAGACATCGAAAACATACTAGTGAGCACTTACAAAGTAATGTGCAGATCATGACATTTGATTTACATTACACAATGGCAAATTAAATTATTTAAATTAATATATATGCATGTGCATGAAAGAAAATTAAAAATATATTCCACAAGGAAAATAACATTCTGTCCATGTCCCATTTCATTTGCAAAAATGCCGGTGCATGAGTCACTTCATCTTAAAAAATGCCAGTGCAACATGCATTGCATACATTGTGGTTTGGCCAAAAGCACAATATACAAAGGAACCTGTCAAATAAGTGTCAGCCATGTAGTTATCGTATCACAGTGCTCTCTATAAGTATATGTCCAGATATAGAACAATGAAGTACCTGCTCTCTATTATGCGCCAGTGCATATCGACACATGGTGACCAACATCATGAGATTCAAAGGAAAGGATACGCGGCCAGTTCCTAGCCAAGTGACTAAACTAACCCTGTTGTGATTGAGAGCCAGCTCACTAAACAATAACATTGGTACAAAAAAAATCATAAGATAATAAATTGACATAATCCATTGGTATAAAGTATTAAACAGCACCGAATAATATGCACAACACAGAAAAAAATGATGCATGTCTATATATCCTCACACCCTCTCTTATTCAACACCCCAAATACATTGAATAAATAAAATAAAATAAAATCTCTTCTGTAATTGCTGTGATGAAACCATAGAACATTTTAAATCAATACTCTTGGAGTCAGGAGAAAAAACGCTCAGGGAGGGATACTCCATCTTACAGATACAAGGATAAAGTGGGATAAGAAACGAATTGCAGAGAGATGGAGAGAGATAAAATGAGATCAAAATAGATGCAAAGAGAGATGAGAGAGATTCAGAGGATGCAAACCAACAAAGACCAAATCAGCCGATATAGAGGTGCAGTCAGTCCTGCAGGGGATTCACTCCGGAGTAGACCAATGTACTCTGACTCCAGCACCATGAGTCTCTTCTCCCTGTCTATGCCTCGTTTATTCTTCAGCACACTGTCAATCCCAAAATAAGACATCAAAACAGCATTTTGGTTATGTTCTTTTGCTCAGTGTCTGGCCACTGGGCAAATGACATCATAATTCTTAATGGCCCTGTATTGCTCTAATACTAATTTATTCACTGGGCAGATGGTACTGCATTTATATCTATAGTCACAAGGACATATTAAGGCATAGACAACACAATCACTCCCACATGTGATGAATTTGTTAATGAAACATTTTTTACCTGTGGGGAGTAAAAACTCCCTTACATTGCTGCTGCACTTGCAGGCTTTTCATCTTCCACATCTGTAAAATCTGCTTTGTGCACTTAACCACAATGCTTGTGTTTTCCTCGTGTTTGTGTAACTATGCACAAGGAAATTTCCTAGGGATTTTGATTTCCGGTATGTCAGTAGGGGATGAGAAGACACGCTGTTCCCAATGACCAGGTCAGTTTTGACCAAATGCCAATGCTTATTAAGCATTTTATGGATAGAGTCAGACTTGCTGTTGTAAGTTGTTATCAGTCTGAGGGTCTTGTGTTTCCATCTTTCATGTGTGGAAGAGATTTCCTCTAGTGGTGCATGCTGTTTTATCACTGGCTGCTCTTAGCACCTTATACAGGTAACCCCTAGCCCTGAATCTTCTTGTCATGTGACCCTCCTCTTCTTTAAAAGCCACATCAGTACTGCAATTGTGTTTAGCTGTGAGCATCTCACCATACGGGATGCTCCGCTTCAAATTATTAGGGTGGTGGCTGCCAGAGTAAAGCATACTATCACCTGCTGTGTTTTTTCAAAAGAGACTGGTCTGTATTTGTTGTTCATCACCTTGACAGAGACATCAAGGTAGTCCATCTCACTGTCATGGATTATATGTGTGAAACGAAGATTTAAATCATTGTGGGAGAGGCGTGTTGGTTCTCACCCATTATCGTTTCCTCGCTTGCCTTGTGTTCTTCCCATGAGGCCCGGTATCCTTTCTTGTTGTGGTGTCTGCTACTTCTTCTGGTTTTTTTCTCTTTTCCGTTGCTTTCTCCTCTACCTCTTGGTGGTCTTCCCCTTGTGGTCTGGTTTGATTGTTTAAAAAAAAACTGTATTCGTCCATTGCTGAGAAGGGACAACACTCTCTGGAAGAGTTGGAAGCCTGATCATTCAAGTCTGAGGAATAGTTGTTTAAGGGATGAGGTCCTCTTGCCGCCTGAGGGCCTCAGGACTAAAGGGGACTTCTTCCCCCAATTTAGTAGTGCACCAGGAGGCGTGTTTGCAGAGTGGTGGAGAAAGGAGGCATGGCCTCCTATCAGGTCTCAACAATCCCTCTGTGTGGGACGTACTGGAGATAATAGGAGGGGTAGTTGGCCCCCAAAAAGTCCTTGGGGGCCAACTACCCCTCCGGTTATCTCCAATAAAGCCCACACACAGGGATTGCCAAGTGGTCTTCGGAGGCCATGCCCTCTTTATCCACCACTCTGCAAACGCAGCTCATCGTGCACAATAGGTTGAGGGATGAAGTCCACTTTACTCCTAAAGGAACTTGGGGGCCAAGAAGACCTCCTGGTACCTCCTACACAGTGGGATTCCTGAGAGCTGGTCAGAGGCCCAGCCCCCTTCCTCCACCACTCAAACGTGACTACTAGTTAAACAAGCATTGGCATAGCCAATAGGTCTTACCTTTGTGACCTTATATGAGATGTCCTTGCCTTTACTTAAAGTTGTGACTAAGAACACTGACATAAGCAGTACAATTTAGCATGCACTCATTCGATACAGAGATACACATTTCTTTATAGCATTTTTCTGCAGCTTCGGGACTAATTAAATGAGCAGAGGCAGAGCCAAAAGGTTTCCGCTAACCAAGATCTATTGGCTTTGTCAGTGTTTTTTTTTTAATTATTTAACATTTTTTAATTTTGGCAAGACTTTATCAAATTTTATGTGATTTTCGTTCAGTGATATACACAACAAGCATTTTCAATGCTCGCCTCAGGCACAGGCTCTAAGATTTGAGCCAGACCCTTGGCTTGGTTTGTGTCCTGTTCATTTGTAGGCTCGCTCACCTGGAGTATTGAAAGAGTCAAAAGTGGTGAGTACATGAAAGAAGATCTGTTTGGCGATCCAGGAAGGACTCATTAATAAATGCTGGACAGATGCTTATATTTAATTCAAATGAAGTGGCATGTGTCCCTCACTGTAGTATCCATAATGTTCTGTGCTCAGAGGAGTGTGATTACTGGGAGAACCAAGAGGCATATTATCAAGAGCGGCGTTAAAAATTATCGCCGGTTTAGTGGCAGAAACCTGCTGCTAAAGCGGCGATAATGGGCTTGATAATATGCCCTTGAGAATTTCAATAGAAGTCCATGATCTGGTGTGAACATGGGCTTCTATCGGAATTCTCCAGGGCATATTATCAAGCCCATTATCGCCGCCTTAGCAGCAGTTTTCCGCCGCTCAACCGGCGATAATTTTAACGCCGCTCTTGATAATATGCCCCAAATTTTGAAAAGCCGCTCACATAAGAGGTGGAGTATACCTGCATAACCTTCATCTAACATCCCAGTGCTGCGAACCCCTGGGAGCTGTATCTTGCTCAGTGCTACACCCTTACATCTAACAGGCTGTGCGTGGCACAGGCAGAGGCGCCGTATTCTCACAAAGAATTTCTATGAGAGCCCGACAAGAAGGCAGAAACGTGGCGCTTGACAAGCCCAGGAATAAATGGCTGGCGCGAACCAAGCATGAGAGTCATCCCATAATTATGTATCCAGAAGTGGAACACAATGCAGATATTTATGAATATGTTGAAAACAGTTCTTTTATTTTTGATAAAGTAAACTTGTAAACAGCGTGCAACTTCCAAAATCTTTTGCAACTCAGTTGAAGTTCCAGTCAAAGCCAGTAAAAACACGCTTTGGCGCCAAGCAATCCAGTGCGAGTCGTGTTCCACCTGAATCCTTGCACTGTATGTTCTTGTTCTGAACCACTTTGTAGCAAAGTGCCTTCTATGGTGTTCTCAAAACCGTGCAAATGCCCACCTAGGAATGGATGGGGGGATAATCAAGCTACTTGAGGGAGGCCAGCGGGAAACATATAGGACCGTGGAAACGGGGGTGGTCGGTGAAACGGAGGGTGGGTTACAAACAAGGGAAAGTGGGAGGAGGATGAAGGTTTTACAAAAAATGGGTCCCCTGGGTAGGTTAAAGACAAGGACAGAAAGTGGGGTTGAGGGAGAGGCACTGCAGGCACATGCACTCCCTGGGGGCACATACAAAATTAAAAGAGAGTATCGAACATCCCAGTGCTTTGGCACCTTGGGGCTGCACCTTGCACAGTGACGTTACGCCCTTACATCCAACAGTCTCTGTGTGGCAAGGGCAGAGGTACAAGAAACCTCTATGTAATTCAGCTGGTGAGTATGCAAATAGGAAGGCAGAAGAGTGGAGTGTGGCAAGCCCATGAACAAATGGATGGGGCGAACAAAGCATGGGTAGCAGTCCACAAGTATTCATAATATTCATCATGCTCCCTTAATATTTCATATTCATGACTTTATACCAGGAACTTTCTGTACTGATTTCAGTTCAATGCGCAAGTACTTCAATATCCAGTTTCAATCTGCAGATGAGTGTCCACCAAGAGGACACCATTGGGAGCCATCTCACATGCAGCATTTTTATGAAAGTGCAATGAGAGTACCGCTTAGCAAGTAGCTGGCGTTTGCTAACACACGAGTAACAGATCAGTTAATTGATAGTTAATCGCTTTACATACTCATGTTTGTTTATTTAAGCTTATAAAGCGCACAGCTACCCGCAGTGGGTTTCCCGGCGCTAAGGGACAGACTGAAGAAGAATTTGTATGCAGAGTGTACCAAAAGGAAGCTACGATTTACTGTTGGAAGAGCCAAGTTTTAAGCCCTTTACGGAAGCGAAAAAGATTGGTTTCTATCTTCAGGGTCATGGGAAGAACATTCCAGAGTTTAGGACCCAGATAGGCAAAAGAGCGGCCTCCCATTTTAGCTAGCCTAAATCTGGGGATGGAGAAGTCACCGTTCCCTGAAGATCGGAGGACACGATTAGGTTTATAGGCCTGAATAAGGCCCTGAAGGTATTTAGGGGCAGAACCTTGCTTAATTTTAAAAACATGGCAAAGGGCCTTGAACTTGATTCTCTCCAGGACTCTAAGCCAATGTAGGTCGAGAAGAGCAGGAGAGGCGGATATCCTCCTGGGGACGTTGCGAAGCAGCCGAGCAGCTGCGTTCTGAACAACCTGGAGTTTTTTTATGGTCGTCAGATCAGCTCCAAGATATAGAACGTTGCCGTAGTCCAGGCGGGAAACAACCAACGCCTGGACTACCGTTCTTTGTGTGGAAGGGGGCAACATCCAGAGAATTTTATGAAGCCATCTCAAGGTGGTGAAACAAATAGCAGCTACCTTTACAGCCTGCTGTCTCATCGTAAGTTTCTCATCAATGAGGAACCCGAGATTGCGAACTACAGTTACAGGCTGAGGGGTAGGTCCCATATCATTGGGCCAATGGTGGGGGCCCCAGAGCTCCTTACCCCTGCCAAGTATCACAACCTCGGTCTTTTCACCGTTAAGTTTCAAGAAGTTATTCTTCATCCACCGAGAGACACGAACCAGGCCTTCTCTCAAGACAGAGGTATCTGTGCCCTCTGTGTTAGAAAGAGAGAAGATGATCTGTGTGTCGTCGGCGTAGGAGTATAAAGTGAGTCCGGCTTCCTCTATGATGGTGGCCAGGGGTCTTACATAGATGTTGAATAATAGAGGACTAATTATAGACCCCTGAGGCACGCCGTACGCCGATGGACAGATTTTAGATGAAGCAGAGGCCGAAAACACCTGAAAAGTGCGGTCTCTTAAAAAAGAGGCTATCCAGGCCAGTGCAGCGCCTTCTACACCCAGGGACCGAAGAGTCGTAAGGAGAATAGAATGGGACACAGTGTCGAACGCCGCGCTCAAGTCCAAAAGAATGAGGGCAGATGTTTCTCCACGATCGACACTGTGTCTCAGACTCTCGGTAACTCCCAGGAGTGTAGTTTCGGTCGAATGATGCGCTCTAAAGCCTGACTGGGAAGGATGGAGAAATCCCGTGCTTTCCACAAGGTGAGTTAGTTGCGTATTAATATGCCTCTCCAGAATTTTCGACAGAATTGGAAGTAATGAGATTGGTCTGAAGTTAGACAAGTTGGTAATGTCAGCTCCAGCCTTTTTAAATAAAGGAACAATCATTGCATGCTTCCATTCCTGTGGAACGAAGGACTCAGATAATGAGGAGTTGAGAAGTTGCATTAATACGTGACGTGGGCCAGGTTCAAGTGATTTTAAAATTTTGACCGGTACCGGGTCCCGAGGGGAGCCAGATTTAATGCTATTCAGGCAGAGAGAGAAAGAGGTGTCGTCAAAGGGCAACCAGTTTGCAAGTTTATTCATTGCAGAGGGCAGGAAACCTAGAGTCATTGTTGACTCAGATTGAGACTCATCATTAGATGTAGAAGGACCTAGTGAGTCATAAATACGCTCTACTTTGGATATAAAGAACTCTGCAATAGAGTTACATTGAGTCTCGTCTAAAGCAGGGGGGGCCGGTACCACATCTGCCCCTGTTAACTTTTTCACCACCGAGAAAAGAGTACGAGGGCAGTTTTGGGCATTGGTAACCGTATTGAAAACATAGGCGGCTCTGGCCATTTTACATAGATGATGATAATCCCTGAGGTCTTCCTTATAAGCCGTTTTACGGGTGGCAGAGTAGAAGCGCCTCCACTTCCTTTCAAGATTCTTACAATTAGATCTTTTACACTTTAGGTCCTCAGAGAACCAGGGCGCAGGAGCTCTATGGGACATAGAATTTTTAGATGTTAGAGGGAGAAGTGCATCAATAGTACTACTCAGCCATTTAGATACCTCCGAGTTCAACACGGAGGTGGACATGTCGGTATTAGGGAGAGTGTCCATCAAGCGCCTGTTGAATTCAGAGATGTCGAGCTTAGTCCATTGACGTATCAGCACATCCTTCCTGCCATTGCCACTAGTCGGGATTTTAGTCAGGGATAAGGAGAAATGTACAGCATAATGATCTGACCATTCCAGAGGACGAGCGGGGGATGAGCATTCAAAAGATAGATTGGAGAGAACAGGGTCCAACAAATGCCCTGCAGAATGTGTAGGTCCTGAGTTGCATAACAAAATGTTTAAGGCTTCAAGTTCAGATAAAAAGAGTTTGCTAACATTACATAGTTCGTCTTCCAAATGGAGATTCAGGTCGCCAAGAATAGTAAAATTGGCAGCCTTCAGGGATAGAGGAGCGATGGTGTCTGCAAAGGATGCCATCCAAGCATTCGCGTTTCCAGGAGGTCGGTAGATCAAGAGACCTGATAGAGTAAACTGTGAGCTGATAGAGATTTTAAAGTATCCAGCTTCACATCCGGGCATAGGAAAGACATCAAAAGTACGAATATATTTTGAGTTAAGAATTATCGCAATGCCGCCTCCTTTACCAGAGTCCCTGTCCTTCCTGACTATTATATAGCCATCGGGCACCGCCATGGCAACATCTGGCCCAGAACTCTCGTGAAGCCAGGTTTCCGTAAGGAACACGGCATCGGGTTTGACATCAACTATAAAATCATAGATATGGTTCCTATGTTTCGGAAGTGATCTACAGTTAATGCTCCAAAACTGAAGCTTTGTACAAGTGGGAGGAGATCTAGAGCCTCTAGTTCTACCCCTAGGTTTACCCCGTTTATGTAAAGGTTTCATTTGTTTACACATGGCCATCCGGCCTGTAGAGAAATTGCAGTAAGTGCATTTAAAGTTATGGCTTGGCAACATACATGTTGTGCACTGTACTGAGGGCAAGTACCTAAGCAGTTTTAACTTCTCACCCGTATACGTGATGATAGTGCCGCAATGGTCGGAAGTAACAGGGTCCATGGCCCCTTGGCCGGTACTGGCGTGGACGGGCGTAGACGGGCCTGACTCTGGCCCGACTCCGGCGCGAGTCAGGCGCGCCCGCAATGCGCGTCCGCTACGCGGAGGAATGGACATCCCTTTTTATGCGCAACTAGAGCGCGCTAAACACCCACCCACACCCAAGATGGCCGCCGCAGTTCTGTGCCCGGGACCAACTCCACAGCTTCAGTACTCGGCTGGGAGTGGCCCAGGGCAGCAGGGAAGAGGGGGGGATGAATTAGCAGGTCGAGCTTCTTAATATCAAGCAATTTAGACCATGTAGCGAGGTCAGTAAAAAACGCCAATTTCTGCAGTAGTTTTAAGTTTAAAAAGCATATAAAATCATGCAGTACATATAAATCATGCAATACAGATTAGCACAACCTCCCGGCTTCCGCCTCAGGAGGGACTCGGCACACACAATCCAGGCAACTTTGTGAAAATCCTGAAAAAAGGAGTCACATGTGCATCTGGATTCAAGTGAATTAAACCGGTAAAGAACCATCTATATAACATCCTCTATGGTTTATCAAAAGGAATAAAGCTGTGTTCGTCGTGAAGAATGCAAACTGAAAGAAAGTGTGTGTTAACATTCATGGTACATGTGAATCGATGTACTAGAACTCTGGTTAAAATGTAAGTGGCTGAATCCTAGAGTAGTGAACTGAGCATGGTGTGTAACATGAGGTGAGTTAAATTAATAAAACGAGATAGGAAGATTCCAGTTGGTGTGTCTGTAGAGATGGGGTCAAAAGATATTTGATTGAGTATGAGCCAATATTGCCATATGTAGAGGAGAGAGCACATGCACTTTAGCTCTGGTTAGCACTTGCAAAGTGCTCAAACTCCTAAGGCTAGCAAATATGAGGTCAGAAAAATGGAGGCGGAAGGAAAAAGGTTGGGGGGAGACCACCCTAATGTAGTGTAGTTCCTATATTCCCAATAGGCTTTGCGCATTGGAATAATATATTCTGCAGCTTAGACGTAGGACTTATGTCGACTAGGTCTCTGCCGAATATATTAGACTTAATTGTGAGTGCCAGCTAGCTCAGAGGTCACTAGAAACTTTCTCGAATAAACATGAAGAGATTAGTCTCTGACAACCATATAACATGACAACTTTGTTTCCCCAGAATGAAACGTATCTCTAGAGTCGCGGAAACAATAGACGGCTATTTCACTCAGTGAGATGTGCATGCTTTGTTTCACCAGAGTTGCTTAGAAATAGAGAGACGGGCGTTTTCAATAAAAGTATTTATTGAACATGTTGTAAACGTATCTAGGACCCTATTTAAATATTCCCGATGTATGCCCTTATGTGGTTATAACAAATCATATCCTTATAAAGGCATAAGAATCATATCCATATTTAGTCATAGTCAATGCAGTCCAAATACGGCAAGGCTACTCCCATAGACTCCTAGAAAGTACAACGCGTTCTTAAACAAACAGAGCCTCCAGCAGCCCGGGAATTCCCCCTGCTTCTGTATTGATTTGTCCTAGAACTCCTGGAGTCCTAATAAGAACTACGAGTTCTTAGTGACGTCTTATGTCCACCCTTCCGTCAAACTCGGCACCTTCCAGGTATAAATATACCAACAGCTGCCCTAGCAAACACACGGTGGTTTGGAGCAGATCAGCTATCTACTTGCCCGACGCCCTGCTGTGGCAATTGCCGAAGGAAGACGACCCTCCCATTGACGCACTGAGAGAGACGCTGTCTTTTCTCCTGCCGAGAAATCCAGCTCCAGTGTTTCCAGTCACCCTTGCGGGTTGCTGGGAGATCGAGTCCTGAGAACGAGATACAAGACCTCCTTCATTCTATAAACAAGGTATGGAGCTGATTAGATCCTTAGAGAATTCTTGATGCAGATTCTTGGCAAAAACTATCTTAACTTAAACTGCAGCTCACTTACTCCTTCCCACGTACTAGGCTTAGGTTAGGTACACCGGAGTAGGCGTATCTTAGAAGCACCAGTTGAGTATGTTTAGTCATGATTTTATATATGTATATATTTTATCTATTTTAAACACCGTATGGCTCAGAAACCATACCACGCTTTTACAGTATTATTTCATAATACTCCTTTTACTGTACGCATTTTACTTTATGACAAGTATTGCAACTGTGGCAACTCACTTCTCTTGCATGAGAAAGAGGACTGTTCAATAAATAACCACTTTTATTGAAAACGCCTGTCTCTCTATTTCTCTGCGCTTCTGGTGAAACTAAGCATGCACGATTGACTGAGTGAAATAGTTATCTATTGTTTCCGCGACTCTGGGGATATACTCCTTATTCTGGAGGCGGCAAAGTTGTCATGTTTATGCGGTTGTCAGAAACTAATCCCTTCTTGTCTATTCAGGAAAGTTAACACCTTCTTGTTCACTCGAGAAAGTTTCTAGTGACCTTTGAGCTAGCTGGCATTCATAATTAAGTCTAACATATTCAATAGAGACCTAGTCGACCTCAGTCCTACGTTTAAACTATCGTTTGTGTTATTCCAATGCGCAGAGCCTATTGGGAATATAGGAACTACACTACATGGCGCCCAACGTTTGGTAAGGCGATAATTTAACGCTAGATACTAGAGTAACTCAGTTGTACTTTTCACACAGACCCCTTTTTCCCATAAATACTCCAATAGACGTCTGGAGTGGGTAAAAGGTTAATATCCGCCAAAACTTAGTAGGATGAGAATCCTATGATTTCGTTTTTGGTTTAGTCAACATTGAAGGATACAGTGTTCCTAAATATTGTGCACCTAATCTTTGTATCCTTGAAACTTGCTCTGCAAAACTTTCTATCAGAAAACATGTCGGAAAGTGACGACGAAAGGGAGAGAGCTAGAATAGCAGCTCAACTTTTAGCGGACGACAAAAGTCTCCGGCAAGATGACCCGGAGGCTATACTAATACCAGTCAATGTAAGGAAGACCTAGTCGACCTCAGTCCTACGTCTAAACTATTGTTTGTGTTATTCCAATGCGCAGAGCCTATTGGGAATATAGGAACTACACTACAGTCTTATTTCTTAAGCATAAGAAATGCACTGCTACAATTGAAATGCTGGTTAAGAAGTATAATGCATATAATACGAATAGTATTATAAAATAGTACTGTATGAGCATGATATGGTTTCTAAGCCATAAACGTAGAATACATAAAATGCATAAAATACATACAGTGATAAAATAGTGGCTAAAAGTACTCAACTGGTGCTTCTAAAATACACCTACCCCGGTGTACCTAACCTAAGTCTAGTACGAGGGAGGAGTAAGTGTGGGGTAGCTTAAGTCTAGTAATTTTCTGCCAAGAATCTGTTCCAAGAATTCTGTAAGGGTCTAATCAGCTCTTTACCTTGGTTTTAGAATGATAGAGGTCTTGTATCTCTCTCTCAGGACTCAATCTCCCTGCAACCCGCAAGGGTAGCCTGGAAACACCGGAGCTGGATTTCTCGGCAAGAGAAAAGACAGCGTCTTCTCAGTGCGTCAGTTGGAGGGTCGGCTTCCTTCGGCACTTGCAGCAGCAGGGCGTCGGGCAAGTAGTTAGTCGATCTGCTCCTAAACCACCGAGTGTTTGACTGGGCAAATGTAGGCATATTTATACTTTGAAGGTGCCGAGTTTGACATAAGATTGGACATAATACCATCACTAGTGCCTCAATTCCTTGAAAACTCCAGGAGTTCTTGGATAAATTAGTATTCAAGCAGGGGGAAGTCCCTGACTGCTGAAGGCTGGTTTTTACAAGAAATCGTTGTGGATTCTCGGAGTTTAGTGGAAGTAGCCATGCCGTATTTGGGCTGCACAGGCTAAGACTAAATAAGGCAATGATTCCTATGCCTATATAAGGACTGGGTGAATTATACCTATATAAGGGCATGAATCGGAAAATTACACTAGGGTCCTAGATTCCCACATAACACTAAGACTGACGGATGTAACACATGTCCTCCCCCAGCTGAAAGTGGGGAGAACTACCCAAGCCCTTGAGAGTTCTCTTTACTAAGGCGGAAGAACCTGGATAGACCATCAGTATTGGCACGGTCTGACCCAGGACAATATTTCATCATAAAGTCCATTTCCTGTAGGGAGATGGGCCACATCAACAGTTTGGAACTTTCACCCCTCATTTGCATGAGTCATCTTAGGGGTGTGTGGTCTGCCTGAACCCGGAAGTCAGCCCCAAACAGGTATGATCTCAGCTTCTTCAGGGCCCAGATCACAGCAAAGGCCTCACTCTCAATCGCATTCTACCTCTGATCCTGAGAAAGTAGCCTCCTACTAATGAAGGCTACCAATTGGCCTAGACCCTCCTCATATAACTGTGCTAAGAATGCCCCTATTCCATGTTCTGAAGCTTCTGTCTGCATTATGAACTCATTAAATAAGTCAGGAGCCTTGAGTACTGGTACAATACACATGGCCTCCTTGAGGGTATCAAACACTTCCTAGCAGGCCTCTGTCCAGATCACTTGTCTGGGCTGCTTCTACGAAGTCAGCTCCATCAAGGGGGAAACAATGGTGCCATATCACTTATCAAACCTCAGTCAGTCAAATACACTTTATTCGATTTGTTAAAATCATAAAAGGCATAAAAATGTACATACATCATGAAAATAGAGCAATTCATATATTTACAAACTCAGTGCAAAAACTCTTTTGAAACATATACACTGCTGATACTCGGAAATGAATTAAAAATGGTTAATAAAAACAATCAGAATAATACATTAGATGGTATATTTTTCGTTTTAATTCTAATTGCCGCCACTAAAAAACTAGCCACATGGAAAGTAATGCGGGTGCTACACAACATCTGAAGGTGGGTGAGAGCAGGTCTGACTTGGATAAAGCCAGCCTCTTTCAGAATTGGTAGCAAATATTTTTTCCTTATCCCCGCATAGAACCTGCAGAACATGATGAAATGCATGGTGTCTTGAGGCGTAAAGTTATCGCAATTACAAGGCGAGCCATTTTCTGGTTTGCACCACGATTGATAACTACCCAAGGAATAATGTATCAGATTGAATCTGAATTTAGTCAGTAGGACTCTATGGAAGGGTTTGGTTACGGTCTTAAGATATGGCTTGAGTGCGGGAGAGATTGTTAGCATATAATGCCGTCTAACTGAGGGTTTCAGAAATTCCAGCTCCTCGCGGGCCAATCTAAGCCTGTCTAAAAAGTGTAACTTAGTCCAATTAAAGTCCTCCCTTCTGATACAATAAAGCGTTAAAAAGAGCTCCAGGTGTCCTAACTGACCAAATGAATATCTCAGGTATTCAAGCCAAGGTATTTTTTTTGCGTGATCCAATACCATGACATTTTTCAGAATAGCATGGTTCAAAGTTATTTCTGAGTTGAGCCATGTTTTTAGGCAGAAAATTAATGGGGCTAATTTCAGCTTATCTGAAACATAATCCAAGCCCACCTCGGAATGGATTGAGAAAGTGGGGGTGGGCTAGGGAACAGACAAGAGGTATCTTAAAAACCTGTTCTCAACTCTTTGAATCTTATCAAGTGGAACATAGCCCCAAACAGAAGCGCCATATGTGGCAATTGGCATACATTTTGAATTATAAACTTTGAGAAGAGCCTCCATAGGCCTAGCCCCCAACCTTTTTGAAAAGCCTATGAGAGCTGACGTGGATCTTGCCACGGAAATACTTTTAGCCTTAATTTGGGGGGCCCATGTCCCCTTCTCGTCGAAGAGAACAACTAGGTAAGAAAATGCTGCCACCCTGGAAACCACCTCACCCTTGCAAATAAAGGTTATAAATTTACACTTATGTCTATGATGGCCAACCACCATTGAGTGGGATTTTTTCGCATTTATCTTTAGGTCCAGACGATCCATAAAGATCCCAAATAGGTCCAACAATCTCTGGAGTCCCACCCCGGTGCGGGCTAATAAGACTGCATCGTCCGCGTATAGGAGAGCCGGTATAACCGCATCTCCTACACGCCGCACGTCCACCCCTGGTGCATCTCAAAAGTTACCTAATCCATTAATATAGATGGTAAAAAGGAGGGGGCTAGGATGCAGCCCTGTCGCACCCCTGCTCCGATTTAAAGCGGTTCGTACACCTGCCCTCCTTTGTGACCCTGACCTTTGCAAATAATTCCTGGTGGAGGGACGCCATAAAGTTAACCAGGGGGGGGTCGATCCCTATCTCCAAGAGGATTGGCCACAGCTTATCTCTGTTCACCATATCAAAAGCCGAGGAGAGGTCCATAAAGGCCAAGTATAGCGACCCCTCCTTAGCTACTGTATATTTGGAAATTAAAAGGTGCAGATTTGAACACTGATCCAGGGTACCTCTTTTTTCTCTGAACCTATATTGTAGGTTTGACAGAACCCCACTACTCTCAATATTGTCCCTTAGTTTGTACAATAAGACTCTGCCTAGTATCTTAATCGCAGAGTCTAACAGGGAAATGGGTCTGTAACAAGCTGGGTCGTCACGCTGCCCTTTTTTGAAAATCGGCACAATGATTGAGGTGGCCCATGTGGCAGGGAAGATATTACCATTAGCCGCATAGAAGACATTTGTAAGCACCTTGGCCCACAGTTTGGGTGAGTGTCTATAAAGGTCTGAGGGGACGCCATCCGGCCCAGGGGCCTTGTTTTTTGAGGTCTCAGTGATTGCTCTCTCTACTTCATCGCAGTCAAAATGTAGGGGGGCTGACTCAGGAACCAACAACGGACTTCTTAAGGCGCCAGACTCTGATTCTCCATAAACTTCTCTAAAATGACAAAGCCATTTGTCATCAGAGATTACACAGTCCATGACTGTGTTATCTGAATCTGAGAAAAAAGGCTGGTTAATTGTCGCCCAGAACTGGTAGCTGTCACGCAAAACATCGATTGACAGTAATTTGTCCCATGCATCCTTTTTTATGGCGCATTGCCTTCTGTTAATCATTTGCTTATACGTCTTCCTCCTCTCAGTGATGGCAACCTTATCTCTTGGGATGGTTTTCAGAGCTTGTAATAAGTCCCTATGTGCTTTTGTACAATTAGAATCAAACCATTTGTGGGGGTAGTTGCCTCCTTCGCAAGATTTAATCGTCAAATCGTGCGAGATTTGTGCACATATTGACTCAAAAGCGCCCATGATTGCATCGTTAGGAGCATTACGGTCCTGTATTGTTGTTTTGGTCCTGGCAAAGTGCCATATTGCCTTCAATTTTAGGGAGTAGTTCCTTTAAAAAGTTATCCGGTACAACCTTTGCCCACTTGAGCCTTCTCCCTTGGTCCTTTGGAAGAATGGCAAGCTCGTTTTGGGGAGGACTGGTCCTGATCCCTATGGGGTTGCACCACCGCAGCGCGAGCAGGACCGGGTTATGGTCACTGTATATCGACATAATTACTTTATAAGTCACAACCCTTCGTAAAATGCCAGGGGTCACAAAAATATAATCTAGCAAACCTCAATAATATCCTGTGAGGCCCAGGAAGGCCCTCATTTCAGTCTGTATTTTAGGGGGTTGAAAGGCCATGATAGTTCCAATCTTTTTTCGTATTATTTTATTTTTTATTGCCATTTCCAATACAGTCATCACAATTTCAAAATTCCATGTCAATCCACGTTGCAGGATGGTAGAAGCATTTTCACATTTCAATTAGCATATCATGTCAGTATCTAACCACACATATCCCACACACATTTAGTACATATAGAGTCAGTAGTATAAAGTTGTAATTCAAAAGATGACCTTTTAGTCTAAGTCTCTTCCTTGGGGTTTCCGGGGAAGCTCAAGCAGTACATTGGTTTACCCATGCTGACACAAGGGTTTACATGGTAGGATCAGTTGTATGGTTACCAGCATTCCCAAAGGTGCGAGAATGGAGCAGTAAATAGGACTTTAGGGGCTCCCATATATCTCTAGGCCTGGAGGTTGACTGTGGTAATTTTGAGTATATAGACATTTGTTTCTGGCAGTATATTAAATTATTAAGCTAATCTTTAAATTTGGGAGCCTCCCACGTCCCCACATATATGCAACCTTACGTTTGGTGAGTAACAAACCCAGCGAGACAAATCTCCTGACATCTCAACATTTTCCGTGCATCCCAACAATGCCACAAGTGGGGTAAGTTGTGTCTCTGTTCCCGTCATTTGTGTTAAGGCTGCACTTATCTTTTACCAGTAATCTTTAATTGAGTTGCAAGCCCATGCCAAATGGAGAAAGTCAGCATATTCTACCCGGCACCCGTCAAAGTTGGCATTCGCTCACAATCCGATAACCTTGCTGGAGTGTAGTAGACACGATGTAAGAATTTATAATGGATAATACGCAAGCGACTACTAGCCGTTATATTTCCTGTCCGTTGGCAGCAGTAGGTTCATTGTGTATTACTGAGGGGAGTCCCCAGTTTCGCCTACCATCCTGATTTGGACCCACCCACCAACCCAGCTAGTTCTGTCCGGGTGCAGCGATATAGCTGTGAGACTACATGCAAAGGGTTAGAGGTCTGCAGCAGCGTATGCAGGGGGCAAGCATCGGGGGCTCACTCGGGAAATCAGGAGTGGCTGTCTTGATATCGTGTCTCACTCAAATGAAGCGAAACGGCTCCATTGGGGTTGGAGCATTTTTTTCAAAGAATTCCTCTGTTTCGGAGGTTGCCTTCCTTATAAAGGTCCCCCAGGTGTGCAGGCCGAATCTGTGAAGCATCTGGCGGCAGATTCCTTCTTGTGTCACTGGAACAAGGGTGTGGTGGGAAAGCTGCAGCAGCTGGAAATAAAGCATAGGTGTTCGGAGCTGCCTGGCTAGCTCCTGCCATGCTGCTGTATTGAAGGACAGTGCTATGTTCAGTTTCGTGCTCTGAGAGCATGTCCCTAGATAAGCAACAGCTGGGATTGGTGTACTAAATGCCTGGTCATTCGCCAAGGAGTGAATATAAGGGGAAGGGTGAAATCAGTAGGTCTCAAAGTGTGCTTGGGCACATAAGAAATATATATCCAAATCCAGGGCTTTAAACGCCCCTTTCGAGAATCGGTGTACCAATATATCCCATTGCAGTCTTGGTTGCTTTCCTCCCCAGGCCAAGCAAATTAGTTGAGTTCTCATAGATGTAAAGAACTGTCGGCCAGGGAAATAGGGAATATGGAGGACGAGATATATTAGCTTAGGCAATATTGTCATCTTCATCAATGAGATGCGGCAGGCTATGGATAAAGGCACAGAAATCCATCAGAAAATGGAATACGTTACTGCATTAAGTGTACTGCCGCAGTTAGCATACATTAGTTCATCACTGTCCCTAGAGATGACTGTTCCCAAGTATTTGATCTCTGAGTCGCACCATTTCAGTGGATAATCTGAGATATATTGAGCGGTGTTAGGGGTGAGAGGGAAGAACTGGGACTTTTCCCAGGGGATCATTATTCCGGAAACCCCTTCCGAAATGTATGAATTCCCGAAGTATGGGGTTAAGAATGACCTGGGGTCCCTGATGTAGAATATAATGTCATCAGCGTAAAGAGACACCAATACATGCCTGGTAGGGTACCGGAGTGCATATTACTGATGGTGCTGTCTGAGCTTAGCTGCTAGTATTTCTATCACTAAGGCAAACAAGAGGAGCGATAGCGAGCACCCCGTCTGGGTCCACAGGAAATGGCGAACGGATGAGAGCATGTACCATTTATGGGACTATGTGCTTGTAGCTGGTGGTATAACTTTACCCAGGATAGAAACATGAGGGGGAGAACCCATGCGCCCCATCACCGTTGTGAGGAAGTCTATTCCAGGGAATCAAATGCTTCGGTGTTTGTATAAAGCCAGATTGATCTGACAGCACCAGAGATTCCATTAGAAGTCTGAGCCCATTTGCCAAAAGCTTAGCCAGAACTTTTGTGTCGCTGTAAATCAGGGACAAAAGTCTGTATGATTCACAGGCACTGGCAGGTTTACCCGGTTTTAAATGGGAAATAATTAAAGCTTCAAGCATGGAGGGTGGGAGAACTCCCAACTCCCAAGCGTCCTCGTAGAGGGTTTTTAGAAAGGGTACCAAACTATCAGCGTACGTTTTATAAAATTCAGCCGGTAGGCCACCTGGGCCAGGGGCTCATCCCAACCGTAGCTGCATGATCGCAGTTTGAATTTTGTCTTCTTCAAAGGCTTCTGAGAGGATTTCCCTCTGAGCAGTACTGATCCACCCCAGCGCTACATTTTCCAGGTATGCATCTATGTCTGGGGGTTGAGACCTACAAGTGGCATATAGAGAAGAATAAAAGGAAAAGAAGGTACAGAGGATGTCCCCAGTACGTCGTTGGGGATGTCCACAGGAATCTTTGATCTCCAGAATATAATTTGAGGACCAGGGTTTGCAGGTCATTTTGGCAAGTGCCCTTCCGGGACATTCACTTTCCAGCATACCGTCTGGCCTGATGGTATTTACTTTGGAACAAACATTCCTGTTCAGCTGAGTTTTGGTACTCAGTGAGTGTCCCTGATTTTAGTGCGTGGATCAGTCCTTTGAGAATGATGTCGTTGTGATTCCAGATTTTTTTTAGCTCGGTTTCCAATTTTCCCAGTCTTACGTAAATCGCGTAATATACCTCCACTTTGAGCAATGGAGAGGACTCAAATAATAGCTTTAAAGGCCTCCTACACTGTAGCCAACCTTGGGACATATTCATCATTGCGTCGGAAGAAATCCTGGATTTCCTGTCGAAGTTCCCACCTGAAAGGAGTATCTAACTGCGCATTTCGGGGAATGGGGCGAGTCTATAATTTTGCCGATTTACAAGAAGGGAGATAGAGGAGAGGCCAAGAACTACCGCCCTATCTCCCTTCTTGATTCATCGTTACAAATTATGAGCAGGGTCCTTTTACTACGATTGGAAGAGTGGGCTGAGGCTAATGGTATCCTTGCGGACTCCCAATTCGGATTCCGCAAGGGCCTGGGCACTATCGAGCAGTGTATTAATTTAGACCTAATTATTGGCAAATACACCAAAGCCAAACAGGGCTCTTTATTTCTCTGCTTCGCTGATCTTTCCAGTGCTTTTGACCTGGTGGATCATGCTTTATTGTGGTCTACATTGCTCGAATTGGGAGCCCCTGCTGCTATTATTCATTTCCTCGCCAGATTATATAATAAGTTGTCAGCACAGATTCGTTTTGGCCAAGCGGGGGAATGTACCAAGAAGATTAAGGTCAAATCAGGAATCAGGCAAGGCTGTGTTTTAGCCCCGTTACTTTTTTCCCTTTTTATAAATGCTCTGGACTCTGATCTGAAGAAGGTTCAAGCTGATGCTCCCCAAGTAGAGGGCCAAGCGATCCCGGTACTGCTGTTTGCAGACGATACTGTTTTACTTTCCAGAACACGAGTAGGTCTGCAGAGATTAATGAATTGTTTTTTTGATTTTATAAAGGGGAGGAAACTCAAAATGAATAATTCCAAAACTTTCATTATGGCATGCGGGAAAAAGGTGAAAAAGTTGACACCATTCCAGTTTAAGGATCACATAATCGAAGTGGTGGATCAATTCTGCTACCTAGGAGTAACTTTTAGTAGCAGTGGTACATGGGCCCCAGAGATCCTTAATATTAAGGTTAAGATGGGTAAGGGGGCCTCAGGGTTTTTTAGATTTGCTTCTAAACTTGGCAGTCGCCGCCCACTAGATATGTTAAATGTTTACCGACATAGATGTGCGTCTGTGGCACTCTATGGTTCGGGTGTCTGGGGACACTGCCAACATGGCGACCTGCAAGTTGCTGAAAATGTCTTCTTAAAGAGGCTTCTTTTTCTTCCAACGTCGGCCTCAAATGAGCTGGTTCACAATGAGGTGGGGTTGGAATACCTGACGGATTTAATAGGACTGAGGTCCCTTATGGCCTGGAGGTCCATTTGGGCCAAGGACGAAACAGGATTCACTAGGAGAATAATAAAAGACTGCCTCGGCCTGGATACATCTAGTCAGATCCCCTGGCTCAAATATGTCCTGACCTCATATAAAGATGTGTTTGATCTGGATGTTTCCGTGGACCCAGCAAGTGCCACTAACATCGCAAAACAGGAGCTCAAACTGTTTTTTTGGGGGGGAAAAGCTAAACTGCGTAGAGAAGCCAGTAGCCAGTTTAACTCACAGTTATTTTATAATTCCTACAACTTGGCTGGTTATGGCTTTTCTAAGTACCTAAAAGTAATTACTAAGCATTCTCACCAGTATGTTCTTACCAGGCTGAGACTAGGGATTGCCCATAATCTGGTGGCCTTCCCCGTGATGAAAAAACATACGTCATCACCCTGTCCATGTGACGGAGTCTCCAAACAGAGCACATTGCACTTTCTGCTAATTTGCCCCTTGTATTTGCACTTCCGTATTATTTATCTTAAACCCCTTTTTATGAAATATTCTGTGTCCACTGTTACAACTGCTATGAGACTTTTATTTGCACTTGATGTTCCGGATATCTGCTTTTATACTGCGACTTTTATTCTAAAATCTGTGTCAGCTAGGAAAAGCATGGAAATTATGACCTAACTGTGAATATTCCCTTTCCTGCATAAATTGCTGTTATGCTGAGGTTATCCTTTCCCTTGTGTGATTATATTGAATCCTGTATTTTATTTTTAAATAGTTTTAACAATTTCCCGGAGATGTCTAATATTTTATGTGCTTTTATGATCATCTTGAATGATCGAATAAAGTTTTCAAATCGAAAATCGCCTCATGGTTCTTCAACAGCATTGTCATCAGTGCGGGGCAGGTATGTTCCTAGAATCATGTTTAAAAACTACCACCTTTAATAAATGCATAACTAAACCGTGAAGTGGTAGCACACTGTCATTTGCAATCAGCAGATTTTAATTAAAAGTTGCCACAAAAATTCCTACTGACGTGGTATTACTGATAAAATTATAGTGTGCACAAACAATGTCTGGAAATCAAATTTCTGCAGATATGTGTCATTTGAACATCACCAAGTAAATTGTTCTGAATTGTTTCTTATTTACAAAAAAAAATGCTTTTATAATTCTGGATATATTTTGAAATATGTGTACTATCCACTTACAGGCTTACTTTAAATGTTATGTTAGGGGAAAAAAAACTTTAATCTTCAGACAGCTCACTTGACAAAAAACCCTAACTGTAGTAAGAGAAAGAAAAATAAACTCAATTTTCCAAGCAGCAATTGGTAAAAAGACAAACTGACATTTTACCTCTTTCCTTCAACAGACTGCAAAAGTTTCAAAATAAAAACAATATTTAATTGCACCTTTATTGCTCATTCACTTTCTGAATGAACCAGAACAAACTAATAGGTTTTAAAAATAGCTTGACCTGATAACATCTGTCTCGACATAGCAAGGGGGCGAGTAGATTTTTCAAGTCTGGTATAGTGATGTGTTTGGGGGTGAGAGCGGTCTAAGCTTGATTCTAGTGTACGATTTAGGTCCCCTCCCCAAATAACATGAGTGGAGCCAATGTTCACCATCAGTCCCAATAAGCGGATAAATAAATCTGCGTCATCAGTGTTATGTAAGTGACAGTTGACAAGTGTTACTGATTGGGCCGCCAACCTACCCCACATTGTGCAGTATCAGCCTTGGGGATCCTGCAAGGACCCCTGCGCTACGTAAGGGGTGTTCTTTCTCATTATTATGGCAGTGCCTCTCGCATATGTGAAATATGAAGAAAAGCTACTATGGGATGCCCATCGGGTGGAGTATGTTTTGTGAGTAGTAGGATTTATGTGCATCTCCTGGAGCATGGCAACATGTACTTTATGCCTAACGAAGTAGGCAAGGATATGCCTGCGCTTCCGGAGGTCTGGCAGGCCCCTTATATGCCATGTCAGGAAGTTATATTCTAGATGTTTTAGGTTATCTTGCATCTGCGATCATCTGTGGTGTCTAGGTAACCAGCGAACTCTCTGAATACAATCATCGGTGGATGATGCATGGTGCCAGACATTTTATACAGTGTGAAATGATTAACATAATTCAATAACTCCCTACCAGTCTCTCACCCCTCCCACAGCAGTGACCCAATGTCACCGGAGACAGTTATCCATCCCCCCGAGCCACCCCAACGTGGGTGGTGTGCCCCTTAACTCGAATACTGAGGGCAGTAAAAGAGTGCAAAATGAGAGAGAAGACACAGGAGAGAGGGGAAGTGGGAGAGAAGGGAAAAAGAGGGGATAAGTGCTGTGGTGGCCAGTGCAGCATAGACAAGCCATATAGAAGGGGGAGGGGAAGAGAGGGAGGAGGAAGGCGCATAGAAGAAAAGATACAAAAGAATAGCTACATTTAGCAGGTCCTAACAGGGATATCCTTCCGGGGTATTGCCTGAGGGCGAGACCGGTTCTCCTCGAGTTAACACAGGCGTTCAAGACATCCGCTGGTGTGGTCCCGAATAAGCAACTAAAGTTATATCAGTCTTTTCTGCGCTGTTACAGTATTCCCTTGTCTCCACTACAGTGCAAAAGTGGCGAGGTCCAGCACAAACAACAAAAGAATATAATTAAATCCTTAAATTGCAACAGAGCACCAACTAATGATTATGAAGACGTTTGGCCCATCGGGTAAGAGGCTATCGTTAAGATTCCATGACCAGTAGTGAGGTGGGTGAGTCTCTTATCCAGGTTCCGACGCAGGAGATGGTCTGTTTCCAGGTGATGCTCGTGTAGCTCGAGGCGAGTTGCAGGACACTCATTTGAGAAATTCCGAGACCTGCTGTGGGTCGACAAAAAAATGTTGCTTCCCCTGGTGTGTGAATCTAAGCTTAGCCGGGTATAACATGGTGTATGTAATGTTGAACAACAAAAACAACTGTTTGAAAGAGGGTCTCAGGGCAAATTTATAGACCACAAAATAGACATAACCCCCAAAGAAATGCACTTATAACAACAACCAAATGTCTATGGGTCTGTGGGGACAACTTGAAAATCCTGTTCAAGATACAACCAAATAGTTAGAAGATGATGTGTACCCGTGTATACTAAAGGCACAACATGGTATCACCAGGGTATAAAAAGTACCCATCAGTTCCCAAACGGTACCGCCCTTGTCATCATATGGGTTCTCCCTACACCAAGGAGAGCATGCTTGCAAACACTAGATGTTATAAGTGGTTGCCGCCAAACTATTGAGAATGGTAATTAAGGAATGGGAAGTACCAAGACCAAGGTGTGTTAGGGTAACTGATATGCAGTGCGTGGATAAGTGAGAGTGTGGTAATAGTGAGTGTGCTTTATCCTCCTACCGAATAGGTAAGCGGATTCATATGCTAATAAGGGGATAATGTTAATATCCCGGTATGATAAACAAGTAAGCAAAAAAGAGCATGCCTAGCTACTTTTAGATGCACTCATTATTGTTGACATCTTTATTCTTTGTTTTTCCTTATGTCCTGTTCTGGGTATGACTAATCTTCTGGTCAGAACATGCAGTTTCTTGGAAGAGGATTTTCCATGACCTAGATTACCAGGTGATATGGTTACTAGTTTGTATGTATCATATTTTTCCTCACTCTTGCAGTAGCGAATCCATGGTCCTGATGAAAGCAGTGGACAACAAATATCCACGCATGCTGAAACATGTTGACCCATGATCTAAAAAAGCAGTTATTTGGTGAATCTGCTAAAGTTTTGCACTGTTTTTAAAACTTGGAAGTTTTGAGAGACATAAATAAAAATTCTTTCCTCTCTGCTCTGCAATTTTATACACTCACTATTTCCACACTCTCACTTATCTACGCACTGCATATCAGTTACCCTAACACACCTTGGTCTTGGTACTTCCCATTCTGTAAGTAAAAAACTTTATTGTTTGATTAATTAAAATCATTACAATCATCCGTTTGTAGCATCACAGAATATTAAAAGTAGCATTCATTTGAGGTTATAAAAAAAAACGATATAAAATTAATTCACATGATTTTAGCAACTTATTAGTCATGTTAAAAAAGGAAACTTGGGAGCCATTATTGTCCCGTATGAGTTAGCGTCTACTAAAAAATGAACACAAGGCGACAGCCAGAATTATGAAGATACATAGTTGGCACTGCTTAAAACACCAATCTGTCGAAACAGTAAGAACACTACGTATGATGACTTAATTATCCCGAGACGCATAGTGTCCGTAAATTGTCTATATAAAGAAAGAATGCAGCCTCGAGCGGCTGCTATTTCACGGTACATAGGGGTAGAGCGTTGACCATTGTTTACTTGTTGGCATTTCCGGTTGAAAATCTTATTGCTGCTCTTGTCATGAACTTGGTAAACCGAATGTTAAGCATTGGGTTGTCCGGGTTCATTGATGAGAGTATGGCTTGTCTGCATGTACGTATGCCCAGTTAGTTCCATTCGCTTTTTAACATGGACTTCCGGTCGTCGAGAAGTACTGGACAGTGACATGCCACATGCTCGATTGATTCCTTGTCACTACCACACCCCCTGCACGCTACCTCGGTATTTGCACGTTTCCAACTTGGCAGATGGTACAAGAATGGCCATTTGCCCATTCTGAGGGCCATGAATCTTTTTTTCCATAACACGGAGTAGGTGCATGACAGGTAAAGGGGCCATGACCCCTGGCTTAAACCATGGAATGATTGTCCAGGCGTGCTTACGTTTAGCAAGTTGAGCTCTGTCCGAGTGAAAGGACCAGAGGCGAACATTCCTCTTTATATAGATTTTGAGTGCCTGCTGTGATAGATTTAAATTCCAAATTTCCTCCGAGTCCAGGAGTTTTAATGAATCATGTAAATAGCGCCGGTATGTTCCACCTAGCTGACCAACGGAAATTTCCTGCCACAGGAGGGCCTCCAGGCTTCCTTTTCTTGAACTACGCAGCTTATTGCACAGCCTAATGTATGCTCCTGCCCCTACCGCGTGGTGGTCTTGAAGGCCGAACTCAAGGCGTATTTGAGCAGGGGATGAGGATTTCGGCAGGTTCAACGCTTGTTTGAATATTCTTGTTGTTATTTTATTCACGAGACTGTTGTCCTTCCCTTGCATGATCTCGTGGCCGTAGGTAAGAAAGCCAGTGATTTTTTGCCTTCATGACAGTTATGAGAGGGGTCAGGGATGGCCAAGAGAGTTGTCTGGCAAGTGTCTTGAATGCAACCTGGATAGACAGAGCTTTGGCTTCTACCTCATCTCTATGTTTAGAGAAGGAGCCCCTTCTTTCCATGTGGACCCCCAGGTACTTATAAGTGTTCGCTTTTTCTACCTTCTTACCATTGTATAACCAACCGCCGCCTCTGTATTTCCTTGACCCAAAAGTGATTGCCCTTGTCTTCGTTAGATTCAGTTCTAATTTGTTTCTGATGGTGTAAAGGGACAATTGATCAAGGAATCTTTGTAAGCCAACCCTGGTGTGGCTCAGCAGAACCAGGTCGTCTGCATACAATAGATTACTAATCCCAGCGAGTTTTGGTGGATGAGAGTTAACCTCATCGAGTGACTGACAGATCAGAAATGAAGAGGTTGAAAAGAAGAGGCGCTAACACGCAGCCTTGTTTCACTCCGCGTGATGTTAATACTTTCCTTGATGTGTGTGATCCGTCCCCAAGTTTTATGCGGATCCAGGTATTGGTGTGGAGCGCAATTATGGCTCGTAGCAGTGTTGGAGGAATCCCCCATTTCCGTAGTTTGAGCCATAATAGGCTTCGAGGCACACGATCGAAGGCGGCCTTAAAGTCCACGAAACAGGCATGCATGAACATTTTGGAGGCAACCGTTTTGTCCATCAGGATCGATATTGCGAGTAAGTTGGTTATTGTGCCTGATTTTTGCACGAATCCTGTCTGGTTAAAAGGTATTCGTTTTTTTTTTGTTGCCCAGGATGCCAGGTCGTGAAGGAGCAGTTTGGCGTAGTATTTCGATTCTACATCCAATAGGTTGATCATACTGTAGTTTTTTGGGTTTGATCTCTTACCTCCCTTGAAAATTGGATGTATAATGGCGCCGCGCCATGATTCGGGTAGTTCGGAATTAGACCAGCAGTGGGAAAAAAGGGGTGCCAGTTGTTGGGCCCAGAATTCCGTGTCTTGCTTAAACAGCGAATGTGGTAGGCCATTCGGCCCTGGGGCTCCGTCAGCGCGACCCTCTGTTATAGCTCGGGCTGTTTTGTCCCTCTTAATTCTCGGATTTGTAAATGCGTTGTCCGATAGTTCTAAAATCTGAAACGAGGATTTAGTGTTGAATGCCTGTGGAGTTCTTGAGTTACGTTCAACTAATTTGTTTGATTGAACCGCATCTGTATTGTCCAGCGCTCGGTAGCGATTGAGTTGTTGAGCCGTTGCCAGTAAGTTGACGAGTGAGCCGGCTTTTTTCTCTTGCTCTTCATAGTGCACTGTTAAATAAAGTACCCATTCGGCTTCAGAGAGGTTGGCGCTGCTTAGTCCTCCTTGCTTGTGTATTTTGGAATTGAGGATTGACCAGAAAGCTTTTGGATTATGACTTTTGTTCGCGTGCAACAATTTTTCCCAGAACTGTTCAGACCGTTTATTTTTTTCGTGAAATATTGCCTGTCGAAGTGCTTTCTGGGCGGCTTTGTACTTATTAAATTTATGGGCTTCCCCGGGGTACCTACGGACTTGTCGTAGCGTGCTATTACGTTTTGATTTTAGTTCCTTGATTTCATCTGTTGTTGTTGCTAGATTGCGTTTTGTGGTGTTTCCCGAGGTGCGGGGAAATTTTTTAAGCAGTTCCTTGGAGAAGTGAGCGCATGCCATAACTGGTGGTAATTCGTTAGTGATCCCTTGATTTTGCAGGTCTCTACATTTAGTCATTATTGCCGGTATTATTGGATCTGACCATTTCAGCCTTTTGGGGTTTTCAGAGTGGTCTCCTCTTGAAGTTTAGCTGATTGTGGCGTGATATGCTGGATTAAATGACATTGTGATCACTTGGGGACGATGGTCACTGTCACCTCGAGCGGCGATGGTATAATTCTCGATCAGGGGGAGGATTCCCTTGTTGCAAACTGTGTAGTCTAGGAAGGAGTGGATGCGCCCGTTTGACCTTGTCCAGTTGGGTGGATTGTCCTTAGGGAAGCGACCATTCAAGACCTTAATTACCATTCTCAATGGTTTGGCGGCAACCACTTATAACATCTAGTGTTTGCAAGCATGCTCTCCTTGGTTTTGGGAGAACCCATATGATGACAAGGGCGGTACCGTTTGGGAACTGATGGGTACTTTTTATACCCTGGTGATACCATGTTGTGCCTTTAGTATACACGGGTACACATCATCTTCTAACTATTTGGTTGTATCTTGAACAGGATTTTCAAGTTGCACCCACAGACCAATAGACATTTGGTTGTTGCTATAAGTATGTAATTTTGGCCTGCTAGAGTTTTCTCTTGACTTGGAGGAATTTCCTTCGGGCCTCCTGGACGCCACTGTAAAGTCCGGATGAAAAACTGTTGCTTCCTTCAAAAGAGAGTGTATGTTGCTCCCTGGCCATATGGATGGCTGTGTCTCAGTCATGGTAGTTTAAGAGTCTGGCCACTATGGGTCTGGAGGTAGTCCAGGGGGAGGATGTGCTGCAAGTGATCAATGTGCCCTCCCCACCAGTAGCGGGTAGAAAGCATCCTTCTCAAAGGTAGAGGGGAGTAGACACTGCACATATTCCTCCATTTTCCCCAGTATTTGTGGTTTCTGAAATCCCCATTATTCTTAAGTTGTTTCTCCTGGATTTCGCCTATAAATCTTAATTCTTAGTCGCAATAATTCTTAGCAGGCGCTCCCTGTTGCAGATTTGATCTTCCTTCTGCGTGGAGGAATCTTCTAGAACGGACATTCTGCGCTCAGCTTCCCCCAATTGCTCATCATGTTTGTCTCGGTTTTGTGCTATGAAGTCCATGTGAGTGCACATAGAGTCCATTTTATACTCTATTGAGGTGAGGCTCTGTTTAGTTGTTAAGAGGAGCGACTTCACGTCATCTTATCCACTTGTTTGTTCTTTCCCTGCCCCCATCGCCATAGTGCAGCTATCTTCTTGACTGTGACTCCGAACAGATTTGCGGTGTTCAAACAGAAATTTCGATTGTTTCCCCTCTGTTCTGGCCATCTCTAGAAGGCTGTTGTAGTACTGAAAATTCTGGACTCGAGAATTAAACTTCGTCGTAGCATGACGAATTTGATATCAAAAGACCGAGAATGGCTAGTACACTATGTACAAACATTTTCGTCAATTTCGAGTGACGATTTCACCTCGAAATCGTCATTCTCGTTCTGAACCCTTGGCTTCCATTTTAGGTACAGCAGCCATTTTGTGAGTTGCCCTTTACATAGGCTTATAATACAGCTAAATTCGATTCCAAAGGACACGTACGCCTTGATTGACTTTTCTCTGACCTGGGCAAGTTGGAACCATTTGTATTTGTATTTGTATTTTAGACTTGTAGAGCGCCTTATCACCCCGGGGTCTCTAAGCGCTTGACAGGCGAGTGAATACTGGCAGGGGGAAAACAGACTAGATATTACCCCATGCCTCTTGGAAAAGCACGGTTTTTAGCTTTTTCCTAAAAGGCAGGAGTCTGGTTTCTTTGCGCAGATTTTCAGGCAGTTGGTTCCAGGCTTTAGGCATTGTGTGGGAAAATGTCCGACCACCGATAGTGGATCGTTTGATCCTAGGACAGATCAATAGAGCGGCGTTGGCTGAGCGTAAGTTCCTGTTGGGGGCATATGGGACAAGGCGTTTTTTGATGTATTTCGGGGCTTGCCCATATAAGGCTTTCTGCGTAATGCATAGGCCTTTGAACTTGGCTCGTTGATTTACTGGCAACCAGTGTAGCTCCCGAAGAAGAGGGGTTGCTGGTGTCCTTCTTGGTTTGTTGTAAATAAGTCTGGCCGCGTCATTCATGACGATCTGAAGTCTCTTGGTGAGTTTTTTCGGGATGCCGAAATACATGGCATTGCCATAATCCAATCGGGCCAGAATTAAGGCTGACACTGCTCTTCTGAGGGTGTCTGCCTTTAAAATGGGAGCTAGCTTGCGCAGTTGTCTCAGGAGGCCGACACAGGTGCCCACCACCGCCGAGACCTGGGCTGACATAGTGAGATTTGTGTCGATGATTATGCCCAGGCTTTTTACTGCTGTTGCCGGTATTGGGGGGTTACCTAATTCTGAGGGCCAAAGGAGGTCGCACCAGGGGCTAGATGAAGTTGTGATAGGAAGAACCTCCGTCTTATCCGGGTTGATTTTTAAAAAGTTTGCCGTCATCCAATTGATGGTAAATTTTAGAATATTCTTCAGTTTTTGATCAGCCATAGGGGAATTGCCTATCTGAATGATGATCTGGGTGTCGTCAGCATAATTATATATATTACAGTCCATCTGATTCAGTGATGAAATGAGGGGCTGCAGATACGTGTTAAACATCAAGGGGGACAAGGCAGAGCCCTGCGGGACGCCGCATGTAATTTTAGCAGCCTCTGACACCAGGTCATTCAGATGTACTTTCTGGACCCGTCCACCAAGGAACGAGGTCAGCCAGGCGTGGGCCGTGCCCTTGATGCCAAACTCCCCCAACCGCGACAGAAGGAGGTCATGATTGACCGTATCGAATGCCGCGGAGAGGTCGAGTAGCACCAGGGCACAGGGATCTTTATTATCTGTTTTAAGGCGTAGGTCATCTAGCACTGATAGCATGACTAGTTCCGTGCTGTTGTGGGCTCTAAACCCAGCTTGGTTGGGTTCGAGTAGTGCATTACTCTCGAGGTGGTGCGAGAGGGTAGACAGCACGTGATGTTCCAGTATTTTAGCTTAAAAAGGCAGTTGAGATATGGGCCTGTAATTCTTTAGAATCTTGGTGTCGGCACCGACCTTTTTTAGCAGGGGGATCAGTCTCGCCTCTTTAAGAGTAGAGGGGACTAGTCCCGAGGTAAGGGAACTATTTAGGAGTGATAAAATATCCTCCTCCAGCCCTGGCCATGCTTGTTTAAATATCTGCGGGGGGCAAGGGTCCGCCGGAGAACCTGATTTAACTTGGTTCATCACTTTTGTCAGAGAGTCCTTGGTGAATAGGGGTAGGGAGGTTAAAGGCTCAGTGATTGTGGGTGGGACAGGTATCGGAGTTACCGGGCAGTCAAATCTGGGGGTGCTTTCGATTTCTATCAGAAGGTCGGATATCTTTGAGGTAAAGAAGGATTGAAATTTATGGCAATCTTCTTGCGTAAAAGAGGGCGGTAGTTCCTTCTTTTTCCTCAGTTCAGTGAGAACTTGGAAAATTTCCTTCTGGGGGTTAGGTGCTGTGGCAATTCTGCTCTCGTAGAACTCACTTTTTCTAGTTCTGATGGCTTGTTTATACAAGGCGAGCTTTTCCTTATATAGAGTTTGGCAGTTAAGATCATACCCCTTTCGCCAGGCTCTCTCGCACTGTCGCAGGGCACGTTTTAGGAGTCTCAAATCGTCATTGAACCAGGGGGCGCCTTTGCCCTTTTTCCCTGATTTTTATCTTACGTGCGGGGGCAACCACCTCTATTGCAGATTCCAATTTTTGCGATAGCTTTTGACTAGCCTTCTCTAGGTCATCTTCAGGTAGTCTGTCTAAGTGGGAAGGTTGCTGTAAAGTTGATAGCAAAATATCCGGATTAATGCAGTTCCATCTTCTCACTACCCGCCATTTGTCGGATGAGATGTTTTCTTGTTTCGGAAAAGCTAAGATACCCTGTAAAAGGTAGTGATCTGACCAAATGCAAGGCAAGGAAGTGACTGGGCACAGGGCAGGAACAGAAGTCCATATCAGGTCCAAAGTATGGCCCTTCAAGTGTGTTGGGCCTGTCACAATCTGGGTTAATTCTAGTGCGGTCATTGCGTCTTCGAGCTGTTTGGACGTGATGTCTCTAATGGGCTCGGATGAAAACACTGATAACAACAGCCGACGAGGCTCCACCAGCAGTGACTCTAGTGGAGGATATAATCCCAGGAACAACCGGGCCCCACAACATCCCAACTGGCAACCAGGATACCATCAAGGACCAGTGTTTCATGGCCCTCCCCACATGGCACCTCCATGGCAATACCCCTTCTACCAACAGGGTCCACCGCAATTTTTCCCTTCAAACCCGCCACCTTTTCAAGGCAGAGGTTGGGGCAGAGGAAGAGGGCGAAAGCGAGGCGGACAGAAAGGGGTCCAGTGGCAAGACCAACCGACACCACAGACCTCGGTAGAAACCAGGAGCACAGCCAGGGGGAGAAGAGTCTGACGGTGAATCTATCGAAAAGAGCTCTGACCCCCGTGGAAAATCAAGTTCTAGAAAAAGGACTGGGCTTTGTCCCCACTCCTATTCCTGATAACTTTCAGGAAATGATTGAGATAAAACAACTTTTCAGGAAGATACGCTTGAGAGCCTTCTTCCAAGACAAAACTGAATCAGACAATCCAGATACGGGTCTACGGAAACCCTCCACCTTCACACCCACAGATGGGATGGTCCCCCCGGAGATTCTGGTTTTTGAGAGAGCGGTCCTTAATAACCTTACTAACAAACCACAATGTAAACAATTCAATAATTTGACTAGAGCGGAGAGACAGGCTTGCCAGGCTCTAGGGAATGACAACACGATCGTCATCAAGCAAGCGGACAAGGGGGGTGCGACAGTCATCCAAGACTATGATGCATATGATCTGGAATGCAGACGCCAACTTTCCAACAGTTCCCACTACAGACCCCTCACCATAGACCCAACCAAACGCTTGACAACCACGATCATGAGTCTCGTGATAGAGGGAGAAACCAATGAATGGCTGTCTAAAAAGGAAGCAGATTTCCTCATCACCACCAAACCAGTCACGCCTTATTTTTATACACTGCCCAAAATCCACAAGGGGGTCACACCAGTACCGGGAAGGCCCATTGTCTCGGGAATAGGATCCCTCCTGGAACCCTTGTCTCAATTTTGTGACGTCTTCCTTCAGCCATTAGTGAAGAAAATTCCTTCCTTCCTCCAGGATACCAGAGATGTCCTACGTCTGATTGAAGATATGGATGGGAGGGAGAATGTCGATTTGATATTGACATTGGACGTAGAAGCCCTCTACATGAACATCCCCCAGCAAGCCACCCTAGAAGCAGTGGAGACTGCTCTGAGATCTGAGGAATGGACATCCCCCACCCCCATCTCTTTCATCATGGCTCTTGCGAATATAGCCCTGACAGAAAATTTCTTCAGGTATGAATCGCAATTATACCATCAGATCCGTGGCACATCCATGGGTTCTACCTTCGCGCCGAGCCTGGCCTGCATATACATGGCTACCTTCAAGGAACACTTCATCTACCCTGCCGCAACTAATCCATTCCTCGAACATCTATCCCTCTGGCGTCGCTACATCGACGACATTTTGATCCTATGGAAGGGGGATCGGACGAGCTGTGAGTCATTTTGCTCTTGGATTAATCTGCAGAACCCGTACCTTAAATTCACGGGTACCATTTCCGCTCTTTCTCTCCCCTTTCTCGACCTTACCATCAGGTTGGATCCCTCAGAGATTACCACCACTCTTTACAGGAAAGAGACCGACAGGAACAGTCTCCTCCCTTACCAGAGCCACCAAACTCAAGCCTTGAGGGATAACCTACCCTTTGGACAATTTCTCCGAATCCGCAGAAATTGTACATCAGTGACTGACTTTGAACGTGAAGCTTCTACCCTTCAACATAAACTCCAGGATAAGGGTTACCCTACCAGACTGCTGAAACAATCAGTTAAAAGAGCACGTAACAACAATAGAGAAGCCCTTTTGGAGACGAATACCAAGCCAATAGATGATGTCATCACGTGCGTCACCACGTACACCAAGAATTCAACCTTCATCAAGAAGATAATCAATTCCCACTGGGGCACTCTGAACTCTGCTGGGCTGGATATTCCACGTCCACGTTTCGCCTTCAAGAGAACTGCTAACCTGAAGGACACCCTGACCCATACTCGACCCAAGAAGTCGAGCATCCACCACGAGAATACACTTTGGGACCTGCCACCTGTGGTCGGTCATTTTAGATGTGGCAACTGCATCGTTTGTTCTCAATCTATACAAAGCAAAGAGATCAAGCTTTCAACATCCTTTACCTGGCACATGAAAAAACCCACCAATTGCAATAGCAGCAGATGTATATACATGCTCATATGTCCTTGTGGGCTTAAGTATATAGGCATGACTATGCGAACTGTGAAAACACGCATAATTGAACATAACAGCAACATTCGCTGTATTAAGACACACACTAGGCTTTACGAACATTGCAAAGAAGCGGGCCACAGAGCAGAAAACATTAAATGGATAGTCTTAGAATGTCACCCTTCCATCCACCAACATGCACTACATAGATTGGAACAGAGGTGGGTGCACCGTCTACAATTAGACACCTGTGGGTTGAATGATTCGATCCCTTGGAATCAACTAGCAAGATGACTCTGCCAATTGACTACCCTAAATCTGCCTGCTCCCGACTGCATAAGAGACTGGTCATCTTTCCCTTATATAATGAGCGTAACAGTGTTACACCAGTCCCACGGGCACAGTGGCATATTTAATTCTTAGGCTACACCAGTCCCATGGGCACAGTGGCATTTTCACTCCTTAGTCTACCCTCGGGTTACTCCATCCCATACGGTCCTGCCACCTACCCCATCATGGCCATCAATCCCTAAGAGAGTACTTGGTTGCCCAGCCACCTGTGGGTCCTGCCAGTGTGGAGTTGCCCCATATAAAATTTGGACGAGCACTTGATACCCCTACCTTGCTTTTCCAGTTCTTCAGACGTCCCCTGACAGGGCCTTTCCTTAGCCTCACACCCCTTGAAGGCCCCACCAACGCCTGGGTTGTCATCTGATAAGACTGTAGCTCCCTCACGTCTCGGGACCCTCCCGGAAGTGGCCTCTGCAATGCCTCACACCACCACCGGGGGTCATTTCACTTATTGAGGTCTTTTCTCCACTGATTAATAATTATAACTTTTTTGCCTTGAGGGTCACTCCGCCAATGGTACTTGATTCACATTACCACGCTGGGGGCTGGGAGTCACGTTACTCCGTTCCAATCCCTGGGCACTGCCATCACCGCTTTTGTAGTTCTAACATTCTATGATTTTTACATTGAACTACAATTCCCATCCACATACTCGAGTGGCCCTTGATTGGCTGCCCAGGTAATCACGTCATGACAGTCACGCCCCCACTGGGACCCGCACGCCCTGTTCTTAATGGCGGCCGTGCTCCAGGATTCCACCGGCTGTCCGCGTGCAGTGACACGCCGTATGTGTGGGGGTAGGTTGTACCGACGCTGTCTCCTCGCCGCTAAGGTAAGCCCTCTGTACCGAGCTACCGATCGCCGCCGGTCCCAGGTGACGGCCTACTTGCAGGGGCCCACGTGGGGCGCCTCGCACCGCCGGGCTGTCAATGGTGTGGACTCCGCTTGTCTGGAGCTGGCACTCGATCCCCCGCTTCTGTGACCCGTAACACCGATGGTCCTACCCTCGACCACCTGTGTACTTCCGGTGTCCACAGGCGGGCCCGGTCATTCTAATGGGTGTCTTTTCCAACCTGCGGGATAGCCTGGCGGGGTGGAGCCACACGTGGTCCACTGACTTACATCGATAACGTCTTGGTTCTAACCCTGTGCTTTGACCTTATCTTGTTTTGCTTTCTTCCCTTGTTAATTCCCCTCACAGGGTCAGGTCCCTAGCGCAGTCCCCACAGGAATTAGCCGCGCAGACTGACAGTGGGCTCGTAATGGTAAGTCCCATGAATCTAATAACAATCATCCCTTAGAGTCCCCTACATCTAACCTGGGGGCTTAGTGGCTGTCCGAATTAAACGATCAACTTCCTACTCAAGTGGTATTATTGTTAGTAAGCAACATACCCCCATTCAAAGAGTAGTACTCACACATGTCCCAATTGCCCTCTGGGTCATGTCATGATGCATGTAATAACGGTCTCTCTCCCTTCACCATGTTACACACCAATATGCTTTCGGCACCTAGCAGATCACATATGCCTGGGTGCGTTATTGACTTTTGGGATAAATACGACACACAATATGTAAGCGTTGGGACTAATAACGATGATGTTGATATTGTTATGTTTACTTGATCCCTAGGTCTGACGGTGATGCAGTACTCCTCGCCTGCTATAGACCTAGACCCACCAGGTTGTATTACAAATACCCTGTAGCTCACTTTTGGGCACCCAACGAGTATATGAGCACTATCTGGTCCTGAAGAATTGCCCCTTTGGGCATGAAACATGTTGACCATGTTTGAGGGTTGAAATGAGGCCATACTAATGGTTACTTTGGTCCTCAATACCCCTCTCTGCACTTTTTAATAAAGTGGCTAGCCACATGAATAAAGTTTACCTCGTGGACTATCCAACTTTTTTTAACTCACTTTTTGCTCACTACCTCACTTTTTCTAGTCTCACACATTTCAGCATATCACGGCAAGGAACAAAAGATCTCCGTAAAAGAGTGACACTTGTTGTTACCCGTCAGGCATTGCAGCGCCGGCTTGACGTAGGAGCAGGAAGCCGATGATTTAAACAACATCTCAAATAGGCTGAATGAGACATGTCATCCAGCTCATCAGTTGTGTGAGGCTTCCTAAGTTCCGTCAAGGAACTTGCTGACTTTGTAGCAAATAACACCCCCTTGCTTTCTCTTAGCAACCTGGGAGAGAGACCTTATTACTTGTCCACCCCTAGGGGAACTTTGTACAACCTTGTTTCTTGTTCTCTGGACAAGTACACTGGACCCCTTTAAACATAGTCCATTCTCGTCCTCCCTTTTGTTTATATCTAATGGGCTCCTCCCAGTGGAGATTAAAATCGCCCATCACCACGAGACCCTCATATCTCGTACGGAGGTCGTGGACCAGACCCAAGAAAGGTTCTAGAAATGTTGGGGGGGTTTTAGGCGGGCGGTATACAATGATTATCGTGAGGCAATTGGTTGGAGAGCAGAGCTTGACGCCTAGGATGTCTGCTCCCTCAATGCATTCCGCACAGATAGTTTCTGCTTTGAAGGCATTTTTATATAGCAGCGCTACTCCCTCCCCTTTTCTGCCATCTTTTCTGTTATGAGAGATAGCACCAAAGTTGGGTGGGAGGGCGGCCACTAGGTCGGGCACAGAGGAGTCATCCAGCCATGTCTCCGTAACTCCTAGAATATCTATGTTCCCCTCCTGAAGCAGGGAGAATACCTCTAAATTGTGTTTTTGGAGCGACCGAGTGTTCAGCAAGCTGACACTCAATGACGTTACCATTGCCCCAGGCCGAACCTGTTTGGTCAGTTCCTCTTCCAGTGGCCGAGCAAGATAGCATCAAGGCTCAACAGGCCATAAAACCATCCATCGCACATACACCCTGCCGAATCTCGCTCACACCTGTCCCTGCTCTTTTCTCTCACTTGCTTTATGATGGGGGGGTGCCCGGTTTTATTAAGGGTCCAGCGATATCTGATGAAACGTTGGGCCTTGCCGGGTAATTTATTGTGGGCTGGACAAACTGAACTATGGCCTTGTCATCATGACTCTGCTTTTCCTTTGTAATGAAAACATTTCTATAGTATAGTAAAATGTAAAGAATGTTTGCCTAAAGCACAATATTTCGTATAAAAAGAGAAGCCTGACTTTGTGAATTGCGGCAGTCTCCTGAGAACATACTTCCTGTGTGTTGTACTTCTAGGACGCTTGTTACCTTGGTTGCAGCCAATAAAATCGATCCTTGACTTCACCTAGAAGACTCTGAGTTTCTGTGGTCTGAATCAGGAAAGAACTCGAGGTCTTTGGGTGTTGTTCCCTGACACCGCTGGGTTACCGGTTCAGTACCGGTTCTGAAAAACCCAGTACCTCAGTTGGCGCCCAACGTAGGGCGATTCCAGCGGTACCGGTCCAGCCAGAGGTTCGTGAGGAGCTTCATGTGAAAATTCCGGACCACTTCATCGACCCCTGCATGTCGACGTGGTCCGAAGGTCTTTGCTGCGAGGTTCCCCGCTTCCCGACGGCTACAAAGGACTGCTGCCCTGGCTATCGCCCCGATTTGGACCCTTGAAGTTTGGTAGAGCGAAACACTAAGACGAGTCTTCTGGTGACGTCATCGATATCTCAGTTAAGTATAAGTGGAGCGTCTCCCAGTCCTTAGTTGGTCTTAGTTTTTGGTATCCTTTGGGATCGTTTTGTTTGGTACTTGCAAGCACCAAAACCGAGGGACTCGTGTATTCACGAGAAATATCGTAATCGATAATCCTTTGAAGTTTGGAACTAGACTAGAGAGCGAAGATGCCTGGTCTTAGACTTAGAAATTTGTTATGTCTTGGTTGTAATAATAGGGACTCCCGATTGGAGGACTCGTGTCCGGTTCCTCCGGTTGGAACTCCAACTTATGAATTATATGTGAAACATGGAGTAGGCCCCATCACATATAACGAAGTGTGGATCAAATACACCAGAAAAGATGGTGTTTTAAAATGGCCCCAATATGGTAGCTTTGACACGGAAATCCTAGATAATCTCGAAGTTAAACTTTTCAAGAAGAAAGCCCGGCCGGCAATGTTTGACTCTTTCCGCCAATGGCAGAAGGAGGCCAAACAGAAGGAAATTAAATTAGCGAAGAAAAATAAGAGAGAAGGGGTTATTTCGGTAATGCAAGCTGCTATGCAGTTTAAAGACAATGAAGAAGAACAGATGAGTGAGCAGTTGCACAGGCAACGTAAAATGGTAGTAGATAAATGCTATCCAGTTTTGCCGACTCTTAGGCAAGATGCAGCAAAAGAGCCTGAAAAAGATACGTTAATGGCACATCTGTTAAGTTCGCCACCGCCCTATGCGCAAACTGCCACAGCACCTCCGCAACCTTTAGTTGCGCCACCTGTGGTTGTTATGCCTGCTCCTCTACAGCACCCACCAGCTACTATTCAGCTGGCTCCTGCTCCTCTGGTGCAGCCTCCTCAAGGCCCACCGATCACATCTGCTTCACCTGTGCTTTCTACGACTTTTCCTAGTGCACCTTCTACTTCTCCTGATGCTCCCTCTGCTATGCCTCTGTTTCTGCCTTATCTAACACAATTTTTCCGCCCGTTCTTCCATCAGTTTCTCCTTCCGTTCGACAAAGAATGGCCAGCACTGTCACTAATCTTTTCTCACCTTTTCTCGGGTCGCCTAATACGACCCCTAACCCGAAACAAAGACAGTTGCGGAGTCAACTGCCTGACTATAGAGAGAGAGATTTACTGAATCGTTTAGCGCACAAATGGGTTATGGACACTGTAAGATATGATGTAGAGTCTGTCATGGAAGTCTTCCGTCAATGGGAAGCACCGAAGCAGAGATACGTTTTTGAAAAGATGTGTGTTTTTCTCTGTGAAGATTTGGAAGACAATGATCTGGAATGTAACCCGCCCGAGTTGTGTCGTGCACGGTTCGATTTCGCAGAGGGCATGATTGTAGGTCCCGATGTCGAGAGAGCAGTTGAGATATTGTTGTCATATCGGAGTAAGGGGAGCACTCCTGGATCGCAATCGGAGCGTGATACATCCGGTAGGAAAAAGGCGCGACAGTACCCCATGAGAGAGGTTCCCCCACAATGGAGAGAGGGTGACGCAAATGCTATCCCACCTATTCTGCCACACTTTCAGCGTGTTTGGGTACATGTGCCATGGAAGCGATCTGAAGTTTTGGCCCTTAACCCCTTCAGCGCTAATGACAAGGGTAACTCGTCATGGACTTTCCATTGATTTCAATGGAAAGTGAATGGACCTCGCACACACCCCTTAGCAGCCAAGTGGTTAAATAGACATTGCCTGATCCCCGTAAAAATCCTGCAGGGTATTACAAAGAGTTGTCACAGACTGCTGGGTCATGTATCATGAATTTAGCCGATATCGATATGTTATTTGGGAATGTTGTTCCACAGCCCTTATGGGGAAAGATTCGTCATACAGATCATCATCAGGAATTAGGTGACTCATGGGCTAATATTGCTGTTGCAGATGCCCTACAAATTGGTGGTTCCAAGCCTGAGCCTTTAGTACCAGAACTCCCTGGTAGGATTATTAATTACATGAAAACAATAATGCCTGCGATGCGTGTAAATTGGGATAAGTTGTCTGCGTGTAAGCAGAAGAAAGATGAAACGGTGTCTGATTTTTTCACCAGGTTTGAAGAAACGTTTGTCGACCACAGTGGTCAAGATATGAGCACAGAAGGTGGTCAGCGATTGTTCGTCGATTAATTTGTGCACAATCTGCTTCCAGAGTTGTGTAAAAAGTTAAAAGATTCAGAGAGTTCTTGGGCAGTTTCCTCTTCAGCACAGATATTGGCTACTGCACAATATTATGAAAATCGAGACAAAGACGAGAAAGATAGAGCAGAAAAGAAAAGTAAAGAGCTGAAAACAAAGGTTTTGTTACAGCAAGCATATCCGCCACGTGGTGGTGGTGGCCAGAACAATGGTGGTCAGAGTAACTACCAGAATAATTATCAGCAGCCTCAACAGTATCAGAGGAACTCGCAAAGAGTCGAGTATACTCAGCCACGTGTCCCTGTAGGCCCCAATCAATGTTCGTATTGCAAGGAAGAAGGTCATTTTAAGTATAGTTGTCCTATCTTGTTACAGCGCGCAAATGGTGCTTCTGGTGTAAGAGGTCGAGGTATTCAGCAAGCCTCTAGAGGTAGAGGACGTGGAAACGTTCCCCAGAACGCTCGTCCCCTTCCACCTCAAAATTCTATGAATAGGTTCGATCAGCAGAATAACGCATCTGGTAGGACAGCTCAGTACTATGCTGATGATTACTATACAGAAGATGAACATTGGGAAGGTAATGATTGCTAGGACAGCCATAGACAAAGAGAGGGAGTTGTTTCAGTTCCAGTAGATCAGAGTGGACCATACGTTGAGGTGATTACATCAGGTGTGTCAGAACCTTTTCTGTTGGATACTGGTGCTACAAAGAGTTCTATTATGCACTCCAAACTCCCTGGCGCACCTTTGTCTGGCGAAACAAATGTATCAGTAGGTTTTTCTGGCGCCCCAGTTAGAAATCCGATTTCTGACCCTTTGTCCCTTTCTGTTGGTCCTTGTGAATTAGAAGCACCAATTATTCTGACAACAGGTTGTGGTGAAAATTTGTTGGGATTAGATCTGTTAAAAAGATTGTATGCAACTTTGTACTGTTCTCCTTCAGGAGTACAACTTACTCTAGGTAAGAAAGATGTTTCTCCAATGTATTTGTCGAGGGATAAAATTCCAACAGAATTGTCGTTTCTTCCTGATATTCTTTGGGCTACTGGTCCTAATGATGTGGGTCTCTTGGAAATACCACCATATGTTATAACATTGAAAGCCAATGTTAAAATGCCACGAATTCCCCAATACAGAATATCTAGTGAAGGTGAAAAAGCTTTGCTAGCGATCGTTTACGATCTAATTGAAAAAGATGTGATTGAAGAGACAAGAGGCAACATTTGCAATAGTCCTGTTCTGCCTGTTTTGAAGCGAACTGATCCCTCTCAGCCACCTGTTTACAGATTTGTGATTGATCTGAGAGAGGTCAATAAAATAGTTGTGCCACAATTCCCAGTTGTTCCTGACATTACTGCCCTATTGACCATGATTCCAGCTTCTGCAACATGGTTTTCGGTGATTGACATGAAGAATGCTTTCATCAGCATCCCCATTGCTGAGGAGAGCAGGGATATTTTTGGCTTCACTTTAGGAGGACGAAGCTTCCGCTTTAAACACGCTGCCCAGTGCTACTGTGAAAGTCCATCAATATACAGTCAAGCTTTAAAAACACAGCTTCATACGATTGTTTTACCTGATGGTGCTACTCTTGTACAGTACGTTGATGATTTGCTTGTCACTGCAGATACTGAGGAAATATGTAAGAAAGCCACGTTGTCATTGTTGCGTCATCTGTGTGATTTGCATCACAAGGTGTCAATTTCCAAATTAAAATATTGTCGACAAGAAGTGACCTACTTAGTTCATCTCTTATCGAAGGAGGGAAGGAAACTGACCCCAGAAAGAATTCAGGCAATAGCGAAATTGAGTGTGCCAAGAACACAGAGAGAAGTGAGTGCTTTCTTGGGTATTACATCGAACTGTAGACAGTGGATTCCAAATTTTTCGTTATTGGCCAAACCTTTGATGGCATTAACGTGTAAAGATACACCCAATCCCATTCCTTGGTCTGAAGAGTGTCAGAAAAGTTTTTCTGAATTGCGCACAGCATTATGTTCGGCTCCTGTGTTAGGTACCCCCAACTACAGTAAGCCCTTTACATTGTATGTCCATGAGAAACAAGGTTGTGCATTATCAGTACTGACACAGTTGTTTGGAGACAGACAGCGTCCATGTGCATATTTTTCATCGACTTTGGATCCATTAGCTAAAGCATTGCCAAGTTGTTTAAGAGCCACAGCGGCAGCAGCTGCTTCTATTTGACAGTCTGCTGGTTTAGTGATGAATAACACCTTGATCGTTATGGTTCCGCATGCAGTAGACATATTGTTAAATAGAACCAGGACACAGCACTTAACTAGTGCTCGATTGTCAGGTTACGAATTAACATTATTAGCGAGTCATGTGCACATACAGAGATGCAATACACTCAACCCAGCTACGTTGTGGCCAATTGTAGGGGAATTAGATGCTTCAGAACAGCATAATTGTTTTCTTAAGAAAGAAGAAGAAACGAAAGGGAGAATAGATCTCCTAGATACTCCTCTTGCTGAATGTGACGGTACATTGTGGGTGGATGGTTCATGCTTCAAGCTCCCGAATGGTGACACGACTGCAGCATATGCTGTCACGACTTTGCATACAATTGTTGAAGCTGCACGTATTCCACATAATTCAGCTCAAGCAGCAGAATTTATTGCACTTACAAGAGCATGTGTGTTGTCGAAAGGAATGAAAGTGACTGTCTACACCGACAGCCAGTATGCTTTTGGTGTGGCTCACAGTTTTGGACGATTGTGGAAAGAACGTGGGTTCCTGACTTCGCATGGAGCTAAGATTCAGCATGGTCAGTTGGTGAATGAGCTTCTTGAATCACTGACCTTGCCTTTGCAAGTGGCAATTGTGAAATGTAGTGCTCACAAGAAGGTGACTGATGATGTTGGTCATGGAAACGCATTTGCCGATGAAATCGCGAAGGAAACTGCAAAGAATGTGATGAGCCGAATGTATGTTGCAGGTCCTGCAAGATGGGTTGGTGATGTTGGAATGTGTGAAGACACGATAGAGAGTGTGAAGTCTATTCAAGCTGAAGCTACAAAGAAAGAGTTGAGCATGTGGAGAGAAAGTACGGGTAGAATGGATGCAAATGGTTGTTGGATTGAATTGTCAGAGCATCAGAGATGGTTGTTACCCGATGCATATGTGCTTGCAGTGGTTACAATGGCTCATGGAATGGCTCACATCAGCGTGAAAGGGATTTGCAAGTTGTTGGCTCCAGTATGGCAAAATTCAGGAATTCCCAAGTGTGCAGAGAATGTCGTCAAGAATTGCATGGTGTGTCTGCAACACAATCCTGGTAGGGGAACCCCAACTCCAGCTGGTCATTTTGCACCTCCTACGTATCCGTTTGAGGTTTTGCAGCTAGATTTCATCCACATGGAGAGGTGCAATAACTTAAAATACGTATTCGTTGTTGTTTGTGCCTTCTCAAGATAGGTAGAAGCCTTTCCCCTAAAAGACTATACTGCCTTATCCACAGCGAAAGCCCTTGTGAAAGAATTCTTCCCTAGATTCGGAATGCCTAGAATGATCTGGAGTGATAACGGAAGTGAATTTGTGGGTCGTGTGATGAAAAATGTATGTGAAGGGCTAGGCATTCGACAGAAGTTCCACGCTGCAAATCACCCCCAATCAGCTGGATTAGTAGAATGTTACAATGGCACGCTTAAGTTAAAATTGGCCAAAATTCAAGCGAGCACAGGTCTTATATGGCCTGACGCTCTACCCTTAGCACTCCTATCCACCAGAATGACTGTGCATTCGCGAGTGAAACTTAGACCCTATGAGATATTTTTTGGGCGCCCGGCCAATATATGGGGAGTGCCTAGACCCACCAAGTTCAGCGAACTCGAACACCCTATTTTGCTTGATTACCTGTACGAATTGACGGCTAAATTGCGTGTTTTGCATCAACAGGTTCACGACACCCTGCCTCCGGTCTCTGAAACTCCAGGCCACGCAATCGACCCTGGATCCTGGGTCCTCGTCAAGAACTTCCAGAGAACGAAGAACGACCAGCCCAGGTGGACCGGACCGCACCTCGTCCTTCTTTCCACAAGATCGGCAGTTCGAGTGGAAGGGAAGAAGCACTGGATCCACGAGGTCCATTGTAAAAGGATCCCTCTTCCCCTGCCATATGACCAGTGGGTCCAGAAGGGTGTCGCTGACTCAGAAACCGACAACGTGCCACGTTTCCTACCTTTCACTGATGCACGTGTAAAAGGAACTAACTCTGAAAGTGAGAACATTTTGCAAGAGGCTGTGCCACCATCAAAGCGATTGAACACTTTGGAGCCTGAACTCCTGTTTCAGGACCAGACAGTACCAGGTAAAAGACGCTATAATTTGAGGCCGAGACCTATGGACTAATAAAAATCTTTTTTCCTTCCAAGTACTATTTTTGAAAGTGCAGCTCTCCCATCTGAGAAACTTGCTTATTTTTGTTTTTCGAACCGCCATCCGGGTTCCGCTGCTAGGGCCGCGATTGCTTAAAGTCTTTGGAGTGCAGCTGACGACGTTAGGTAGGCAGTTCTGGTTGGTCCAAGGGAGTTGCCCTAGACTGACAGAGGCATTTCTTAGCAGAATCAACCTCCCATCGCGGGCAGCACTTTAGAGAGGATGGAGTTTTCCGAGATGGAGAGACCTGCCAAACCAATGAACTTTAAAACCAAGATCTGTAAAACAATGACAAGGAAAAGCTTTTTGATATTGTGCATTTGTATGTTATTCAGTATGATGATATTTTTAATAAGTTATGTTTTATTCTCTTTTCGTGTAACATTTGCACCCACTGCATCGCCCATACCTCCTCCTACTGTTTCCTCTCATTCTTTCCACCCTCTTCCTGACCATGAATCCAATAGAAGGTTAGAGTTCATTAATAACTCCTTTGTTCAGCTGTTGCACTAACACCAACTAGTAATGAACACGACTAACTGTTGGGTGTGTGGTCTTATGCCTCACACAACAGATAAAGGTATCCCTTATCTGGTTCTGCCTTTCAGCCATAATGGTTCTGTGTGGGCATACAGAACAATGTTCATATACGCACGTGAAGTCCACCCCCTACGTTCTGTAAAAGACAATCCCAAGAATAGTGCTTTGGTTAAGGGTATAGTCGACATGATTAAAGGAGAAATCTCTTATGAAAATACCCCGGACGATGAGATATTTGCATATATAAATTGGAACGTGACCGGATATGAAGCTACTCTGAGCGAGAAACAGCAAGCTAAGGGATCGTCCCCGATTTGGATTGTACCCCATCAGGGTCACCTGTGTCTGCAAGGTACTGGCAAAAATCCCAGAGCTCAGTTAGGGAAGAGTGTCTGTACTGAAACGTATGTTTTTGGGTCTCGGACTTCCCCTGCGTTTTTAGCAGCTAAGGGTACTTATTTCATCTGCCATGATAGAGCCTATACATGGTTGCCCCCTGACTTTTCGGGCTCATGTTTTGTTTCATTCCTGTTGCCTCCCACCTACACAGCAGCGGCAGATTACCACAAGACAAGGGTAGTTAGAGGTGCCTTGAGTAAAGAAGACACTGCAGGTCAAGAATTTGGGGACTTTGCAAAGGGTTTTCTGCCGTTCTGGGGATCCATAGCTAACAGCAGGAACATAAGGCAATTGACAAGGGTAGTTGAGTCCACCGTGATTGAAACTGCTGGTGCCCTTAGTAACTTGACTGCTGAGCTCCAGTCGGATCGTCTTATGACCCTTCAGAACAGGGTCGCATTGGATGTCATACTTGCAGACCGAGGTGGGGTATGTAGATTGATCCAATCGAGTTGCTGTGTTTTCATCCCAGATAACGCTCCAACAGTGTACCAGGCCATCTCTAAACTGCATAAGATTTCCGAATCTATTCATGTAGATAAAGGAGATTGGTCATTAATGGGGTTGTTTTGGGAACTGATATCCTGCTGGGGATGGAAAATTCTGATGGCCATTGGGATGGTCTTAGCCATTCTTTTCCTGTTCTGTCTGTGCGTGCAGTGTGCTCCTGCAATATGTGGCCTCTGTGTTACATCATGTATAAGGAAACCTGTATCAAGAGACAAACTAAGTACTAGGATGATGTTACAGCAACATCTCAATTACTTTAGGAATATAGATCTGGACTCAGATTAACATGAGGATAGATTAATTGCCTATGTAAGGGCAAAAGGAGGGATTGTAGTACTGAAAATTCTGGTCTCGAGAATTAAACTTCGTCGTAGCATGACGAATTTGATATCAAAAGACCGAGAATGGCTAGTACACTATGTACAAACATTTTCGTCAATTTCGAGTGACGATTTCACCTCGAAATCGTCATTCTCGTTCTGAACCCTTGGCTTCCATTTTAGGTACAGCAGCCATTTTGTGAGTTGCCCTTTACATAGGCTTATAATACAGCTAAATGATTCCAAAGGACACATACACCTTGATTGACTTTTCTCTGACCTGGGCAAGTTGGAACCATTGCCCCAGGCTGAACCTGTTTGGTCAGTTCCTCTCCCAGTGGCCGAGCAAGATAGCATCAAGGCTCAACAGGCCATAAACCCATCCATCGCACACACACCCTGCCGAATCTCGCTCACACCTGTCCCTGCTCTTTTCTCTCACTTGCTTTATGATGGGGAGGTGCCCGGTTTTATTAGGGGTCCAGCGATATCTGATGAAATGTTGGGCCTTGCCGGGTAATTTATTGTGGGCTGGACAAACTGAACTATGGCTTTGTCATCATGACTCTGCTTTTCCTTTGTAATGAAAACATTTCTATAGTATAGTAAAATGTAAAGAATGTTTGCCTAAAGCACAATATTTCGTATAAAAAGAGAAGCCTGACTTTGTGAATTGCGGCAGTCTCCTGAGAACATACTTCCTGTGTGTTGTACTTCTAGGACGCTTGTTACCTTGGTTGCAGCCAATAAAATCGATCCTTGACTTCACCTAGAAGACTCTGAGTTTCTGTGGTCTGAATCAGGAAAGAACTCGAGGTCTTTGGGTGTTGTTCCCTGACACCGCTGGGTTACCGGTTCAGTACCGGTTCTGAAAAACCCAGTACCTCAGTGTGGGAGAATATGGTACTTGAGCGCAGTGACAGGGGTCAAGCCGGTGATACAGTTACCAGTCAACTCCTAGTGCATCTAGCGCTGGCGGCTGTCGATCTGGGGATCCTAGGTCTCACCTCACCCTCCCAGGGCACCAGAGGGAGCACGAGCAGACCCAAGTCCATAGCCTCTCCTCCACGTGTATCTGCGCTGCTCGGCAAGTCGGTAAGTTGGAAGCAGTAGATGTCTCCGAGAGCTGCCTGGGGGGGCAGCAAGGCTTTCGCCAAGTGCTCCCTAATCTACATCCAAGATTCAAGTTAGGCCATAGGGGCCCCAGGATCTCTCCTCCGCCCCCATTTGGAACAGCCCACCGGCCTCTGCAAACCCGCTGTCGACTACACCTCTTGCCGCTCCGCCTTCCCTCACCATCGGGCCAAGACATCAGCCTCACCCAGTCTCACCGGTAGGCGCTCTACTCTGGCCTTCTGATCAGGTTCTTCCATAGCCCGGCGGCACTTCGTAGGAGTTTAGTTAGGAGCAGTCCTTTTCCTCTATACTGCATCGGACCAAACCATCAGGTCCAGCCGACGCGGCCAAGTTTCCTCGCTGTGCCAGCCCCGCCCCAAGCCACTCCACAGCGGAATCGTGTCGCAACTCCACAGGCCTCCGAGTACGTGTGCATTAGGTACAGAGGCACGGAAATGAGAGATCTCTCGCCTGTATTGTCCTTAGAAAAACATTTTAAAAATGCTTACATGGCAGGATAATGCCATTTTCTTGTTTCTGGACGGAGGGAACCTCTCTAAGGTACAGCCATCCTGCTGGCCCGCCATTTATGTGGCCCAGATAAACCATGGAAACCTGCCCTTTCTGGCTTTTACTGTCCTTGACAGTCCGGCATGTCTGCTGCAGGGCCTGATGCACCGCCTGGAGGTTGTAGAGGTGTTCTTCTCAGCTGGAGATGTAGATAGCGATGTCATCCAGGTAGGCGGCACAGAATGAATCCTTCCCAGCTAGGACCCCAATGACCAAACTCTGTTATGTTATTTAAATTTAATATAACGCACGATTCACCCATGAGCATCTTGGCGCAGTGGTCAGTTTAACAAGTATCAGTAGGAAGAAGGGAATTAGAGTTAGAATAGGTAGGCTTTTCAACAATTTCCTAAATTTGCAGTAGTTGGCACAAGCACGGACGTGTAGCGAAAGCTTATTCCAATAAAAAGGGGCAAGGTAACAAAGAGCTCTACCCTCACATCTCATTAAGCGAGTGCAGGGAACACATAATAGGGCCTTATCACATGATCGTAAGCTTCTGCTAGGTATGTATGTACGGGTTGCTTTTTAGTTGAAGATATCTGGGTCCTTTTTAAAAAAAAAAATATTTGGAAAGTTTTCTATAGCACGAACATGACCACCTAGGGTATCATAGCGCTTTACAGTTTATAAATCAAGAATGATATAAGCGGTCAAAAACAGAACAAAGATGAAAGTTAACAGACTTGTAGAGCTGGGCACCATCCGGAGCCATGGCAGCTAGGACAAACCCGCGAATGTGACCTCAGTCTCCTTTGGAAGCTCCCTTTCGAAGGCAATATTTCTTAATCAATAACACTTTGACTTTCTTTTTGACAAGGACAGTAGAAGGATTCAGCCTGACTTCAGGGAGTAAGGAGTTCCAAATCTTCGGGACGATATCGGAGAAGGCTGGAGTGTAGGTTCTTCTTTTCTTGAATTTTTGTGGTTTGAGCAGTTGAGTGCTTGCACTTCAGGAGGCTCTCGATCCACCTGAGAGCCCCAGTTTTTGAGCGCACTACAGCGGGGCATTGAAATGAATGGTGTTATGTGCCATACATGCAATTTTGAGATGTATCCGAGCTTCCTATGGAAGCCAGTTCAGGGATATCAAATCTGACGCGATATGATTGTACTTTTTAGCACCTAAGAGCCTAGTAGTAGAATTGAGGGCAACTCTAAGAGGAGCCGTCTTTGCTCTTGGAAGGCCGCAAAAGGCTGCGCTGCCATAGTCCAGCTTTGGATCACTAAGGCTTGCACCCCAACCTTTAGGTCATGTGGAGGGCGAAAAGGTTTTTTATTTTCCCTAAGATGCTGAGTTGGAAGTTCGCTCCTTTGGTGAGAGTACTAATGTGCTTCTGAATGTTCGGACTCTTGTCTAGCATTATTCCCAGAGAGGTTGCAGAATCAACGATGTGCGGTGTACAGTTAAAAACAGTTAGCTGATTCCTCCATTGTTCTATGACTGGAGATTGCTTGTGTGGTGCGATTAGGAGAAATTCCGTTTTGAGATAATATAGCTTCAACTGGTTATGTGTCAACCAGCTTTGTGTTTTCAGTTGGGCTGAGTTGAGGGACCTGATGTCCTCAGGGGAGGAGATCTTCAGGTAAAGTTGGGTATCATCAGCGTACATGTGATAGTGAATGCTGGATCATTTAAGAATTTCTGTTAGAGGCTCCATGAACAGGTTGAAGAGCGTGGGTGAGAGCGCAGAACCCTGTGGAACTCCCAGTGTGACCTGAGAAGGATGAAATATGGACTGGTTCACCTTGAAGCTTTGGGTTCTATTGTAAAGGAATGAGGAGAACCAGTTTAGTACAGGCCCAGACAATCACACCCTGTGTTCCAGGAGGTCAATTAGGTTATTGTGTTTGACAGTATCAAATGCTGACGAAAGGTCGAGGAGAATCAATAGGCAAGATTCATTTTGATCAAGCAGTCTTAGCGCATCATCTACAATGTGAGTGAGAGCGGATTCTGTACTATGACCCTGGTGGAAGCCAGATTAAAATCGGTCCAAGAGTTGGAATTGATCGATGTGGTTACACAGTTGGACAAGTACACATTTCTCTAGGAGGTTTGCTGGGGATATTAGAGATTGGGCGGAAGTTATGTAGGTCAGTGGGATCCGTGGATGGTTTCTTTAGAATAGGGGTAACTTGCCCAGATTACGCAGATTACGCAGTCCGGAATAGCACCTTGCTGAAGTGAAGCATTGACGATCTTAGGAATATGGAGCTTCTAATTTCAGAGAAGAGGTTCGATGGCAGGGGGTCGTTGTAATGATTAGATGCTTTCAGTGTAGCCAGCATTTTGCATATAGTGCTTTAATCTAAGGTTTTGAAAATGCTCCAAGATGCGTTTTTTTTGGGGGGGGCAAAGCTGAGCAGGCAGGGTGACATCAGACCAGGGAGGAAGGAGTGTTAGGCAGACAAGATCGACAAGTGCTCAAGGGCTGACCGTAGTTCAGCTTCGATCTTAGTAGTTTTATCCGTGAAGAAATCAGTGAATTCTTAGCAATTCGGCTTTGGCCCCCGAACCAATGCGGAGAGGTTAGGTTGACTGTTTGCTTGAGACTTGATGAGGTCGAACAGTTTTTTTGGACTTTATTTGCTTGCTATAGTTGATTTCTGAAAAAGGTGGCTTTTGAGCATCTGATGTGTTTGTTATAGATGCTTCTTAGAGATCTCAGATGGTTGAGAAGTTCAAGGGTGGGATAGGATCTGCACAATGTTTCAGCAAGTCTTAAACTCCTTCTTTCGGTATTAAGACTATCATTGTACCATGGTTTGGAGACTTTGGAGGACAGTCTTTTTAGCTGTACCGGTGCCACTGATTCTAGAATATTTGTCATGGAGCGGCTATAGTGGGCCGTAAGGTCATGGACATTAGACATGTTCCCAGGAGGGGGCAGGATGTTATTGCAGAGAGCAGTTAGATTGTGCGAGTTGATGTTTCGTAGACATCTTTTCCAGTGTCTGGGGTTCTTAGGCTGGACTCTACTAGCTCTTACAGAATCCAGGATGAGGAAGAGGAACGCAATGGTCGTCTGTCCAATTACACACGACGATCAATTCCAGTATGATGGTATTGAGCTTAGCAATGACAAGACCTAAGGTAGCTCCTTTACTATGCATGGGGCTGTCACCGATTTGGATCGGGTTAAGGTCTAGCAGGAAGGATTTAAGGCTATTGACCACCCCATCATTCACATTATTCCAGTAAAGGTTGAAATCTCCCAGGAAGATCGGAGTGCCATGGAAATCTGTGTTAGCTTGTAGTGTAGTTCCTATCATCCCAATAGGCTCTGCGCATTGGAATAATACCTACAGCAGTAAAGGCCTAGACCAGACGTTAACTAGGTCTACTACTGTCGATACTAGACTTAAAGTTTTGGGTTTGCCAGCTTAGCTCAGAGTTCACTAGAAACTTTCTCGAATGTTCAAGGAGGACTTAACTTCCCTGATTAGACAAGAAGGGATTTAGTTTCTGACAACCATAGAACATGACAACTTTGCTCTCCCCTAATCAAGAGTATATCTCGAGAGTCGTGTGAACAAAAGGCAATTTATTTTACTCAGTCAGTACGTGCATTCTTAGTCTCATCAGATTGTAGAGAAAAGGAAGAGACGGGCGTGTTCAATAAAAAGGTGTTATTTATTGATCAGTCTCTTTTCTCGTACAAGAGAAATGGATCGATATTATTGCAATACTTATAGTTAAGTAAAGTGCATACATTAAAAGCAATAGTATAAAATAATACTGTAAAAACATTGATATGGTTTCTAAGCCATAAGATGTTTAAAATGAATAAAATATATTACATACACATATACATTTGACTAAACGTACTCAACTGGTGTTTCTAAATACGCCTACCCCGTGTACCTGACCTAAGTCTAATACGTGGGCGGGAATAGAAAGTTACAGTTTAAGTTAAGTTTGTTTTTGCCAAGTGAATAACTAAAGAATTCTCTGTGAGGGGTTATTCAGTTCTGTACCTGGAATCTAGGTTGAATGAGGGATGGTATCTCTCGTCTCTGGTCTCGATATTCCAGGCTGCCTGCGAGGGCTACCCAGAAACGCCGGTGCTGGATTTCTCGGCAGGAGAAAGCAGCTTCTCTCAGCGCGTCAGAAAGGCGGGGCTGCGCCAGCGGGGTCTGCTCTGCTCTTCGCTTCGGCAAGTATGGCTGCTCCGTCTCGTCACCACGCGTGTGTTTGCATAGGGCAATATCGGTAATATTTATACCTTTAAGGTGCCGAGATTGACGTAAGGATGGACATAGATACGTCAATAAGGATGTCATACGACTTGCTCGTTAGCACATTCTTTTACTGAAGTTCTCGGTGAAATCAAAACAATGGCCGCAGGGTTTTGCCCAGGTTGTCATAGGTTTGATTTGTTATGAGAACTCCGTATGCCTTATCAGGGGCTGGAGGAATATCGCTTGTCTAATTAGATCGCAAGCGTTATGACCTAATCAGATAACACGTTCCTGTGCCGTAGTGTGACTGCGTCAGATAACGGTATCTGCATCATGGGGGTTTTCTGCCTCATGGGCTGACTACTTAGTTAACTTGTTAGTTTGTTAACCAGAATAGGGTCAGGAATAGGGGGATCGATTCAGAACCTATAGGAATACATCACACCCACTCCACGCTAACTATGGTCATATTTACTAATCTATGCATAGTATAACATAGTACAACATACTATAGAGTATAGTGTATACCTTACCACCCCAAAATACATAAAATGCATTTTGAAATTTTTCAAATATACGGAAAAATTGCAGTCATATGTATTGTATGCACTCAAGCTGTAGAATAATGCCAAAGTAATCGCATTTGTATACATTATTGCTATTTTGTATATGAGAATTACACATGAAATGGCTCTTAATACAGAAGAAAAGTTCGAGACCATTTCATCACAGAATATAATAACAATGAACATACCAGCGGGCAGCTAATGTCTATAAGCTATCTAAAATTTAGAAACCTTAGTTCTCTAAGAATAGTTCTTACTTTAAGCAGAAGATAGTGTCCCGAAAAATATGCAAAAATATTCTGGGGCTGCTGAAAAATTGCTGTCCGTGAACTGGAGGGAAAATTGTTCATGTGACTTTATTTTTAAAGTTGAAGGCCGAATTCAGGGAACGCCGTGTGCGAGCTTGTTCAAAAGTCTCTATTTCTGTTCTGGCGAGAACATCATATCATTTAGGCTTTCGAAAAAACTGTCAACAGCTTCCTGGGAAAGTTCCACTAACTCGGAAATAGGTGTAATCATGCATTCGTGCGCATGATTGTCTCCATTGACATTCTGATTCGCATTGCTGACAGAAGGTCGTACCTGATCGATGCTGCTTTCATCTTGAACTTCACTACCCATCAATCGTAGTGGTGAAGCTTCCACGAATGCCGTCATCAGGATTGGTAGCCTTTGAGGGCAGCACAAAGCATGAACCTTGATCGGGCTCAACAATGTTTCTGCATCCATTGGCGCATCCGATTGTAGCGTCAGACAGGTGTCTAACACGTATTCTTCTCCGCATAGCAGACACCTTAATACAGGTAAAACACATCTTTGCCACATTGGTCGAAATGATAGAAACCAAGTCATGTTCAGGTCTCTAAGCCGGGAGAGTCCCAGGATTTTTGATATCCGGTCCCGGTATCCAATGGCTAGGATTGTTTCTTCCCTTGTCGCAAGAGTTTTGTCTGTGACATGGGTTGCCATAACGAAAAATAAGGACTAAGAATAGGATTCCTGCAATTAGTCCCAAGATCAGGGGAAGTCCGCCAAAAATCGAATGGACGAAATCTGGAAAAATACCCAGTATGGCTTTGAATGGTGTTAATGCCATCGAAAATACTGTCTTAAATACCTTTGAGACCCCATTGGTATCAGAAATATTTAAGATTTCGTTTAGAATTTCCGCGAAATGTATGGGGGAATTAATTGATAACAATGAATGTATCTCTGCAGTCGTCCTTGCGACTTGTAGATCATACGTTTCTTTTGATGACGTGAGCCTAGTAGGCGTCTGAAGAAGCACTGTTTTCATTCTGCTTAAAGTATCTATTCGAATAGAAGTAATTTTCAAATTGGGCCATGCCCTTGCCTCCCTGTCTGGAAAGGAGCTGGGGAACAATGAGCGTCCACAGCACTTGACCTTCTCAGTCGTAGTTACTAGATAAGGAGTCCCGGGCATAAGACTACAACATCTGCGGTCTACAATTAGAATGTAATTCCCATTATAGAGTCTTTGAAAGAATGGTTCTATTTCTGTTGCAGGTGCGCCTTGCTGGTGACATGAAAGGTTGTATGAATTCCCTTCACAGGCTCCATGCAAACTAATTCCGTTACACAGAAGTGTGCCACTTAGTGACATCGCACAATTGTTGCCACTAAGAAACACTTTCTGTCCTTTATTACTGACACATGCATGTGAATAGGGCAGGTTCCATGTTGTTTTAAGGTACCCCTTTCCCAATTTCTCGTACATGCCAGCCTGTATATATTTTTGGCAGTATTGAAACCTGAAGGTTGAGATTGGAATATTTATTATCCCATGTATTATCCATTCACTGACAGGTCGTTCTGACATTGTCACTGGTAATCTTTCGAGTTTTTCAATGCTCAAGATTGTATAATCAGCACCCTTTTGTGCCATACTGATTTGTCTATCAGTAAGGTTAAAGATTTGGAATAGTGACGTTGTGTTGATTAAACGCCAAGGCACATAGCCTGAACGCAGATTTTGTAACGTCCAGCCAAGCTGTACAATAGAGCGCAATTGTGACTGACCGTGTTGTAATAACAGTAAGTCTTGCGGCAATATGTCGATTGCTGAAGACACAATGCTGTTCAAAGAAAAAATTCTGGAGGACAGAGTCATTAACCCATTGTCCACTACAGAAAGTGATTTTTCCAAATTAATACGGTCAATTTCCCGTATTCTCTCTGCTGTTTCAATTTGAGTAACCTTCCAGGCCTCATTGTATGCTGCATATACAGAGGCTGCTATGAAACGTTTTTGACGCTGTTTGCGTGGTCCCATTATGAAATCACGCAAGTCAGCACCATCAGTAAGTAAAGTTAGGTGTTGCTTAATTTCTGCCAGTGTGGAAGTTTGTAGCCATTAAAGGCATAATTTGCCCACACTGTAGGTTGTTATTATCCCTGGGTGATGTCTTTGAGGATATCTAGGGTCTGGCCTGGTCATTTTGAACCCCTGTGTTTTATTCAGGAATCTGTCTTGACAGTTATTTGTATCTGTGGGCCAGATCAACCATTGTTTCCAATCAGGATGTGTTCTGTTTTGGTTTAATACATAATTTACGTCTATCTCTTCGTCTGTAGAGCTATTGCTGAGCATTGTCGGCTTTGGAATAGACGGTTTATTTAAGTCTTTGATTTTAGCTAGGCCAAGACAGGTAGTTTGTTGAACAGTGTCATTTAAAAATATCATTTGTTCTGGGATCATGCAGGCTCTGAACAAAGATTCTATACCCTGCACTTGCCATTCTTTTGTACCCCAAACACTTTTCAATTCAACATTTTTGTCCCAATAATCAAAACCAAAAGTATTCATTTGTTCAAAAAATGAGTCTGAATATATCAATTTTGTGTTGGTTATCATGGTCTTTGTCCCTGTCTTGTTTGACAATTTAAAATAGAATGCTTCAGCATTACTTGTGTTAAAACCTGAAAAGTATGAATATTTGTCATAGAAGGTCCTTGAGCTTCCTTTTGGAGGGGTTGCACAATGTTCCCATTGATTATAATTTAAAACATTTCTAGGTTGTGCAGATCTATGTAAAAAATGGTTACCATAGTGGTTATAACAGTACATACTATCATAATTTGTAGAACCCTGCAAATAATCATGTTTGGTAAATTTAGCAGACATTACTAAGTCAGACATCATATTATTAATGCCTTCGAAGTCCCAATCATCAGCAAATGAGCTTGGTTTTGCAAAGTCACTTAATGAGATCTTAATTTGGTGTGGATACTTCAGGATTTCGACCGGACCATAAATTTCATAGTCAGTGTTGTCCCAGGCTACCCCACCCGGTATCGGATTGGCTGTGAAGTTGACTGAAGAAAGTTCTCTTTTCTCGATGTGTGAAGATGTGTGTGGTTTGAGGATCAAGATGATTTTCTGACTTGCTGTGTCCATTTTTGCATATTTTCCCTCAATGAAGCGTCCCAAAGTTAGTATCATGATGAGCCAAAGTATGAGGATAAATGCACCAAAACCCACCCAAAATTCAATCCATGGGGAAATCAGATATGTTTCTTTCAGTTGTTTCAAAAGTTCTTTAGCTTTATCTTTAAAAGTTTTTGATGATGGCTGTGTCTTTGATTCACTGAAGCCTTCAGAGGAATCATCGAAGTTTATGAAGTAGCCGGATGCTGTTCTGTCAATTGTTCCAATTGGTTCAGGATTACTGTTTCTTGCATTTTCACTTGGTACTTCATTATAGATTGGTGTGTCTCTGCTAAATGTTTTTATTTGGGTTTTCAGAGGTCTGAGTTCTATTGCATTGTTGCATAGTCCTTGTTGTTCTTCTGTAGGCGTTTCGAATGTGATGAGCCTCTTCGTTAGGACCTCTGTACTGGTAGCAAACCTTGGTGTTCTGCTACTTATTGGGAGTCCACTTGGCCTACTGTTTGTTATCGGCCACATGTTGTGGTTTTACCAGGTCGATGGATACAACTCGGTTCTCCTTTTTTCCAGCAAGTGGCGGTAGTACAACTGATCTTGTCCCGTTGACAGACAAGACAGGAACTGCTTTTCTGTAAGAAGGCCCAAATTCCTTCTTTACCACGATCTTTTCCCTGACTAGATCCCCGACTTTTGGAATCCAGACAGGTCTTGCTGGGACAGGTGGTGGTTCTTCAGTGGTTGTTGGCTGTTGTTTCAATTTTATGTTGCTCAGGTCTTTTCTTGTTTTGTTTAAGTCCTGCAAAATAGCCAAACGGTCTTTGATATCAAAGCTTTTTTCTTCTACCACTGAAGTCTGACTATCAATGTCAGAGATCAACATCCTAGTTCCAAATAATAATTCGTACGCACTGAATCCCTTCAGAGAATTTCTTGGCAAGTTATTTAGACTACGTTGGACACTTATTAGATGTTTGACCCACCCAGCTCCCGAACCTAATATCCTTTCCGCTATAGATTGCTTTATGCCTTGGTTTTTTCTTTACACCATCCCGTACCCTCAGGAAGGAAGTGAGAAGATTCCCGCTGGGCTATGCTCATTTGGTCATGTTTCCCCTCAGGCTGTTGGGCTAGAGTGAAGACAATGGTCAAACGTAGCATGCTCTTAGCGTATATGCCATTTAGACTCGCAAATCTTTGTATAACAGTCCAGACGTCAGCCGAGTGCTGGTGATCTACATTATAAGTGGAACTAGCCTGTATATGTTAATCGCAACCCTTCCTTTTTACTCCTGATTTTTCCTGGAGTAAACCGACGAGGTATTAAACTGTTTCTCTCCCCACTGCGATCTCTGTTGCAGTTTGGGCAGTTTTTTACAAACATGGTGTGACGCAGGCTCATGCCTGGCCACCAGTACCGTGATTGTAATTCTTCCAGAGAATCTTTTATTTTTAGGTGTCTGAGACCCTCGCCCATATGTGCGTCTGCGATTAACAAGTTTCTCCTGTCCATGTTTGGAATCACCCTATCCCCCACTCCAGGGATTCGAGCAAAAGGGACGGAGTTTGCATCGATTATGTATGTATAATTGAGTGGATAGTTGATCGGTAACGCTGAGCAGTCGCCTTTTGATGACGTTTTCACTGCCAGCACTGTTTCACCGTCAATGTATTTTAATGTACGCTTTTTTCGAACTACGGGAGCCGATTTAGTGGCTGCCGCTGTGGCTGTTTCAGCCAATGAATTCCCTGCAACGTGAACGCCATCACGCTGATGACTCAGTGAGTGTGTCACGTGAGTCTTTGGTAGTTCTTTTTGTAAAAGAGCTATTTGTTCCCAGAGCAGTTTCTGCTTTATTGGTGCATCTGTGTCATCTTTGTAACCGTTTTGAATCCATGTCTGCAAATCCTTGTTATATGATTTGACGCAGTAATATGAATCTGACACTATAAGTGTCGGGAATTCGCGATCCGCATTATCTAGCGCCATTTTCATATTTCAGTTTGTTGTTCTGAATTAGTTTCTACTGAGTGTGTTTTTGTTAAGAGGTTTTAGTTTACCTCCGCGCCACACTTCTTTTGTAATCCCACATGTCGGGTTGTATGCCTGTTCGCCCCAAACGGGGGGTTGAGCATGTCCGGCTGTATAAATTACACAGGCGTAATGTCGTAAAGGCAGAATATCGATTGGCAGAGGATATGTTTTTTCATATTCTAGATTTTTTAATTCTTCTAGTTCTGGATCAAAGTAGTAGAACACTTTGTCCGTTGTGATTGAATTCACCCATTGTATCCATTCCGGATTCAATGTTGTTGTTGGTAAATTACACGGTGTTGTTAGTGCCTCAAAGGCTAATTCTGCTGTTCTGACTGTGATATGTCTACCGTCCGCTTGATCTTTTTCTCTAGCTGTTGCGGTTTGAACTGCATGAACAATTTTTTCTTTGTTGCTGAATTTCTGTTCAGCTTCTGTGTACAAGTGTGATTTGAATGCAATTGGTACCTTTTCTCCCTCATTAGAGGTCAGGTATGTGAATCCGCATCTCCCTGGGATGACTCAAATCACAAGATTGCGTGTGTTATCACGTGTTTCTAATTTTGTTTTAATTAGCATGTCTGTTTGTAGGGATCTCAAAATTTCTGTGTGTATTTGAGTCTAATTGGATCTTTTAAAATCTGGTTTTATCAGATCATAAAGGGGTTTGACCCTTTCTGCGTAATTTGCAATGTATGTTCTTCCGAAATTTAGGAAGCCTAGAATCGACTGTAGGTTTTTTAGTGTTCTAGGTGCTTGGATTACGGCACATTTCTCTAGGAAATTGTCAGCCAGGCTTTTGCCTTCACTTGATAATTCATATCCTAAGAACAGGACTGTCAGATGGGCAATTCTGGATTTTTTAAAGTTGAATTTGTAACCCTCTGCTGCGAACCCAAGTATTATGGTGTTCACTCTCTTCAAGTGAGTCTCCAAGTCATCATCTGTTAAGTAAATGTCGTCGACATAAGATAATGCTTCATCATCATATATTTGTAGTAATTCTGTTACTCTCGCTGAGAATACTCCCGGGCTGTTCTTGTACCCCTGGGCTAACCGACAGAATTGTTTTTGAGTGCCATTTATTGAGAATGCAGTTAAATATCTGCTCTCTGGTGCTATGTTTTGACAAAAGAATCCATTAGAGATGTCTAATGTTGTTTTGTATTTTTTGCGCACTATGTTATTCATTAGTGCAGCACTATGTGAGTTTTGCACTGCAAAAGTTTTGCAACATGTGTTAAGGTGTCGGTAATCCAAAACTAGACGATATGAATTGTCTGGTTTGGAGACCGGAAACAAAGGATTGTTCATTTGTGAGGTGCAAGTTTCAATCACCCCCTGGTATTCTAGCTGATCTAGTATTTCATTTACCTGTTTTTTAGCTTCTTGCTTAATTGGGTACTGCCTTTGTGCAGTAGGTTGTGATTTTAACTGGATTTTGTGAGGAGGAGAGTCCTCATCCCATCCCACGTGATTTTTATATAAAGCAGGAGCTAGAGCCACTGCCCACTTTCTAGCAAGTGTGTATTTTTTATGAATAGGAATTTGATTTGAGAAGGCAGGCATAATTACTTCTTCGCCATGAGGGCACTCCCTGACAAACTCTGGTGGCCAGTCTTTCAGCTAGAAGGATATCATAGCCCTTGGAGAGATTATCCCAAAATAGTCCCCTTATTTTCCTAGTCTTATCTCCCTCTATACGCAATGTTATTTCGTATATTTTGTGAGGTTTGCTAACTCTGGTGTCCGCAGTTTCCACTTGAAGATATTCATTCGTGTCCACTGTCTCCAGATGATTCATAAGGACTTTGCGAGCTATGCTCACTTCTGCTGCGCTGTCGAGCATTGTCTGAGCCCATTCTCCGTTTTTCAGTTGTGTCCTCAGTATTCTCGGCATTGTTAACTACCTTGATACTGGCTACCTTCTTTTTTGGAAATTGTAATTTCTTTTTTAGCTGAGCAGGTTCCTTGTCTTTGGACTTGGTGTGCTCTTCTCTTTGTTCTGATCGTCCTCTTCTTTCCGATTTCTGCGAGGAAGTCTGAAAAGATTGAGAGGGACGTGTATCAATGTCTTGATATCTATCAGGCTTTTTTATATTATCCCTATTTCTAAGGTTATATCTTTTCCCAGAGGGGTCACTCTGAGGTGACCTGTGTCTTTGGTTCGGAGATTTTTCTCTTCGCCTAGGAGACCTTCCTCGGGACTGGAATTTCTTTTCTTTGGGATTGGATTGTTTGTTTCCATCCCAGCTCTTCTTTTGTGATGTTGAGTTATTATTAAAAAATATTTTTTCAGGACTTTCAATTAGTTGCGGTTTTACTGGTATTCCACCTAAACTATCTCTACCTAGTTCCTCATAGGATTTTTCTATGATTCTGGCAATTTCAGCTGGTTGGTCTGCTATATCTGTCTCTTTTAACCTCTGGCGGATCGCCACGTTTGCTGCTTCTCCTTTTATGTTGGCTAATAGTATAGCCGAGACCTGCTTGAAGTCTTTTAGTAATTTCATACCAAGAGTTAAAGCGGGTTCAGGACCATATTCATCTTGAATTTGTTTTAGCACATCTGGTATTACCGAAATGGATGGAACACCGTGCGTTTTTGTGTAGATGGAAGCAAAGACTGTACCCCAAGTGTCACAGTCCTCAATGTGTGGTGCGATTCCCATTGGAAGACAGATAGTCAGAATCCTGTGCTTTTCTAGCGGGGTGGTGTCTGGAAACACCGCCTCTATTTGGGTGATTTTCTGCGCTAGCCAGAATGGTATTTGTTCCCGTTTAGCCGGTACTTTACCTAGGCAGGACTGGATGTTCTGTGGTGTAATTTTATTTGTGTTCCCCTGGTGAGGGGTCAGCTGTGGGAGTTTAATCGCTGGCTGAATTGTTGAAGTCCGCATCACATATTGGACTAATTGTCTGTGTATTTTTATTAGTTGTTTTAGCTGTGTTAAAAGGTTTGGTGCAGACATCCCATCGATGTCTGGATGTGGTGTGTATCCGGCTAGGACCGGCCACGTTGCTCCTGGTCTACCTAAAGGACCGAGCCTGGTGATGTGATTATTGTGTTTTAGGGCGCCATCAAATAAGAGCAAATACTCTTGAAATTTGAGTGGTACTTCCACCTCCTCGAAAGGAGTGTACGTTTCAGGAGGTTCCTCTATTTTGTAATAGTGGAAGTACTTTGTTACAGGATTTGCTGCTGGAAAATGTATCCATGAATAGTATACCTCTGTCTGCCGATATTCGTGTGCCTCAATTACGAATATGACTGTACCACCACTAGGTGTCAGTCCATTTTCTATAAGTTTTATGGTTATAGATTTCCTTTTAATGACCGGGATGAGTATTATATCCTCGTCTGCTGCCTGCATGGTAGCATCAGCTGCTGCGAGTTCAGTTGCTAATCTAACTGCCTCTCTTTCATCCTCATTGTCTGACATTTTACTGTCCAAAAGGTTTTTTCTTTTGTTTGCAGATCAGGTTTCTTATGGAAACAAAGATTAGATGCACAATATTTTGGAACTGTGTATCCTTCAACGTTGACTTGTACCAAGAACCATACATAGGAGTTCCCTCCTGCGAGGTCTGGCGGATATAACCTTTCACCCACTCCAGACGTCTTTGGAGTATTTGGGAAAAGGGGTCTGAATGAGAAAGCACGACTGAGTTACTCTAAATGTCTTACGTTAGTTTTATCGCCCTTTCCAAACGCGTTGGGCGCCATGTAGTGTAGTTCCTATCATCCCAATAGGCTCTGCGCATTGGAATAATACCTACAGCAGTAAAGGCCTAGACCAGACGTTAACTAGGTCTACTACTGTCGATACTAGACTTAAAGTTTTGGGTTTGCCAGCTTAGCTCAGAGTTCACTAGAAACTTTCTCGAATGTTCAAGGAGGACTTAACTTCCCTGATTAGACAAGAAGGGATTTAGTTTCTGACAACCATAGAACATGACAACTTTGCTCTCCCCTAATCAAGAGTATATCTCGAGAGTCGTGTGAACAAAAGGCAATTTATTTTACTCAGTCAGTACGTGCATTCTTAGTCTCATCAGATTGTAGAGAAAAGGAAGAGACGGGCGTGTTCAATAAAAAGGTGTTATTTATTGATCAGTCTCTTTTCTCGTACAAGAGAAATGGATCGATATTATTGCAATACTTATAGTTAAGTAAAGTGCATACATTAAAAGCAATAGTATAAAATAATACTGTAAAAACATTGATATGGTTTCTAAGCCATAAGATGTTTAAAATGAATAAAATATATTACATACACATATACATTTGACTAAACGTACTCAACTGGTGTTTCTAAATACACCTACCCCGTGTACCTGACCTAAGTCTAATACGTGGGCGGGAATAGAAAGTTACAGTTTAAGTTAAGTTTGTTTTTGCCAAGTGAATAACTAAAGAATTCTCTGTGAGGGGTTATTCAGTTCTGTACCTGGAATCTAGGTTGAATGAGGGATGGTATCTCTCGTCTCTGGTCTCGATATTCCAGGCTGCCTGCGAGGGCTACCCAGAAACGCCGGTGCTGGATTTCTCGGCAGGAGAAAGCAGCTTCTCTCAGCGCGTCAGAAAGGCGGGGCTGCGCCAGCGGGGTCTGCTCTGCTCTTCGCTTCGGCAAGTATGGCTGCTCCGTCTCGTCACCACGCGTGTGTTTGCATAGGGCAATATCGGTAATATTTATACCTTTAAGGTGCCGAGATTGACGTAAGGATGGACATAGATACGTCAATAAGGATGTCATACGACTTGCTCGTTAGCACATTCTTTTACTGAAGTTCTCGGTGAAATCAAAACAATGGCCGCAGGGTTTTGCCCAGGTTGTCATAGGTTTGATTTGTTATGAGAACTCCGTATGCCTTATCAGGGGCTGGAGGAATATCGCTTGTCTAATTAGATCGCAAGCGTTATGACCTAATCAGATAACACGTTCCTGTGCCGTAGTGTGACTGCGTCAGATAACGGTATCTGCATCATGGGGGTTTTCTGCCTCATGGGCTGACTACTTAGTTAACTTGTTAGTTTGTTAACCAGAATAGGGTCAGGAATAGGGGGATCGATTCAGAACCTATAGGAATACATCACAAGCTGAGATAATGTCCATGATCTGTTCTATGAAGGGAAGGTTGTCATGTGGCGGGTGGTAGAACTTGTGCAATTTGCATAGGTGATTATTGCTACCAGCCACCTCAATAAACAGGTATTCAAAAGATGGCAGGAGATCGGATAGTAGTAATTTAACTGTTAGATTGCTACGATGTATACAGGTGATACCTCCACCTTGTCCGCTTGATCTATCCAACCTAATGATATCATAGTTGGGAGGCACTAGAATGTCCAGGATGGGAGCAGCCGAGTCATTTAGCCAGGTTTCAGTCATGCATTACAAGGTCAAGGCACTGTGCAAGGATGCGGTCAGCAATGTCAGCAGCATGTCTTACTGCCTATCTCCAGTTGAGAAGCACGCATTTGAGTTTTGGGTTGGTGTCCTGTGAGGCAGATAGTGTGGTGGTGACTCTTGTGAGGTTGTTCTCATTTAAGGCTCTGGTGTTTAACCTAGGTTCCCTGAAAGAGTCAGTAAGGATTGTTTGAATTTGGTGCAAGCTTGTTTTGGTGGAAGAATGTGTCGGATCATATGAAAGTAGGTCAGGATGAATATCCCTGTCAGACAGTGAGGCTATACATCTAGAAGGCCGTGAAGGGTCGTTAGGATCGGGAGCGGTAACCCAACTATGGGGCGTGTAGGCCATGTAGGACGACGACCAACAATTTGAGGGGGAAGCCAGGAGGCTGGTACGCCCATTAGATGGGAGCGTGTGGATAGGGTGATTAGTCATTGTGGAGCAGCTTAATCTTGAGTTAACTGACAGTTCCGCTGTGCTTCGTACCTCTGCCTAAAGTTCTTGGAGGCAAAGTGATATCTCATTTAGTCTACCTTCCAATGAAGTGTGGGAATGGGAGTGCAAGGCTAAGAGCAGGGGACCCTGCGGTGGGATTGAATTAGTGGATGAGGGGTTCAAAAGGCCCGGCGGAGACTGTGAATGTCAGGTGGGGAGGGATTCCGGGTCTTGGTGCTGGGGGCTTGGAGGGTTGGCCTTTGCCTGTTAATGCGTTATAAGTAAGAGAGCAGAGCTCTGAAAGATGGCAGGCGCATTCTTCAAACCAAAAGGCATCACCCAAAACTGAAGTTGCCCTTTGGGGTTTAGAACGCAGACCTCTATTGCCAGCTCAGTCAGAGCAATCTGCCAGTACCCTGTTGTTAAATCAAAAGTACTGAGGAACTTGGCAGCACGCAGCCTGTCTATGAGCTCATCAGCTCGGTGTGCATACGTATTTGCGACAGTTGAAACACCAGTAGTCTGCACAGAACTTAAGTTCTGGAGTGGCACCCAGTGGGGCAGCATTGGGTACCAGCACACAGGCCTGGACATGGGACTGCTGGAGGGCTCAATCCCCTCTAACACCAGCATATTGGAGACCTCCTCCTTGATACTGGCACTCACTTTTACCTGACAACCTGTAAAAGTGTTAACAGGTAGACTGTCTCTAGTCAATGTCACTGATGCACAAGTGTTTGAGTGAAGGGGTGAGGGAGAACAGAGAAGCAAACTGTCCCAGCAACTGGTAACAGTCACTCTGCTGTTTTGGGGTTAGTGTAGGGGAGAGGTTGACAGTTTCTACTGATCTATCATGTTCCTTAGCAGACATGAGGTCAGGGAGAGGCTCTCTTTCCTCCCTCTTCCTCTCCATATTTCACCAGGAGCATGCTCATTTCTGACCTCTCAAAGCAGATTAGAGGTGGTTCACAAGGAGCACCCTTAAGGGTTTTTAGAGGTCCCGTGATCCACCAAGTAGATGGACTCCCCCTTTAGCTCTTTCATCTCATATAGGTATGTCCATCAATCCTGAAGTGCTCTGCGTTCCACAGGGTCCTTCTGGCCAGGCTGAAACTCTACCAGTGTGGACTTCTGGTCATACCAGAGTTTCACGACTTCTTGACTGTCCTCAAGATTACTTTTTGCCTTTTTTCAGAAGCGGTGCGCCTGGTTGCGGAGGGCCAGCATGTAGCTGGCAACATCCTGGAGGCGTTTCCTGGGAGCTTGCACCCACCCCTCCTTTACAAGGCTGAGAGGTTCCCTGACAGAATGGTTGTACAGGAGTTCAAAGAGGCTAAACCCCACTCTCTTCTGCAGCACCGCCCTGTAGGCAAGAGAAGACATGGAAGGAGGACGTCCCACTTATTCCTCATGGTCTTGTTGAATCTCTCCATAAGACTGCTGGTTTGGGGGTGATAGGGTGTGAAGAACATGTAAGTTACCCCCCACACTCATCCCACATGGACTTCATGTATGCTGACATGAAGTTAGTGCCTCCATCAGACACCTCCTCTTTGGGGAACCCCACACAGGTAAAAATCCCCATCAGGGCCCTGTCCACGGTAGGTGCAGTCACAGACCTCAGAGGGATGGCCGCTGGGTAGCAAGTGGCATGGTCCACCAAGACCAGGACAAATCTGTTGCCTAAAGCTGTCTTGGAGTCCAAGGGTCCAACAACGTTGATAACTACCCTCGCAAAGGGAGTGCCAACCACAACTAATGAGGTCAGGGGAGCCTTGAGCTTTTTCCCTTACTTCCCATTAGCTTGGTGTGAGAAGTTAGCCTGGTATATGATGTCCACTAGTTCTAGTGGGCACCTTGCACGAGTCTAATCTTGATGGTGGTTGTAAAGTCAACCTTATAGAAAGCTATCCTAGGGGTAGCAATGGCAAGCAGTCTTCAGGCTAAGACTTCAGAGAGTGGATTAAGCTAGTTGTTTTACCAATTATAATCTCTTGAGTACCAAATGAACGCACACCACACAAGGTATATATCAAATCTATATGTATTTATTCTAAACACAACCCCTCTGGACTCTTTATGAGGTCAGAGGTAAAAGAACAATACAAGGAACTAATTAGCATACAATAAGTTGCACAGTATACGTTTTGCCCTAGGGGCCTCACAAAACATATACTAAAATAGTGGTATAAGAACCACGTGAGAAATAGAAAGCAGGCCTGGGACCTGTGGAATCGCTGGGGCTAATCAGGACAACCAAAGGTTAGGATGTAGGAGGCCCATGGGAGACGCGTGGAGTGTCTAAACACAGCCAAGGGTTACCATTGACTTTCTATGGGAAACAAACAAGTTACAATTTTAAAGAAAAAGGGTACAAGGAGGTGAACTGCGATGGAACCCCTTTAGACTAGGACACTTGGAGAGTCAATACCCACGAGAGCACCGGAATACTCGTGTTACCTCACCCAGGGAAGCCGGGGGCATAGGTGTCTTTTCGTGTCGGGTTTCGTTGCCGATTCCAATGGAGAGCTGCGAAGAAGTGCTGCAGACGACCAGAGGAAAAGTGTCCAGGTGGATCCAAGGGTGGATCGGAGATGTGAAGAACCTGAAAGCAGAGGAGACAGAGTTTAGGCCACTAGCCAGTGACCAGGGCGGCGATAGAAAGATGCCACCAGATGTTGGGTGATTTCAGGTGAAAAGGTGAAGTTTGTCTCTTCAGTCACGAGGACCAGGAGGTGTCGACGATGACCACGAGCTGGAATCAAGCTGTCCCACGAAGGACTAGTTGACTGCGGTGTCGGTATTGGTATTGGGATTGGACCCAAAAAGCCTTGGCAAACGCAACCCACGCAGGATGTCGAGATTGGCTTCGGTGCAAACCAGCAAGGTCGGTGGAACTTCTCCTTTGCAGGGAAGTTGGAGCAAGCCTGGAGCAACCAGGAAAGCAAGTTGAAGCAAAGGATTGTCTTCTTGGGGGCTCACTAGCCAACGGACTAGGAACCGCGAAGATGCGTTGAGCAGAAATGCACAAAGCGGGCCCACGGGACACTCGTGAAGCGTGGGCCTCTGAGCTTTGGTGCAAAAGGTGCTCGGGTCTGGGGCTTCAAGCACCCCAATGCACAATTTAGGGATACCTTGGGAAGTCGATGCAGGTAGCAAAATGCAGGATGTCCAAGACTTCCGGTCCCACGTCTCTCGTGTCCGCCACGGGTCTCAGCTTTGCTGTGAGCGAAGGTCGGGGTCAGAGATGTCTGGAAGTCCGTGTCCTGTGTCGCAGATTCTTCAGGGTCCGAACAGGTGTTTGAACAGGGTGGTCACACCTTGACCACAAGGGAGATTTCTTCCATCTTCCAGTCGAAATGGAATGTCGAAGGTCCAAGATATATGTTGCATAGTTTCGTCCAGGGTAATTTAAAGTCCTAGGGACTGGGGTTCTATACTTATAGTACGTTTAGGGGTTGGACTAACTCTCCTATGGGTGGACCTGGGGTGGGGGTAGTTACACCTCTACCCCTTTGTCCAGTTTCGTGCCAGAGCTGGGGCTGAGTGCCCCAGCAACCGGTTTGAAGTGGGAAAAGCATGGAGCACCTAGTGTGCCCCAGGCAGTGTCTGGAAAGCATTCACTGAATGCAACCCTCCCTGCCCCAATACACAAAAGCCTGTCTGGGGAGGTGGCAGCACCTCCCTGGACAGGAAACCTATGGTCCAGGCCTCCCCTGCCGGAGTTTCGTCCAGCAACAGGAGGGCAGACTCGTGTCTGTGGCAGCAGCATCCATTTTGTGATGCTGAGGCTCTGTTTAACTTTAACCGGGTAAACCAGTAATTACATGTCTTCTCCCGCTAGAAGGGTGGAATGCTACCCCCTGTGGAAGAAAGGGGGGCCCCTACCTAAAAGGATGAACCCTGGTAAGGAAACTAAACTTTTTTAGAAAAAAAGAGAAAAAGTTGCACCGGGTTATGTGCATATATTTGAATCACACTAGTGAACGCTAAATAATAAAGTCAATTACTAATTACATTTTTATAAAAATATATTTTTCTTTTCTTTTATTTTAATTATAAATCTTTCTCATTTATTGTTGACATTTGATAAATAGCTGAATAATTGTTTACATGAGGATTGTTATTTGTTTAAATACAATTATATACAAATTTATGCATTACAAATCCAGACATGATCATGGTGAGTCATTTCATTTAATACAGAACTAATTCCCCTTCAACGCGTTTCGGCGATTTGCCTTCCTCAGGAATTCTGTATGAACACGTTGATACTACAAAAGAGAATCATATTTACAGTTAGTCTTTTACAATTTGACCTTAAAAAACAGCGTTCATTCAATTGTGCTGTTTAAAAGACTACAAGTCTGTGCTTCCTGATTTTGTCTAGAGGAACTATTCTTACACTGTTAGGTTCTGGCTCGGTCAGACCATTTATTTTGGTACTAAGTAATACCTATATGCAACATTACTATACACTTATATACAATAACTTCTCACCATTTTTATTTTACATAATTACACTATATACAATATAAATAAAAAATCACAACTAAACAAAGATGTGAATTAGTGATCCTAAATGAGATCAGAGAATACATTTCTGCAGATAACAGTATTTGTGGTGTAATTAAGGGAAGTGGGGACCACCCTGTAATTTATGCAAATAAGTTTAAGGCGGAGGGGTGGGCTTCCCACTATGCAAGGATAGAGAGGAGAACAAACCTGTCTGTGAGAAGGTAATGGCTCCCAGTTAAGATACGTGTTATAAATCTGGGTTATGCCTCTTTCAATTATTCCAACCGATGAAGTGGAGGGGCTGCAGCCAGCTATTGAATAGTCTGTGAGGGAGAGGTACACGTGGTTTTAATCTAGCCTGGAGTGATACCCTATTAGAAAAAATATCTTCTGTCCACATAGCAATGTACCTTATAACAATACTGGAGGGAGCCTTGGTTTGTGTCACGCACCGAGATTTCTCAAAACTTTCTGTCCTGTTTGCATTTCTTTGTCAATTTCTAAGTAATGGGAAAAGACAAATAATTGTATGTGCCGTCAAGGGCTAGGCAACTTTTTAAACTAATCTAATCTTTCAATAATAATTGTGTTTAAGGCTTACATACCTGCTTCCACCTAAATCTTCGCGCGAATGGGCGGTCATATATTATTCTAATCTCCGGTTAATTATTCATATCACGGTGACGCGTCTCGGCAAGCGTATGCGTTCCCATATGGAGTACAGAGCTGATGTGATCTGTAAAACCCAGAATGTTACGGTCTGTTAGTTATCCATGAATCGATACGATAATCAGAGAAACTTCATTATTAGCTATCTGCATAACACACGGGGATCAATATGAAGTGAACTCCATCTATTAACAAGAAATACGCGGAGATATCACTACTTATACTCCATAATGTAGACATTAAAAAGGATTAGTCCATATTATCATTAGGGTGAAGTATGGTCTATTTTTACTACATGTGGATAGGACTTGGTCCCAAAATTGTTTGACTGATAGACACTCAGGTTGAAGGGGGACGTTCTCGAACGTTTAAAGCCCCCTGTGGTCTTATTTCAGCCGCATTAAAACTGAAGATACTTTTCACGTTTAAATAATTGTATTTAATGAACTCCAACTCGCAATTCTAACGGGTAGAGTTAGGCTCTTATCCGTGTTCTTACAACCTGCTACATCAATCCTCCCCACCCTGACGGTCAGGTCATTACTAAGTGTCAAACCCGTACTTACTATGTTGAAGATGTATATCTCTTCTGCGCGATGTTCTCTTCTCGGAATGCTACCGTGTATCTTATTCGAGCCTCTTTTTATGTGACACTCCATTTCGCGCCAGATGCAAGGTCTCGCGATATGCGGCGAGGAGAGTAACCCGGAGAGTTACTAGGAGGGACTCTGCTGGCATAATCGCCATCTTAAAATGGTCATTTGGACTTTCGATTTATCTTAAAACATATGAAATCGTCGGCTAAGCTGATGTAATATTAGGTGTGCTTGATTGTAACTAGGCTTCAGCAAGTAAATAAAGGGACCGATGAAATTGATCCCTGTATAAAGGATCAATTATATATCATTTGAAAGTAAGCCCTTGCACATCGTATTCAAGCCTATTTTTAAATGGACACTCCATTTCGCGCTCGACGCCGGGTTTCGTTATATATTTCGGGGAGAGTGACTCAGTGGGCTAGTTGGAGGAACTCCACAAGCACAGTCGCCATCTTAACGTGAGGTTTGGACTATCATTTAATCTAACGAACTTCGGAGTCGTCGGATAAGCTGCAGTGAGATCAGGTGTGCTTAATTATAACTAAGCATCCGCAGATTGAAGGACCTGTGATGATATCGATCCCTTAGAGAGATAAACTATATAAAATTTAAAAGAAAGTCCTTGCTGACCTCCTTGTTGGATGATTGACTTAAGAAACCGCCATATTGAAAGGGAGTGGAATATGTCATTAGAAGGGACATTCCAGAATATCTAAATTTGTATCATTAGGATAAGTACAGATATTTGGATGACTATGAATGAAGATGAAGCCCGATAAGCCAAAGCAACTATATATGTTGCAGATGTAAACAAATGCATAAGAGATACGGGTGATTTAATGGTGGCTGATTAATGAGTTAATATCTGCAAAAATGTCACGATCACATGTTAGAATAACTGTACATAAGTGTTCATATGACTAACAATCTACATTACTTAGACGTTCTGGCGCTTATTATAATATTGCTTGTTCCCACGGTATGTCCATGTTTAATCCATTGGTGGCTGTCCCCAAAATAAAAATCCAATATACCTCTCTCATTTTTCTGATTTTGTCTACATCAAGTCCTATCTTGTGGTGTACCCTTTCTAAGATGTACCAAGATATATTCTCAGGTGTATGATTCTTCTCTTTGTAGTGGGCAACCATAGGTGCTGTTAGTTTTTTTTGTTCGGATATCAGACCTGTGTTCTGCCAGTCTGATATTGAGTGCTCGGCCTGTTTGTCCAACGTATCCTTTCTGACAGGGGCAAATTATCAAATAGATTACGTTGGTACTTTTGCAATTGTTAAGATCTGCTGGTCTGATTAATCGTCTGTTGAACTGCAATGTGGGACCCTGAATCGCTGTAGTACAAGATTTGCAGTTCAAACAACTAAAAGTGCCTTGTACCGGTTGCAGATCTACCAAAGAATGTTGACTGCTTGATATTGTAGATGTCATGCGTGATCTAACAATATGATCTTTCAAGGACTTATTTCTTTTATATGCAAATATCGGTTTAGGCAACTGATTTTCTTTTTCAACATTCACATTCAATATATGCCAGTTTGCGCATATAGTTTGTCGAATTCTTTCGTTGAGCACTGAATGTTTAGTGATGAACACTAGGCTGGGGGTATCTTTGTCCACCTTAGGTTCTAAGAGGTGCTGTCTGTCATAAAAGCGAGCCCGCTTATATGAATCCCGTATTATTTTTTTGGGATAACCTCGAGACAAAAATTTGGATTTCATCATGACTGAGTTGTTATCATAATCTAAAATACTGGTACAGTTACGTCTTAGACGTAAAAATTCCCCAAAGGGTACACTGTTCTTTTGAATTGTGGGGTGATAACTATCATAATGCAGTAATGTGTTCCTAGCCGTGGGCTTAACGTATAAATCCACGGCTAGGGCTCCATCACGATGTTTAATCAAGATATCTAGATATTCCACTTGTGAATTATCCGCATGATAAGTGAATCTGATGTTATTATCACAAAGGTTTATCCATTAAAGGAACAGTTCCAGATTGTCTTCATTGTCTATCCAAATGAAGAAGACGTCGTCTATGTACCGTGACCAAGAGGTCACGGATTCATAGAACGGCGCTGCCTCATTGAATATGAATTGTTCTTCAAACCTCGCCATGTATATATTGGCAATTGTTGGGGCGCAAGAAGCTCCCATGCTGACACCCTGTTGTTGTTTATACAGATTCCCATTAAATTCAAAAATATTGTCCGTTAGGACAATCTTCAGGCATTCCAGGATGAATATAGTTGGACCAGTAACATTGTATTTCTGCATGAACCAATGGGTGGCTTCAAGAGCTCCCATTATGGGAATGTTGCTGTATAATGCTTCTATGTCCATGGTAACAAGCCATTGTGATGTATTACAAAATTTGACATTCTCCACCAGATTTATGATCTGTCTTGTGTCTTGTACATAACCTGGGGTCTTGGAAATATATGGACATAGAATAGCATCTATATATATTTCGCTAGTGGCTCTGTGACTGAGCCAATGGTTGTAACTATAGGTTTAAGGGGCGGATCTGTTGCATTTTTGTGCACCTTAGGGATTCCATAAATGCTAGCAAGTCTCGGATTATTCACATTTAAGTATTCCCATTCTTTCTTACAAATTTCTTCTTCCCTCAAGGCCTTGTCTGTCAATTTCTTTATTTTGTTTTTGGTTTGTGCAGTTGAATCTCTTGTTATAGGGGCATAAAATCTTATGTCGCTTAACATTTCCTCCATTTTGGCAATATAGCCTGATGTATCGTATACTACAATCCCTCCCCCTTTATCACATGCCTTCACTGTGATATTGTTATCTTGTTTGATATCTGTCATGGCTTTATATTGCTCTGATGTCAAGTTGAATTGTGTTTTAGGGGTGAAGTTAGTTATATTAGTGAATTTATCACTAATGACTTTTTCAAAGATAGCGACCTGAGGTGGCAATTGATCCACTGATGGTGTAAACTGTGATTTCGGTCTTCGCCCGGATCGATTCATTTCATCCATGGGGCAGTCTTGTCCTAGATAGAAGAATTTTAATCTGATTTTTCGGAGAAAACTTTGTAAGTCTCTGAATAGGTCAAATTTGTTCAACCCGGAGTGGGGAGCAAAAGTAAGACCTTTGGATAAGACTGAAATGGTATCAGATGTTAAGCTTTTCTTACTGAGATTGAATATTGGTAGTAATTCTAGTTTCTCCGATACCGGTTGTTTCTTGTTTCTAAATACTGATTGGGCATCATCGGCTGATGTCCCGGGAATTGGCTGAAATCCTGTTGTGGGGCATGTTGGAAGCGAGGTTGGTAATGTGGCCTCCAATTGCCCCTCCTCTGGCGCTGCCCTAAAAAAGCTGGCCTATGTTGGTATCTAGCATTTGGTCTAGTCTGCTGGTAGCTGCCTTCATAATAGGTGCCTTCTCCATCTGAGCCTTATGATTCTGAAAAAGTGTTTATTCTTTTTCCATATTGGTTTGGTCTATTCCCCCAATTATCAGTTGGACCTTCAGTATTAGAAAAGAAATTATCAGACAAGTAAGGGTATACCGTTTCTTTTTTAAAGAACTTAATATCCTTTTGTAACTTGTCTGTTTTTCTTTTTATTAGATAATCCGAGTATGAGTTAAGGTCTTTTTCTATCTCATCTAATTTCTGTTTTACATTTTCTACTAGTCCTGAGCTTTTAATTTTTTCTTCCAAGTCATCTATTTCTTTGGCCAGTTGCTCTAAAATGCCCTTAGATGTTTCAACAATTAACATCATATAGTCTCTGGAGCATCGGTTAGAAATTAGGGCCCAACGCTCGAGAAACTCTCTGATGTGTACAAATAGGCCCGGAATATTGCGGACTCTCATAACCTGTGGGATTACTCCAGCTTTTGGGTATTGGAGCATGAAGTGCCCATGCTGTTCAATGCGCTTGAGTTTCTTTCTTAATCCCAATAATGTGTTCACATCATCATTTTTATCTTGTCCCATAGCTGTAGATTCCTCAAATGATACTGTACTTCCTACCATATTAGCATATTGGACATCTGAGAAACCAAAAGTTGGTAATTTGGCCATAGTACTAACACTCTACTCTAAGTTTCTGGAGCGTTGGGCCCTAATTTCTTACCTAATTTCTAACCGATGCTCCAGAGACTATATGATGTTAATTGTTGAAACATCCAAGGGCATTTTAGAGCAACTGGCCAAAGAAATAGCTGACTTGGAAGAAAAAATTAAAAGCTCAGGACTAGTAGAAAACGTAAAACAGAAATTAGATAAGATAGAAAAAGACCTTAACTCATACTCGGATTATCTAATAAAAAGAAAAACAGACAAGTTACAAAAGGATATTAAGTTCTTTAAAAAAGAAACGGTATACCCTTACTTGTCTGATAATTTCTTTTCTAATACTGAAGGTCCAACTGATAATTGGGGGAATAGACCAAACCAATATGGAAAAAGAATAAACACTTTTTCAGAACCATCAGGCTCAGATGGAGAAGGCACCTATTATGAAGGCAGCTACCAGCAGACTAGACCAAATGCTAGATACCAACATAGGCCAGCTTTTTCAGGGCAGCGCCAGAGGAGGGGCAATTGGAGGCCACATTACCAACCTCGCTTCCAACATGCCCCACAACAGGATTTCAGCCAATTCCCGGGACATCAGCCGATGATGCCCAATCAGTATTTAGAAACAAGAAACAACCGGTATCGGAGAAACTAGAATTACTACCAATATTCAATCTCAGTAAGAAAAGCTTAACATCTGATACCATTTCAGTCTTATCGAAAGGTCTTACTTTTGCTCCCCACTCCGGGTTGAACAAATTTGACCTATTCAGAGACTTACAAAGTTTTCTCCGAAAAATCAGATTAAAATTCTTCTATCTAGGACAAGACTGCCCCATGGATGAAATGAATCGATCCGGGCTAAGACCGAAATCACAGTTTACACCATCAGTGGATCAATTGCCACCTCAGGTCACTATCTTTGAAAAAGTCATTAGTGATAAATTCACTAATATAACTAACTTCACCCCTAAAACACAATTCAACTTGACATCAGAACAATATAAAGCCATGACAGATATCAAACAAGATAACAATATCACAGTGAAGGCATGTGATAAAGGGGGAGGGATTGTAGTATACGATACATCAGGCTACATTGCTAAAATGGAGGAAATGTTAAGCGACATAAGATTTTATGCCCCTATAACAAGAGATTCAACTGCACAAACCAAAAACAAAATAAAGAAATTGACAGACAAGGCCTTGAGGGAAGAAGAAATTTGTAAGAAAGAATGGGAATACTTAAATGTGAATAATCCGAGACTTGCTAGCATCTATGGAATCCCTAAGGTGCACAAAAATGCAACAGATCCGCCCCTTAGACCTATAGTTACAACCATTGGCTCAGTCACAGAGCCACTAGCGAAATATATATAGATGCTATTCTATGTCCATATATTTCCAAGACCCCAGGTTATGTACAAGACACAAGACAGATCATAAATCTGGTGGAGAATGTCAAATTTTGTAATACATCACAATGGCTTGTTACCATGGACATAGAAGCATTATACAGCTACATTCCCATAATGGGAGCTCTTGAAGCCACCCATTGGTTCATGCAGAAATACAATGTTACTGGTCCAACTATATTCATCCTGGAATGCCTGAAGATTGTCCTAACGGACAATATTTTTGAATTTAATGGGAATCTGCATAAACAACAACAGGGTGTCAGCATGGGAGCTTCTTGCGCCCCAACAATTACCAATATATACATGGCGAAGTTTGAAGAACAATTCATATTCAATGAGGCAGCGCCGTTCTATGAATCCGTGACCTCTTGGTCACGGTACATAGACGACGTCTTCTTCATTTGGATAGACAATGAAGACAATCTGGAACTGTTCCTTCAATAGATAAACCTTTGTGATATTAACATCAGAATCACTTACCATGCGGATAATTCACAAGTGGAATATCTAGATGTCTTGATTAAACATCATGATGGAGCCCTAGCCGTGGATTTATACGTTAAGCCCACGGCTAGGAACACATTACTGCATTATGATAGTTATCACTCCACAATTCAAAAGAACAGTGTACCCTTTGGGGAATTTTTACGTCTAAGACGTAACTGTACCAGTATTTTAGATTATGATAACAACTCAGTCATGATGAAATCCAAATTTTTGTCTCGAGGTTATCCCAAAAAAATAATACGGGATTCATATAAGCGGGCTCGCTTTTATGACAGACAGCACCTCTTAGAACCTAAGGTGGACAAAGATACCCCCAGCCTAGTGTTCATCACTAAACATTCAGTGCTCAACGAAAGAATTCGACAAACTATATGCGCAAACTGGCATATATTGAATGTGAATGTTGAAAAAGAAAATCAGTTGCCTAAACCGATATTTGCATATAAAAGAAATAAGTCCTTGAAAGATCATATTGTTAGATCACGCATGACATCTACAATATCAAGCAGTCAACATTCTTTGGTAGATCTGCAACCGGTACAAGGCACATATAGTTGTTTGAACTGCAAATCTTGTACTACAGCGATTCAGGGTCCCACATTGCAGTTCAACAGACGATTAATCTGACCAGCAGATCTTAACAATTGCAAAAGTACCAACGTAATCTATTTGATAATTTGCCCCTGTCAGAAAGGATACGTTGGACAAACAGGCCGAGCACTCAATGTCAGACTGACAGAACACAGGTCTGCTATCCGAACAAAAAAACTAACAGCACCTATGGTTGCCCACTACATAGAGAAGAATCATACACCTGCGAATATGTCTTGGTACATCTTAGAAAGGGTACACCACAAGATAGGACTTGATGTAGACAAAATCAGAAAAATGATAGAGGTATATTGGATTTTTATTTTGGGGACAGCCACCAATGGATTAAACATGGACATACCGTGGGAACAAGCAATATTATAATAAGCGCCAGAACGTCTAAGTAATGTAGATGGTTAGTCATATGAACAATTATGTACAGTTATTCTAACATGTGATCGTGACATTTTTGCAGATATTAACTCATTAATCAGCCACCATTAAATCACCTGTATCTCTTATGCATTTGTTTACATCTGCAACATATATAGTTGCTTTGGCTTATCGGGTTTCATCTTCATTCATAGTCATCCAAATATCTGTGCTTATCCTAATGATACAAATTTAGATATTCTGGAATGTCCCTTCTAATGACATTTCCCACTCCCTTTCAATATGGCGGTTTCTTAAGTCAATCATCCAACAAGGAAGTCAGCAAGGACTTTCTTTTAAATTTTATATAGTTTATCTCTCTAAGGGATCGATATCATCACAGGTCCTTCAATCTGCGGATGCTTGGTTATAATTAAGCACACCTGATCTCACTGCAGCTTATCCGACGACTCCGAAGTTCGTTAGATTAAATGATAGTCCAAACCTCACGTTAAGATGGCGACTGTGCTTGTGGAGTTCCTCCAACTAGCCCACTGAGTCACTCTCCCCGCAACATATAACGAAACCCGGCGTCGAGCGCGAAATGGAGTGTCCATTTAAAAATAGGCTTGAATACGATGTGCAAGGGCTTACTTTCAAATTATATATAATTGATCCTTTATACAGGGATCAATTTCATCGGTCCCTTTATTTACTTGCTGAAGCCTATTTACAATCAAGCACACCTAATATTACATCAGCTTAGCCGACGATTTCATATGTTTTAAGATAAATCGAAAGTCCAAATGACCATTTTAAGATGGCGATTATGCCAGCAGAGTCCCTCCTAGTAACTCTCCGGGTTACTCTCCTCGCCGCATATCGCGAGACCTTGCGTCTGGTGCGAAATGGAGTGTCACATAAAAAGAGGCTTGAATAAGATACGCGGTAGCATTCCGAGAAGAGAACATCGCGCAGAAGAGATATACATCTTCAACATAGTAAGTACGGGTTTGACACTTAGTAATGACCTGACCGTCAGGGTGGGGAGGATTGATGTAGTAGGTTGTAAGAACATGGATAAGAGCCTAACTCTACCCGTTAGAATTGCGAGTTGGAGTTCATTAAATACAATTATTTAAACGTGAAAAGTATCTTCAGTTTTAATGCGGCCGAAATAAGACCACAGGGGGCTTTAAACGTTCGAGAACGTCCCCCTTCAACCTGAGTGTCTATCAGTCAAACAATTTTGGGACCAAGTCCTATCCACATGTAGTAAAAATAGACCATACTTCACCCTAATGATAATATGGACTAATCCTTTTTAATGTCTACATTATGGAGTATAAGTAGTGATATCTCCGCGTATTTCTTGTTAATAGATGGAGTTCACTTCATATTGATCCCCGTGTGTTATGCAGATAGCTAATAATGAAGTTTCTCTGATTATCGTATCGATTCATGGATAACTAACAGACCGTAACATTCTGGGTTTTACAGATCACATCAGCTCTGTACTCCATATGGGAACGCATACGCTTGCCGAGACGCGTCACCGTGATATGAATAATTAACCGGAGATTAGAATAATATATGACCGCCCATTCGCGCGAAGATTTAGGTGGAAGCAGGTATGTAAGCCTTAAACACAATTATTATTGAAAGATTAGATTAGTTTAAAAAGTTGCCTAGCCCTTGACGGCACATACAATTATTTGTCTTTTCCCATTACTTAGAAATTGACAAAGAAATGCAAACAGGACAGAAAGTTTTGAGAAATCTCGGTGCGTGACACAAACCAAGGCTCCCTCCAGTATTGTTATAAGGTACATTGCTATGTGGACAGAAGATATTTTTTCTAATAGGGTATCACTCCAGGCTAGATTAAAACCACGTGTACCTCTCCCTCACAGACTATTCAATAGCTGGCTGCAGCCCCTCCACTTCATCGGTTGGAATAATTGAAAGAGGCATAACCCAGATTTATAACACGTATCTTAACTGGGAGCCATTACCTTCTCACAGACAGGTTTGTTCTCCTCTCTATCCTTGCATAGTGGGAAGCCCACCCCTCCGCCTTAAACTTATTTGCATAAATTACAGGGTGGTCCCCACTTCCCTTAATTACACCACAAATACTGTTATCTGCAGAAATGTATTCTCTGATCTCATTTAGGATCACTAATTCACATCTTTGTTTAGTTGTGATTTTTTATTTATATTGTATATAGTGTAATTATGTAAAATAAAAATGGTGAGAAGTTATTGTATATAAGTGTATAGTAATGTTGCATATAGGTATTACTTAGTACCAAAATAAATGGTCTGACCGAGCCAGAACCTAACAGTGTAAGAATAGTTCCTCTAGACAAAATCAGGAAGCACAGACTTGTAGTCTTTTAAACAGCACAACTGAATGAACGCTGTTTTTTAAGGTCAAATTGTAAAAGACTAACTGTAAATATGATTCTCTTTTGTAGTATCAACGTGTTCATACAGAATTCCTGAGGAAGGCAAATCGCCGAAACGCGTTGAAGGGGAATTAGTTCTGTATTAAATGAAATGACTCACCATGATCATGTCTGGATTTGTAATGCATAAATTTGTATATAATTGTATTTAAACAAATAACAATACTCATGTAAACAATTATTCAGCTATTTATCAAATGTCAACAATAAATGAGAAAGGGGGGAGGAGCCAAGCTCGCGTCCGAGATGGCCGCGTTTTAGCTCGGCTCCGTTCACTCTCCTGTCTGCAACAACTATCCTGTACTTTATCCTGCCCCGGGAAGTATTCTACGATGTGCAGTGGAACGACGATACCTCACTGGCGCTTACCGTTTGCTCCGGTGGTTCCTGGGTGTCACGGATCCTGAGTTACGCCCCTGTCTGCTTCGGGGCCTCCGGAGCGGCCGGGCCTGGCACTCCTTGGCGGCGCCCGGGCTGGACGGGGTGCGGTGGCCGGCCCTTGGTGGTGGTGTGGAGTCGGTCGGAGAGGCCGATGTGCTAATAGACCGATTGCGGCCCCCCGGGCCTGGTCCGGCGATCCTGCAGCCTGGTGTTGGGGCGCTGCCTTCCATGGACGGGGTTAACCGTACATCTGGCTCGTCTCCCCTTTGTTCTCCGACCCGGCCATTTTGAGTTCCTCCGCCCGGGCTCGGAGAACGGTGCCGGCGGCGTGTGGGGTGCCGGCGCATCGCCTTCTTCTGGTGGCCCCTCTTCCTGCCCTGGTGGCACCTCCGCCGGTGGCTGCCGGTATCCTATTTGGCCCCGTTGATATCCGGGCGGGGGTTGGTGTTGGCAGCGGCCCCACCGGGCTTCTAAGATGGCGGCCGGCCCCATGACTCTCGGCCTTGCTGGGACCGGCGATGCGGATCCGCCGCACGGCACGCTTTCTGAATACTGCAAAGGTGAGCCTACACTTGGCGACATCCTCGCCGCCCTTCGCTCCTGGGGGGCGCCCATGACCGCACCTATCGCTATCCTGGAGAGAGGTCCCTTGGCTGGGCCTACCGGGCCCCCTCCGGTTGGTGCGGCTTCATCTCTGTTGTGTGCTGCTGGAACTTTCCTTGGGGTCGTGGACCTGGAGGCTGCTGTTGGTGTGGATATACGGAAGTCCGCTGCCCTTCTTCATCCTGTGCCTCCTTCTGCTCCGGAGGTTCGCCAGCCAGATCCCGTCTGGACCGCCCTTGATGGGTCTCCTTTTCCTCTTTTGCCTCACATGGCCGAACGAAGGTCCTGTGACTGTACCGCTGGACCGGCTTTCTCCGCGTTCTCTTCGGAACTGTGCCTGCTTTGCCGGAGGTGGTTACTGTACTTTCTTGATCATCCGTGTCGCGATCGCTATGACTTTAGTGTATTTGTGATTCGACTCCCTGTTATTCACCTCCGTTTCCATGTGATCTGGTTCCTGCTTCGTTGGACGACTACAGTTTGCGAAAAACGAGGACAGGGTTGAGCTGATCTTGCCTCTGTGGACTGTTATTTTGTGGTATGGTTGGGTGATCCGTTCATAATTGTATGAATCTGTTTGATACTCCTTAACGTTCCTGGAGCTTATCCGAGTATATATCATCTTCCCGTGGGCTCTGAATATTCTCGGGCGGGGGGGTGGGAGCCGATGGGGTTTTAATTCTGTGGCTCCTCTCCCGCTGTTTTTCCCTGTTTTCCCTTCCCCCCCCCTTTTTTATCTACGTGATTCTTCCTTTCTATATTTCTTCTATATTTCGGGTTCTAATTAGGGCGACAGGCACGCTGCTGGGGGGTAGGCCATAGCCTTCTGCAGGGGTGCAGGGTGGGCTGTGCGGGGTGGTGGGGGGGTCTGTTTTATTGTATCTTCCTTTGTTCCTCTTTTGGTTCTATGGCTCTTGTGTATCCCCTAATTTCGTGACGCGGTGTCGGCGCGTCGCCCCCCGGGGTGTTTGTGCTGGCATGGCCCTTTTGGTATGTCTGCTGTCACGGTTTACTACGCATCCGTTTCTCCTGTTGCCACTAGTTCCTTGTGCCGAATTAGTATTGAGTGCTTTATTAGCCGTGGGGGGCGTGCACTGACGCTGCGCCCTCACTTTCCCCCTCCTTTTTTTCCGATGTCCTTTTCCTCCCTTATTTTCCCTTTCCCCCCCCCCCTCATTTTTCTTTTCCTTTCCTGGGTTGCTGTAACGGAGGGCTTTTAGTTTTGTAAGCGTACTTTTCGCTGTTTTACTATTATGTGCCATGGTAGTGGTGGGAGGGCGTTGAGCAGCGATTGTGATTGTTATTGATGTGGGACTCACGTTCTGCCTTTGCCAAAATGTGACTGTTCTTTTGGTCTTTTCCTGTATTCGAAACTTCGGCTTGCTCACGGCCCACCGCGGCCCTCTGGACTCTACAGATTGTCATTATCCTGCGAAACCCCCTTTTTCTATTATAAAATTAACCTACTCTTATCCTGTCCGTGATGGCGGCTCGAAGACTTGTTACCTTTGCCTTCATATGAGCTATTTAGAAATCCTATTGTCACTCCTGTATTGCCTAGTATGTCATTTTATTGTGGTGGCCGGCCCGGTGGGTTGTAGGCCCGTATCTGTGAGCGCCTTCTGTACAATAAAGGTTTATAAAAAAAAAAAAAAAAAAAACAATAAATGAGAAAGATTTATAATTAAAATAAAAGAAAAATATATTTTTATAAAAATGTAATTAGTAATTGACTTTATTATTTAGCGTTCACTAGTGTGATTCAAATATATGCACATAACCCGGTGCAACGTTCTCTCTTTTTTTCAACAAAAAAAAATGGAATGCTACCCCCGCGGGGGTAGGATTCCAAAGTGTTTGACACCTTACACGACATGTTTTGATAAAGCCAAACCAAAGTTAGCATTAACCGCGAGGAATATAATGCACTTAAGAGTATATGGTATGGCTATATCATAGAACAGCAGTAAGGAGATGGTTCCCAAAGCTGCAGAGGGGCTCAGCTCATGCTAGGGCACCCTCTCACGTAAAACCAAGCACTCTGCCTCCAGGATTGTCAAGGCCTGCCATAGGAGTGACTTATAGGTGTATATGTGTCTATATATGTATATAGAGATAGGTTTACTATATCTAAGTAAGGGGAGATTACACCCCCTTACCCAGGCTGTCTGAACAGACCTGTGGTGTCAGTTTGGAAGGCAAACCAGGGGTGGCACAATACATGCTGCAGCCCCTGGTAGGCTTAGGGTGCACCTATGCCCTGGGTACCTATAGTACACTATATACAGGCTCACAAGGGTGACCCAATAACCAATCTGGTATGTACCTAAAGTTCATGGTATCAATTTAGAGAGAGAACAGCTGGGCTGTGTGCCTGATTAGCAGGTCCACAGCCACACTAAAGTCGAAAAACCAGATAATCACAGCAAAAAGTGGGGGTAACCATAGGAAGCAGACCCTACTCTCCTACACCTGGCAGATGGGACAGGACCCACAGAATGCATCTGAGGCCAATAGAATTGGGTAACAAGTCTTGCAAAGGTCCTTCCCAGCCAGGGGTAGGTCATGAGCCAAACCCAGTAGGAGGGTCCTCGCACACAGGCTGACCCATACGCAAGAGCCTTAGGCTCATCATATAGCCCATTCTACCAATAGACCAGGTGATCTCCGGAGGTCTCACATGCTGTCTGAGCCTAAACTTGCCACCTCAAGCCCCCTAGAGTGGGGCACTCTTTCTGCACTTGCAGAATTCCTCCCTGGTGGGCACACCCTCAACTTGCAAACCAGCAAGCTCAGACAGGTCACCCAGGGTGGCATAGTCCTCCCCAGTTGGCTCAGACACATCCTCTTTAGGTGCCCTGTCAACCTAGACAACGGGTTCTTCAGGGGCTGGTTTCCCATGCCCCTCTCTTCCATGGCAGGTATCTGGGCCATTGATCCAGACGCACTTTTCTCCCTTTACGGGCAGCCATGGACTGTGCGGTCATACAGATCCATTCAGGTAATCCTAAGATTTCTAAGTGTGACATGAAGACAGATGGCAGGGCTCATAGCTGCTTTTAGAGAACTTGAGACTCTCCCCCCCCTCGCCCCCCCACTCAAGGCAAACTACAGCCACCAGAAGATGGCTCTCACAAATGTCGGCGACTATGACTTGGTGGAATATGTTAGGGTGGACCTGCTCTCTGGACACAAGCTGACACTTTACAGTAGTCATGCTGGCTCCTGTGTTCCTCGGAGCTTCCACTCGTCCATTTATGATGACCCACAGCATGTATTTAAAAGTATTGGCAGGCATAGGGGCTTTGGGCACTATCTACTTATCCCCCAGAGAAACTAGGGTCCCCTCTGTCTGCTCAGAGAAACTAGGGTCACCTCTATCTGCTCCCAAAGCTAACTGGGACTACCTCCTCCCTGAGTGCTACATTCGCCAACTCATGTGTCTGCTTACCAGTGTGGGCGGGAGGGGGGGGGTGGAGCTGTACCTTCTTGGTACATTTGGAGTCACCCTTAGAGTGCCCATACTTATAGCACCCTGTGTGTCGGGATACAAACCTCCCTGTCAGCTTGTCAAACATCTCCTTCTTAGGCTGGGACTGGTTACCACTACTCCCTTGGGAATTATTTTGGAGGCCTTTAGAAAACTCCTAATTTTTAGGTTTGTCTCTTTCTTCTGAAGGGACACCAGACGACCTTTGTGGGAGCCCCCCCCCCCCCAGATATTTTAGACACACTAGTGCTAGTCCTGAAGTCCACTTCCTCAGCAAGTTTCCTGCTATCAGTCAACTTGCTGTCAACTACATGCTGGTGCAGCTCTGGAAAACAAATATTGAGCATGTGCTCTCTCATAATCAGATTGTACAGACCATTGTAATCATTCACTTTACTGCCCCGCGCCAAACCCATCCAGTGTCTTGCTAGAGTAAACCACAAATTCTACCCAGGACTGGTTGGGAATCTTCAGACTGTTCCTGAACCATTGGCTGTACATTTCAGGGGTCAGTCCAAACTTAGAAATCAAGATGGCTTTCATGGGAGTGCACCTGGTTTGGTGCCCAACCTCTAAAGTAAGAAGTGTGTTCTGTCCCACGGTAGGCATGCGTTTCCACAAACACCCTACCTCCCAATGCTCTTCTGAGATCTTGGGCACCCTCAGGGCTACCTCGTACATGCACAGACAGGATATTGAGTTTAAAATGTTGAAATACACAAATATTGAGTTTTATTTTTATTTAAAGAGTTTTGTATAGCGCGAACGTGACCTTTGGGTATCAGAGCGCTTCACATTACATGAGGTAGTGTAGAGATACATCTTGTATAATAGACATTTCACAGTGATATTAGGTAGGTTAATATACAGTCATAAATGTTAACCTAACAATATATATTAATCGACATATGAGGTAAGTATTTGGAAACATCTCGGAATCAAAGGAAGTCCTGGGACTTCCAGTACCTAATAGTTCTGAAGTGTAATTTATCTATGCAATCTAGCTCCCTGAGTCAGTTAATGTTTCTCTCCAGTATCGCTGGTGACTTTCTCTTTTAATGACAAAGCTGTTCTGTTTGGTGACATCTATGACATGGTGCTAGTGAAGAGCTGTCTTGTCTATGGTAGGAACTTACTCATAAGGAAGATCTTAGCTTCCCTCTTAAATGCTGCCGTGTTTGGAATTTTCCTAATGTTTGGAGGGAGTGAGTTCCAGATTCTGGGGGCTGCTCCAGAGAAAGCCCTATCATATGTTTTCTTATTCCGGAAGATGGGTAGTTGCAGCAACAGCTTCTTGGCACTTCTGGCAGGTCTGCTTCCTTCTGGTAACTCAATTTTCTGGGCCAGGTATCTCGGTGTATTGTAGTGTAGCGCTTTGTAGGTAATGCATGCCATTTTTAGTTGAATCCTGGCTTCATACAGTAGCCAGTTTATTGCTTTCAGGTGTGGAGAGATATGGTCAAAATTCCTTGATCCGGAGATGAGTCTTGCAACTGCAGTGAGGCATGCTTTTAGTGGTGCTGTGGAAATTTTTGGTAGCCCTGCTAAGGTTGTACATCCATATTCGATCCTCGAGATAACCAAGGATTGGACTGCCATTTTGAGATCCGCTGTAGAGATGAATGGTTTCACTTTTCTAATGTAGTTTAGATGAAAACGGGCATTTTTTGCCATATTTTTGATGTGGGTTTTCATGTCAAGGTTCTCATCCAGCGTGATTCCTAGTGATTTCACTGTATCCACAAGAGTGGGTGTGCAATTTAATGCTGTGATCAGTTTGGTCCATTCCTTCACTTCTGTGTGGTTCTTTGGCGGTGAGATCAATAGGAATTCTGTTTTTTGTGCATTTAACTTCAGATGATTGCTAGTTAACCACTGTAATGACGTTTTTAGTGCCTCATTCATTAACTTGATGTCTTATAGAGATGTAATCTTGATGTATATCTGTGTGTCGTCTGCGTACATGTGAAAGTAAATCTTTGGGTTTTGGAGAATTTCTGTAAAAGGTTTGACATACAAGTTGAATAGAGATGGAGATCATGTAGATCCTTGGGGAACTCCGATTGAGTTAGGGCAAGATGGTGATAGTGTCTGGTTGACTAGGAATCTTTGCATTCTATTCTGAAGGAAGGATTCAAACCATTTCAGCACATTTCCAGACATTCCCATCCTGTCATGGAGTCTGGTTAGTAGTTTTTCATGATTTACCGTGTCAAATGCAGAAGACAGGTCAAGAAGGACTAGCAGACATGTTCGATTATTGTCTGGGGCCTGTAGTGCGTCATAGACAATATGTAGGATCACTGTTTCCATGCTGTGTCCTGTTCTGAATCCCGACTGGCAGTCATCCAATAGCGTGAAATTGGTGATGTGATTGCTCAATTGATTTTGCACACATTTCTCAATTACTTTATTGGTAACTGGGCGAAAGTTATTAGGATCTGCCGGGTCCGCTGTAGGTTTTTTGATGATAGGACTACTTGCCATGTTTTAAGACAATCTGGAAGGATCACTTGGGAAACAGAAGCATTTATTATTTTTGTCCATATTGGAATAACGATATGGCTGATCTCTTTCAAACATTTTGAGGGAAGTGGGTCGTTATAGTGATTAGGTTTGATGTCCAGGAGTGTTTTGGCGATGTTATCATGGTCATATAATTTGAAGGTATTCCACTGAGCCTTGTTTTTTTTACCTATTATGGTCACTATTCGAGGTGTTATTGATCAGTGAGAGTGGTTGGATAGGGAGGTTGTCCGCTGATCTCCTGAGCTCTCTTTCTAGCATGTTGACCTTGTCGGTGAAGAATGTGGAGAATTCCTCACAACTTATTCGCGTTTTTGTGGTTTATTGAGCAGATTTGGCCAATTTATTGGATTGTTGTTTCAAGATCTCGAGTAGTTTCCTTGGTCTTTTTTTGGCGTTATCCAGTTCTGATCTGAAAAATTATTTTTTGGAGTTGAGGATCTTTTAGCTGTATTCGTTTCTGATTTTTCTGAGGGATCTTAATTCGGGGGATGATGGGTGTATCGTGATACAGAAATATCGACAGGAAGAATATCGTGGTCAAGAATATCGACTTGCAGGTAAGAAATATCATTTTTGGATATATATCGAAGTTGTTAATATCATTTGCAAAAATATAGTTGTTTCGAAATATTGATGTTTTAATTAGTGTTATGTATTTTAGTATGTATTTTAAAAGTATGTGATCTATTTTTTTGTTTTGTTTTTAATGTGTGTTACATTTTCAGTAGTTATTAATTTTAACGTAATAACATTTTGTGTTTTTAGGTTCTGTCGAGGGTTGTAGGTTAATAGGGGAATAGGGTGCAAAGAAATCTAAATATAATAAATTAATTATATTTTTTGTGCATTTGTATTTATTTAATTTAGATTTTATAGTGTTAATTGTGGTAATTCATTTACTAATAATTAATTGATTGGCTGTTAATTGGTAATCAACCTTTACTCCGCATCTTTTTTTCTGCGGACTTTCAGTCCGCATACCCTTACTCCGCAAGGTCATTGACCTCGCATACCATCACTCCGCTTTTTTTCACAACGCATGTGCATTTACCACGCATGCCTTTACAACGAATTACGTTGTAAAGGCATGTATGGTAAATGCACTTGCGTTGTGAAAAAAAACAGACTTCATGAAGATGGAACCAGGAGGTGTGTGGAACCACGACGAAGAGAGAGGTAAGGGGGTTTGGGTTTATTTTTTTAGGGATGGGGATCGTGCTGGGGTAGTGATTGTGTAGTGTAGTGTTAGTGTAGTGTAGAGTTGTGGTGGTTGTGTAGTGTAGGGTCGTGCTGGGGGAAGTGTTATAGGGTTTAGGGTAGTGTTGTGGTGTTTGTGTCGTGTAGGGTCATGCTGGGGGTAGTGGTTTAGGGTAGTGTTTGTGTAGTGTAGGGTCATGCTGGGGGTAGTGTATTAGGGTTTTGGGTAGTGTTGTAGTGTTTGTGTAGTGTAGGGTCAAGCTGGGGGTAGTGTATTAGGGTTTTGGGTAGTGTTGTAGTGCTTGTGTAGTGTAGGGTCATGCTGGGGGTAGTTATTTAGGGTAGTGTTGTAATGTTTGTGTAGTGTAGGGTCATGCTGGGGGTAGTGTATTAGGGTTTAGGGTAGTGTTGTAGTGTTTGTGTAGTGTCGGGTCATGCTGGGGGTAGTGTATTAGGGTTTTGGGTAGTGTTGTAGTGTTTGTGTAGTGTAGGGTCATGCTGGGGGTAGTTATTTAGGGTTTAGGGTAGTGTTGTAATGTTTGTGTAGTGTAGGGTCATGCTGGGGGTAGTGTATTAGGGTTTAGGGTAGTGTTGTAGTGTTTGTGTAGTGTCGGGTCATGAGGGGGTAGTGTATTAGGGTTTAGGGTAGTGTTGTAGTGTTTGTGTAGTGTAGGGTCATGCTGGGGGTAGTGGTTTAGGGTTTAGGGTAGTGTTGTAGTGTAGGGTCATGTTGGGGGAAGTGTTATAGGGTTTAGGGTACTGTTGTAGTGTAGGGTCATGCAGGGGTAGTGTTTTAGGGTAGTGTTGTAGTGTTTGTGTAGTGTAGGGTCACGCTGGGGTGTAGTGTTTTAGGGTTTAGGGTAGTGTTGTAGTGTTTGTGTAGTGTAGGGTCATGCTGGAGGTAGTGTTTTAGGGTAGTGTTGTAGTGTTTGTGTAGTGTAGGGTGATTCAATTGTAGTGTTTTAGAGTTTAGGGTAGTGTCGTATTGTTTGAGTAGTGTAGGGTCATGCTGGGTGAAGTGTTTTAGGGTTTAGGGTAGTGTTGTAGTGTTTGTGTAGTGTAGGGTCATGCTGGGGTGTAGTGTTTTAGGGTAGTGTTGTAGTGTTTGTGTAGTGTAGGGTCATGCTAGGTGAAGTGGTTTAGGGTAGTGGTGTAGTGTTTGTGTAGGGTCATGCTGGGGGTAGTGTATTAAGGTAGTGTTGTAGTGTTTGTGTAGGGAAGTAAAGTGCTTTATGGTAGTGTTGGGGGTCGTGCTGGGTAGTGTAAATGTAGGAAAAAGACTGTCAAGGTTGGGTGGTGCAGGGGTACTACATTAGAGTGTAGGGTAGGGTGGGGTACTCTTACTTACCTTTACAACTTTTACAACGAGTATACCTTTAACATGCATGCCTTTGCGTTGTAAAGGCATGCGTGGTAAAGGCATATTCGTTGTAAAAGTTTTTGTTGTCTTAATTTGCGGAGTAATAGTACTTGCGGTATTTTTTTTGCGGAGTGATGGTATGCGGGGTATTTGTGTGCGGAATAACGTCATATATTCCTGTCAATTAATTAGCAATTATGTTAATTGTGTCATTTATTAGGAGCGGGATGTGGGTTTATAGGAGAACAGGGTGGGAAGTAATGTAATTATAATAAATGTATTAATATTTGTAATGTATTAATATTTATGTAAATTATATTTTATAGTGTTAATTGTGGGAGTTATTTTATTATTAAATATGTATGTGGTTGTTAATTATTAATAAATAATTTTAAAATAATTATGTTACATGTGTCATTTTTTAGGAGTGGGTGGAGGGGTTTATAAGAGAATAGTGCGTGAAGTAATTCATTTATAATTAATTAAAAATTGTTAGTTAAGGCTAATTAATTAAAATTAAAATATGGCAATTGTGTAATTAATTGTTTATGTAAGTTCGGGGGTTTATAGTGGTAAAGGATGGGAAATAAATTCTTTTAAATTAATTAATAAGTTGTTAATTGATATTAATTTATTAATGTAAAATTAGTTATTGGAATTGTGTAATGATTTTTAGGTGTGGGATGTGGTGTTTATTGGGGTAGAGGGTGGGAAGTAATTTATGTTTAATTAATCATTCATTCATTATTAATATATCAATTGATAAATATTTATGGTAAGTGTATTGTTATTGTGTGTGTGTTATAGTTTATAGGGGTACAGTTTGAGAGGAAATTAATTTTTATTTGTTTTAATTTTTTTATGTATTTTTAATTGATCATTAATTATGTTAATTAGGGAGGTACATTTTAAAATTTGAATGTGGGTTGTGAATTGTGTGGGGTTATAGGGTAGGAAATATAAAATATTACATTTATGTAATAAATGTTTGTTCATAAAAAAATCTATTAAAAATAGTTTCGTGTTTTTAAATAATTTTTTAATTTAAAAAAAAAAATCTTTCTAGGTATTTGTACATATTATTTTTTTGTTTTTTTTAAGCATTTGGTGGCGTTAATTTGTTTGTTTTTTAACTGACTCCAGAGGAAATATTAATGTTTACCCCTCCCGCTATCCAACACTTTCCCTATTGTTGCACCCAGTGGAGTGGAAATAGTAATTTTTACCCCTCCGCTATCCAACACTTTCCCTACTGTCGCACTCACTGGTGCGGGAATAGTAATTTTTACCTCTCCCCTGTCCATCACTTTCCATACTGTTGCACCCACTGGAGTGGGAATAGTAATTTTTACCCATATGCATGCTTTATTACACTCCAGAAAGAATTACTAGGTGGGCATCTATTAAGGGTACTAATATGAGTGATAAAGGCAAATGCGCTAAATGTAGATTGGTTGCCGCAGGCCGCTTACATATGTTTGTTACTTGCTTAGACTTGACAGCTTTTTGGAAAGATGTTATGCATATATTAGGTGGTCGATTGAAGATTGACATACAATTTACGGAAAAAGAGTGTATGCTTGGCTATAAGATAAATACCATCACGTTGAAATGGGAGAAGGTCGACGTTGTCACTCTTTTTATGAGTTTTGTTTTGGCTAACCGGGAAGGCATAACAACCTGTCTGGATCCATCACTAGACCAGATCTGTATAGTTGAGGTGTCAATTAAGTTACTAACGTACCTAAGATCACAATTGATACACCCGCCTTCTACGAGAGACTTCATACCTCATTGATGATTTGATAAAAAGTGCACAATTGCTTCCTCAAATCTACGCAAGGCGCTCAAGTGATCACCCAGGAACGCAGATCAGATCCGCGTGCTGAGGAAAACCTATAAGTCAGCCAGAGAAAATAGGTTAAATCAGCTGAAATTAGAGGCATGGGAAAATCTAAAGAAAGCTTCTTCCCTCAGTGATAGTACAGCTTTTTGGAAAGTTATCAATACTCCCTTCCTGAATGACAATAATGGTCCATCTTTAGATACCCATATTGAAGAAGATTCTTGGGTAAAACACTTTCAGGATATTTTCCGTGGGGTGGAGGAATCTACAGGTGTAAATGTTAGTCCTAAAATTGATTTCCCCCTCTCAATTGGCCTTGATGAAATCAAACTCGCCCTGATCCAATCTACTTCTGGCAAAGCACCAGGGCCGGATGGAGTACCTATGGATGTCTTTCTAGCAAATTTCCCTTTTTGGACTCCTGTATTAACCGTGGCTTTTAACGCTATGGCTGAGACTGGTCCTCCCCCTCCTCGAAACAATCTGCAATCATCCTGATACACAAGAAAGGGGATGCTTCGATCCCTGCTAAGTATCGTCCCATTTCTCTGCTCGATAGCTAGGCCAAATTAATGGGTCAGTTATTGTCAAATAAATTAGAAATATGGGCAGTGGAAAGGGACATCCTCACTGAAGATCAGTATAGGTTTAGACAGTGTAGAGGAACACTGGACCAATGTCTCAACTTGAATCTCAGTAGAAAGATTTGGAAGACCCTGTCTAGCAAGACAGCAGATGGCTGGTTTAAGTACTTGTGGGAGTGGTCTGGTTTAGGAGGGAATATATTCTATACCATTTTCTATAGGGGACAGATATACCTACTAGGTCGCGCAATTTCCTACGGTTTTAATGAACTTATAAACGCACTCAAATATACCAAACAGAAAAAAGTTTTGTGTCGTTAAAAAATGATCATGAATGATTTATTTACCTCCCAATTGGGTTACAATCTAACACATTATCACAATTTTTAAAAAAAAAATTCAAATTAAAAAACCACATAACATGGTTGTACAATCTCATATAAAAAGTCAAAAATTAATAAGACTGTTTTCTTATTCATTTTTGACTTTTTATATGAGATTGTACAACCATGTTATGTGGTTTTTTAATTTGAATTTTTTAAAAAAAAATTGTGATAATGTGTTAGATTGTAACCCAATTGGGAGGTAAATAAATCATTCATGATCATTTTTTAACGACAAAACTTTTTTCTGTTTGGTATATTTGAGTGCGTTTATAAGTTCATTAAAACCGTAGGAAATTGCGCGACCTAGTAGGTATATCTGTCCCCTATAGAAAATGGTATAGAATATATTCCCTCCTAAACTAGACCACTCCCACAAGTACTTAAACCAGCCATCTGCTGTCTTGCTAGACAGGGTCTTCCAAATCTTTCTACTGTTCGAACCCCCCTCCCTGTTGTAAAGATCAGGGGTACCTCCTATTGGTTTTGCTCAACTTGAATCTCACAATTGGTAAATATACGTGAGCAAAAATGCCCAAATTTATCTGGCATTTATGGATTTATCTAAGGCCTTCGACTGTGTGGTTCACAGCAAGTTATGGGAAATGCTAAAGTAAATGGGAGTAGAGGAGGCTATTATTAACTTTATTAGGGAGCTTTATCTGGATGCTACCGCTATGGTACAATACGGGAAAAATGGCGAATGCATCAAACCATTTAAAATTGAAAGGGGTGTCAGGCAAGGATGTGTCCTGGCCCCCTTTTTGTTCACTCTCCATACAAATAAATTAAACGATGTCCTGAATAAGGGTGCGAAAGATACTCCCGTTAGTTTAATCTTCTGCGCTCCGTATCCTCCTCTACGCAGACGATGCTGTCCTGCTGGCAAGGACACCCATGGCATTACAAAATCATATCAGACACTATACAGATTTTATGCATAACCTGGATTTGCATGTTAATAAAGCTAAATTGTACATAATGGCAATAGGCAGTGACAAAAAGAAGAAAATGAGATACAAATTAGATAGGAAAATAATAGAGTGGGTACATTGTTTTAATTATTTAGAGGTTGTTTTTGATTAGAAACAAACTTGGAAGAAGATGATGCAAAATCAAGATTCAATGTATCACAGCCTCATTTAGATTTTCTAACAAATTAGGCCATAAACCGATACTGGAAATGTCTACTATCTATATGGCAAAAACGCTCCCAATCAGCAATATGAGGTATCACTGTTGAAACACAAGTACAAGAAGATAAATTCATTAAAAGACTGTTGTCAATTCCACAATCAAGCAATGATTTTATAACGCATAAAGGAACCGGTATGCCTTTTATTACGAATGCCATAAGATTAGCGCCACTTTCTCTCTGGCTATCCGTTTGGAAAAGGGACACTGTGGGTTTAAACCAAAAACTCTTTAAAGATGTCCTGAACCTGGACTATGCCCACAGAATCCCCTGGATATCATATCTCAGAGAAACCCTTAATGCTTTGGGTCTTGGTTTTTTGTATGATACCCCGTACCATTGCAAACATTTCCTAAAGCGATCTTTTCTTGATCAAGTCATTCTGGATAGGTTGAATACCCTTAAAGGGAAACAAACCGTAAAGTTGTATTAAGTCATTCGCACTCATACTTACGGATAGTTGAGAATGACCAACATCCTGACTAGATTCAGACTGAACCTTATTCCGTTAATGCTTGTTTATCAAAACAATCCATTTGTTCTTAAGTATTTACCGCCTTGCCCATGTGACAATCAGACAGCCCAATCGACTTTACACCTCCTCTTTTTTTGCCCATTATATTTGAAAGAGAGGAAGGTCTTCATTGTTCTGCTTTTAAGAAAGTTATCAACGCGAACTGTAGCCTCAGCTTTTTTTTTTCTATTCATTAGATACCACATTGGTTTGTTTTGCACTAGCCTCCTTTTTACTGGCTGCTTTAAGAACTCGCAAAGGCCTCGCCAGGCCTCTAGCACTTCACTTATAGCACTTTAAGATTACTTTTTTTACCGTCATATTCTGTCTTTTACATTTTGTGATTTTTTTTAGATCTAATCTATTTTATGTAAAGGCTAATATTGTGGGCTCTGTATTGTTTTTAAATTTCGAATCTATAGCATGTCTAATTTTAAAGCATTATTCTGCGACGTCTTTTTATGTGAACTTTTATGCATTTTATTGAAAAGACAAAGAATATATTTTCATTCATTAAAGTTTTAATTCAAAATTAATGTAATAGTGCTGTAGCATTTGTTCTATTGTGTTCTACATTTAAACAAAATATATCAAATGAATCTACATTAATGTTTAAAATAAATATATTTTTAATATTTATTTTCAGTTAAAAGATTTTTTTTAATTTCCCCTATATTCTGCCCAACTAAAGAGTCTCCATTTGGTAAAGTATACGAAAATTTTTGAAAATGCATTTAATTAAAAAAAATACAACAGGACTATTAAATTAATTGTCCACGATAGCAGGACCACCTAAAAGCGAGAAGTATATATGTTGTCAGTCTTGTTCTAAAGAAGACGATATTCATATCCTCTTCTTCTGTGCTACATATATTTCAGCAAGGAAAAAGTGGATTAAGCCTCTGTGTAATGTTATAGGTGTACGCTCTTACAACGAAGCATACAGGATTATTAAAACGGACACTAGACAAGTGATTGTTTTTTGTGTCAGTAGATTTCTTTTATCAGCTAGCTATGCACGTAGGAAACTAGGTCTGGACCTATAAAATATTTGGTATGTGTTCAAGTGTTTTGTACATGATAAGTTTGTGGTGATTATCAATTGGTTGTATATCGTTGATCTGTTCTAATGAAACCTCATTTTGGTACTGTATGAATTGTTTTTACATTTATTTTTATATATGCCTTTTTAACTAAATTATGGATTTTATTGTATTTTCCCTAAACCTCATCCAACTCCATGTAAATCTTCCACTGCTCTATTATGAAAGCACTATGTACCATTGTTTTTATGCATCTTTTATGGCCATAATGTGCCGAAATAAAGATTTATGATGATGAAATTAATTGTGAATTAAAAACGTAACTAATTGAAAAATATTAGATGAAATACAATTATTTGTCTGAAGTTTAAATTATAAATAAGTTCCCACCTGAAGAAAAAAAATGTGGATGTGCATTAGTAACTATTAGAAGTATTGTATAGAATTAAAATAGTCACATTATGTTTTACATTAAAAATAGGCCATTACAAAATTATAAGTAAATAATAAATATGTGCTAATTGAACAAGTTACTTATTTTCAGTAACAATATATCTGTAAGAGACAGATTAGTTATAGATTCCTTACCTTGTGAATTACCCCCAGGCGCCAGACTGGATGCAGAGATTGTTTTTGTCAGCAGTACCCCTGCGCGTCGAAAGGTGGCATCGGTCGGCTCGACGTTTGTCGTTGGCGTTGTGGTCGCTGGGATGATGTTGCGGCAGCTACTTAGACGGCGCCCTCGTGCGCTGACGGCAGTTCTGTACACGACACCAGAAGCCCAGAGCCATGCAAGACACTGACCACTGGTGCGCAAAACTAGGGCCTGAAAGAAAATCCTTAACCCTAAAAGTCAGTTTGCAGAATGAGGAGGAGGGTTGGGGCGGTAAGAAATCTATAACTAATCTATGTCTCTTACAGATATACCATTACAAAAGGTAACTAACTTGTTCATCAGAAAGAGACAATTAGTTATAGATTCCTTACCTTGTGAATAGATACCCCAGCAATACCAACCCCGGAGGTGGGTCTGCGAACCAAGTTCACACCAGAAAGTCCTGGAGAACAGAACGGCCAAAACAGCCGTCTCTCTGGACTTGGATGTCCAGGCAGTAGTGCTTTGTGAACGTGTGCAGAGATGCCCATGTCGCTGCCTGACAGATGTCGTTGAGGGGGACTCCCCGACCCAAAGCAGTGGTAGCTGCCGTCGCCCTGGTGTAGCGAGCGCGTAGCCCCACAGGAGGCCCCTTCTTTGTTAAAGAATATCAAGCTTTAATACCCAAAACGACCCATCTAGAGATGGTCCGTTTGTGCACGGCCTGACCTTTTTTAGGGCCCACGTAGTCAATAGTGAGTTGGTCATCCACCCAGAATTGTTCAGTGCGATCCAAGTAAAAGGAAAGCACACGTTTTTGATCCAGACGGTGGAGCCTCTCTTCCTCCTTAGAAGAATGCAGAGGCGGAAAGAAGGTGTGCAAAGTGATGATCTGACCAATGTGGAAAGAAGTAGCCACTTTGGATAGAAAGAATGGACGAGTTTGAAGGACAACCTTGTCCGGATGAACAGCCAGAAAAGGAGGTTTTGAAGAAAGAGCTTGGAGCTCGCTCACGGTGTGCTCAGAGGTGATGGCAACCAGAAAAGCTGTCTTTAAAGTCAGAAGCCTAAGAGGACAGTTATGTAGTGGCTCAAAGGGAGCGCACATAAGATAGGATAGAACTAGGTTCAAGTCCTTCTGAGGAATTACGAAGGGAACAGGAGGAAAAAGATGAGTAATGCCATTAAGGAAGCAATTTACAACAGGGGACTTGAAAAAAGAAGGCTGATCAGGAAGCCTTAGGAAGGCTAAAATGGCCGAGAGGTAGCCCTTTAGAGTGCCCAGAGCAGAGCCCTGCTGGGCCAAAGAAAGAAGGAACAAGAGAACCTCAGAAAGGGGATCCACAGCCTTTGCCGTGCACCATGCCACAAATTTGTTCCATCTACAGGCATATACCGTCTTAGTGGAGGGACGCCTGGCTGCCAAGGTAACATTACAGACTTCGGGAGGAAGGTCGCCGCTCACCGCTCAATCTCCACGCAAAGAGGTGGAGACTGGACAGGTTCGGGTGGAGGACAGTCCCCTGCTGCTGCGACAGAAGATCCTTCTGAAGAGGCAGTAGGATGTGAGGATCGATGGCCATGTGTAGCAGCCTGGGATACCAAACTCTTCGTGCCCAATCCGGAGCCACGAGGATGACTTGGGCCCGGTCGCGCTCGATCTTCTTCAGCACTCTTGAAAGAAGTGGTATAGGCGGAAAGGCGTATAGAAGACCACAACTCCACTAGTGCCAAAAAGCGTCGCCTAGCGAGTGCCGTCTTGGAAATTCCAACGCGCAGAATTGCTGACATTAAGCGTTCTTTTCAGTGGAGAATAGATCTAACTAAGGCTCTTCCCCACTGCTGAAAGAGACCTTGCGCCACCTAAGAGTGAAGACGCCATGCTTGATTCACCATGCACCTGCGGCTGAGTTCGTCCGCCCTGGCGTTCAGAGAACCTGCCAGGTGTTGAATCATCAGGGATATGCCCTGATGTTCCAGCCATGTCCAGAGATGGAGAACCTCTTGACATAGGGTCCACAACCCCACACTGCCCGGTTAGTAGCAGTACCACATGGCGGTGATGTTGTCCGTAAACACCTGCCTACTCTTCCCCGGACAGAGGGAAGGAATGTTTTGAGTGCAACACGAATCGCCCGAAGCTCCAGAAGGTTGATGTGGAGCCCTGACTCCGCCAGAGACCAGAGGCCTCTGATTTCCACCTCCCCCATGTGGCCACCCCATCCGAGAAGTGATGCATCGGTCAACACTGTGAACTCTGGTTGGGGAAGGGAGAGGTATCTGCCGTTGACCCAATTCTGGTTTGTTAGCCACCACTGCAATTGGCGTGCAGTGCCTTCCGAGATCTGGACGCAATTGGACAGGTTCCCGATGCTGTGCCCACTGGAATTTCAGGTCACACTGCAGAGCCTGCATATGCCATCTGGCATGATACACCAGCAGGATGCAGGAGGCCATCAGGCCCAGTAGCCACAGGGTCACCCTGAACGAATCCCGGGATAGATCGGATTTATAGCCCGAATATCCCAGACTCGCTGCTCGGGAGGATAAACCCAAAACTGCGTCGACTCCAGAACCGCTCCGACGAAGAGGAGCTTCTGAGAGGGAGTCAGGTGTGACTTCGGAACGTTGATACAGAAACCCAGTGAATGCAGGAGGTCCGCCATAGTGAAGGTGGGAGACAGCATGGGGCGAGCCCGCCTTCAACAGCCAGTCGTCGACATAGGGGAAGACTGGAACCCATGAACTCCGCAGATGAGCTGCGACCACCGCCATCACCTTTGTTAACACCCGAGGGGCGCTGGTAAGACCAAAGAGAGCACAGTAAACTGAAAGAGCTCGTGGCCTACCGTGAACCGCAAGTAGCACCGGTGGGCCGGAAGGACTGACATGTGAAAATAGGCATCCTACAAGTCCAACACTACCATCCAGTCTCCAGGGTCAAGGGCAGAAAGGACCTGAGCTAGCGTCAACATTTCGAACTTCTCCTTCCGGAGGAAGCAGTTGACGTCCCTGAGATCCAAGATACGACGCAGGCCTTTGTCCTTCTTGGGCACCAGAAAGTAGTGGGAATGGCAACCACGACCTACTTCTGGGGCAGGAACTCGCTCGATGGCTCCCTTGGCCAAGAGAGCTGTAAATTCCTGTTGGAGAAGGGGCAGATGATCCTCCGACATACAAAGGTATTGAGGTTGCATGCTGGGGGGTAGTCTTGAAGGGAAGGGAGTAGGCCCTTTGGACTATTTGCAAAACCCACCTGTCCGACCTTATGGTGCGCCAGTGGGGTAGTTGTTGGCGATTCCTGCCACCCACTGGCGATTGGTGGCCCTGATAGGTCGGACTAGGAGGGTTTGGAGGCTGCTGCACAGGAGGCGGTGGTGGTGGACTGGTCTGCTCGCTGGCCCCCAGACCCACGACGGTGGTTCCCGCATCCCTGGCTGCGCAGGGGCTGAACAGCTTGCGCCGGCCTGTGGCTCTGGGCGGAACGTGGCAGGCTGCCCTTCAGTAGCCATGAAAGGGGCGAAAAGCAGACGCCAGCCTGTGGCTCTGGGCGGAATGTGGCGGGGCACCACTTCCGTAGCCACGAAAGGGGCGAAAAATAGAAGCCGGCCTGTGGCTCTGGGTGGAACGTGGAGGGGCACCCCTTCCGTAGCTACGGAAGGGACAAAAAGCAGACTGCGTGGGGTGGGCGGAGAGGCCCAGGGACTTGGCCGTAGCCCGAGAGTCCGTGAAGCACTCTAGCACGTTGTCTGCTTTGTCGCCGAATAGGCGACGGCCATCAAAGGGCATGTCCATAAGAGTGGCGGTGGTGGTTCCTCGACCTCCCACGCGACCGGGACCTTGAACAGCACGGAGCCGACTGCCAGGCCTCGAGAAGCTTTCGGGACCACTCCCGCAAAGACTTCGGATTCATGGTCCAGCAGTAGGAACACGACTTGGAGTTGTGGTCACGTTCCAGGCAAAACAGGCACAAGGAGTGCAGATCCATCACCGACATCAACCGTCGCCAGGAGCCGCAAGCCTTGAAACTTGGCATCCCTATGCACACCAGGAGTTGAGGTCTCAAAACGATGTTGACAAATTTGATTAAAAAAACGGTCCGTTAAACCGTGACTGGAGGTACCGCTCTCTCCTGATCTGCGCTTGCTGGCGCGGAAAAAGAAAGAACTGACATCAGTGCGGGAGGGCAGCGTCCAAGTAGCTGCCGTGACGACATCCTGGCGACCACGACGCCAACAACTAACGTGTAACCGACCGACACCACCTTTCGATGCGCAGGGGTACTGCTGACGAAAAAAATTCTCTGGATCCAGTCTGACGCCTGGCGGTAATTCATAAGGTAAGGAACCTATAACTAATAGTCTCTTTCAGATTTATATTTTTAACACTAATTTATATTTGTCTATATTTTTTACTATTTTAAATAATCTCATTTAACATTATTCCCAATGGGGTTTTAGTTTAAGTCCTACCTCCATTGTTTTCTATAGGAAGGTGTTGCAGAACCCGTGGCTGGCCATGCGTAGTGCTGGACTTACTACAAAAGTGTAAGTTATATGTGTTAGTTATAACAAAAATGTAGTTCATGAGTAACGAAAAGTAGTAAACATGCTCAAAAGTGTGAATGTACTCAAAAGTTTATTTTATCTTTGTTAATCAGGTCCTAGGAGTTTGATGTGGCCTATTTTTGTCAAATTTAAACACTCTCCCTTTAAGGCACTTTTGTTCTCAGTAAACTTTTCTGCTTTTCATCCATGCAATCATGATTTAATAATCTGATGCAAAATATAGTTTTTAATTACATTTTACTATTCTTTTTTTTCTATGTACTTTGATCCAACATCTTTTTGGTGAACAGCCAAGTCCTAGTCCTCTTTTTCTACTAGAATCCTAAGCATGTCACTGGAAGCCACTATTTATCCTTCCTATGCTGCAAGGCTTATCGAGTTTGTGGTATCAAGACGTGATTGAATTTAAATACGCAGACTTTGTTTGATGCGGTCTTCTCTTAATTAATTTTTTTACTTACCCTATTAGAAGCTTATGGCAATGATGTTCTCACAATACACTTTAACCGCATCGCTGCGGCGGCTATTACGCCGCAGCGCTAAGGGGGCGGGGCGGCCGCGCAGCGGCCGAATGCTGGTGACGGAACCGCTCCGTCATCAGCCGCGGTTGGGCTGTGCTCATGATGGAGCGGTTCCGTCATGGCCCCGCCCGCTCAATAGAACGCCCAGCGCAGGTGCGGAATCCGCGGCGGCCGGGCCATGACGGAACCGCTCCATCATCAGCACAGCGCCCCCGCAGTTGATGACGGAACGGTTACGTCATGAGCATCGAAAGGGTTAACAGCAACTAAAGGTTAAGGATGTTTTGGATCTGATACCTTTACTAATTTTCTTTTACTCTAAAATAACAATGTACTAAAATAACATAAATGGAAGCTATTTGTTCCCTGTAGTAAATGTTCTCTCACATCATCCCATCAGTGTTTCTTCTTGTATTTACAGTACCCTGTTTGTGATATATTCACACCAAAACGACCAACATTTTATATACCATACATTGTGCTAGCCTCAAAATTCCTTTAGGTTTATTTTGAATTTCCTCTTTTTAATGACAGGTGCATATAATTATCCTACTTATAGATTGTTGTAATGTTCTGCTAATGATGAGCTACACAAACATGCTGCCTACTTATGTCATCACAAACTAAGGAAACCATCTTAAAAGGCAACACTTCCTTACTGTATTCTAGAGAAGAGACGATTCAAATAGATACTACCACTAACAATTTTACTATCCCTCCATGTAGGGCAATAACTTCCCATTACTTCTTAACAAGAATAAATGCTACTAGACCACCTAACATCTATAACTCGCCACGTTGTTTACAGACTGGGGGAGAAAGTTGTTAAGAAAAACATAAAATATAGACATTGACAACATTTATAATTATTGGCTTTCCGGCAAGATGCAGTTTTTCCATTGGAGTAACTCAAGTATGGACTCTCCTTGCTCCAAAGGCAAGGGTTTCGTTTGTAGCAGGGGTTTCAGAATATAATAGAGCAAGTAACATTTGAGGCAGGCCTGATTGCGGGTAAACATGACTGAATCTAACGTTAGAGAACGTACCGGGCTAAAATATTGGACTGTCTAATGGTAATGCTATCAAATTGGTGCTCAATGACCAAGGTTTTCAGGTCAGAAACTCAGTTTTTTTTTACACTATTAAAACTAACAAGGCAGAGAATATCTTTCCACCTCTGGAACACTCATAACATCGGCTGCAAGGAAAAGTTAGCTTGCAGAGATCCGTTTTGGAAAGAAAGAGGAAAAGGTGGCATTCGCTTCCATTGTTTCCATATGCTTCTGCATAGGCACTGTATGCACATTTGTGCTGTAAAAATAAAAGCTGTGACATGAATGACTTCCTCTTTGCTCCATAAGACACCATTAGCAATAAAGGTTGAAAGTACCGGTGCAGTAGCGGGGTTAGACACACAGATTGTTTTCTAAGCGGAAATACTTAAGGGTTCAGTTTCAACTGCTGATATGACAACAGCATAAGGTATGTGGCAAAACTATACACAGGTTGACATAATAAAGCTTAGTAAACATACAGACATTACGGTTTGACCATTCTAGTTGCATTGAGCAGGAAAAAGACTAATAAGTTAAGGGGATGCTATGAAATATGATAATGGCTTTCTTAACCTTTGTCGTAATTTGCATATTATCTTCTGAGTTGTCAATAATTATTGCGATCATTTTAATACAGTCTTTATGTAGACACGTGCAGCATAATAAATTACTATATAATTTTGAAAGAACACAGACTGTGACAGGGTACAAGAGCGGGGATCAATTCAATTCAATTTATTTATTTATGATTACGGAACTCACAAGAGGTCCACATAAAAGGTAAACATAGTAAGCATTCAAATAAATCATGAAAAAAAAATAAGAAAAATACATGATAAAACATGAATAACATCAAATATACAAAATTAATCAAAGTCGCTAATAATACCGCCTAATACAGATTCAAAAAACAGTTTAAAAAATTGTATAATTTGAAACAGAACATTTCATTAGTAGGATTATTCATGGCAAAAATAAAATCAGAGGCAGATAAGATATTCAACTGCAGACAGATGGGTCTTAGCCATTTACGCCTGAACGACAATAAAGCAGGGCAAACGAAAATAACATGCAGTAAGTCTTGGATTTTCACATGACATAGGTCACAAGCGGCTGAAGAACCATTCCATCTGGATAAGAGGGCTTTCAAAGGAAGTAAATCCTGCCTTACTAAAAACATAAAACGCCTAACGCCACGAGGAATATTCCAATGAACATAAGATTGTGCTTTCCTCACCAGACAAGAGTCAATAGCAGGATTAATGCCCTTTTTCAAAATACGAAGCTCTCTATCCAGTCTAAACCCTAGTTCCCAAGAAGTAGATTTCAAAAGGGTTTTTAACTGATATGGCGATAAGGAAAATAAAACAGCTTCATCTAATTGTAATTGACTCACCGCATATCTAAACATTTTTATAATGAATGAATAATCATTAAGGCGACCCAGTAACTCATTTTTTATTAAATGTCTTAACGTGCCTGGGACACTCGTTGCTAGGCTGAAAACCCAGCGCACAAGCCCCGCAAGACCTTGGACCCAGCTACGACGTAAGCCGAATTCCTGTCTAAGAGCAGCTGTAGAACTAGCTGTATTGTGTGGAAAAGTAAATTTTGCCATGTTCTGTGTCCCTACGTGTCCCCCATCTTATGTTATGTGTGTATGATTAATATGCATATGTATCCCCCATGTTCGATTAAAGACGCAATTACAGTTGTGTCCATCCCTAGTATGCCAGTTTCCAGTTCTCGTGAAAGCTACGAGTATTAGGCCTATGTAAAGTTACGTTGCCACGTTTCCCAGTGTGCACGTTATTTCATTGAAAAGTCCCCGTTTCTAGGCCTCAAAAGGGCCTGGACACCAGATTCAGCTCCTGTCTCCTGAACCCTCGCTGAGGAGCGATACAGCCCCCACCTGTATCCTCGACCCTTCACTTACTTCCTGCCTCACAGTGCCCGGCTCAGCCTGGCTCTGCCTACGAGTCTGCCAAGAGTATGTTATGATTCTAGTTATCAGTCCAGCCCTCCTTCTCTGCATTCCTAAACTACTGAATCGCATCAATAGTTTCCGTCATCATCTAGCCTTTACGTCTCCATGTAAGAGAAATACTGTATTTATGGTCATTTAATATTCTTCATCACGCACTACATGTAGAATAATGCATGCACCAGTCTTAGAGTCTGTTAGCCTTTACCCCGATAACTTTTAGTTTATATCAACATGTTCTCTAAACATCAGATACTAGATAGTGTTAGGTACATGTCGCCCTGACTCTCCAGACTTCAGTCTCTACTCCTAGCACAGAGTTCATAGCCCCCAGCTTCTCCTAGTAACACGTCATTGTCAGTTTGCGCGCACCAGTAGGTTAGAGGTCCCGGCTCCTTAGGTAGCCCCCTCCATGTTTCCGCCCCATTTATGACATATTCTGTTACGTTTACATCACATGTCTATGTATACGCCTCCTGTTACACCTACTTTCGCCCTTATCTTTCGCGACTGCTATTGACCACACCCACTGCTCCGCCTACTGTATTCATTGTAATGCAATTGTTTTAGTATATATGCTTGTGCACTGTTATTAAATGTTACCCATTCCCTTACGCCAGTCCAATCCTGTCCCAGGCAGCGCTGCCATCCTATTCCTGTGCAGGTTGTCCTGTTCCTGTCCTTTATGCTGTATTAAACCTGCAAACTCCTACTACCTCGAATCTTGACTCTTATTTATTGAGCTATCTGTTATTGCTATGTCCAGTAAAACCTAGATCCGGTATTATTTATTTATATACCACATAATGGCGCCCGAATAGGGACTTGCCCTTTCCCCACGCGCCGGTGAAGCCACGCCGGCCCCCTGACCCTCTGCAGCCGTGACGGAACCATACCGTGCACGTGCAGATATTTCTGCTTCAAGTATCCCTCAGGCCCACGGAGGAGACGGAGGTGGCGGTCCAGCATCCAGACGAGGCGGTGGAGGAACGCGGCGAGTCCCGACCAGAGCCCAAGCCGAGAGTCCAAGGTCCGAGGTATCCGGAGGCCCACCCGTAACTGAAGTCCGAAGTTCGTCCGTCCGGCGTCGAAGCAGTCCAGTCCAGTCCGAGGCCTTCCGTTCTTGCTGCCCGGTGAGTACCGTTGCTGGGGTAGTATCTAGACAGGGTCAATCTAATTGTCTCTGGTCCGTGGGGTTTGGTGGTACACAGATCCCAAAACGAAGTGTCCACTCTGGTGGATGCGGGTCCTGACGTGTCTCTTTATGAGACCGGTAAGTTTCGTACTGTTCCAGCAGTGCATCTAGTTTCTGTTCTAGTCAGTTCTGTTCTCGAGAAAATTCATGTATTCTGTTCGAACTGTTATTTTAAATGTTCTTCATGTATTTTAATGTCGTGGTATGAGAGTGGTGTAATTATCGTGTTCATTGTGTATTGTATTGTGTCCAGATTACAGTTCAGTCATGCCGTTATTTTCCAGACTACGTCAGTTAAGAACTAGAAAAGGTCTGTTAGAAGCAGCAGTTCCTGTCCCGCCTAGGGACAGTCCAGGTCACTTCATGTATCAGAAGCATGGCATAAGTGCCATATTATATCTAGATTTATGGGTGGAGTACACCAAACAGTTAGAAGAAAAGTATAGATGGCCCGTATCGGGTACATGGGATGCCGAGTGCATCATGCGAGTAGAAGAAGCATTATGGAAAAAGAAAGCCAGACAGTCACAGAAAGATGCCATCGAGTTATGGCGCAAAGAATCTCATAAAAGAACCGAAAAAGAAATCAGAAAGTCAGAATTAAGTAGAGAATCCTTAGAACGAGCCCAAGAAAGGGAATTAATCGAGATAGGTGAACGAGTTAAAACCGAACAGTTAGACAGACAGAGGAATGCCCTCATTAAGGGTATGTATCCTCTTCTTGCCGAGGGCTTGCCAAAAGCGACCCCGGAGGCATCCAGTAATTTTCCGCCACCATTAGTTCCGACCAAGCTACGTCACAAACCGACCGCAGCTGATATTTTTATTTCGTCCTACTTGGACGACACGGTTCCAGAATATGCAAATCCTGTTCCGCCAGTCCCTGTAAATAATGTAAATCCTGCTCCTCCAGACACCGGAGTACCTGCTACGGTACCCCCGGTTCAGCCCACATTACAATTTCCCACTCTGCCAGCACGAAGAGTATCAGTCGACGATTCCAGTATAGGGGCCTCAGGAGGAGGTCCTCCTGGTACCCCGCCACCACACCAACGTTTAACGTTAGTCGAGTTACATGAAAGTGCGTTACAGCGTACGCCCAAATATAAGTCCGTTGCAGATATCCGACGAGCCCTTACTGAATGCCGCTATGATCCAGTCGCAGGTGATGATAGTACGGTTATATATTCCATCCGTGTAAGACGGGTGACCGGGTGTTTGGACACCCTACCGAATATGAAAGAAGATCTAGACAGAATATATCGTTTCATCCATACAGGGGATGATCCAGAAAGTATTGGTGAAGCCATGTCTCAAAGGAAAGCTGAGATCCAGCTCATGTTATTAAAGTTTCTGATTAATTGTTTAATAAGGGAACAAGATTATCCGACCAAAGATCCGGCCGAAATGAGAATCCTGACAAGGTGGAGTGATAATATAGCCGAGGGTAAGCACAGAACCATCAGTAGTATAGAGAGTATGTACAAGAGAATTCGTAAGGAAATAATAAAGTTACATGAACAACGTAAAGCAGCACAAGTAAGCGAGAAAGAGAATGACTCTTCTACTGAAGAGGTAGAGGACGAGAATCCCGCCAGAATAGCGTATGTAGGTAAATCTAGATTTCCAGACCGACATTTACGCCTAGAACGCAAGAAAACTGTTCATCTTCCAGCACCAGAACAAGGTTCTCTAGAACAAGTATTTCAAGCTACCGATCATATTCTGAAATCACGAATCGGTTATAGTGAGTTAAGTACTATGCATGAACAAGAACTAGCCCGATCAGCAGTCCGATGGATTACTGATTCTACCACTTTTCCAGATGAAATAGTGGCACAAATGTTTCTGAAACTGCCCCCAGCCGAGCAACGACTGGTGGGTATGTATTTGATCCAGCACCTCATCACATTGTATGAGGGTCAACATTCTGATCCAGGTCCGTTACACGATGTCCTGAACGAGTTACTCCAGTATAGATGGAAAGGTTTAGGTACCGATTTAATTAGTGTCATTCTAGAACAGCGCCACAAATATAGAACGTTTCTGAACCCGCATTTTGTTCATGTCTCACCTCCAGAAAGTAAACCGTTTTACATAGATAGACAGAACCCGTTACGAGAAGTACACCCAGTTAGGACAGCGGATGGTGAAATGCAACGAGTGTTTGTTTACACTCCGATTACAAAGATGGAACTCTTAGAGATGAAGAAATTAATTCCCTGTCATGACAAAGATCCAGCAGGGTTCCACCGAGAATTAAAAGACATGCTCCGTATGGGAGAATACACTTATCCAGATATTATTAAGATGCTAAAGGTCCTGTTGCCCGCAGGGGTATACGAGAAACTCAAGGAAAAAGAATGGGAGGTGGGAGAGAAAAAGATCGATTGGGCAGTTCTAGAAGCTGAAGATAAGATACGAGTACCAGGTACCGGTCTTGGAGAGAAATGTAAAGAATTACCTGAACTGTTAATACAAGTTTTGCCCAGATTATTAGCAACTAAAAAGGAAGACTGGGATGCAATCTCAGCCTGTAAACAGAAACAAGATGAAGACACTAGTGATTTTTATTCTAGATTTGAAAAATGTTTTATTATAAACAGTGGCCTCAAGACAAGTAGCGAGTCATACCCTCATCTTTTTGTTACTAAATTAGTCGAGAATTCAAGTCCACAAGTTAAGAATCGAGTTTTGAAAGTCGAAAGTACATGGCAAGCTAATACCCCGTCCCAAATGTTACAGATGCTCCAGTACCATCAGAATAGAATCAGAGAAGAGCAAGAACACGAGAGAAAACGTATGAAAGACACGAAAATGAAAGTACTAGTTGCACAATCTGTTCCTCAAGACAGTCAGAAGAGGGGTCCGAATCAAGCCAGTCATCCTGCAGCTCCCGTTAAAGGGACATGCAATTATTGTAAACAGCCAGGTCATTTTATAAACGAGTGTGCAGTTCTGAAACATAACATAGCCACTGGTAAAACTAAAGAAAGACCACGTCCGCCTAGACAAGAACAAGTTTCACAGACTTCTCAGCCACAGAATGCACAACAGACAGTTCCAGTACCGCAGCCTATTGCTGCAACACAGCATGTTACACAGCAGATGTACCAGTATGCACAGTCTGAGTATCCAGAGTATCAGCCATATTCATGAAACAGCCTAGAGAGGGAGGTAGGCTTGCCTCTCATCGAGATTCCTGTAGATCAAGAAGGTCCCTATGTTCATAGTCAGGTACTAGGGAAAGACAGAAAGTTTCTGATTGATACAGGGGCAAGTAGGACCACCATCAGTCACGCCGAAGTTCCAGGGGCTCCGCTCTCAGGCTCTAGAAATGTTTCCCTTGGATTTTCAGGAAAGCCTATTGTAAACGAGATATCTAAGCCAGTTACTCTAGAAGTAGGTCCATTGTCCCGCACTACTGATCTGTTACTTACGAAGTCATGTCCAGAAAATTTGTTAGGCATTAAGACACTGAAAGAATTAGGTGCAGTTATTTGCTGCTCCCCAGAGGGAATACGACTGTTTTTACGTGACTTCAAGGGTCACTATGTATTACGAGATTTTGATCCAAGATTGTCTAATGTTCCGCAGCATCTATGGGCGCAAGGTCCAACTGATGTAGGTTATATGCAAATCACACCCCATCGTGTGACTCTCAAACCAGGTGTAGTGTTACCACGAATCAGACAGTACAGATTGCCACCTGAGGCTGTAACAGCCTTATCCAAAATTATTGACGAGCTCATGGCTCAAGGTGTAGTTGTAGAAACTGACTCCAATGTATGTAATTCTCCGATCATTCCAGTCATGAAACGTACTGATCCAAATGCACCCCCAGTATATCGATTAGTGATTGACCTACGAGAACTTAATAAATGTATTATTCCCCAGTATCCAGTTGTCCCAGATATCTCTTCCCTATTGACAGCCATTGATTCCGAAGCCTCATTTTTCACAGTCATAGACCTCAAGAACGCGTTTTTCAGTGTCCCCATTCATCCAGACAGCCAGTTTTGTTTTCGGATTTTGTTTAAATGGAAGGAGCTATATGTTCACACGAGCTCCTCAAGGTTTCACAGAAAGTCCTAGTATTTACAGTCAAGCACTTAAGAGACAACTAGACAATATTCACATGCCAACTGACACTGCCCTGCTCCAGTATGTCGATGATCTACTGATCACAGCCCGTTCTGAACGTGCTTGCGAGCGAGCATCACTTACAGTCTTGTATTTTCTCGCCGAGATGGGGCACAAGGTGTCCCCTTCGAAGCTTCAATTCTGTGTCCAGCAAGTGATCTACTTAGGCCACTTGCTGTCCAAGTGGGGTAGGCAGTTGACACCAGACCGTATCCAGTTAATAGCGAGTCTTCCTCAGCCCAAGACACAGAAGGAGGTACGTGCTTTTATCGGCCTTACTTCTTATTGCAGACAATGGATTCCTCAGTATGCATTTCTAGCTAAGCCACTGATACAGTTAACGACACAGGAGGCAGCCGTATCGACTGTCCTCCCTTGGACATCTGAACATACACTTAGTTTCAATGAGTTAAAGAAAGCCTTATGTCAGGCTCCTGTTCTAGCTACACCGAACTACAGTAAGCCTTTTACACTTTTCGTCACAGAACGTGAAGGTACAGCATTATCTGTTCTCACACAAGATCAAGCAGGACAATACAAGCCCTGTGCTTATTTTTCGAGCACACTAGATCCTGTAGCCCAGGCTCTGCCTGCGTGCCTCAAGTCAGTTGCAGCCACAGCTCTAGCTATCAGACAAAGTGATTCCATAGTATTAGGACACTCCTTGACAGTACAAGTTCCACACTCCGTGGAAGTTCTTTTAAATCGAACACAGACTCAGCACTTGACAATTGCACGTTTAACAGGTTATGAACTGACACTGTTCCAGCCACACATAGAAATCAGACGCTGCAACGTTCTAAATCCTGCTACACTGTTACCATCAGTTAATTCGAATCCTGCCACACATGACTGTGTGGAAGTAGTTAACACTATGACTAAGCCAAGACAAGATCTGACAGATATTCCATTACCAGATCCCGACCTGACACTTTATGTGGATGGTTCATGTATGAGAACAAGTACAGGAGAACTAGTAGCCGCGTATGCAGTGACTACTGACACTGAAGTTATAGAAACACACCGTATTGACACCCTGTCTGCTCAAGCAGCAGAGCTAGTTGCTCTGACCCAAGCCTGCATACACGCCAAGAACCTGAAAGTTAATATTTACACAGATTCACGCTACGCATTCGGAGTTGTACACGACTTTGGAGTGCTCTGGCAGGAGAGAGGTTTCATGACTTCTCATGGAACCAAGATTCAGCATGGTCTCCTTATTCAAGCTCTATTAGATGCCATACACTTACCGACATCTATTGCTATCATGAAATGCAAAGCACATACGAAAGTTACTGACATTATTTCCCAAGGTAATGATCTAGCAGATCGCACAGCCAAGCTTACAGCACAGACTCCAGACATTTCAGTTAATCCAACACAGACACATACTCCAGATCCGACTGCCTGTATGACAGTTAAGGACCCCACTCAAGATGTCATAGATATCCAGTTACATGCTACTCCCGATGAAATCAAGAAATGGTCCGAACAAGGAGGGGTCCAGACAGATCAGGGATGGGTAACGAAGGGTAGAGCCACATGGTTTCTCCCCGACTCAATGGTTCAAGTCATTATCAATACCGCACATAGTCCAGCACATTTAGGAGAAAAAGCTATGTTAGATAGTATCCAGAACATTTGGTTCAACAAGCATTTACGAGCTGCAGCCAAGCAGAAAGTCCGTACCTGTATGATATGTTGTCAGTTTAATCCAGGTAAAAGTGTCCCGGTGGAACAAGGTGGATTCCAGCCCCCTGACCACCCTTTTGAAGTCCTCCAGATGGATTATATTCAGATGGAGCGATGTCGAGGTTTCAAGTATGTCCTTGTAGTTGTATGCGCTTTGTCCAGATGGACAGAGGCATATCCAGTCCCAGATTACACAGCCGCGACCACTGCCAAGCAGTTGGTTCGTGAATTCTTCCCCCGTTATGGACTCCCTAGAGTCGTATATTCTGACAACGGCCAGCCATTCTCATCTGAACTCATGAAACATGTTTCCCTTTTGTTAGGGTACCAGTGGAAGTTCCATTGTGTACGCCATCCTGAAGCAGCCAGTCTCGTAGAGAGACATAACCAGACCCTGAAAATCCGCATTGCTAAAATATGTAAAGAGAAAGGTGTGGACTGGCTAGTAGCTCTGCCAGTCGCTTTGTTTTATATGCGCATGGTCGCACATTCCAGATCAGGTCTGTCCCCGTATGAGGTCGTATTCGGCCGCCCCCCTAATATGTGGGGTACACCTAGACCCCGAAGTATTACAGATGTTTCAAGTAATATGCTGACAGATTACCTAGCTTCCTTGATGTCTGCCCTACACTCTTGTCGTTCACAGGTTGCCGCCGCATTTCCAGACAATACCGAGGTGGCACCGCATGACATCGTTCCCGGATGCATGGTTCTTGTGAGGAACTTTGATCGTTCAAGTCCGCTGGAGCCCCGCTGGAAGGAGCCCAAGCAGGTCCTCCTGGCCACCCGTACTGCCGTCAAGCTGGAAGGCAGGAAGGGCTGGGTCCACCTGTCTCATGTGAAAAGATTTTACGGACTAAAGACTGTTTCAAAGAACATTTCCGAGGATTTGAAAGACTGCCAAAGTACTATTCTCAAGGACTGTCCCGCAAAAGACAATGATACTGAACCCTCCCTGTTAGAGAAAACTCCGCAACAGGAGTATAAGCTAAAATTAAGGTCTAGTAAAATTAGTCAGCCAGTTTGATTGTCTAAGTCCTCCCCTAGGTGAAACGGTTAGACCGGTTTCTGACATGTATAAAATAGACCCCCATAGTGAGAGAGTTAGTCAAAACTCAATCCGATGTATCGTTTTTCTAAGTTTCATATTGTTTTTCAGCCTCATGATTACCTGCACAGGTTATGCATTTTATTTGTGTTTTCCAGTTTCTCATGTAAATAAGTCTTCTATTGCTACAGTAGAGCACACGTTTAGTGATCTGCCTCCTCATGAACTCTCATATCGTCTTGCTATGCGTAATAATTCCTTTATCCACATGTTACATTACTCACACCAGACCAGCAATGCCACTAATTGTTGGGTGTGTGGTCGACTCCCCCCTTTCCAGACACCGAAGGGAGTTCTGCCACTCTTTCCTTATCCATTTTCACATAATGGTTCATGTGGAGCATGGTCCACGTTAACGTCATCCTCAACAGATATGTCTTTTCTTAACAGTACATGTTTTCCAGACAAGCAAGGTCTTCCCCACAGAACAGGGTTAGATCTAGAAAATGAAGTTTATAATTTAGGTAATTATTCTTCGAATTTCATGGTCCTGAATGTTCAGTCTGATACTACTCCAGACTTACCTGCTATGTCAGTACTACCAGTTAAAGGCGAATTATGTGTCCGAAAGAATGGTTCCGTACATGTAGGACATAGTGATTGTACTACTATTGTCAAGTATAGTGACAGTAGGAAATCTATTTTCAAAGCTTCACGTCATTCTTATTTTGTTTGTGGTCAGACCGCATATGTTCGTCTGCCCCTCGATTGGGAGGGAACCTGTTACATTGCCTTCCTACTGCCACCAGTTTTTCTAGCCCCACCTGACTACCATAGGAATTCCCACCTAGTACATACTAGACACAAGAGAGATCTCCCGATTGTCGATTATACTGAAACTGCTCTAGAACAATACATAGATATCAATAAAGGTGTCTTCCCCTATTTAGGTACTGTTGTGAATAGTAAACTGATACGTAGATTAACGAGAACCCTTGAAGCAGTAGTGATTGAGACTACTTCTGCTCTAGGTAACTTGACCGAAGAGCAATCCTTTATGAGAATTGTCGTGCTCCAGAATCGTCTCGTCCTTGACGTCATACTGGCCGATAGGGGCGGGGCTTGTAGAGTCATCGGATCTAGTTGCTGCATTTTCATTCCTAATAACGCGCCGTCTGTTTATTCAGCTATAACCAGACTCCATAAAATTGCCCATCTGTTACACAAAGATCCAGGCATCTGGACATGGTCCGGTTGGTTCTGGAATATGATTTCCGCCTGGGGATGGAAAGTATTGTCCTTTCTAGGTATTGCAGTAGCGATCATATTCAGTTGCTGCCTCTGTATACAATGTGGCCCTGCGATTTGTGGCATTTGTGCTACCTCTTGTATTCCTAGTCCCAAGTCCCGTCCTAAATCCAGTTCCAAGAAAATTCGAGACGAGCAAATGATACTGTATGAAATGATAGATGGTATCATGAATATTGACGTTTCCTGATGGAAACGTAGTGACAAGGAGGGAATGTGGAAAAGTAAATTTTGCCATGTTCTGTGTCCCTACGTGTCCCCCATCTTATGTTATGTGTGTATGATTAATATGCATATGTATCCCCCATGTTCGATTAAAGACGCAATTACAGTTGTGTCCATCCCTAGTATGCCAGTTTCCAGTTCTCGTGAAAGCTACGAGTATTAGGCCTATGTAAAGTTACGTTGCCACGTTTCCCAGTGTGCACGTTATTTCATTGAAAAGTCCCCGTTTCTAGGCCTCAAAAGGGCCTGGACACCAGATTCAGCTCCTGTCTCCTGAACCCTCGCTGAGGAGCGATACAGCCCCCACCTGTATCCTCGACCCTTCACTTACTTCCTGCCTCACAGTGCCCGGCTCAGCCTGGCTCTGCCTACGAGTCTGCCAAGAGTATGTTATGATTCTAGTTATCAGTCCAGCCCTCCTTCTCTGCATTCCTAAACTACTGAATCGCATCAATAGTTTCCGTCATCATCTAGCCTTTACGTCTCCATGTAAGAGAAATACTGTATTTATGGTCATTTAATATTCTTCATCACGCACTACATGTAGAATAATGCATGCACCAGTCTTAGAGTCTGTTAGCCTTTACCCCGATAACTTTTAGTTTATATCAACATGTTCTCTAAACATCAGATACTAGATAGTGTTAGGTACATGTCGCCCTGACTCTCCAGACTTCAGTCTCTACTCCTAGCACAGAGTTCATAGCCCCCAGCTTCTCCTAGTAACACGTCATTGTCAGTTTGCGCGCACCATTAGGTTAGAGGTCCCGGCTCCTTAGGTAGCCCCCTCCATGTTTCCGCCCCATTTATGACATATTCTGTTACGTTTACATCACATGTCTATGTATACGCCTCCTGTTACACCTACTTTCACCCTTATCTTTCGCGACTGCTATTGACCACACCCACTGCTCCGCCTACTGTATTCATTGTAATGCAATTGTTTTAGTATATATGCTTGTGCACTGTTATTAAATGTTACCCATTCCCTTACGCCAGTCCAATCCTGTCCCAGGCAGCGCTGCCATCCTATTCCTGTGCAGGTTGTCCTGTTCCTGTCCTTTATGCTGTATTAAACCTGCAAACTCCTACTACCTCGAATCTTGACTCTTATTTATTGAGCTATCTGTTATTGCTATGTCCAGTAAAACCTAGATCCGGTATTATTTATTTATATACCACAATTGACAGATAAAAGGCTACGTAAAATTTTTCCTTCCGTGGAGTTTAAGAAACTCCAGCTTTTTATTTCAGTTAACTCTATACCATAGAGTAAGGAGGCTGGGATTTTAGCTCGATATACTTCCAGCAATATCGAGAAATGCCTTCTGCCTGTAGCCTTATATAAGGATATCAAACTCTTGCCCTGAACAATAGCTTTCCGGATGTTATTGGCTATATGAGCTTTTTCACTTAAATTGCTCATGACAATTTTGCCAAGAAAGGTATAGGATTTCACAATTTCCAATTTTTGGCCCCCCACTGTCCAGGAGAAATTCACAAATTTGGATCTCTTCCTACCAGACATACACATCACTTTACTCTTGGCAGTATTTATCAATAGATAGTGTTTTTCTGCAAACTTATGTAGAGCCTGCAGGCGATTATTCAGCCCGATAGGCGTTAGATCGAGGATCAAAATGTCATCAGCATACATCAGACACACAATTGGGGAACCCCCCAGGATTGGAGCGATACCTGTGCTTGCAGAGAGAACCTGGGGTAAATCAGCTATATAGAGGGAAAATAGCAGAGGAGCCAATAGGCAACCCTGCTTTAACCCGTTTGCTGTGGGAATAATTCTGGATAATCCTCTTTCCCCACCCATCAGCACTCTGCACCAAGTATCAGAGTGGAGGGCATGAACTAATTTAATAAGAAAGGGAGGCATCCCTAAATCAAATAACTTTCCCCACAGTAATGTTCTGTCTACTTTATCAAAAGCTGTGGAGAAGTAAATGAAAGCTCCGTAAACTTGCCCTCCACGAACTTTAACGTATTTCTCCAATATAACCTGGAGTGCAGTCAAATTATCTAAGGTGCCATGCTTCTGTCTAAAGCCCGTTTGTTCAAAAGGCAAAATTGAGGCCCTAGACACCCAATCGTTGATTAGCTTAAGGAGACATTTTGCAAAGACCTTGCCAATGGCATCTAGTAAGGCGATTTGTCGGTAATTTTGAGGAAGAGCTCTGTCCCCTTTTTTAAATAACGGAACCAAGATGCTCCCTTTCCAAGAGGAAGGGACTGAGCCGCTAGAAAAGCAAGACCTGAACACCGGATGAAGAATTTTACTCCATAATTTGCTCTGCTGTTTTAAGACAGAGATAGGAACCTCATCCGGCCCCATTGCGCCAGAAGAGCGCAAACCCTTAATGGCTAATTCAATGTCTTTTTCAGACGGAGGGTCAAATGGGTTGAAGGACGCAAGATTAATGATATTGTTCCGATGCAGGTCATTACTGCTGTATAAAAGCTCAATATAATGGACCCAGATCTGCTCATCAATGGCAATTGGCTTCGGACAAGATCTAGTGCCACAACCTTTGCCTATCAGGGACCAAAATAATCTGGCTTGACCCTTGAAAGAGGACTCCCGGAGTTTAATCCATAGGGAGTCCTCCTTGTCTCTTTTCAATCTGGCCTTCAACCTTCTTTTTAACAAGGTTAGTAAGTGGTGTTTTTCCTGATTAAATGATAAATATTGACCCCTTATCAATTTATTTATTTCAGTATTTAGTTTCCGAAGTGATTCGGGGAATACTATTGATTTTTTTTTTTTAATGGAAGGGATTTTCCTTGATGTTGTGGTTACCAAATATATAAAATCTACAAAACTTGGAAGTTCCCTCCCATCCCATTGGGACAAATTATCAATGGTAGAGATAAAAATACTCAACAACCCATCACAAGCTCGGGAGTTCCAGTAACATCTCCCTGAACTGGCACCAAAGTTCACCAAATCAATATCTAAGTGCCAGGGGTCAGATGGATGAGACCTAAGAGCAGCTGTAATAATCAATAGCTTATGGTCACTTAAATCAGAGTTAACAACCAAAACATCCTTCATAAGAGGGAAGAAGGAACAATCTGTTACTACATAATCAATGATTGACTCTCCATTTATTGATTTATGTGTGAAAGCTGCAGAAGTATCAGAGGGGAGTCTACCGTTTATTATTAGACAATCCACCTTAGAAAGACCTTCCAAGATTATTTTTCCTCTTTTGTTGGTTTTGATATTCATCGGGAACTGAGCTTGGGGGATTTGGAGAGATTCTTCCCTAAGTTTATTTCTAAATAAATCAAGGCCACAATTGGAGATCTTACAGTTGAGGTCCCCTAGTAACAATATATATGGGGCGGGAGAAACGTCCATAAGGCTGGCCAAATAAAAGAACGACTTTAAACCCTCATTAAATTGAGTGTCGGGGGGAATGTAGATATTAATTAAAATGAGCAATTTATTAGGACAATCTATAAACAGATTTTTCAAAGTTAGTACCTGAAACAGTTTATTAGGCTCTAGATAATAAGAGAGATTCCAATTAATTTTATTAGAAAGTTAACAGGCTATTCCGCCCTTCGCGTGACCTCTCCTAGAAGGGACAGCGCTACCATCAAAAACCAAATAATCTTTTTCCAACATTAATTTTCCATCGACCCAGGTTTCCTGCAGACAAATTATGTCGGCTTCTAAGCAAAATAAGGATGACAATTTTTCCTGGCTATTCTTAAGGCCAGCAATATTCCAGGAGATTATTTTCAAATCTTTGTTAAAAACTTGGATGTGGTTTAAGAAGAAGGGAAGATTTACTAGAAAGAACGCCAGGCAACCAGCTCCATTTATAGTTGTCATCTGGCAAAACCTGTTTGGGAGGAGAGGGGTTTTTATACAGAACTTGGCGTTCGTTTTTTGATACCCATATTTTTAAATCCTCGGTTTTAGCTGAGGACCAAACAGAGGAGTTCGAATTAACACCAAAAGTTGTTGGGTGGTTAGAAGATAAATTGTCACTCAGTTCTTTCATAAAGTGGGGAGATATATCTATCCCTCTAATTTGCAATTCCTCCGCCCAATGTAAAATATGGTTCAAAACTAATTTAGAATGGAATTTGACCATTGCAATTTTCCCTAGGGTGGAATTCAACAAAAGTACTGAATCCAAATCCGCGGTTTGAATTAGTTTTAAGCTTTCAATCTCACGGAAACATTTAAGAAGAGCCGATCTGTTTAAGATAAGGTCAGTATCAAAAAGAGGAATAAAATCTAAAAAAACAGTATCTACATTTTCTTTCTCCCGCAAAGGCACGCTGGCGGAGGGAACAATTAAGGACGAATCCGAAAATGGCCTAGTTAAAGGGTTAAGAGAAGAAGAAGGAACCTTTACTGACAGTAGCGATTCTATGGGGCGAAGTTGGTTCTTGGGTCCCACAGAATCAATAATAGCAATCGGGTGAACCTCTGTGGGAGGATCAATTATGACATCGGACTGATTAAAATATGATTCATTTGGGCCAGACTTTTCTAACAGGGCCTCCAAATTATTTTCAAAAACAAGCTTCCTCTGCCTTTTTTTAGAAAACCTTCGAGCAGGTTTCCTTTTTTTTAATCTATTCTTTTTTTGCTTAATAGTCACTACTTTTTCATCATTAATTGGGAGATCAGTGCAGGCCTCGTCGTCTTTTTTTATGCGAGTATTAAATATAGGAAATACGGGAGGTGCTTCTGAATATTGCGTATCAATAGGGATAGCAGAAGATACTATCTCTTCATCAAGGATAGCGATACAATTACCCCCAGCGGAAGCTACATTATCAGAACTAGGCACTATTGCAATGGTCGCGAGCATATTTACTATACGACCATCAGGAAAGGGATGTTGATCCCTTTGGGCAGGATTTAAAGTCATCATTTCATTGGATGGACTTTTAGCTTCGCTCGGATGTATCAAAAGTTTGTCAGGCTCAGGAAAGTTGCCAGAGGCTGGCCCACCTTGGTTGTGTAAAAGCACTCTTAAGATTTGAATTACCGTATCCAATACACAATCAGACCCACCAACGAATTTTTCTAATAGACGTAAAATTGATGATAACAAAAACTCCAACGAAAACAAAGATTTGGAGATCAAATTATCGTCAACAATGGGGGGCTCGCAGGAATATTATTCAAATTGGTGCCCGAGCATGAAGTAAGGTTTAACTGGGCTAAAATAAAATCAGATTTGTTTGAGGGGGTGCTGTTATGAAGGTGACAGATGGAAGTTAAATGAACTTCATTAGCACTGGTTTTAACCATAAAGTCAGCAGAAATAGATTCCGAGGGCTTTTTTCGGGACACTAAGTCAATGTCGGGTAAAGTAAAATCATCCACCAAAATTACCGGGGAAGAAAATAAATCGGGAGTAATCGTCGATTTCTCCGTGGTTGGATGGGGGGATTTTGGCAATATAGAAACAATCGTTTTTAAGGAAGCGTTAGAGGTATTCAAAGTAAGACTATCAGAGACCACGGGGGGAATTTCCATTTGCCTCTGCGAGGCTGACAGAGCAGGAGGCTGGCCCTCCACTGTCTCAAGGAGATGGTTTACATGATGGGGCAAGACGGGAACTTCAATCAAATTGATATTATCCTTAACAAGGGAAGGAACTGCCTCAAACACTTTACCCTCAGAATTGGAGGCGTCCATCACAATTTTTTCCTTTCCCCTTTCCCATAAGCTAAATAGCTGACATTGCCCTTTCAGTTGCATGGAGGAATTAATTTTATTCCTCAGAGGGTTAGATTTTGTCTTAGAGCCAGACCTCCCCACTATTACTCGACCAGAGCGGAGTTTTTTTGCCGTCATAATTATTTGAGATTAAAAAAACAAATAAAAAAAAAAAAATTTAAAAGAAAGAAAAAGGAATGAAAATACAATATACAACACAAAACAATACAAGAGCACTCTTATGTCGATAAGAAGCAACTTCGAGAGTAGCAGAAATTAATTACGGTTAAAATCAAAGGGACTGGGCCCAGCCCAGCCTCCTTCGGCCCCTGACGGCCACAGACGGTCCCGCCCTTGTCCCGGGCTTCTCCCGGAGCGCTCCCGCGAAGCGGATGTGGCGTGCGCAGTTTATAGGGGTGTAGGGGAAGGGGGCGTGACAAACAGGGAGAGCAGCCCAGGTGGCTCGGGCAGGTCAGCAGCAGGGACTCCTGGGAACCGGAGTCCATCTACCAACACGCTCGCAGCCCTGCTGCAGCTGACGCCCAGAACAGTCTTTGGAGAGTCCTTCTTCCCCACGCTCCACAGAAGGCGAGCAGTAGCGCTTTAGACAAGATGTGCGCTCAAGGATTCAATGCGCCAGAAGTAGCGCTTTAGACAAGATGTGCACTCAAGGATTCAATGCGCCAGAAGTAGCGCTTTAGACAAGATGTGCGCTCAAGGTTTCAATGCGCCAGAAAGCTTCACCAGCAGCAAGAGTCTCGTTCCAGCAGGCAAGTACAACTGAAAAAGTAAATCCAACGAAGCCAGCAAGTCCGATGGTTTTAACGATGTTACAGTGGGCGTGGCAAACAGGGAGAGCGGCCCAGGTGGCTCGGGCAGGTCAGCAGCAGGGACTCCTGGGAACCGGAGTCCAACTACCAACACGCTCGCAGCCCTGCTGCAGCTGACGCCCAGAACAGTCTTTGGAGAGTCCTTCTCCCCCACGCTCCACAGAAGGCAAGCGCCGCAAAGCGGGACCCGCGGAGCGGGTCCGGCGAGCAGTAGCGCTTTAGACAAGATGTGCGCTCAAGGATTCAATGCGCCAGAAGTAGCGCTTTAGACAAGATGTGCGCTCAAGGTTTCAATGCGCCAGAAAGCTTCACCAGCAGCAAGAGTCTCGTTCCAGCAGGCAAGTACAACTGAAAAAGTAAATCCCACGAAGCCAGCAAGTCCGATGGTTTTAACGATGTTACAGGGGGCGTGGCAAACAGGGAGAGCGGCCCAGGTGGCTCGGGCAGGTCAGCAGCAGGGACTCCTGGGAACCGGAGTCCAACTACCAACACGCTCGCAGCCCTGCTGCAGCTGACGCCCAGAACAGTCTTTGGAGAGTCCTTCTCCCCCACGCTCCACAGAAGGCAAGCGCCGCGAAGCGGGACCCGCGGAGCGGGTCCGGCGAGCAGTAGCGCTTTAGACAAGATGTGCGCTCAAGGATTCAATGCGCCAGAAGTAGCGCTTTAGACAAGATGTGCGCTCAAGGTTTCAATGCGCCATAAAGCTTCACCAGCAGCAAGAGTCTCGTTCCAGCAGGCAAGTACAACTGAAAAAGTAAATCCCACGAAGCCAGCAAGTCCGATGGTTTTAACGATGTTACAGGGGGCGTGGCAAACAGGGAGAGCGGCCCAGGTGGCTCGGGCAGGTCAGCAGCAGGGACTCCTGGGAACCGGAGTCCAACTACCAACACGCTCGCAGCCCTGCTGCAGCTGACGCCCAGACAGTCTTTGGAGAGTCCTTCTCCCCCACGCTCCACAGAAGGCGAGCAGTAGCGCTTTAGACAAGATGTGCGCTCAAGGATTCAATGCGCCAGAAGTAGCGCTTTAGACAAGATGTGCGCTCAAGGTTTCAATGCGCCAGAAAGCTTCACCAGCAGCAAGAGTCTCGTTCCAGCAGGCAAGTACAACTGAAAAAGTAAATCCCACGAAGCCAGCAAGTCCGATGGTTTTAACGATGTTACAGGGGGCGTGGCAAACAGAGAGAGCGGCCCAGGTGGCTCGGGCAGGTCAGCAGCAGGGACTCCTGGGAACCGGAGTCCAACTACCAACACGCTCGCAGCCCTGCTGCAGCTGACGCCCAGAACAGTCTTTGGAGAGTCCTTCTCCCCCACGCTCCACAGAAGGCAAGCGCTGCAAAGCGGAACCCGCGGAGCGGGTCCGGCAAGCAGTAGCGCTTTAGACAAGATGTGCGCTCAAGGATTCAATGCGCCAGAAGTAGCGCTTTAGACAAGATGTGCGCTCAAGGTTTCAATGCGCCAGAAAGCTTCACCAGCAGCAAGAGTCTCGTTCCAGCAGGCAAGTACAACTGAAAAAGTAAATCCCACGAAGCCAGCAAGTCCGATGGTTTTAACGATGTTACAGGGGGCGTGGCAAACGGGGAGAGCGGCCCAGGTGGCTCGGGCAGGTCAGCAGCAGGGACTCCTTGGAACCGGAGTCCAACTACCAACACGCTCGCAGCCCTGCTGCAGCTGACGCCCAGAACAGTCTTTGGAGAGTCCTTCTCCCCCACGCTCCACAGAAGGCAAGCGCCGCTAAGCGGGACCCGCGGAACGGGTCCGGCGAGCAGTAGCGCTTTAGACAAGATGTGCGCTCAAGGATTCAATGCGCCAGAAGTAGCGCTTTAGACAAGATGTGCGCTCAAGGTTTCAATGCGCCAGAAAGCTTCACCAGCAGCAAGAGTCTCGTTCCAGCAGGCAAGTACAATTGAAAAAGTAAAAGCGGGGATTGATTTCATCATGGCCTGCAGACAAGAGATTCTTTGAGATTCTCCTCATCTAGCAGAGCAGAAGTCGTGAGAGTACTCCTCTTCTTCAAAAAGGCGACATTTCCATTTGGGGCTAAGAGGATCTACCTGATTTGACCCCTATAGTACTGGGGTAATGTTCACATTGCAGAGTGGCTAAGCATATTTAATTGCCCACGTTGCTGTAATTTTCTCACAAATGATTATAATGCCTTTTTTTAATAGGTTTCTCCTTAAGCACTATTATTGAGAAACGTTACATCTGATTTTTTTGATTACAAGCTGCATCCCTAATTCAGAACGCATCAGTAGCTCACAAATACCATCACACAAGTTAACGCTGCACTGCACCAACCAAAGCATAACTATACAGTATTTCTTATATTAAATCAGATATGTTGTTCTCTTATCTGCACAATATATTGATGAACAGAAAGTAACATCAATGGGTTCTTGCACAAGGAAAAGGTTATTTACTTGTAACAGTCAGTTTGAAGTTTGGGATGTTATAGACTCACAGACAACCAAAACTTCCTTCCCTTTGACAGAAAAGTAATATGGGGTGCTTGCTACTCTGCCAAGCTATGTAGATTTAAACACATATCTGGTCTCCGATGTGGAAAACGGTATACCATTGCATTGTGGGTTTCAGGGAGGATAACACTGAGTCAGTTTGAGTATGCTTGATTCAGAAACAAGACTCCAAACAAAAACAAGTTGCATTCATCTAAACCCAATGCTATGTGGCAGGAAAGTGCACATTGTGTTATGCACAAAACCAAGAGCTAATAGCAGTGTGGGGCTAGTATGTAACACTTTCCTTCAGCAAGAACACAATACTGTGTAGACCAGCATGAATGTCTCTTCCACCCACAAGGCCTGTAGTTCACTGGTTCTAAGTAATCACCTCCAAACAATTGACCTTCCAAATTACTGCCTGCAAACGCCTTGTATTTAAAGTCCCAAAAGGTCGAGCCATTAATCTTGTTAACACAACATTAAAGCCCCAAGATGATGGCTGGATGGTCCTTGGTGGAATCACTCCCTTCAACCCTTCCATTAAGGACTTCGTCAGAGGATGCCTGAACACTGAAGGCCGCTGCCAGATTTGCAAGGTAGTTGGAATACCCTATTAGAAATGTAGGCAAAATCATTTTGTTGTAAAGACTTCAAGTATTTTACAACGTCACTGTGGGATACCACAACTGGATCAATAAAGAGTGATGGACAAAATTAGTGAATATTAGTAAATAGTTTCTATTCAGAAGAATAACCAAAACTGGTTGTTGCATGCCTTGCCTCTTTTAAAGTATTCATACAAACTTGAGGCAAAAGCAAGAACTCAAACTTCAGTAGCAAAGTTGCCAGATTGAGATCACCGATACCTAGAGCATCTTTCCTACCACATATGGAATGAATGAGAGATGAAGAAAAGTACACACAAATCTCCCTTACAAGCATATCTACAGCGTATTCCCTACAGATTAGGGATCTGGATAACTGGAAGCAAAGTTGTGGCATTTAGCGTTTTTGTTTGTGGTGAACAGTTTGGTTTGAGGGATTTCCAACTTTTGGAAGTAAAGTCTAACATTTTTGTTTTGAGTTCCATTTGGGAATTTTGGTGGTCTCTGCTGAGCAGATCTGCAAAGTTGTTGTCTACTCCTGGCAAGCGTTCTATTAGAAGAACAATGTGTCTGTCTAAAGCTCTATGTCAAAATGTACTGTGCCAGCTTAGATAGCTGGACTGTGTGTTCCTCCCTGCTTCTGTGAGCAGTACACTGTTGTCACATTGGGTGCTCAAAGCAGGACTATTTTGCCATGGAGATGTGTCTGGAAAAGGCACTGAAACCTAGGACTAATGCTGTCAATTCCAGTACGTTGATATGTGGTCTTTCTACAGAGCTCTATTTGCCTTTAACTTGTTGTATGCACATCGCACAAGTTACTACTTGTGTAACGATATATCTGTAACAGACATTAGTTAGTGATAGATTCCTTACCTTAGAATATCCCCAGGCGTCAGACTGGATCCGGAAACTTTTGCGTAGCAGTACCCTTGCGCGTCGGCAGGCGTCATCTGCGGCTCCGCGTCCGTCGTCGGCGTCAGGATGACGTCGCCGGAGTACTTAGACGCCGCCCTCGCGCGCTGACGTCAGCTCTTATACATAGCTTTTCCTCGCCAGAAACGCAGAGCCATGATAAAAACCAACACTGGTGCCATGAAACTAGGGCCCTGAAAGGGGATGACCTTAACCCTAGATATCGGTTTGCAGAACGGGGTGGATGGGTGGGGCGGTAAGGAATCTATCACTAACTAATGTCTCTTACAGATATATTGTTAAACAAGTAGTAACTTGTGCATCTGAAAGAGACACGTTAGTGATAGATTCCTTACCTTAGAATACATACCCCAGCAATACCAACCCCGGTGGTGGGTCTGCGAACCAATAATCACACCAGAAAGTCCTGGAGGATGCAACGGCCAAAGAAGCCATCCCTCCGGACTTGGCTGTCCAGGCAGTAGTGTCTTGCGAACGTGTGCAGCGAGGCCCACGTAGCTGCCTGACATATGTCCTGCAAGGGGACTCCCCGGCCCAGGGCAGTAGTAGCCACCGTGGCCCGAGTGGAATGGGCCCTCAGCCCAACAGGAGGTTCCTTCTTAGCCAAAGAGTAGCACGTCTTGATGCACAACACGACCCACCGAGAGATGGTCCGTTTGTGCACCGCCCGTCCCTTCTAAGCGCCCACGTAACCAACAAACAGTTGGTCATCCACCCGGAACTGGCGTGTGCGGTCCAGATAGTAAGAGAGCGCACGTTTTGGGTCCAGACGGTGGAGCCTCTCTTCCTCTTTCGAGGGATGCGGAGGCGGAAAGAAGGTGGGCAAGGTAATGGACTGCCCAATGTGGAAGGCTGTGACTACCTTGGGCAGGAAAGAGGGTCTTGTCTGCAACACAACCTTGTCCGGATGGACAGAAAGGAAAGGAGATTTAGAGGAAAGAGCCTGGAGCTCACTCACTCTCCTGGCAGAGATGATGGCAACCAGGAAAGCAGTCTTAAGTGTAAGAAGACGGAGAGGACAGTTATGAAGCAGCTCAAAAGGAGCGCACATCAGGTAAGTTAGAACCAGGTTCAAGTCCCACTGGGGCATCACGAAAGGAACAGGGAGGGAACATATGAGTGATGCCCTTCAAGAATCTGTTAACAATCGGAGACTTGAACAAAGAAGGCTGATCAGGTTGCCTCAAGAAGGCGGAAAGGGCAGAAAGGTAGCCCTTGATAGTGCCCAGAGCAGAGACCTGCTGGGCAAGAGAAAGAAGGAAGAGGAGAACCTCAGAAAGGGAGCAGAGAGTGGATCCACAGCCTTTGCTGTGCACCATGCCACAAATCTGTTCCACCTGCAGGCGTATACCGACTTTGTGGAGGGACGCCTGGCTGCCAGAATTACATTACAAACTTCAGGAGGCAAGTCAAATGGCCTCAACTGCCGCCGCTCAATCTCCAAGCATGGAGGTGGAGACTGGACAGGTTCGGGTGGAGGACCGCCCCCTGCTGCTGCGACAGAGGGTCCTCCTGAAGAGGCAGAAAAATCGAGGGACCGACAGACATGCTGAGTAGCTCTGGATACCAATATCTTCGTGCCCAGTCCGGAGCCACAAGGACAACTTGGGCCCGGTCACGCCTGATCATCTTCAGCACTCTGGGCAGAAGTGGTATAGGCGGAAAGGCGTACAACACACCGCAGCTCCACTCACGACGAAAAGCGTCTTCGAGCGAGTGCCGCCTTGAAAATTCCAACGCGCAGAACTGATGACATTGCGCGTTCTCTTCTGTGGCGAATAGATCTAACCAAGGCTCTCCCCACTGCTGAAAGAGGCCTTGCGCCACGTCAGAGTTCAGACACCATTCGTGATCCATCATGCACCGACGGCTGAGTTTGTCCGCCCTGGCGTTCAGGGAACCTGCCAGGTGTGGAACCACCAGGGTCACGCCCTGATGTTCCAGCCACTGCCAGAGGCGCAGAGCCTCCTGGCATAGAGTCCACGACCCCACCACACCCTGTTTGTTGCAGTACCACATGGCGGTGGTGTTGTCCGTGAACACCTGCACTACACTCCCTGGACAGAGGGGAGGAATGCCTTCAGTGCAAGCCGGATCGCCCGCAGCTCCAGAAGGTTGATGTGGAGCCGGGACTCCGCCGGAGACTATACCGACGTATACCGACTTTGTGGAGGGACGCCTGGCTGCCAGAATTACATTACAAACTTCAGGAGGCAAGTCAAATGGCCTCAACTGCCGCCGCTCAATCTCCAAGCATGGAGGTGGAGACTGGACAGGTTCGGGTGGAGGACCGCCCCCTGCTGCTGCGACAGAGGGTCCTCCTGAAGAGGCAGAAAAATCGAGGGACCGACAGACATGCTGAGTAGCTCTGGATACCAATATCTTCGTGCCCAGTCCGGAGCCACAAGGACAACTTGGGCCCGGTCACGCCTGATCTTCTTCAGCACTCTGGGCAGAAGTGGTATAGGCGGAAAGGCGTACAACACACCGCAGCTCCACTCACGACGAAAAGCGTCTTCGAGCGAGTGCCGCCATGAAAATTCCAACGCGCAGAACTGATGACATTGCGCGTTCTCTTCTGTGGCGAATAGATCTAACCAAGGCTCTCCCCACTGCTGAAAGAGGCCTTGCGCCACGTCAGAGTTCAGACACCATTCGTGATCCATCATGCACCGACGGCTGAGTTTGTCCGCCCTGGCGTTCAGGGAACCTGCCAGGTGTTGAACCACCAGGGTCACGCCCTGATGTTCCAGCCACTGCCAGAGGCGCAGAGCCTCCTGGCATAGAGTCCACGACCCCACCACACCCTGTTTGTTGCAGTACCACATGGCGGTGGTGTTGTCCGTGAACACCTGCACTACACTCCCTGGACAGAGGGGAGGAATGCCTTCAGTGCAAGCCGGATCGCCCGCAGCTCCAGAAGGTTGATGTGGAGCCGGGACTCCGCCGGAGACTAGAGGCCTCTGATCTCCGCCTCTCCCATGTGGCCCCCCCAGCCCTGGAGGGACGCGTCCGTCACAACTACGTGCTCCGGTTGGGGTAGGGAGAGGGATCTGCCGCTGACCCAATCGCGGTCCGTGAGCCACCACTGCAACTGTCTTGCAGTGCCCTCCGAGATCAAGACATGGTCGAACGAGTTGCCCTGATGCTGGGCTCACTGAAACTTCAGGTCCCACTGCAGAGCCCGCATCCGCCACCGGGCGTGATACACCAGAAGGATGCAGGAGGCCATCAGCCCCAAAAGCCGCAGCGTCAACCTGACCGAGACACGGGATAAAGGCTGAAAGATCTGAATCAGAGCCTGAATATCCAGAACCCGCTGTTCGGGAGGATAAACCCGAAACTGCGCCGAGTCTAGAACCACTCCGACAAAGAGGAGCTTCTGAGAGGGACACAGGTGTGACTTCGGCACATTGATGGAGAACCCCAGTAGGTGCAGGAGGTCGGCCGTAGTCTGGAGGTGGCTGACGACTGTCTGGGGCGAGCCCGCCTTCAACAACCAGTCGTCGAGGTAGGGGAAGACTGAAACCCCTAACCTGCGCAGATGAGCTGCGACCACCGCCATCACTTTCGTGAACACCCGTGGAGGCTGGTAAGGCGAAAGGGGAGCACGGTAAACTGAAAGTGCTCGTGTCCTACCGTGAACCGCAGGTAACGCCGGTGGGTCCTTAAAGCGCTCAAGCGCATGGTCTGCCTTGTCGCCAAAGAGGCGACGGCCATCAAACAGCATGTCCAGAAGGGTGTTTTGGACATCAGCTGAAAAGTTGGCAGACCTCAACCAGGTGTGGCGACGAATCGCCACCATCGTTGCCATCGCTCTGCCCAGTGAGTCTGTGGTATCCAGCCCACACTGGATGGAATACCGCGCTGCATCTCGACCCTCCGCAAGGGCTTGGGTGAGTTTAGTCCGGACCTCCTCCGGACATTGTGGCAGCACGTCCGCGACCGTGTCCCACAGAGAGTGGGTGTAACGGCCCAAGAGGCATGCGGTGTTGACTGACTGCAAACTCAAACTCAGGGAGGAGAATACCTTCTTTCCGTATTGCTCATACCTCTTGGATTCCCGATCGGGGGGGAGCCTCCGGGAATGCGGTCTGGGAGTTAGAGGCCTGGATGACCAGACTCTCGGGAGTGGGGTGGGTGGAAAGGAAGCAAGGGTCGCCCGGAGCCGGGCGGTGGCGCCTGGCCAAGTTCCTGTCTACAGGCGGACCTGTAGCGGGCTTGGACCAAGTGTCCAGAAAAACGTCTGACGAAGCTTCATTAAACGACAGCAGAGGCTCGGCCGAGCTTGCCTGCGGCTTAAGGACCTCAGTGAGGAGGTTAGTCCTCACGGCCGCGACGGGGAGCTCAAGGCCCAAGGCCTTGGCAGCCCGCGTCAGCACCACACTATAGGCAGCCCCCTCCTCCTTAGCCACGGCAGGAGGGGAGACAAAACCAGTGTCGGGCGAAGTGTCCAGACGACTGGCCTCCCCAAGCTCACCTGTCCAGTCCTGAGAAAACTGGCACTCACGTGCCAGAGGGTCCTCGGACCCCTCCCAATCCCCCTCGTCACCCATCGCCTGGTACTCTGGTGCAAAGGATGGGGCCGGGTCGTAGAAATAGAAATCACAAAGCGGCGTCGAATGAGGCGCCGAGCGGCGCCACTACGACCCGAAACGAGGGTAGGACCAGGGACGGCATCGTCCTGGGACGGCGCCGGGGGCGACACCCTGGGGGCCGGCGAGGTCGTAAGGTCGACCGGCGACGACCCGGGTCCGGAACCGGACCCGGCCCGACCCTGTGGTGTCGGGACCGAAGTCGCCAACGGCGCCCAAGCACCCGGCCCGCGTGAGGACCCAGTCGGGACCACTGGACCCGAAGGCGCCGCGGAACCAGACGGAGGAGTGAGCGACCTCATGGCCATGAGGAAGGCCTCGATCTCCTCCGGCGTCGCGTTCTGCCCAGGGACCGGCGGGTGTGGAGCAGGCCGCGACGCCTGCGGCTCCGGCGGAGTCGCGAGGGCAGTGTCGCCCGAACCCCCGGCCGCATCGTGCGAACGTCGGGGGGAGTCAGAAGAGCGATGTCGCCTCTTCGACTTCTTGTGCCTCTTACCTGAGGACTTCGAGCCCGAAGACCGATGCCGACTCCCAGAACTGTGGCGACTCCGGCCCCGCGACCGGTCCCTCAACCTCCTCGCGGACCTCGAGCGGCGCGGGGCTGACTGCCGGAGCTCAAGTCGCTTGCAGGACCGCTCCCGCCTAGCTTTCGACGTCAGGGCCCGGCAGTTGGAGCAGGACTGGTCGTGGTGGTCAGGGCTCAGACAGTGAAGGCACCGGCGATGGGAGTCGGTAACAGACATCAGTCGGCTGCAGCCGACGCAGGGTTTGAACCCGGCCATCCCTACCGGCACCGTCGGAGTCTATGAGACTTCGAAAGATGATCAAAAAGGATCGAAAAAGTTAGTCAAAAATTGACTAGGGTACAACTTTTTCCGGATCGGCGCTTGCTGGCGTGGAAAAAAGAACGGACGTCAGCGCGCGAGGGCGGCGTCTAAGTACTTCGGCGACGTCATCCCGGCGCCAACGACACCGACGACGGACGCGGAGCTGCAGACGCCTACCGACGCGCAAGGGTACTGCTACGCAAAAGTTTCCGGATCCAGTCTGACGCCTGGGGATATTCTATGGTAAGGAATCTGTTACTAACGTGTCTCTGTCAGATATGTACACCACCAAACTGTGAGAAGCAGTTGTCGTCAGATTTGTGGCTGAAGGTCTATAATTGTATTGATGGTGGAGCCCAAATACATTCAGCATCTTTAGGGGTTGCAAATATAATTTCTTCACATTGAGGATAAACTCTATTTTGTGGAACAAAGACCCTGTCTGATGTGTGCTAAGGACTGAAGAGCAGTCATCTAGATAAGAGATCTTGTCCCAAATAATAACGTGAATTAGTAATGTGTCCACCTATCAAACATCAGACGATGACATGGATCCATTGATATATGTAAATGTACATTTTTAAGAACGAGCAGTTAGGAAATCCCCTTGTATCAGTAGCAGGATGACCCCTTATAATATTTTCATTTAAAGTGGATTATCTTCACATAAAAGACCAGTATCCTTAGGTCTAGGATTTGTCGTAAAGAGTTGTCCATCTTGAGCATTAGAAAATACAGCGAGCACAACCCTGCCATTTGGCGAGGTAATTCCTTGACTGCCCCATTAGAATGAATGATATAATTTCATCACGCAGCAGAAGCAAATGGTCTTTGTTGACTGTTTGCATGGTGGTGTAAGTGGAGGAAGGGGGATTCAATTGTATCTCATATCCACCCTTCATTGTGAATATTACCGAAGTGTCTGCTGTAATAACTTTAAAAAAAAAGAGGGAAATAAATTGGTGTACCCCGACAAGTCTTTCGTAATTGTGGAAAGTGATGACAAAGGCAATGCATGGAAAGAAAGAATCTTCTGCCTTGGACTGATCTACATCACCCTTTGCTCGAGAAATGAAAAACCTCCCCTATGTAAGGAATGACTGTGACTAGCAAGATTGACTACATTTTTCTGGAGGTCAGTCTCTGACCACTGCTCTATGGCATGGTGGTTTTACCGCATACAGATTGCGACCACAATCCTGATTGTTTCATTTGTAATGAATGACCTTTTGAGATCGTTATCCACCCAGAGCACTGTGGTTCCTGAATCTGTGGTGGCCAACACCTATAGAAGAGTTTCTTGGCCTAGGGTTAAGGCTAATGAGAACATTCATGCCAAGTGATATCAGCAGTTCATACCTTTTTTTAATCCAATTACGAGAATTCATCTGAGGCTTTACCAATTCTAGATAACCACTGCAGTTTTGTAACAAATTACAGAGGTTTTTTTAGGTCTCGCGACCTATCAATGCGCGCAAGCGCATTGAGCGGAGCGAGAATTCAAGTGCTCAAAAAGCTCGTCAAACCAAGGGCTTTTTGCAGCGGTTTTCTTTGAGTTCACGTGAATCACGTGACCAAACAAGCACGCGCATCAGCCTCCCTCCCTCCCTCCTAATTGCATTTTTTCACGGCTGCACAGCACGTCAAAGGGCTTCGCCCAGCGTGCGCTCTGCGGCTTCTCCTCCCCTATTTATTCACTTCACTTTGGCCGCCAGGCCATGACTTACTCGCATCCCCGCTTTCCGCCCACCCCCACCACAGCAATGCCGAGAGCTTGTCCTTCTAAGTTTCAGGTTGATTTTGTTTCCCTCACTCCTAGTTATAACGATACGATCACGATGATACTTTCCTTAAGCCTCCCAGTTATGTAGCATGCCCTCGAGCATTTGGTTTTCACTTATGCACAGTCAAGCCGATAACATTTTCCCCATGCCTTCTAGTTTTACAGCATTCCATCGAGCGCAACAAGGGTTTATTTCTTTTACAACCGAGCTAAGCAAGCTCTCACCCAGCCGAGCGTACTACACCATGTACGGAAGCCAACATCACTTTTAAGTTTTTCTCCAAGTGTGTTTTTTATTATTATAATGAATCGGTATTTCCCACGACGTGTTGCTTATGGAGTCAACCTGGCAGAGTCTAAAATCACTGCGTAAACGGGGTCACTACTGTCCCGATGCGTGTTGCTAGAAAGGCAACAACAAGCATTGGCATAGCCAATAGGTCTCGCTTTTCACTTATAAGGTCCCAAAGGCGAGACCTATTGGCTATGCCAATGCTTGTTTTATAAACAATCTAGTGGTAACATACACGCCCCTCCCAAAAGATACAAGATGGTATTCGCCGGACTGTGAACAGGCCTAAGAAGTGCTGAGAAGCGCTAGTAGGTGCCGCAATCGACTCGAGATTAGCACAGACCGAAGGGATTACAAGTACATCCTCAATCTTGCAAAAAGGAAATGGGAGGATGTTATTTGGCAGGACTTGCTCCAGGTCCTTAAAATGAATGAGGGACAGACATGTTGGCATATTACTGCATATGGAACAACCAGGAAGCTTAAATCTCAGGCGGAGAATTTCACGCCAGAAAGATGGGAAGAACATTGTGCAAAACTATACTCTCAGGCTCCATCTATGAAACAGCCTCCTAATGTGGTTGAGGAGTGTCCCGAGGGAGATGTCATCAAGTTGGGAAATGGTAAGACCAGTGAGATATCTTTCTGTCTAGAAGATACCCTCTCTGCTATTAATAGTTTTATAGCGCTAAAGTCCCCTGGTTCCGATCGCATTCCGGGTGACCTATATAAATCAGAACCTGGGCTGTGGGCTAGTTATGAGAATATCCTTTCTAATGCAGTAGCAAGAGGTGGGGAGATGCCGAACACCTGGAGAGGGGCAGAAATGATCAGATATTCAAAAAGGGAGATGCCTACTGTCCATCTAACTATAGGCCTATTAGCCTAGTAGACAACCTTCCAAAAATATTCGCCAGGCAAATTTCAATCGATTACAAGAGTGGATGGAAGATCAGAGAACTCCCTTTTAGGCAGGATTTCGTTCTAAAGTTAGCACTTCAGATCAGGTTTTTAAATGTGCCCTCCTTTATTGGAAATATGTCCTGCTGGGTAACCAAAAATTCGATGTGGCTTTTGTTGACCTGCGTGCTGCACTTGATTTGATACCCAAGGAGAGTCTTTGGAGAGAACTAGCGGACATGGGAGTTCCAGCGAGGTGAATTGAATTATCAGCCAGTTTGCATGAAAAAAATTAATGCACAGATCAGGTGGGGTGACTGAGGTGGGTTGACAAAGCGCATCCGAGTCGCATGAGGTGTTTTAAAGGGGTGCGCTCTGGCCCCCACCCTGTTCACCTTTTTATATAAATGATGTAGCCAAGGAAATGACAAAGTGTGTTAATGATTCTCCTACTCTCAACACGGTTAAAACACCAATACTACTGTTTGCATATGATTCATTATTATTCTCCAAGTCCCTGACAGGGTTACGAAATCGGCAAAATATTTTTGGGGAGTTATGCAATCACAGGTGTTTGAAATTGAATGCTGTAACAACCAAATTTATGGTCCTTGGTATGAGTGTCAAGAAGAGCTATTCAGTAATGGCTGGAAAGGACCGTTTGGAAAGAGGCTTTAGTGTTGATTATTTGGGGGTGACCCTGTTGGACACATTTAGGTAGGTTTACCAAGTAAATAAAGGAGCTCTTATGATATATCATAGGTCTAAGGCCATTTTACGTTTCCAGAATACATACTTGCGTTCCATTTCCCCGGCTTTGAAAGCCTATTGTGTTAAGGCTCAAAGAGCTGCATTGTATGGGGCAGGAGTCTGGGGCTACAATGACATGACGAGGCGTACAGTGAAGGTGAACACTTTTGTTCATTTCTCTCGGTCCCCGTGAGTACCCCTTTGGTCCCACTTTATTTTGACATCGGGATGAAAAGAGTGTCTGATGTTACGCATTTAAAGCCACTACTGTTCTGGATTCATATCTAGACTAGCCCGCAATTAGCTGAATACAGAGATTGCTTGAGTGATGTAAAGAATATGGAACGTGCCTTGGAGATACCCGGGTTAAGGCTTGTTTGCGACTGGTGTAAAAAAATTGGGTCTGAGCAGAGTGTGGGACTCGCCCAAATTACTGTGTAAGGCGGACAATCAAGTCTTAAAATCATCTTAGTGGTCAAAAGTGTGGAAGAAAAGAACATGGGGCACTACGGGCCATCTTATCGAGCAGTTCCTGGGATATAAACATACTCCTGTTTTTGAAAGTTACAGGGACAATATAACACCACCATTGGCAAGAGTTTACCAGATTTAGAACAGGCATATTGCCTCTTCAATCGTACTGTAAAAACTGGAATAATATTTCCTCGCCCTACTCATGTCCAGCTTGTGGCATGAATTGTGAGACTCTTGACCATATTATATTTGTGTGTCCTGAATACCATGATGTGCGTAGAAAATGGTTGTGCCTGATCTGCCTGGCCTTGAAGGTACCACACCTTAGAGAGGCGAAACAAATTTTGATGACGGACACATCTGGCCTGGTTGTCTTTTCCGTGAGCAACTTTTTAATTCAACATCTGAATTAAGCAGGAGCAGCTTCTGAAATTATTGTAAATGCAGTATTTTAGTACATGGGTTGTCCTGTGGGAACCATTTTAATCATATATGTCTTAGGTAAATGGTGTTTTAGTTAGTGATTACTGGTTGGCCAGTCCAGTTTTAAAGCACTTTTTACAAGATTTTATTTTTATAAATGATCATGAATTTATATCTTTTTGAAAACTAGAGTTCATTTTAATTAATAAAATGTAGACATGTAAAGATAGGACTATTGGGGGCGCTATAAGGCTCACACGCAAGATGGCCGCCCTGGTGTGAGACTCCTGCTGGCCGGGACACAAATTATCAAATATTCTGATCCAAATGCCCGAATCTGAAAACAGATTCTGGGGGTAGGAGTCGCAAAGCCTTCCGTGACCTCGCAAAACCCCTTGTGGATTCATTAATGTCAAGGTGACACGTAAAATAAATAATAACCTAAATGCAGCTGCGACACTCCTAAGATGGCGATCACATGACCGGAGAGACGGGCCTCCTGGGACGCTGCCTGCTGCCATGCTCTCACCATAGAGTTGCTGACCTCGGGGGATCCCCTGCTGCTGGTCCCATGACGACCTTTGATGCCCATGATCTCATAGGGCAGAGTGGGAAACACAGCTCAACCTTGCTGGAGCTGCGAGATCTCAGAAAATGGCGTCCATCTGCCTGATGGGGAGACGAGCTACCTGCGCCGCTGCCTGATGACAGCGAAGGGACCGGAGGAGAGCACAGTCGTCTATGAGGCTGCTGGACCTGCGGAGCACCCCTGCTCTCGGCCCTGCTAAGAGAGGTGAGGAGGAGTGAGGGGTGCCGGCTTGGGGGGGTGGGGTAGGGGGACGACTGAGCCGGTATCGTCTGGTTCATACGGAGGGCCGGTGGGGACGTGAGCACACCCTATGCACCGGGCATCTTTTGGGGGCCGCGAGAGCGCGACTGATTGTATGCCGATTGGACTTGAAAACGTGCAACAGACAGATTGTGGTTTCTTCCCTGCGGGCTGGGAACTCCTGCAGGCCTGCCAAATCTATTCGCCCTAGCTAAGAACCAGCTACATCTTGGAAGCCACCTTGTATTGCGGCAGCTCCTGGATTGCCATGGGCAGAGCGGAGGGGAAGCAGACGAAACTGCAATTCGAGTCCTGCAAAGGGGCGCACACGCAAAACAACGCAACTGATCAGACCATGGTGGAGGGGCGACTGTGGACAGCCAAGTGCCAGTAAACAACCTCAAAACATTACACTTAACAATGCAGCACAGCCTTTACTCTTTAGGAACTAAAATTGACTCTATGTGCACTCGTATGGATGCGATAGCTCAGAATTTTGAAAAAAACATGATGGGCGCTGCGGGGCGGCGGAGAACAGGATCTCAGAGCTGGAAGACACCTCCGAAGGTAGACGGGAACAACTGTTCAACATGGAACGACTTTTGAAAGTGATTTCAGCTAAAAACAAGGATTAATACGTGAAATCGCCACAATAATATACGCAATCATGATATATCAGTCTACAAATAATGGGAGGATGGAAGAGTATGTGGAACGTCTGCTCACTACCGTCTTCGGAGCAGGAGCTTTCTCTGCACAATTGGTGGTAGAGAGAGCCCATCGGGCGTTGACAGTGCGACCACCCCCTCAAGCGACACTGCAGAAGGACATCCCTAATGTAAACGTATTTTATTTTTTGGCTTAGTCTTTATTTCTTTTCTGTTTCACGTTGCTCTGTTTCTTCCTTCATCTGCTCCTCTGGGGATACTTTGCTCTATCTTCTTTTAATCTAATTGTCTCTTTGGCGCCTGCTGCAGGCGATGCTCACTATGGACACCTTCAGCAAGGCTCACATGCTTGCTATACCACTGCAGGCATATATGTTCATTGTATTATGGTTGTTTCTTCTTTGATAGTTGGGAAGGGCAGGGGTACTATTTCTGGCAGGTTTGGGCTGCTGTTATGGGGGGGGAGGGGAAGTTTTTAGAGGCTTTCATGTTGCTAAGCAATTACTGCTATGTTCTGGTGCTACTCATTGGTAATACTCTAGAACCCTTTGGTCAGCACCCCCAAGATTCCTAACCTGAAGATATGTATACGTCGGCTAAACCCGCGAGAAAATGATAACATTTCTTAAAGTGGATTGTGGGAGGCCTGGGCAACAACCACTGTAAGCACTGGCACATTTTGGCTTATTTGGATAGGCACAATATTCACTTTGCCATGCTCCAAGAAACGCACCAGGACCCCTCTGTTATTACCACTTTCACCTCCCGTTGGGCGGCTCACGTATGCCAGGGGGATGGCAATACTTAGTAAGAAGAATGTCCCATATGTGGCGATGGGGTCCATGCAGGACTACCTGGGTCGCTTTAGTCTCATGTGGGACAGACCAGCTTCACACTCCATTACTTTAGTGTGCTGCTATGGCCCCAATAGTGACAACCCAGAGTTTTTTTACCAACTTGTGGGGGAAGATTACTGACACAGGGTCCACTCATATTGTCTGGGGAGGGAACTTCAACATCACTATTGACCCGCAGTGGGACAAATCACACCTCCCGGCCCATAACTACACTAACGCCCAGCGCCAAGTCCTTGCTGTTATTGACGTGCACCACCTATTGGATGCTTAAAGGACTCTCCATTCTTTAAGAGCTGAAGGCACATTCCATTCTATGGCTCACTCCTTGTGGTCACAGCTTCATTATTGGCTGCTCCCTAGAGGTCTTGGCCCCTGGTTGCAGCAAGTGTCCCATCTAGCGTGTATCTACTCGGATCACTCGCGGGTCATGATGATGCTGGCTCCCCCAAGCGCCCCTGCACCCTACCTGTCCTGGCAGCTCCCCTCTATTACTCTTTTAGATGCCCCATTCATAATGGAGGTGGGGCAGGAGATACAAGACTTCTTCTGACGCAACCCAGATTCTGTTCCTCTGTTGGCAACAGTGTGGGAGGCTTTCAAAGTTACCATACGGGGGTATGCATAGTGAAGGGAGGGGGCATATTAAGGGATATATGCATTACCCTCCATAACCTGGAGACCGACATCAAACAGATGGAGATGAAGCTGGGGGTTGCCTCTTGTGTGAAATTGCGAGTGAAACTTAGAAATACATTGACTGAATATCAAGAAACAGTGGAGTGAGAATGCTTGTTTTGCCGGAAATATTGCAGAGCCCGCAGGTACAGGGGGGGGGGGGGGGGGGGGGGGGGGGAGACCTGGGAAAGCGCTTGCTGAACTGCTCCGTAAACCTAGGTTCACTAAGACTCTACTGGAGATAACGGAGTCAGATGGTGGGAGTATACAGGGACACGCCAGACATACTGCAGGTGTCACATTTCACCCTCCCCGACCTCCGGTAAATCACTGTCTGCCAGGTCCTGAGAAACGGCATGGGAAACTACATATCCCATGATCCTTTGAGCCGCGCGCTCCTATGACGCGACGCTCCTAGGGATTAACAGGAAGTCGGGCGGAAGACGCGTCGCCGATTATTCCTGCTTTTGTCTTGGTTCGTTTACTGTGGAGGTTCGTGGATATCGGCGGAGGCAAGCTTTTGGTTCTCGCAGAAGGGTCACGCCGCTGTCTGCGTGTGGATTACTGGTGAGGCTTCGGAAGCGCCTACAACGTGGTGTTCCCTGGTGTGGTGCTTCTCGTTGTTGGATTATCCAGGAGGGGCTTAGGAAGCGCCCGCGTTCTTCCTTCATTTCCAGCAACAGGTTTTTCTTGGAATCGAGAGGGGCACATACATTTCACAGTGCATTACAGGGTCCGTTTGCTGAGTACTTGCGGGGAGCGTCTCGCTCTGGTTAGTGCAGGACACCTGGGCATAGGTGCCGCCTTACCTGTTCTGTACTCTTTGTCCATATTGAAGCGCTTACAGAGCAGGATCTGTAGAGACGCTATAACTGTTTGTTGTGTTTAGGCAGAGAGCGTCTTGCTCTGGTTTGCGCAGGACACCTTGGCATAGGTGCCGCCTTACCTGTACATTACTCGTTATCCACTTGGAAGCGCTTACAGAGAAGGATCTGTAGAGACGCTATACATATACTTTATGCTGGGCTTATGATTTCTTTTGCTAACTTTTATTATAAAGGGAATATTGGGAGGAGAGATCCTGGGGTTGTCGCGTCTTGCACACCCGGAGGTCGTTCTTCTAATCATTTCCTCGAAGGAGAAGAACCTTTTGTTATTTACCACTGTGACCAGGAATGTGATCGCTAATTGTTTTCATCGATTGGTGCTCTGGGGCAATTATAGGTTGTCTATTTCCTCCATAAGGGTAGGTGTTCATGGCTGACTACATCATTCAGAACTAAGGAAGGGAGGGAACCAGGGGGTTTGCTAATGCTCTCTATGTTATATTTTCCAGTACTATAACCAGGGGATATAGAAGCCGCCCTTAGATCCTTCCTGCATACAGGCATACCTGTGGGTTATCCAGGTGAGGTAACAGGTGTTTTGTTACATAGCATATGTCCCAGTTTAGGGTTCTGTATTCCTTATCCATTGCTTTTGTGGTTACAGGTTTCGGTGCCAAGAGCCCAGCTGTTCTCCTCCGGACCCAACTTTTCCCCCGCTTGATCACCTTAACAGTCTGGGCACATTTCCAGTCAGACTTGGGTTGATCTAGAGGTGGGCCCCCTTATAGCATCGACCCAATCCTGAGGAGCATCCAGAACGGACCTGACAGAATAATCGGCCTAAAAGTTCTGCTCCTCCTGGTTGGGTTGATACTAGGCATGGACTTAGAGGAGGTAGCGACAGCCTTAGGCTTAGTTCAGGCTGAGTTGGCCGCCTCCCGCCAGGAAACGGCTGCGTTGCAAGCACGCATGGATGCTATGCAGCGGAACCCGTTTGATGCAGGGAATCCTGCCCCTCAACCAACCTCGTTGGTAGTAGAAATGCCTTCTCCGGTTCCTTTGGCTCCCCCAGAAAGGTTTATGGGAGATAGAAAGAAAGTGCAGGTGTTTATGACCCAGGTGATGTTGCACTTCACCTGTAAACCCAAATGTTTTTTGACTAATCAATCACGGGTTTCTTTTCTCATCTCTTATTTGGGAGGAGAGGCAGCCCAGTGGGCTGTACCTATAGTCAGGAATAATGATGGTCTCCTTTATGATTGGGACCTGTTTAGAGCCGAATTTGAGAAGACGTTTGATAGGAGAGCTGAGACTTTCTCAGCTGATAAAGAGTTGCTTGTTCTTAAACAAGGCAATTCGGATATAGTGACCTACCTAAATCATTTCAGGAGATTGATCGCTGAAACAGACTGGCCTGAAGCCAAACAGATGGTTCTGTTTTACCAAGGACTCACAGACAATCTCAAAGATGTAATAGCACAAGTTGAACCCCAGCCTACCACATGTGCAGCCTTTATCGATTTGGCGTTACGCTTGGATCACAGATTAAGAGAGAGAAAAGGAGAGACCGGAAGAAGAGACAGACCTCTGGTGTTCGGGGAGAAAACAACTAGTGGGGAGAAAGCAGAAGGCAAACCCGAACCTATGGAGGTTGGTGTGGTGAGAGCATCTCTCACAACCAGTGAAAGAGAGCATCGTCGCAAATTCGGGCTGTGTTTGTACTGTGGGAAAAAAGGCCACTTTTTACGTGAATGTCCGGTGAAACCGAAAGGAGGACGCTATCGAACAGGTCAAGGAGCCTTATCCACTGTCGACAAGGGTTCGGAAAACTCCGAGGCTTGAGTCCCAAGGAAGGGAGGGACTCAAGTGTACATTTCATCCCTTCAATAACCGAAGAAAACCGAGTGGGAAACCGATTGTTCTTTATAGACATTGAATTATGGATTGATCAAGACCCTAAGTACGTACGTGCAATGGTAGATTCCGGAGCAACAGGTTGCTTCATGGATTTGGCAGAAGCACGGAAGTTGGGTGTGACCCCAGTAGAGAAACCCATCATGGAAGAAGTGTTCGCAGTAGACGGTCATGTGTTGGAATCCGGTCCTATTACTCAACATACTCCGGAGTATGAGATATGGTATGGGGGTTACCATAAGGAACAGCTGTCGTTTAACCTCATCCAGGCCCCTAATTACGGTATAATATTGGGACTCCCTTGGCTGAAAAAACATGAACCCGATATCAAATGGAAAGAACAATCCTTGGAGTTCTCCTCTTCTTATTGCCAAAACCACTGCATCCAGGAAAAACCCCGACCATCAATGGTATTGGCTGTTACTCACACCATTTCCACAGCAGCGGAAAAAGAGGTGGAACTGCCTCAGTGTTACCAGGAGTATGAAGGAGTGTTCAATAAAACCAAAGCAGAAATGCTTCCCCCACATAGGGAATACGACTGCCGCATAGACTTAACACCAGGGTCAGTGGTTCCATGTGGTCGTATTTATGCATTATCACAGCCCGAAACGAAACACCTACGGGAATATTTGGACGAGCTACTCGCTTTGGGATTCATCCGACCATCACGGTCCCCAGCAGCCTCCCCCCTTTTTTTCATTCCGAAGGCTAATGGGGAATTACGCTGCTGTATAGACTATAGGGCATTAAATGCGATCACCATCAAAAATCAATACCCTCTTCCGTTGATTCCTGTATTACTGGAACAGGTGAGATCAGCCAAGATCTATACAAAATTGGATCTCAGGGGAGCCTACCATTTAGTACGCATACGCTCAGGCGATGAATGGAAAACCGCTTTTAAAACCAGGTATGGGCTTTTTGAATATCTTGTAATGCCCTTTGGGCTATGCAACGCCCCAGCCTCCTTCCAGTTTTTTCTTAACGAGGTGTTGCGAGACTATCTGGACATCTTTGTAGTTGTCTATATAGACGACATTTTAATCTACTCTAACGACGAACCAGAACACATCCAGCATGTGAAACAAGTACTGGAAGCTCTTCAACAAAACCAACTATACTGCAAACTGACAAAATGTGAGTTTCATGTCACAACCGTGGAATTCCTGGGAGTCATGCTCACTCCATCAGGGCAGATAATGGCTGAAAGGAAGGTACGAGCCATTGTGGAGTGGCCACCACCCGCCACCGTCAAGGATATCCAGAAACTTCTGGGTTTTTCTAACTTCTATCGGAGGTTTATCTCTCACTTTTCGGATCTGGTGGCGCCTCTCACGAAATTAACCCGGAAGAACACCCCTTTTATATGGGGAACCGAAGAGCAAACAGCGTTCGATCGGTTGAAAACCGCTTTCACTTCTGCTCCGATCCTAATTCACGCTGACCCGCACCTCCCTTTTGTGGTGGAGGCGGATGCGTCTGACCTAGCAGTGGGGGCTGTTCTTTCGCAGAGGAGTGAAGATACCGGACATCTACATCCCATTGCCTTCAGGTCACGCAAGCTAAATTCGGCAGAACGCAATTATACAATTGCAGAGAAGGAATTGCTTGCTATTAAAGACGCCTTCACTGAGTGGAGGCATTGGTTGATGGGTGCCACCCACCAAATCACGGTCTATACGGACCACCGAAATCTTCAGTTTCTGAGAGCCGCACGCCATCTCACTCCCAGACAACTGAGATGGATGCTCTTCTTTTCGGAGTTCCATTTCGTGGTCACCTTCCGGCCTGGATGTGACAACCGGAAAGCAGATGCTCTCACCCGTCAAGAAAGTCACCCCGCCGTGAAGGAGTTCCCTGAAACCAGCATCATCACACCACAACGGGTGATAGGGGTGATCCATACGGCTGACTTTCTACACAAGGTCAAGAGAGGCATACAGACCTATGCTTGGAAAACATGGATTCGGTTGCACCCGGAATGGAAGATACGTCAAGGACTGCCAAGGAAGGGGTCTCAATTGCTTCTCCCTACTCTTGCATTAAGAAAGCAAGTATTCAAGTGGTGCCATGATCTACCTTGCGCTGGACACACTGGAGGGAAGAAGACCTTGGAAAAGCTGCTACGCACTTACTGGTGGCCCACCATCCGGCCGGATGTGTTTGCTTGGGTTCAACGATGTGAGGTCTGCTCGCAAGCCAAAAGCGATCATAGACCAGCGCAAGGGCTGTTACAAACAATGCCCACGCCTGTGAGTCCTTGGGAAAGCTTTTCAGTCGATTTTGTAGTGGGACTCCCTCAGGATCATGGGATGTCGGCTATAATAGTAGTCGTGGACTACTTAACCAAAATGGGCCACTTCATAGCCTGTAGAGGGGTACCCACAGCTAGCCAATTAGCCCAGCTGCTGCTCATACACATTGTTAGATTACATGGCTTACCTAAGGTCATTGTCTCAGACAGAGGGGCACAATTCACCGCCAAGTTTTGGAGGGTCTGGTGTGATCGATTGGGCATTTCCTCCTCCTTGTCCACAAGCTTTCATCCGCAAACTGATGGGCAGACCGAAAGGTTAAACCAGACCCTCAAACAATACCTGAGGTGTTTTGTAGATACATCTACGGAAGCATGGGTGGAATGGTTATGGTCGGCTGAGGTGGTATATAACGACGCAATTCATTCCTCCACCTTGTGTACCCCGTTTTTTTGTACATATGGGTTCCATCCCAGGTTTATCCCTTTGAGTGTGCCAGGTGTTGAAGCCCCGATCCCACAGTTACAGACAAGATTGGTACAGTTACGAAAGACTATTGTGCGGGCCAGAAACAATCTCGTAAAAGCCAAGCTGCGGTACAAAGCGCAGGCCGATAGACATCGTAGGCCTTGTCCTGGGTACACGAGAGGGGATTGGGTGTGGCTATCCACTAGGAACATTCGGTTCAAAAGGTTCAGTGTTTTCAATCCCCGATTCATCGGTCCTTACCAGGTGGTTCGTCATGTTAACCCCGTAGCGGTGAAACTTAAACTCCCCTCACATTTCAGAATACACCCTGTGTTTCATGTCTCTCTGATCAAGCCTGCCCAGGGTGCGAGTCATAAAGCCCCTGTGCCAGTGAGGGTTGAACAGGAGGTGGAGTATGAGGTGCGGCGCATCTTGGACTCTCGCCGAGTAAGGGGAAGGCTCCAGTACCTGGTATCATGGAAGGGCTATGGTCCCGAGGAGGATTCATGGGAACCGGTGGGTGCGGTGCATGCGCCTAGACTGGTGCGGAGGTTCCATTTGACACATCCTGGTAAACCTGGTGGCAGTCAGTGAGTGTTGTAAGAGGGGGTGTACTGTCACATTTCACCCTCCCCGACCTCCGGTAAATCACTGTCTGCCAGGTCCTGAGAAACGGCATGGGAAACTACATATCCCATGATCCTTTGAGCCGCGCGCTCCTATGACGCGACGCTCCTAGGGATTAACAGGAAGTCGGGCGGAAGACGCGTCGCCGATTATTCCTGCTTTTGTCTTGGTTCGTTTACTGTGGAGGTTCGTGGATATCGGCGGAGGCAAGCTTTTGGTTCTCGCAGAAGGGTCACGCCGCTGTCTGCGTGTGGATTACTGGTGAGGCTTCGGAAGCGCCTACAACGTGGTGTTCCCTGGTGTGGTGCTTCTCGTTGTTGGATTATCCAGGAGGGGCTTAGGAAGCGCCCGCGTTCTTCCTTCATTTCCAGCAACAGGTTTTTCTTGGAATCGAGAGGGGCACATACATTTCACAGTGCATTACAGGGTCCGTTTGCTGAGTACTTGCGGGGAGCGTCTCGCTCTGGTTAGTGCAAGACACCTGGGCATAGGTGCCGCCTTACCTGTTCTGTAGTCTTTGTCCATATTGAAGCGCTTACAGAGCAGGATCTGTAGAGACGCTATAACTGTTTGTTGTGTTTAGGCAGAGAGCGTCTTGCTCTGGTTTGCGCAGGACACCTTGGCATAGGTGCCGCCTTACCTGTACATTACTCGTTATCCACTTGGAAGCGCTTACAGAGAAGGATCTGTAGAGACGCTATACATATACTTTATGCTGGGCTTATGATTTCTTTTGCTAACTTTTATTATAAAGGGAATATTGGGAGGAGAGATCCTGGGGTTGTCGCGTCTTGCACACCCGGAGGTCGTTCTTCTAATCATTTCCTCGAAGGAGAAGAACCTTTTGTTCTTTACCACTGTGACCAGGAATGTGATCGCTAATTGTTTTCATCGATTGGTGCTCTGGGGCAATTATAGGTTGTCTATTTCCTCCATAAGGGTAGGTGTTCATGGCTGACTACATCATTCAGAACTAAGGAAGGGAGGGAACCAGGGGGTTTGCTAATGCTCTCTATGTTATATTTTCCAGTACTATAACCAGGGGATATAGAAGCCGCCCTTAGATCCTTCCTGCATACAGGCATACCTGTGGGTTATCCAGGTGAGGTAACAGGTGTTTTGTTACATAGCATATGTCCCAGTTTAGGGTTCTGTATTCCTTATCCATTGCTTTTGTGGTTACAGGTTTCGGTGCCAAGAGCCCAGCTGTTCTCCTCCGGACCCAACTTTTCCCCCGCTTGATCACCTTAACAGTCTGGGCACATTTCCAGTCAGACTTGGGTTGATCTAGAGGTGGGCCCCCTTATAGCATCGACCCAATCCTGAGGAGCATCCAGAACGGACCTGACAGAAGGTATTCCATAAATTAAATGCTCTACTGCAGTGTTTCCCAAACTGTGGTCCGCGGACCCCCAGGGGTCCCTGACACATTCCCAGGGGGTCCGCAGGCAGCAGTTTTAAAAGCACTACAAAGTATCTTGTTTAATTAGCAGTTTAGTTTTCAAAGAACAATAAAAGTGTCAAGATAACACCAGTGATGAATGCCCCTGCTGGAGAGAGATGAGAGTTTTGTCCACGAGCCAATGTAGCATGCATTTAAAAAAACAGTATTTTATATGTATAGGTCAGTGGGTTACTGCTTTTGTCAGAGAGATTCTTTTGTTAAAGTGCAGTTCATAAGTGACAGTCATAATTTAGCACAGTGACCTATAAACTGTCATCAAAGAGCTGCTTGCAAACTGCAAGGTACAAGTTCATGACTTATGTTTTTCCCAGTCTTTCATTATCCTGATGCTGCTAAAAAGGTTTATTTGGGTGGAAATGCATTTTTATTGGTAAAGTTAATGCTAACCACTGTGTTATGTTCTGAATCCTGAGTTTGTGCTTCTACAGACCAAGCACTCTTTAAAAATGCCTACCAGTATGAATGACGTGAATTCTACACCTTGTAGTCCCCTTTGACGTATGGAACATTTTCTATACACTTATTTACACGTATGATTCACTCTCTCTATATGTGTGTAATGTAAATTGCTCTTACATCCTACAATGGTATGAGAGATGCTATAAAAAATGAAATACACATGACAGAGGGGCTATGGAGAGATGAGACGCACTGTTGGAGGGTGATAGGGGGGGAATCATTGATGAACCCCCAGAAAGATTTTCGTTTTTTGATACATAGTCAGGTCTTCATTTAATATTCTTTAAAAGCTAATACAATTTAATATATAATGATAAATGTGTTTTAAATTAGACTGCACCATTCTTTCCTAAATTTCTTAGGGGTAGAGCGTCCCAAAGCCCCCTTTGTACTGGTCAGACTCACTCACTGCACTTGGTGTGCACCGTATGGGGACTGGTCTGAAATCATTTGCCAGAGCTGCTTTGGGTTTCCACTCTGGCCCTGCAGGAGCAGGAGCATCGTACTGCGAAATAAAACCAACCATTGAAAAGTTAGTCACGGAGACACAGCATCAACCTTCCCGTTAACCTTTTTTCGTTTTCTTGCAAATTCATATAAAATACAACAGAAGTGGCGGAGAGTGTCGTTAGCCTTCTTGGCTTAACAACACACTCCGCCACTTCAGAAACGCAGGGCTGCACCATATGTACAAGAATATGGTGCAACCCTACGTTTCCCCTGCGCTGGCGCTACACTTAACCGGAGAAGATTATTTATGTACAGGAAGGTCCCCCTTCCTGAACATAAACAATTTTGAAAGGTCGTTTTGTCACTTCCATGTGTGCTGCTATGGAAGTTACAAAAAGTAATTTTTTTTCAAAGATTGTTGGTGTGCAGGAAGGGTCACATTCCATAACATAATCAATCCAAGGCGTTTTGCAAAAACGAGGAGAAATGAAACATTTCACCTTGTTTTGCCAAGTTAAGACCAGGTTTTCCCTGGCCTTAATTTTGGCGCTGCCTCCCATTTACGCTGCCCTTGTACATAGGGGGCAGCGTCAAAATCAATGGGTGTTGCAGGGGATACAGCCACCGCAACACCCAGTGCCCACCCCTTTCACGCTAGGCATTGGGTGAAAGGGGGTCTTATTTACAAGGCACCGTTAACCCACGTTAAGTGGCTTAACATTGCCTTGTAAATAAGGCAAAGCCCCTATCGCCACGGGAACGTCTTAAAAAGTCATGTTCCCATGGTGATAGGTGCTTGTAAATATGTCCCTAAAATGATTAGTAATTTGAGTATTTGTTTTGTGTGTACACGTGTGTTAATTTTTTTCGAATTACTGTTTTAATGTTAGAAATTTAAATCCTACAAATTGCTTGGGGGGTCCCCGGCTTCCAGTGGTGACTCAATGGGGGTCCTCAGGAGTCAAAATTTTGGGAACCACTGCTCTACTGCATTATACACAACAGAGAGGGCACAATGACTAGACTTGGAACAGCATCTGAAAGATGTGGCACCTGGGTGGCTGGGGGACTCCCAAAGAGGTCCTCTCTGCTGAAATAGGATGAGATCAAGGCGGCTTTTATGCAGCTTCGCTCTGGTCGTGCTCCTGGACCGGATGGCCTTCTAGCTGACTTTTATAAAAGTTATGTGGACTGCTTGGCCCCTATCATGAAATCCCTATATGAAGAGGCTCGAGAATCTGGCATCCATCCTCTGTCGATGCGGGAGGCGTTAATCATTTCCATAGCGAAGCCTGGGAAGCCGGAGGATAGGTGTGATTCATACAGACCCTTATCCCTGATAAACTGTGATGTGAACATACTGTCTGAAGTGCGTACTAATCGATTGAGCGTGCTAATAGAATCCTTAGTTCTACCCCATCAGTCGGGTTTCATCCCTGGGCGCACGTCACAGTCTCCGGCCCTTTTTTGTTTTAATGCAGGATATTGACCCCAATCTATCTGCTGTGGCAAACTTACTGGACTCCTCTAAGGTGTTTGATTCCCTGGAATAGAATTATCTTCTGAGCATCTTGCACCGTATGGGATTTCCACCCACATTCCTGTCCTGGATTGAGTTACTATACAGCCGGCCACAGGCGAGAGTGCTGATTAATGGAATGTGCTCCCCCCCACCTTAATATTACGTGGGGTACAAGGCAGGGCTGCCGACTATCCCTTTTTGTTTGCGCTGGCCATAGATCAGCTTGCAGCCAAGTTCTGGCAGCACCACCTGGACTTTGCGATTCAATACCCCACAAGGCAATTGCTAGTATCCCTTTATGCAGATGACATCACACTGTATATTCGTGACCACAAACTTAGCCTCAATCCTATACTGCGGGAGTTCATTAACTTTGGGGCACGCTCTGGAATACTTGTCAACTGGGAAAAATCCCACATTTTCCTCACCCCTGCGGTACAGCAGTTTGTCCTGGACTACCCACTGACCTGGTGTGGCTCTGAGATCAAGTACTTGGGGATAGTCATCAGAAGAGATAGGACGTAACTGATGCTAGCCAATTATGGAAGGGCGTTGGACGCTCTGACGGACTCTATAACGAGGTGGATTTCTATGCCCCTCTTGCTGGCAGGCCGGATTTCATTAATAAAGATGGTGGTGCTGCCAAAGTTACTTTATCTTTTTATTAACATTCCTTATAACCCGGGCAGGCATTTTTTCAATACTCTAAGTAAAGGGGGGAGGCAATATGGAGAGAGAAACAGCCCAGGCTGTAACGGGAGAAGATGACAGAACCATCTTCAAAGGAAGGTTTTGAGGCCCCGGATATGGAACTCATTTTTTAAGCACCCAGGCGCATTTCGCAACATATTGGTTACGGCCCACCCCCCTCCTGTATATCCCACACCTAGCCATTACAAGCATTTGCAATGCAATAGGTCTCGCATTTACGCGAGTTTGAGCTATTGACATTGCAAATGACAATGCCTTTTATTTTTGTTTTCAAAACATAAATAAAAGGGAACGTTCATTTGTAATGTCAATAGCTCAAGCTCGCATAAATGCGAGACCTATTGCATTGCAAATGCTTGTTTGTTTACTTGTGGCTGTATCATGTCATTGGAGGAAACCCTCCTCCGTGTCCATCATGTTGGCGGGCCACAGGCAGGTTACATCGGGTCATGTGGCTGCCACCAGCAGGAATAATGCGGTTCACTGCGCCCGCCCGATGACCCGACAGAGGCAGTGTGTATTTTGTGATTATTACTACATAAACATAGGTCTGTAAAGAACACGTTCACTCCCAGTGCAACAGCTTGGCGCTGATAAGAGGTCTGTTGTTACCCAACTCGGTGGCACACATTTTATCAACCTTAGAAGGATGAATGGCTGAGTGGACCTCATTGAGTTCGCAATCTGTGACCACTCGGCAAACAGCTGCGCCCAGAAGGGAAGCATTATTCGTCTGTGATCTACACAGCGTCGAATGCAATATAAGTGGACGCTGAGAACGTGTGTGACCTTAAAGGCTGCGAGGCTTAGCAATTGGCAAGGTTTATTAACGTGAATAAATTACAACCAATACACTTGAAGACGGAGGTCAAGGAAGGGAGGACGAGGGGGCAAACAAAGGCAAGAGCGAGGGAGAGGAAATAAGAAACCCCACCCCTCTGAAATAGAACAATATACAATTGCATGAAATACATAAATAAATACCCGATTGTTTCTAAGATGTGCCGGTACTGTCCAAGTAAAAGTATTAGAAGGAGAGCTTCTTACATAACCGAGGGCAGGACAAGAGAGGTGGTGGTGGTGGTGGTGGGGGGGGCGGACAGAAGAAGAGAGACCGACATACGAGGAGAGAAGGGGGTATCTTGAGGGAGAGAAAAAAGAAGGGACAGAGTGGGGGAAGAATCAGAGGAGCGAGCAAGTTGTATAAATATGAGAGCGAGAAAGAACGAGGGTGAACTATAGAAAGAAAGAGGGCTGACAGACAGATATAGAGGGAAAACGAGAGTATGAGTGAAAGGGAGAGAGGGATAATGAGTGAATGGGAGAGAAGGGAAAATATATAGAAAAAGAAAAGAAGACACGGCCGGCCGGCCGTGAAACTGAAAGCACGGCCGGCCAGCCGGCCGTGAAAAAGCCTTTGATGCAGCAGGGGGTAATTAGGGGAGGAGAATGGCTGGGCTGAGGCAGAGCGCAAAGCCTTTGCTGCAGCAGGGGGCGGAGCGGGAAGAGCTGCTGGTGACACCAAGCTGACGATTTGATGCTGTGCACGCGCATTTTAACTAATTGCGCTTGCGCATTGAGTTAAAAGTACACATGCACTGCATCAAATCGCCAGTCTAAGTAAGCTCTGTTTAAGCCCCTATAGTCTCGCTCTGCTCAATGCTCATGCGCATTGACAGGCGAGACCTAAAAAAGGGACACATGGACCCTACTCCGATCAGGAAATTCTTTGGGACGCCTCCCCTACCCATTGTTGTACTCTCCGTTATTAGGACTCCATTACTATCCGGACCTTCCGGTGACGCGCGAAGCTGGATGTTGCTGGATGCTTCGTAGGGTTGGCATGAAGGCATGGTGGGCATTATATGGAGAGGTCATATTCCGGGAAAACATGGTGTTCTTCAGAGACACTCAGCCACCCCTGTGGAGCTGTTCCTATATGTTAGGCTAAGGCGAGATGCTAGGAAGGCCACCCCCGAGTTCCCCGATGAACCTCCAACACTGTCTCCTTTGCACATACTGCTCCAAAGCACTAACCTCACACATGTGGTCTTGATGCTCTATCACAGTATTCAGAATGGGAGCACTGTGCTGCGGCGAGACTTGCGTCTGCATTGGGATCAGGAACTAGGAACACCACTAGATGATGGACAGTGGCAAAATTGTTGCCAGCAAACGGGAAAGATATCGGCAAGCAGTAGACTTAGAATTTTACACTTTAAATATTTGCACTGGATGTATTATACCCCTGTTCGGTTCCACCGGTTTCACTTTCGACTGGATGACAAATGTGACAGGTGTGGTAGGGCGAGGGCAGACTTCCTACATTTAGCATGGGGGTGTGAGCCTGTTCGTGAATACTGGCTGAAGGTTTTTGAGGCCTTGGAGAAGATGACAGGCTCTCCAATTCCTATCATCCCTCTCACAGCGCTGCTGGGGTACACTTGAGGGGGTGGGACTATCGACCTAGAGGTATTTCTATCTTGGCTTGCTACTAGCTAAACGAAGGGTGGCCTGCAGGTGGGGAAGAGGACAGGCCCCTAAGTTTGAGGAATTGCTACATGATTTAAAATATTGTCAGGAGCAATATAACACAGACAAGAACTGAACAGTCTTCTCTGTATGTGACAGATTTTCTATAAGGAAATTATTTTCTTCTTCAACTGCCATGAAAACGCCATAATAGTGAGCCGCCCTTTGCCTGATAGTGGTATACTTATTTTTCGACTGATCAGAGTTCACTACATACAACTCCCAAGCATCAGCACCTCAACTGGTCGGTCATCCGGTCTATCAATTTCTTCCTCAGAACATAGGTGTTGTCGCATTGATGTTGAAGCTGGTGTTGTGCGCAACAGAAGTGGTTTAGTGAATTTTTAATCTTTATGCTCTGAGCTCTTTACTAATGGCCCCTGCAAAAGAACTACTTTTCTTGGTGACTTTCTGTGGAGCTGTACATGGGCTAATTGGTGGCTTGGGCATCTTGACCTGTGTAGCTTTGAATGTGCTCCCCTTTTTTGTGTGAAACCCTATTGTCAGGGCAGCTAATTTTGACTCTGCTCAATAATATAAATATGTCATCCGAATAAGTTTGTGGTTAATATACCCAGGCAAAGCAAAATAATAATGTACCGTCAGGCTGTGGAACTTACCTTTGCCCCTTTCTTAAGCAGAAACCAGTGAGGAGAGGAAGGAGTCTTGTAAAGGCAAAATATTTATTACCCTAAAAAATTAAAGCAATAAACATGAATTCACAACACGCATTATTTACAGAATAGGTTTCTGAGGTAGGAGTTCTATATTACAAATGGATTAAGTAATGGGCAGGATGTTGTATATACATGGGTTATTCCTGGAATACAAGAGGAAATACCTATTGGGGGATGTGTTATTAATTAATTAATTAATGGAGTCAAACTGAATCCTTCTATTTACATAATTTTCATTCTGAAATTCGTTCCCTTGTTTAGGCAGCAGGACAGAGAAAAAGTGAGGGAGGGACATAAACACCCACCTTAACAAGCACATTCTCAATTTAATAGGATTATTGCCAATGTAGGGGCATTAAATTAGAGTTCCCTATGTGGAGAATCCTCCAGTTGTCTTTAAAACCTGAAGTAGAGCGTACAAGAGAAGGCTGCACAAACGGTGGCAAACAGTGTTTCTTTTTCAATGAAAAGACTAGTATTGAACACCCACTACTGTTTTCCAGTCACCATTTATCTTGCCACAATCTTTCTAGTCACAGCCTTCTTGGCTCTCATTAGGACAGCTATGTTTGATACAGATTCCAACACTGCCAACACTAGAAATTGAGTTGAGATGGGCAATGATTTCCAGCAGTGTACATACCTGCACATCATAGGCTAAAACGTGTTTATGTCTCTGTGCACTTCGGCTCTGTGATTGCAAATAATGTCTTTGAAGAGGCAAATGTATTTTTCATTTCTATTATTGGAACTGATACGCAATAGTGATAATGAGGAAATGTCCGCAGTTGGCAAGAAAACAAAGAAGAGCGGAGTCCTCCTATGCATAATAGGCATTAGTCGCACAAAACATATACGGACAGAAAAAAGATTCTGTCTTTCTGCAGGGTTCTTGTGCCCATTGTCAGTGTGTCTAGGAAGGCGACATAGTCACTAAACATATGACCTATACTGTTACAACATACACTGTTCCCAGTTCAGAGCTCTGCGTCGTGTACAGAATGGTTGGAGAAGGCTCTGAAGTGCTCGTTGTAGACGATGCAACTGGGGGATCTTCAATTTGTGAGGCTTCCTTGGGACGCAACTCGCGAAGAGTCTTATTCATATGCATGCAAACCGACGGTCTCTCTTCTATGTGAATTCTTTGGTGCGAGCCAAGACTTCTGGGACTGCCAAAGCCTTTCTCGCACTCAGTGCATTTGTATATTCCCTCCTCCGTATGAACAGATTGTTCAGTGACATCCCCCACGCTGTTCTGTACAGAAGACTCATGACCCACACCAACGGTGACCACAGGAGAATGCACAGCTGTAGGATTATCACTAGAGACAGTTGTGGTAGTGTTAGTTAGTTCTAATCCTTCCGAAACAGTCATGGGAGTGGTGTGCCCAAGAGTTAGACTCCCGCTAAGTGCAACTGGCATAATGTTTCCGACGCCTAAACCTCCATTCACTGCGACAACAGTACCACCACTAAGACCTAAACCAGTACTTATGTGAACAGGTGCAACCTGGGTAACAGCTGTAGGAGTGGAGTGCAAAGGACCCAGATTCTGATTAAAATTAACAGGAGCGGTATTTGCAATTCCTAATCCCCCAGTGACTGCTACAACTGTATCACTGCTAATTCCCAGGCCTCCAGTAATGGGAGCGGCATTCTCAAGAGCCAAACCTCTGTTTAATGTTACCACAGTGGGACTGCCAAATCCCAGGCCTCCCACGGGAGTAGCAGTATGATGGACTGACTCCATAGACACAGAGGGAGCAGTAAGAAGGATGCTCGAAGTTCCACCAGTAGAGGCCTGTACTACTCCCTGGCCTGCATTAACTGCAATGGGGGTGGGCTGTCTTATGCTGATACTGCCACTCACAGGAACTGTATGTCGAACTGCCGAGCTCACATTTACAGCTACTTGGGGAGCCGATCCAGTGTGAGGCCCAATGTTTACAGTTACAGGGTTAGCTTGTCTCACCCCTGTGCTCTCTCCAACCGAGATGGGAGTTGCAAGCACAAGTCCTGAACCCATGTCAAAGGTAACAGGGAATGAGAGCATGATTCCTTGACTACCATTAACTGTCACAGGGGAAGCTGTGTGCTGAAGCCCAGAATTTCTTCTAATGATAAAGGGAGAAGATGCATGCAAAGAGGCACCACTCTGGTTAATGTTAAAAGGGGGGATTGCAAGTCTGGTTCCTCCGCTTCCATACATGGTTATGGGTACAGGTTGAGTTGTGGTTGACGTCACACATACAGGAATGGAATGGCGAACTAACTGACCCCCAGTAACCATGATGGGGGGAGTGGGTTGTCTAATTAGCTGTCCTTTAGTGACAGTAATAGGTGGAGCGGTGTACCTGATTATCTGACTTCCAGAGACACCAATCGGGGTAGAGGTGTACCTCACTATTTGACTCCCGGTGACAGCAATTGAAGCTGCAGAATGCCGGACTGCTTGACTAGCAGGAACCAAAATGCGAGGACTGGCAAGTGTGACTCCCTGGCTCCCTGTAACCATAATTGGAGTAGTGGCATGTCTTACGTCTTGACTGTTGCCTACCGGGATAGGTGGAGCTTCCTGGGTCTCAATAGTAGGAATTGTTTGGCTTCCATCATGGTCGACGTTAGTGATAAATGGAGTCTCATCCCTTACCCCCTTACTCTCTATGTTAATGATGGTAAGATTATCAATGGGCATCGCTGCAAGTCCCATTTCCACGCTCTCAACACTAGTGGCTGGCGGAGAGACAAGTTGTACAACCTCAGTCTCAACATCAGAAATAGGTGGAATGACACTACTCGCAACTTCACTTTCAAGACAAGAGGGAGAGGTATTACTAGTGTCCTGACTGTCAGTGTTTGAGATGCCATTATTTATGATAGAAGACCTTACCTGCCCGGCCCCCTGGCTCTCAATGCTGGTAATCACAATATCAGCAACTGTAGAAGTGGCACCTTCCATGGCCTGGTGCTGAACACACGTGGCAGGGGGAGGCGAAAGACTTGCTTCCTTACTCTCTGTTGTGGTAAAGGGAGAAATGGCATACTGAACATCATGGCTCTCAGTAATGGTGATGGGAGCACTGGGACACCGAACATGCTGAGTTTCTATACAGGTGGGGTGGCCACTGGGACTCTGGGCACCCTGAATTTCATTAATGGTAATGGGGGCACTAGGACAACGGACACTTTGACTCTCAGAAGAGGTGATGCAGGAACTGGCACAATCAACAACTTGATTATCTGTACAAGTAATCGAGTTACTGAGACACTGGACAGTCTGACTATCAGGACTTCTATGACAAGCACCAACATGACTTTCCTTGTTAGCAATGGACGGGGGGGATGCAGGCCTCATTTCCTGATCCTCAGTGTTGGCAGTGGGAAATGCTGAGCTCCTCGCAGTCTGACTCTCAATATCTGTGAAAAAAGGAGTGGTATGGGTTGTAGTCTGTGTCTCGTCGTTGGTTACAGCAATGTCAGGAACTGGAGAAGCAAAATGTTGCACACTATGATCCTCAACATTGTTGATGTGGAGAGAAGCACATTCTAACTCATCATTCTGAATATTAGTTTCTGGACACGTTTCAGGCCTCACACTCAGACTCTCTATATTAATGATAGCCATACTAGTGACAGGCGGAGGGGTTACTTGAGTCAAACCATGATTCTCAATATTAGTAACTGGTGGAGTTCCCGGTCTCACAACCGGACTCTCAATACTTGAGAGGAACGGGGTTTCAGGACTCTCAATACTAGTTAACATTGGGGTTCCTTGACTTACATTTGGACTCTCAGAACTTGTGGCAGGTGGGGTTCCACAAGCCAGACTCTCAGTAAAACTGACTGGCAAGGGTCCATCGCTCCTATCCTGGCCCACTGTGAAATTATCAAGTGGGGTTCCAGGTCTCTCATCCTGGTTTTCAGTATACGTAACTGGCAGTGATTCATGTCCTTGGCAGTCCATGTTATTGTCCATTGGATTTTCTAGACTCACGCCGGGACTATCGTTAAAATCAACTAGCGGGATTCCTTCATTCATACCCTGACTCTCGATGCTAGTGACCATCAATGTTACAGGGCTCACACTCTCAACATTAGTGGCCAGTGTGGTTCCATGACTCATAGCCTCACTCTCAATAGGAGTGGCTGGTGGTAATCCATCACTCACACTTTGACATTCAGTGTTACAGACTGCTTTTGTGCCACCATTTTCACACTCTGTCTCTATGGTAGTGACCGGCTGAGTTCCGTGACTCACACCCTGACTCTCAATATTTGTGATGATAATATTGCCGATGGGAGGAGTAGGAGAACTCACACCCAGACTGCCTTTACTCATAATGGGGGAAGTAACCTGATTCGCTCCCTGGAGCTCAGAATTGTCGATGAGTGGACTAAGTCTTACACTCTGACTCGGAGTACTTGGTGTGGATGGGGCGTTCTGGAGCTCAATGGCTGTTACAGGAGGAGAGATACAGCTAAACTCCTGATCCTCAACACTAATGACACTGGCCTTAGCATGGCTCACACTTTGACTCTCGAGGTCTTTGGAGGGAGATGTAGTATGTCTGGCCACTTTATTATCAACCGCATTGAGGGGAGGAGACGGGCTCCTTAGCTCTGGGCCATCCCTGATTATGATAGGTGGAGCAGAGTGACTCCCTTCCCGATTCTCCTCAGCGGTAATGGGAGGTGAGGCACACTCCTCATGGTCATCTTCAATAACTATGGGAGAGGAAACGCTTACAGTTCCTCGAACGTCACCTGTAACAATGGGAGGTCCAGCATCTTTCTCCACTGGTGTATCTTCAATAATAATTGGTGACGTAGGAGGATTAATTGCCTGGCTCTTCCGAGTAATGGAGGGTGATGTTGAATCACTTCCTATTCTACTTCTGCTTGAAGCTGCTGAAGCCTCGTTTGATGCTCTGATCCTGTTAACTGACTGGAGATTACTTACTTCTGGACTTTCATCAATAATTATTGGAGATGTAGACCCACTTAAACCTCGGTTCCTATTTGTGGCAGGAGTAATTATATTTGGTGTTTCATCAGGCCTTATCCATTGATTCGGAAGACGGGGAGCAGGGTTTATTTCAGGATCTTCACTTATGACAATTGGTGAGGTGACTCTGCCTAATCCACGACTCAACTGAGTGGTTTGCTTTGAACCCACACCGCTAGAGGCAGCAACAGGTAATGAAGCTGGTCTAGTGCCTACAATCCCACCAACAGCAACTGGTGGTGCGTTCTTAGGACCATGGCTCCCATGATTGGTACCAGTTGTCATGGCCTGTCCAGTTCCCTCTTTTCCATGAACATTGGTTTGAGCACCTGCATATCTAACACCATAACGCCCACCAGCAGTAATAGGAGTATCCTTTGCTATCTGGCCAGCACCAGATGTCATAGTGCCAGGTACATATCTTACTCCATGATTTGCATTACCTGTGGCCGTGGGAGTTGAATATCGTACCCCTTGACTGCCATTAGCAACTGCCTGAGAAACTGAATACCTATTCCCCTGATTAACATTAGCAGCTGTGGGTGGATTTGAAAACTTAACAGCCTGATTTCCACTAGAAGCAGCAGACTGAGTTGTAAACCTAACCCCCTGGTTCCCACCAGCAGCAGCGGGGGAACTTGAAAACCTAACCCCCTGGTGCCCGCCAGGGGCACCAGGGGGTACTGAATGTCTAACCCCCTGGTTCCCATTGGCATTCACAGGTGGCGCTGAATACCTAACTCCTTGATTTCCACTTGGAACAGTGTTCGGTACTGAATGCCTAAGCCCTGGATTCCCACTAGATGAGGCTGGGGAAGTAGGAAATCGTGCTCCCTGACTTCCACTAGCAGGGGATGTTGAGTGCCTAACTCCCTGATTGCCAGTAGGAGCAGCTGGAGATGTTGAATATCTAACCCCGTGGTTGGCAGTAGGAGCAACGGGGGAAGCTGAAAATCGAACCCCCTGACTTCCGCTGCCAGAAGCAGGAGACGAAGGATGTCTAATTGTCTGATTGCTTGCAGCAGGGGGACCAGTACTCTGGCTTCCATTACCTCCAGTAAGTGAAGCTGGGTACCATATCCCCTTGCTTCCACCATTGGGAGGAAAAGGCGTGGAATACTTGGCTGCATGGCTCCAACCAACATGAGGAGGAGCTGTAAATGAATGTCCAGAACTCTCAGTCACAGATGTGGTAGTATGTGACACTCCCTGACTGCCACCAACAGTTGTGGATGTGCAGTAGGTCATTCCACTACCGCCAGCTGAAGACGGGGGTTGTAAATTAGTATGGCCACTAACAGTTGTTGGAGGGGTTGAACGTGTAACACCATGGCCAGCACTAGAAGAATTGGGATACCCAATACCTTGACTGCCTGAAAAGTTACCAGGGCCTGAATGCCTAACACCTTGATGGCCACCAGAGACTGGAGAAGAGTATCGAGCACCTGGACTCCCACCAACACTTGCAGATGGTGCTGTATATCGGACCCCTGGATTTCCACTTGATGTTGCAGTTGAATAGGGTGGAGGTGGTGCAGGAAACCTAGCACCTGGGCTTCCAAGAACAGTTCCAGCATTTGAATAGGCAGGAGGTGGTGCTGAAAACCGGACACCTTGACTTCCAACAACAGTCGCTGGTGGAGCTGGATACCTTACTCCTGGGCTTCCACTAACCATAGATGGATGAGAGGCATAGGTCACCCCATGCACCCCTGAGGCCACCGGTGTTGAATACATAGCTCCTGGGCCGCTACTGGCAGTAGAAGGATGGCTTACAAAGGTAGTCCCATGACTGCCAGTAGCAGGTGGGGAAGAAAAGCGAATTCCCTGACCACTGCTGACTGCTGCTGAAGTTGAATATGTACCTCCATGACCCCCAGTAACTGTAGCAGGAGGCGAAAAACGAACTCCGTGGCCAACAGTGACTGGAGGAGTTGAGTATGTGACTCCATGTGGAGCTGAATACCTAAGTCCCTGGCTCCCAGTAACAGGAGGACTCGCAAATGTAGGTCCATGGATACCACCAACAGCAATAGGTGATGTGGGATACCTTCCTCCTGGGCTCCCCCCAACATTACCAGGAGAAGCAGTGAAGGCAACCCCATGACCCCCAGGAGCAGAAGTAGGAGGGAGAGGAGGTGGACAATAACGAACTCCATAGCTTCCATTCATAGGGGGGTTTGGATATCGAGGCCCATGACTTGAGGCAGCGGTATTAGGAACTGCATAGGTCAACCCATGACTGCCAATAGAAGAAGCTGGATATGCAACTCCGTGGATTCCACCAACTGGGCCAGTGTGGGATGGGTACCGATGTCCTTGGTTGCCACCAACTGAAGACTGGGACGATGCGTGTGTTGGGTCAGAACTACTGTACACAGGAGGAGCCGACTGCCCAATTCCCAGGTTTCCATAGGCAGTAACAGCAGGATTTGGTTGCCGGATTCCAGGACGTCCATACATTGCACCAGGTGACGTTGGTGGTCCAAACTCTTGGCTCCCATACGTGGCAACAGAAACAGGCACATGCCTGTGTCCAGAAGTCCCATCAGCGACTGTCGGCTGAGGTACACAGTTATAACCAGAGATCCCATCAGCAGGAAAGGGGTGATTCATAAATCGGATTTTTTGGTTCCCATCAACACCGACAGGGACTGGATGATAAGGGCCTTGAGATCCCATTGGAAAACTGGCTCGGGAAAGTCTGCACTGATTGTTACATTTCTGCCCGCACTCCAGACAACGCATAAAATAGTCTCTTTTTTCTTGGGAGGAAGAAATCTCGCTTGGATGCTGCAGACTCCAATTTTCGAGTTGAAGCTTTTCAATGCCAGTTTCATTTTCAACCTCGGCAGCTGGGGGGAAAAAAAGAAATTCTTAAAAGGAAGAATATTTTTTACACAACATATAAACAATCAGCACATTAAATTGTTATTTTTAACAACGACTGTAAACAATTATTTCATAATAGATGTTGAAAGAATATACATGTTAATTGTATCCCAATTACAAGTCCTATTTAAATATGAGTTATGTAAGCTGGCTACCAATTTCTAGTTCACATATTTTGTTCCCGCACAGAGAAAGATTGTCATTACTACTAGGCAGTTTCCCTAAGGTTTATACATTCTGACGTTTGCAAGAATCGTTTCTAGAGCGGGGTCACAACGGAGTTCCCCTTCTTGCTCAGGTCTACATGCAAAAGTATGTATATACAATGCCTGAAAACGTTCGTGTTTTTATCTACAATACATGAATATAACATGGGCTTTACGCTGAGCAGAACAAATCCATCAAGCTTAAATCTCTTGATATGAAATGCATTTCCCTTTGTCCTAGGTGTAGGCCAGAAAGGTTTTGAAAACGTACTTCTTGATCACAGGAAAGCAATACATTTTCAAAGGGGTATTAGAATACGACTATATGTATTTTAGGCAAAAAGTACTATATGGAGGACACATGGAGTTACACTATCTACTTACTATGCTCTCTATTTGGTATAAATTGACTTATAGTTTATTTAATTCGCATAAATTTGCGCCAGAGAGAGCAACAACTGAATGTATAACTATGAATACAAATCTTTCAAAAAGGTTAATACAATAATCCAGACAGACAAAGGGTGCGGTGCGCCTACGTGTCTGAATGTCAGGTAAAACATGGTCATTATTATAATCATGATCGAAGAAAAAAAAAACGTGAAACAACAATTGCAATTAATAGTTTCAATGATAAAACGTGATCAAATCAGCTCGTTTTGTTGTTGGTAAGTACTGGACGAGGAGGGCGGCAGCGACAATTGCTTGTGCCTTTGGGCAGGGAGTAGCTAAGGCAGGAAGGTTAGTTGGCTGCTCCGACTGTGATGGTCCACGGGCCTGAGCTCCACGACTCAAGGAGGTAGCTTGTGGGTCACGTGGAGATGTTTCGAGCCTCAAGGAAAGGGGTACCTGGAAAAAGGCAGAGAGGCGACACAGCCAGCCGGGATGCAGGTAGTCTGGGGCAATGGTGGTGGGCTACCGCCAGATGGTCGGAGACTTCCACATAGCAGTACTCATGCAACAATTCCTCGATATTCTGTGTAATATGCTTCCATTAAAAATCAAATACTAAAGTGCTTCTAAACTTTAAATGGGACAAATGGTAGCCTGTGCAACTCTCAGCCATGTTAGAACGGTAATTAAAATGTATGAAAATCAATAGAAAGTGAACAGCAAAAATAAGGATGCCAATAGCCCTGTAAGCACTTAGCGGCTGCCAATATCACATAAAACAAGCATTTACAATGCAATGGTCTCGGCATTATTAAAGGTAGAGCTATTGGCATTGCTCATGACATTTTTTTTAAAATCATAAATAAATGGCATTGTCATTTACATTGCCAATAGCTGAATCGTTAAATAAATGGCATTGTCATTTACAATGCCAATAGCTTGTTCGCTCGCAAATGCATGACCTATTGCATTTACACCCACACAGAGCAACACACACAAAGCCACCCACACACACATACAGAGCCACCTACACAGAGCCACCCTCACACAGACAGAGCCACCCACACACAGAGCCACCTACAAAAAAAAGCTATCCACACAGAGCCACGTACAAAAAAAGCTATCCACACAGAGCCACACACACACACACACACACACACACACACACACACACACACACACACAGAGCCACACACACAGAGCCCGCACACACACACAGAGCCCGCACACACACACAGAGCCGCACACACACACAGAGCCGCACACACACACAGAGCCGCACACACACACAGAGCCACACACACACACAGAGCCACACACACACGCACACACACACAGAGCCCCGCACACACACACAGAGCCCCGCACACACACACAGAGCCCCGCACACACACACAGAGCCCCGCACACACACACAGAGCCCCGCACACACACACACACAGAGCCCCGCACACACACACAGAGCCCCGCACACACACACACAGAGCCCCGCACACACACAGAGCCCCCCACACACACACAGAGCCCCACACACACACACAGGGCCCCACACACACACAGGGCCCCACACACACAGAGCCCCACACACACAGAGCCCCCCCACACACAGAGCCCCCCCACACACAGAGCCCCCCCACACACAGAGCCCCCCCCCACACACACACACACAGACCCCCCCACACACACACAGAGCCGCCCACACACACACACAGAGCCGCCCACACACACAGAGCCCCCACACACAGAGCCCACACACACACACAGAACCCACACAAACAGAGCCCACACACACAGAGCCCACACACACAGAGAGCCCACACACACACAGAGAGCCCACACACACAGAGAGCCCACACACACAGAGAGCCCACACACACACACACGCAGAGCCCCCCACACACACACGCAGAGTCCCACACGCAGAGTCCCACATGCAGAGCCCCCCACATACGCAGAGCCCCACACACGCAGAGCCCCACACACGCAGAGCCCACCACACACACGGAGCCCCACACACACACACACACACAGCCCCCCCACACACAGACACAGAGCCCACACAGACACAGAGCCCACACACACACACAGAGCCCACACACACACACACACAGACACAGAGCCCACACACACACACACAGAGCCCACACACACACACACAGAGCCCACACACACACACACACACACAGAGCCCACACACACACACAGAGCCCCCCCCACACACACACACACACACAGAGCCCCCCAACACACACACACAGAGCCCCCCCACACACACACAGAGCCCCCCCCCACACACACAGAGCCCACACACGCAGAGCCCCACACACACACGCAGAGCCCCACACACACGCAGAGCCACACACACACGCAGAGCCCCACACACACACGCACAGCCCCACACACACACGCACAGCCCCACACACACACGCACAGCCCCACACACACACGCACAGCCCCACACACACACGCACAGCCCCACACACACACGCACAGCCCCACACACACACACAGCCCCACACACAGCCCCACACACAGCCCCACACACACACGCACAGCCCCACACACACACACACAGCCCCACACACACACACACACACACAGCCCCACACACACACACACACACAGCCCCACACACACACGCACAGCCCCACACACACACGCACAGCCCCACACACACACGCACAGCCCCACACACACACGCACAGCCCCACACACACACGCACAGCCCCACACACACACACAGCCCCACACACACACACACAGCCCCACACACAGCCCCACACACACACGCACAGCCCCACACACACACGCACAGCCCCACACACACACGCACAGCCCCACACACACACACAGCCCCACACACACACACAGCCCCACACACACACAGAGCCCCCCACACACACAGAGCCCCCCACACACACAGAGCCCCACACACACACAGAGCCCCACACACACACAGAGCCCCACACACACACAGAGCCCCACACACACACACACAGAGCCCCACACACACACAGAGCCCCACACACACACAGAGCCCCACACACACACAGAGCCCCACACACACACAGAGAGCCCCCCACACACACAGAGAGCCCCCCACACACACACACAGAGAGCCCCCCCCACACACACAGAGCCCCCCACACACAGAGCCCCCCCCACACACACACACACAGCCCCACACACACACAGCCCCACACACACACACAGAGTCCCACACACAGAGCCCCCCACACATACACAAAGCCCCACACAGAGCCCCACACACACAGAGCCGCCCATACACACAGAGCCCCCCACACACAGAGCCCCCCACACACACAGAGCCCCCCACACACACACAGCCCCCCCACACACAGAGCCCCCCCACACACACAGAGCCCCCTTCCCACACACACAGAGCCCCCTCCCCACACACACAGAGCCCCCTCCCCACACACACCGAGCCCCCTCCCCACACACACCGAGCCCCCCACACACACAGAGCCCCCCCACACACAGAGCCCCCACCCACACACACAGAGCCCACACACACAGAGCCCACAAACACACAGAGCCCCCCACACACAGAGCCCCCCACACACAGAGCCCCCCACACACACACACAGAGCCCACAAACAGACACACAGGGCCCCACACACACACACAGGGCCCCCCCCACACACACAGGGCCCCACACACACACACACAGAGCCCCCCCACACACAGACAGAGCCCCCCCACACACAGAGCCCCCCCACACACAGAGCCGCCCCACACACAGAGCCCCCCCACACACAGACAGAGCCCCCCCACACACAGAGCCCCCCCACACACAGAGCCGCCCCACACACAGAGCCCCCCCACACACAGAGCCCCCCCACACACAGAGCCCCCCCACACAGAGCCCCCCCACACACAGACACAGAGCCCCCCCCACACACAGAGCCGCCCCACACACAGAGCCCCCCACACACACACACAGACCCACCCCACACAGACACACAGAGCCGCCCACACAGACACACACAGCCGCCCACACAGACACACAGAGCCGCCCTGTTGGACAGGCCACATGAAGGGCCGCTCTCCCCCGGCCCAACCAGGCCCGAACCAGCCACGCAAGTACCACACACCACCATTGCACGTCCACCGTCCCCGCAGGGACCCCTACACTCGAACCTGTTGACCGCGTAGGCCGACCCACTACCGGCCTGCGCGCCCATCCTGGGCGCCATCTTGGACACTCCACCACGAGGCCGCCTGGCCCCCGATCGACCTCAACCCTGGGCCTGGCCAGGCCTCAGACATTCCGGCACCAACATCCACCCAGGAGGTGAGCGGGCTACTTGGTCAGTCAATGGGAGCAAGAGGTGTCGATGGCTCTCCCCCGCCAAGTGCCGCTCGCCCATCGCCTCCCCGGGCGCTGGCTCCACCCCCCTGCTGGGTGTCTGAACCCCCTCATCCCGGACCTCCCGACCTCCAAGTGCGAGGGTCCGGACATCAAAGCACACCAGCCCTATAACTGGGGCAACTCCAGAGCAGGACGGGAGTTGTATCTTGGAGTCGAGAGACGCAAAGAAGAACTCATCCTTGACGGACTACGGGCGCTGCCGCAGCTCTGTCTTGTGCACCCTCGTCTTGCCTGCTGGCGCTGCCGCGGCTTTGGGAACCACCCTATCCTTCATCATCGTCGGGACCTGCTGGCGTGGCCGCGGACCGTTTGTAACCACCACCTTCATCGGGACCTGCTGGCTCTGCCGCGGACCGTCGTCTTCCTTCATCCATCTCGGGACCTGCTGGCTCCGCCGCGGCCCGTTCATCTACACCACCGAGCTCGAGGATTGAGAGCTATTTCCATCTTTTTGGTAACAAGACTGTCCCGCTACCCTTTTCCCAAACAGAGACCAGAATAGAGGGGACCCCTGAGTCCAGACCTCCTTGTACCATTCTACCGTACTTGAAGAATTGCCTATAAAGTATCGTTGAACTTTACCATTGTGTGGTGTCCGTCTGTGGGGGGGAAGTTACTCGTCTGTACGATTCACTGGAGACGGCTCTCCCCGGAGACCTCTCCCCTTATCCTCGGCCGACCCTCCCGGTCCGTCTAACATTGGTGGCAGCGGCGGGATCCGAATCACCGCATAAACCGTACAGAGAGTAGCTCACCCCACGGCGAATCACGATGTCAACTAAAGACAGCGGATCAACGGAAAAATTCCAGATGGAGAAATTGGACGAATACAGCCATCGTGAACTTAAACAGTTCTGTATCGAATTAGGTATCGCTACCACCGGACTAAATACCAAAGATGACTTTAAGCAGGCCCTAGAATCTTGGGCAGAAACCGGGGCTGCCGGAACCCCCGATCAAGACATCGCAGCACAAACCCCCATGGCCCCTGAAGAACGAAGAACGGGTCTCTCGACAGACGAGATCCAGGAACGAGAAAGAACCCGACTACACGAGCTGGAAATGGCCCGGCTCAAAATGGACGTTGAACTAAAGTTGGCCGAACAGAAAATCAACTTAGAGCACCTGCGTCTCCGAGAAGAAAGAGAGGAGAAACAGAGACAAAGGGAGCTCGAGGAAAAGAAACTGGCATATGAACATGAGCGGAAATTAGCTGAAATCGACCTACGCAAACAGAATAAAGAAACAGGGGTGCCCGAGCAACCCCACACTCCAGGGGCAACAGAGAAGAAGGTACACATCCCCAAGGATGTCGTTCGAGAATACTTCCGAGAGGACGACATCCAGCAATGGTTTAAGGCCTATGAAATCGCTATGACTGCACACCGGATCGATAGAAGCGATTGGGGGGCCGGTCTGTGGGGGAGATTCCTCAATGAGGGCCGCGACGCCCTGCTGCAACTCCCGGACCACCAGACGACCTCCTATGACCATATGAAAGCTGCACTCCTCACCCGCTATGGCCTCACACCCGAAATGTACCGTCAGAGGTTCCGAGACTGCACCCGCATCCCGGGTACAACTTGGGTGGACTATGTCAATTACTTTAGCCGAGCCTTCGAGGGCTGGATCAAAGGAAGCAAGGTCACAACCTACGAACAACTGTTCAATCTTATGGTATGGGAGCATCTGTCGAACAATTGCTTCATTGAACTTCGCCAGCACCTCCTCGACAGCAAGTTAACGGATCCCCGGCAGCTCGCAGCCGAAGCAGACCGGTGGGAGATCACCAGAGTGAGTCGAAATGGGTCCTCCGAACAGAACCGGAACAACAATGGTCAGCACCGTCCCCGAGGAGGTGGAGGCCAAGGACGCGGAAGAAGCAACGCTCCGGTCACCCCCACTACCAGCACCACCCCCCCGGCCAACCGGGGCAGCACCCCAGCGCGACCGGGACATCGAGCCAATGTTACCTGCCATCGATGCCAACGAGTCGGACACTATGCAAACGACCCAAACTGCCCCCAGTACCAGAGCCCAAGACCCCGCCAAGTAGCCGCTGCTGCTCTGGGGGAGGAACAGATCTCAGAGGAACAAGAAGAATATGAACAGGAACACCAAGAATGGGAGCCAGCCGCCATGGCCCTCGCCTGCCTAGGGGGGAGAGACATGGTCCCGCGGGTCCCCCTACCCGCTAATACCCAGAAGTACAGCCAATGGGTGGGCATCAATGGACGCCGGGCTGAAGCCCTTCGTGACACTGGGGCCAGTATAACAGCCGTCCGCTGTCACCTGGTGACCCCCGAACAATACTTACCAAACATTCTCTGCCCTGTACGTTCAGCCGATAACTCAGAAAGTCTGTGTCGGATGGCCTGCGTCCCCTTCGAATGGGGAGGGGTCTCCGGCATGTTGAAGGTGACGGTCCGAGATGATGCCCCCGTAGACTGCCTCCTGGGTAATGACCTGGAAAGCTCTCCATGGGCAGCAGTCGAACGAAAAGAGCACCTGGGGATGCTGGGCGTCCCGGACTGGGCGTGCGTCACCACCCGGTCCATGACCGCCCGTGCCAACACCCGCCCAGAGGAACTCGAATGGCCGGCGCCACCGCCTCCGGTCGCCCCCGCCGAAACCACCGACCGTGACGTCCCCCTCGAACCAGCTCAACCTCCAGACCTCGCTAACCTCGACCAGTGGCCTCAAGAGGGGGGGCCCACGCAAGAACAATTTCGCCAAGAACAAAAGACCTGTCCCTCCCTCGAGGGACTCCGCCAGCAAGCGCTAGCCCAAAGCGCAGGGGATACCTCCGGAACTCACTGGGTCTACTGGGACAATGATCTGCTGTACAGTGAGCAAAGAATCGCGGAGCTGGGGGCCAGCCGAGTCCTAGTGGTACCCCTCCGTTTTAGAGACTTTCTGCTAAACCTGGCCCACGATGTCCCCCTGGCAGGACACTTGGGTCAAGACAAAACCTATAGCCGCCTGGTGACCCACTTCTTCTGGCCCAAAATGAGGGACAATGTACACCAGCATTGCCGATCTTGCCCCACGTGCCAAGCCAGTGGGAAGAGCGGCCGCAAACTGAAAGCCCCCCTGCAACCTTTTCCCGTGGTCACCACCCCGTTCGAGAGGGTCGGAATCGATATCGTAGGGCCCCTGGACCCGCACACAAAACAAGGCCATCGATTCATCCTGGTGCTAGTGGACCACGCCACCCGCTACCCGGAGGCTGTTCCCCTGCGGACTGTGACAGCCCCGGTAGTCGGCCGGGCTCTGATGGGGATCTTCTCCCGGGTGGGCTTCCCCCGGGAGGTCGTCAGTGACAGAGGCACGAACTTTATTTCGAAATATATGAAATCTCTCTGGCAACAGTGCGGGGTTACCTACCGGTTCACGACCCCCTATCACCCTCAAGGAAACGGACTCGTTGAGCGGTTCAACCGCACGCTCAAAGGGATGATCGGGGGGTTGGAAGAGCCCCTCCGTCGCCAGTGGGATGTGCTGCTGCCGTGCCTCCTCTTCGCATATCGAGAGGTTCCCCAGAAGTCCCTGGGCTTCAGCCCATTTGAACTGCTATATGGACACCCCGTGCGCGGGCCGCTCAGCCTAGTTAAGGAAGGCTGGGAGATGCCCCCTCTAAAGAACCCACCAGATGTTTTCCGCTACCTCCTAACACTCCGCAACCAGACCCGGCGATTCCGAGAACTAGCAAAAGCCAACCTAGAGGCCAGTCAGGAGGACATGAAAAGGTGGTATGACCGGAATGCCTCCTCCATCGAATTTGAACCTGGGCAACAGGTATGGGTGATGTCCCCCACCGAACCCTGCGCCCTACAAGACAAGTGGACAGGGCCCTTCAAAGTGGTCGAGCGCAAGGGTCCGGCTACCTATCTCATCGACTTGGAATCTTCCCGGAACCCCCTCCGGGTCCTCCACGCTAACAGACTGAAACCGCACTTTGTACGGACCGAACTCAGCCTCTTGATGGCCACAGACAATGGGGCTGAAGAGGACTCCGAGCCCCTCCCGGACCTCCTACGAACGCGGGAGAAAGACGGTTCCGTAGATGGGGTCCGACTCTCAGAGGCCCTCACCCGAGAGCAACACCAGGAGTGCCAAGTGCTCCTGTCACAATTCGCCAGCCTGTTCTCCCTCACCCCAGGTGTCACTTCCTGGTGTACGCACGATGTGGACACTGGGGACAGCCCCCCTATCCGCCACCGGGCCTACCGCGTGCCAGATCGGGTACGGGCCTGCATCCAGGAGGAAGTAGCCAAAATGCTCACGCTCGGGGTCATCGAGCCCTCAGACAGCCCCTGGGCCAGCCCGGTAGTACTGGTCCCCAAAGCAGCTGCCCCCGGCACCACACCAGAACTCCGGTTCTGCGTCGACTACCGGGGCTTGAATGCGGTCACCAGGACAGACGCACATCCCATCCCCCGGGCAGATGAACTAATCGACCGCATGGGAGCTGCCCGCTACCTCAGTATCTTCGACCTGACGGCGGGCTACTGGCAAATCGGCCTCACACCCCGGGCACAAGAACGTTCTGCCTTTTCCACTCCCGATGGCCATTACCATTTCACAGTCATGCCCTTCGGCATGAAGAATGCCCCAGCAACATTCCAACGGCTCGTCAATCAGGTCCTGGCGGGGCTCGAAGGATTCAGCGCCGCCTACTTAGACGACATCGCTGTATACAGCAACCAGTGGTCCGAGCACCTCCACCACCTCCGAGCAGTGCTGCACGCCCTTCAGCAAGCTGGCCTCACGATCAAGGCCAGCAAATGTCAAATTGGGCAAGGGTCTGTAACCTACCTCGGGCACCAGGTGGGAAGCGGCCTGGTGGCCCCTCTGCAGCTAAAAATTGCCGCCATCCAGTCCTGGCAGCCCCCCATTACCCAGACCGAGGTACGAGCCTTCCTGGGCCTCACGGGCTATTACCGAAGGTTCGTGAAAGACTATGGTACTATCGTGAGGCCCCTCACAGAGCTCACGTCAAAAAATCAGCCCCAGAAAGTCAACTGGACCCCAGAGTGTCAAGCTGCATTTGAACAATTGAAAGCCGCCATGTGCTCCGCCCCTGTGCTCCAGGCCCCCGACTACAGCCGGGAGTTCATCGTCCAGACAGATGCCTCCGACCATGGCATTGGGGCAGTCCTGTCTCAAGTGAACACCGAGGGCCGTGATCAGCCGGTGGCCTTCATCAGCCGGCGACTCCTACCACGGGAACAACGCTGGAGCACCATAGAGAGGGAGGCCTTCGCGGTGGTATGGGCCCTCAAGAAGCTCCGGCCCTACCTTTTTGGCACACCCTTTCGGGTACAGACCGACCACCGACCCCTGCAGTGGCTGATGCAGATGCGGGGGGAAAACCCGAAGTTACTACGCTGGTCCATCTCCCTACAAGGGATGGACTTCACAGTTGAACATCGGCCTGGGCCAGATCACGCCAACGCAGATGGCCTGTCCCGGTTCTTCCGCCTCGACGAGAAGAGTCCCCAAGAGAATGGGTAACTCTCCCCGCCTTCAGCTGGGGGGGACGCATGTTGGACAGGCCACATGAAGGGCCGCTCTCCCCCGGCCCAACCAGGCCCGAACCAGCCACGCAAGTACCACACACCACCATTGCACGTCCACCGTCCCCGCAGGGACCCCTACACTCGAACCTGTTGACCGCGTAGGCCGACCCACTACCGGCCTGCGCGCCCATCCTGGGCGCCATCTTGGACACTCCACCACGAGGCCGCCTGGCCCCCGATCGACCTCAACCCTGGGCCTGGCCAGGCCTCAGACATTCCGGCACCAACATCCACCCAGGAGGTGAGCGGGCTACTTGGTCAGTCAATGGGAGCAAGAGGTGTCGATGGCTCTCCCCCGCCAAGTGCCGCTCGCCCATCGCCTCCCCGGGCGCTGGCTCCACCCCCCTGCTGGGTGTCTGAACCCCCTCATCCCGGACCTCCCGACCTCCAAGTGCGAGGGTCCGGACATCAAAGCACACCAGCCCTATAACTGGGGCAACTCCAGAGCAGGACGGGAGTTGTATCTTGGAGTCGAGAGACGCAAAGAAGAACTCATCCTTGACGGACTACGGGCGCTGCCGCAGCTCTGTCTTGTGCACCCTCGTCTTGCCTGCTGGCGCTGCCGCGGCTTTGGGAACCACCCTATCCTTCATCATCGTCGGGACCTGCTGGCGTGGCCGCGGACCGTTTGTAACCACCACCTTCATCGGGACCTGCTGGCTCTGCCGCGGACCGTCGTCTTCCTTCATCCATCTCGGGACCTGCTGGCTCCGCCGCGGCCCGTTCATCTACACCACCGAGCTCGAGGATTGAGAGCTATTTCCATCTTTTTGGTAACAAGACTGTCCCGCTACCCTTTTCCCAAACAGAGACCAGAATAGAGGGGACCCCTGAGTCCAGACCTCCTTGTACCATTCTACCGTACTTGAAGAATTGCCTATAAAGTATCGTTGAACTTTACCATTGTGTGGTGTCCGTCTGTGGGGGGGAAGTTACTCGTCTGTACGATTCACTGGAGACGGCTCTCCCTGGAGACCTCTCCCCTTATCCTCGGCCGACCCTCCCGGTCCGTCTAACACGCCCACACACACACACACAGCCGCCCACACAGACACACAGAGCCGCCCACACACACACACAGAGCCGCCCCCACACACAGAGCCCCCCACATACACAGAGCCCCCCCCACACACACACAGAGCCCCCCCCACACACACACAGAGCCCCACACACACACACACAGAGCCCGACACACACACACAGAGCCCCCCACACACACACAGAGCCCCACACACACACACACAGAGCCCCACACACACACACACACAGAGCCACACACACAGAGCCCCACACACAGAGCCCCACACACAGAGCCCCACACACAGAGCCCCACACACAGAGCCCCACACACAGAGCCCCACACACAGACAGAGCCCCACACACAGACAGAGCCCCACACACAGAGCCCCCCCACACACAGAGCCCCACACACACACAGAGCCCCCACACACAGAGCCCCCTCCCCACACACAGAGCCCCTTCCCCACACACACAGAGCCCCCTCCCCACACACACAGAGCCCCCCACACACACACAGAGCCCCCCCACACACAGAGCCCCCCCACACACAGAGCCCACACACACAGAGCGCACACACACACACACAGAGCCCCACACACACACAGAGCCCCACACACACACAGAGCGCACACACACACAGAGCCCACACACACACAGAGCCCACACACACACAGAGCCCACACACACACAGAGCCCCACACACGCAGAGCCCCACACACACAGAGCCCACCACACACACGGAGCCCCACACACACACACACAGAGCCCCACACACACACACACAGCCCCCCCACACACAGACACAGAGCCCACACACACACACAGACACAGAGCCCACACACACACACAGACACAGAGCCCACACACACACACAGAGCCCACACACACACACACACACAGACACAGAGCCCACACACACACACACAGACACAGAGCCCACACACACACACACAGAGCCCACACACACACAGACACCACACACACAGAGCCCACACACACACACACAGAGCCCACACAGAGCCCACACACACACACAGAGCCCCCACACACACAGAACCCACACACACATACACACAGAGCCCCCAACACACACACACAGAGCCCCCCCACACACACACAGAGCCCCCCCACACACACACAGAGCCCCCCCACACACACACAGAGCCCCCCCCACACACACACACACAGAGCCCACACACGCAGAGCCCCACACACACATGCAGAGCCCCACACACACGCAGAGCCCCACACACACGCAGAGCCACACACACACGCACAGCCCCACACACACACGCACAGCCCCACACACACACGCACAGCCCCACACACACACGCACAGCCCCACACACACACGCACAGCCCCACACACACACACACAGCCCCACACACACACACACAGCCCCACACACACGCACAGCCCCACACACACACGCACAGCCCCACACACACACACACAGCCCCACACACACACACACAGCCCCACACACACACACACAGCCCCACACACACACAGCCCCACACACACACAGCCCCGCACACACACAGAGCCCCCCACACACACAGAGCCCCCCACACACACAGAGCCCCACACACACACAGAGCCCCACACACACAGAGCCCCACACACACACACACAGAGCCCCACACACACACAGAGCCCCCCACACACACAGAGCCCCACACACACACAGAGCCCCACACACACAGAGAGAGCCCCCCACACACACAGAGAGCCCCCCACACACACACACACAGAGAGCCCCCCCACACACACAGAGCCTCCCACACACACAGAGCCCCCCCCCACAAACACACAGAGCCCACACACACAGAGCCCCACACACACACACAGAGTCCACACACACAGAGCCGCCCACACACACAGAGCCCCACACACACACAGAGCCCCACACACACACACAGAGCCCCACACACACACAGAGCCCCACACACACACAGAGCCCCACACACACACAGAGCCCCACACACACACAGAGCCCCCCACGCACACAGAGCCCCCCACACACACAGAGCCCCCCCCCACACACACACACACAGCCCCACACACACACACACACACACACACACAGCCACACACACACACACAGAGTCCCACACACACAGAGCCCCCCACACATACACAAAGCCCCACACAGAGCCCCACACACACAGAGCCGCCCACACACATAGAGCCCCCCACACACATAGAGCCCCCCACACACACAGAGCCCCCCCACACACACAGAGCCCCCCCACACACACAGAGCCCCCTCCCCACACACACAGAGCCCCCTCCCCACACACACAGAGCCCCCTCCCCACACACACCGAGCCCCCCACACACACCGAGCCCCCCCACACACAGAGCCCCCACCCACACACACACAGAGCCCACACACACAGAGCCCACAAACACACAGAGCCCACACACACAGAGCCCACACACACAGAGCCCCCACACACACAGAGCCCCCCACACACAGAGCCCCCCACACACAGAGCCCCCCACACACAGAGCCCCCCACACACAGAGCCCCCCACACACAGAGCCCCCCACACACAGAGCCCCCCACACACACACACAGAGCCCACAAACAGACACACAGGGCCCCACACACACACACACAGGGCCCCCCACACACACAGGGCCCCACACACACAGAGCCCCCCCCACACACAGACACAGAGCCCCCCCACACACAGAGCCCCCCCACACACAGAGCCGCCCCACACACAGAGCCCCCCCACACACAGAGCCCCCCCACACACAGAGCCCCCCCACACACAGAGCCCCCCCACACACAGACACAGAGCCCCCCCCACACACAGAGCCGCCCCACACACAGAGCCCCCCACACACACAGACCCCCCCACACACACACAGAGCCGCCCACACAGACACACAGAGCCGCCCACACACACACACAGAGCCGCCCACACACACACACAGAGCCGCCCACACACACACACAGAGCCGCCCACACACACACACAGAGCCGCCCCCACACACAGAGCCCCCCACACACACACACACAGAGCCCCCCCCACACACACAGAGCCCGACACACACACACAGAGCCCCCCACACACACACAGAGCCCCACACACACACAAAGAGCCCCACACACACACAAAGAGCCCCACACACACACACACAGAGCCACACACACAGAGCCCCACACACAGAGCCCCACACACAGAGCCCCACACACAGAGCCCCACACACAGAGCCCCACACACAGAGCCCCACACACAGAGCCCCACACACAGACAGAGCCCCACACACAGACAGAGCCCCACACACAGACAGAGCCCCACACACAGACAGAGCCCCACACACAGAGCCCCCCCACACACAGAGCCCCACACACACAGAGCCCCCACACACACAGAGCCCCCTCCCCACACACAGAGCCCCTTCCCCACACACACAGAGCCCCCTCCCCACATACACAGAGCCCCCCACACACACACAGAGCCCCCCACACACAGAGCCCCCCCACACCGAGCCCACACACAGAGCGCACACACACACACACAGAGCCCCACACACACACAGAGCCCCCCCACACACAGAGCCCCCCCACACCGAGCCCACACACACAGAGCGCACACACACACACAGAGCCCCCCACACACACAGAGCCCCACACACACACAGAGCCCCACACACACACAGAGCCCCACACACACACAGAGCGCACACACACACAGAGCCCACACACACACAGAGCCCACACACACACAGAGCCCACACACACAGAGCCCCCTCACACACACACAGAGCCCACACACACACAAAGCCCCCCCGCACACACACACAGGGCCCCACACACACACAGCCCCACACACACACAGAGCCCCACACACACAGAGCCCCACACACACAGAGCCCCCCACACAAAGACACAGAGCCCCCCCCACACAGAGCCCCCCCACACACAGACACAGAGCCCCCCCCCCACACACAGACCCCCCCACACACACAGAGCCGCCCACACACACACACACAGAGCCGCCCCCACACACAGAGCCCACACACAGAGCCCACACACACACAGAGCCCACACACACAGAGCCCACACACACACACGCAGAGCCCCACACGCAGAGCCCCCCACACACGCAGAGCCTCACACACACGCAGAGCCCCACACACGCAGAGCCCCACACACGCAGAGCCCCACACACACAGAGCCCCACACACACAGAGCCCCACACACACAGAGCCCCACACACACAGAGCCCCACACACACAGAGCCCCACACACACAGAGCCCCACACACACAGAGCCCCACACACACAGAGCCCCACACACAGAGCCCCACACACAGAGCCCCACACACACAGAGCCCCACACACACAGAGCCCCACACACACAGAGCTCCACACACACAGAGCTCCACACACACACACACAGAGCCCCACACACACACACAGAGCCCCCCCCACACACAGAGCCCACACAGACACAGAGCCCACACACACACACAGAGCCCACACACACACAGAGCCCACACACACAGACACAGAGCCCACACACACAGACACAGAGCCCCCACACACACACACACAGAGCCCACACACACACAGAGCCCACACACACACAGAGCCCACACACACACACACACAGAGCCCACACACACACACAGAGCCCCCCCCACACACACACAGAGCCCCCCCACACACACACACAGAGCCCCCCCCACACACACACACAGAGCCCCCCACACACACACACAGAGCCCACACACACACACACAAACCCCCCCACACACACACACAGAGCCCCCCCCACACACACACAGAGCCCCCCCACACACACACAGAGCCCACACACACACACACAGAGCCCCTACACACACACACACACACACACACAGAGCCCCCACACACACACAGAGCTCACACAGAGCCCACACACACAGAGCCCCACACACACACGCAGAGCCCCAAACACACACGCAGAGCCCCACACACACACGCAGAGCCCCACACACACACACAGAGCCCCCCACACACACACAGAGCCCCACACACACACACACACACACACACACATACACGTGTTACCATCCTTGTGGGGACTATGTGTGAATACCAGCCTTGTGGGGACTAACCTTTCCCAATGTTTTTACAACACACTAATAACAGAAAAATGTTAAGAAAAAATTCAGGATACAGGATCCTGCTTCAAATTTGCAAATATATTGTTATTTAATCGTGCGCACAGCACCATCCTTGTGGGGACTTGAACATGTGCTACCATCCTTGTGGGGACCTAGTCCCTAACACTAGTTGTGATTGAATACAGTCAAAGGCACATGGCTAAATGTTTATTTTATCAACAATATACACAAGCAACATTATATTCTATTCATATATGAATTGCTGCATATATACTAGGTGTATACATTTAAGACAGAGTATGTTAATGTGCCGAAAAATATCATATCATGCTTAAAGAAAGAGTCTTAATGCTATATTTACCCTATTTATTAGTGCATACAATCTTAGGAGATAAGGGAACTAACATATGGAATTAAGGAATATGGTCAAATGGAACCCAAGGCTTAATTAGCTGCTTACATTTTTGCCAAAATAGATTTTCAAGTCCCCACAGAGATAGTAAGTGAAGATCATTGTGTTTAAGTCTCCATAGAAATAGTGTGTACATTCAAAGCTTAAATTCCATTATAAATAGTGTGAAGCTAATGATGTTCAAGTCCACACCTTGGCTGTGTGTAATTATAGGAATGCTCAAGTCCCCGCAGTGATAGTGTGTTATTATAGTGTTGTTCAAGTTCCCACAAAGATGGTGTGTTATCATAATGATCTTCAAGTCCCCACAGAGATGGTGTGTTATTATAGTGATGTTCAAGTCCCCACAGAGATAGTGTGTTATTACAGTGTTGTTCAAGTCCCCACAAAGATGGTGTGGTATTATAGTGATGTTCAAGTCCCCACAGAGATAGTGTGTTATTACAGTGTTGTTCAAGTCCCCACAAAGATGGTGTGTTATCATAGAGATGTTCAAGTCCCCATAGAGATGGTGTGTTATTATTGTGATGTTTAAGTCCCCACAGAGATAGTGCATAAAGGTGATTGTGTTTCAGTCCTCATTAAAATAGGGCCCGATTCACAAAGGTAAATTTAGACCAGGAGTCTAACTTTACTTCTTTTCAATGTTCACCAAGCCCCATACAGAGAATGTTAAGCTGATCAAGTCGAAGCAAACACAAGGAGATGATGGACGGAGTGCTGAAACTTTTTAGTCACTCACTCCAAGTCACGGATCTGGGTTAAATCCATCCTTGTTCTTTAGCTCACTTCACCACCCCAGTTCTGACCCAGCTATATGCAAATCAGTGTTGACCCTGTGCCTCATTGGGAACAGTCCAAACTGCCAAGCCAGGTCTTCCCGAGACTGTAAACAAGCATCCTGCAACCAGTTTCAGGTTAACACCCCTCATCAACCACTAGCTTGAATCCAGTGGCAAAGTGATCAAGGACCCCACATCTGGGCCTACCCTGCCAACTTAGGACGAACAAATGAAACACAAGGAGATTATGGACGGAGTGCTGAAATGTTTCAGTCACTCACCCCAGTCACAGATCTTGGTTGAATCCATCATCGTTCTTTAGCTCACTTTGTCACCCCAGTTCATACCCAGCTATATGCAAATCAGTCTTAACCATGTGCCTCCTGACACCCCCTACTGCTTCAAGTCAAAACAGAGCTTGTGTTTAATTACAGGAATGCTCACGCCCCCACAGAGATGATATGTTTTATAGTGATGTTCAAGTTCCCACAAGGATGGTGTTTTATTATAGTTTTTTCAAGCTGTCACAAAGATAGTGTGTTATTATAGCGATGTTTAAGTCGCCACAGCTATAGTTCATGAAGATGACTGTGTTTAAGTCCTCATTAAAATAGGGCAAAATTCACAATGTTAAACTTAGACAAAAAATATAACTTTTCTACTTTTCAGTTTCAACAATGTAAACTTAGACCAAAAGTCTAACTTTACTACTTATTAGTATTCACAAAGCCCCATACAGAAAATGCGAAGCTGATGATGCTCAAGCCAAAATAGAGCTTGCCTGTAAATACAGGAACGCTCAAGTCCCCACAGAGATGGTTTGTGACTATAGTAATACCATGGTTGTTAAAGAGAATGTGTGATTATAGACATGCCCAGGTCCCCACAGACATAGTGTGTGATTATAGACATGCTCAGGTCCCCACAGAGATAGTGTGTGATTATAGACATGCCCAGGTCCCTACAGAGATAGTGTGTGATTATAGACATGCCCAGGTCCCCAGAGAGATAGTGTGTGATTATAGAGATGTTGAGGTCCCCACAGAGATAGCGTGTGACTATAGACATGCTCAGGTCCCCACAGAGATAGTGTGTGATTATAGACATGCCCAGGTCCCCACAGAGATAGTGTGTGATTATAGAGATGCCCAGGTCCCCACAGAGATAGTGTGTGATTATAGAGATGCCCAGGTCCCCACAGAGCTAGTGTGTGATTATAGATATGCCAAGGTCCCCACAGAGATAGTGTGTGATTATAGAGATGGCGAGGTCCCCACAGAGATAGTGTGTGATTATAGAGATGTTGAGGTCTCCACAGAGATGGTGTGTGACTATAGTATTACTGCAGTTGCCAAATAGAATGTGTGTGAATACAGACATGCCCAGGTCCCCACAGAGATAGTGTGTGATTATAGACATGTCCAGGTCCCCACAGAGATAGCGTGTGAATAATAGGATGCATAGAGATAGCACACAGTTATAGTGAGTGATTATAGTCATGTACAAGTCCTCACAGAGATATTATGCGATTATAGTGATGTTTAAGTGCCCACAGTGCTAATGTGTGATTAAAGTCATATTCAAGTCTCCATCGTGATGTTTGCAATGATAGGTGTGTTGAAGAACCCATACAGATTGTATTAGTCTGGTGGTTTATTAAATGAAGTAATCCACTTGAGGAAAATGTGTTTGACCACTCTCTCACATGTCTGAATCCTGGTGCAACCACTCAGCCTTTATTCCTTCCAAGGTCTATACAATAAGTATTATTTACTTGCATAACATATGCTATTCAGCAACAAGTACTCTCAGGTGTGAATGTGCACTTTATATATGCTCATGAGATGATATGATGTGATAATAGTGGGACTCAAGCCACCACTAGAGATAGACTGTAATTAGCCCATATCTAAGAATCCCACTTCCAATGCAGCATTAACTGATTTAAACTGTATTGGCAAATGACATTGGCTTTTGAGACTACTGAAATGGTCCCCTATTAGACACGGTCTGGCCGAAATTCACTGGTTCCCAGTTAAACACAGAATTGAGTATAAAGCCCTGTGCTTCACGCATAGGATAATGTATTGGAGGGATCCCAGCTATCTCTTCCCCCTGATCAAGGCATGTACACCCTCCAGACCGCCTAGATCTGGAGAAGCAGCGCTGGCAGTGATCCCCAGAGTATGCCAGGCAAGACTCGGGGGCTGCTCGTTTGGGCTGCGTGCAGCCAAGCTATGGAATTCAATGCAGATCAGCCTAAGACTTAAACAGTCTGAGGCAAAGTTCCGGAAGAACCTGAAGACTTGGCTCTTTACAAAAAATCACGAGATGGGGCGAAAGACGGGATTGTGATCCATTCAGCTTCCTTATTCATATAACAAAAAAATCAAGTGGGGAATAGATCCCTTGTCCTGAGTAACCAGGGCTTTTTGGATTTTTGTGTATTATACCGATAAAAAAACCCTCATTCACGTACAGAAGTAGGGGTGGCGGTATATCTTGATTCTCCACCAAACTCTTAAAAACGTGACAGCATCAGCACAGGGTTAGTTCTTATGCTTCCTCCACCCGGAGGTATACCCTCAGTTAGTTCAGTAGCGATCAGTGATAGAGAGGTTCTGGTGTAGTGAATCAAATGAGGGGAAAAATAATTTAAAAAACTCATTGCGCCAGAGTGACAATTTTAATGAGTCTGGATTTGAGTTATTAAAAAATGAGTCTGTGCGTAAGGAGACTTGTTAGGGATCTCCCGCACTTAGTGTGACCATAAAAAGGTCATCTTGTTTCCTCGTTGTTTGCCCAGGCGGGTCAAGTGGGCTTTCTTCAGGACCTAGAGTGAGAAAATGGTGATGGAGACTGTGTATGTCTCCGTGGATATATCCCTGTATTTGTCAGGGTCTCAATAAGATTAGGTATATTAACCTAATGCTGATATGGTCTGATAGTACCTGTAATTAGAAAGGAGGAAACAAGACAAACATACAAAGGAAGAGAATGTCAGTTGTGCATTCTCTAAATGCTGGTGCTGTCTGTGTGCAAAGAAACAAGAAAGAAACTAAAAAATGGCAATCCTTTATATCAAGACACAATTCCTTTGGTAGACCATATAGGCAAAAGATCTCACTATATTCTGTTATCCTTTCCACATTGTTATCAGGTTCGGATAGCATTTGTAAGGAAATAAGCGTGATTATATGTACGTTAGAATGACAACAATCCACTCAATAAATCCACATTATCATCCCTAGCTGTGTATATTTGCTTTGTCAGTGTTTGTACGTGTGTCCGTACTTTGTGAGTGTTCTTAAGTTGGTGTCTTATATTGTCATTGTACTTAACATAGCCATCGCACATATCACAAAATTAACATGTTATTTCTTTGCTCTGTGCTTCAACACGGCCGAGTAGGATATACATGCGGCTTCTGCAATAATCAAAAAATGGCGGAAGGGTCCTTTCTGACTCTTGTGATTATTTCGGCACTGCGGCTTGATATAAACATGCCGAGTATTTGTTCAATGTGGTATGGCAGTGCAAGTTTAGGCACATGTTGTTATCTGCAACCTCGCCAGTCATTATCTTTTAAACATTTATTAAACTAATTCAATGTTTTATGTTCCAGCCAGCACCCCTCACTTCCGTGTGTTAGCGTACCTTATGTCCTCTTGTGCGGACATCAGTTAGTAACCTGCTGGATAATAGATAATAGATAGAACATACAAAATTACACGTTTTCAGTTTATACTTTACAGTTTTGTAGCCCGGCGTGCTCGTGATCTTCGCTTTCTACCTGCTGCGCTGGAATTGCATGACTTGTGCTGACTCCTCCCCTGGTGGACCGGTGACGATTCTCTTCCAGGTGCTACGTTTTTTAAGGGACTAGAGAAATTGAGCAAGAAGACAGACTGAGCAGGTTACTTCTCTGCGTTATTTTATAATTTGGAGCAGGTATTCTCGAGGTCTATTAATTCTTGTTTTGTTTGACATATTTAAAATAATATTTATTGCGAAAAATATACTCATTATGAAAAAATGTATATTAGGCCTTCCATATCGGAGTGTGGAGTTCAATGTTATTGAAGCGGAAGGTTAGTTTCTGTCTGTGTTTCATTGATGGGTCCTCCTATGCCGATGTTAAAAGTACTACCATTGTACAGTCTTGGAATTTCTTTACTTCAAAAAAATGCTTTGTGAGTACTCAGATGCATGATCAGTGCTCGACGTATTGAATAGATATTCAGTGATTTAGGCTCAGCCAGGGAATGTTATCATTAAGCCCATGGTCATTGGTACGGAGGCTGTGTACCCACCTCTGCTCTTTTCCGAACAATACATTTTTTTGGAGTTATGATTCTTAGTTGTAAGAGTTTCCAAGATAACCCATTTCAGGTTGTTTACTATATGGTTTGTTTCCATGTAGTGGTTACTAATTTTTGTTGTGTTTCTTTTGCATTTGACGTTGCTCTTATGTTCGCATATCCTTTGCTTAACTTTGCAGCATGTCATCCCTATGTAACGTAGGGCACAAGGACATGTGATCATATAGATTGCGTGTGTTGTGTTGCAATTAGTATGATACCTAATTGTCCATTTAAAGTCTGGGAGGAGTTGTATGATTGTTGTTGCTGTGGTTAGGTTTCAGACAGAACATGAACCACACGGATAGTGTCCCGCCACTGGTGGGTTATCCCATAGTCGTGGGATCCTTTCTCCTCGTGTGTCCGGTGGTGGTCTGGTATGTACCAGGATCTCTTTGAGGTTTCTGGTTCTTTTGTTTGCAGATCTTGGTTTAGGCAAACTCAAGGTCCTGAAGTCAGGATTCTCCAATTCTTGTTTACTATTTTCTTTACGTTGTTAGAAGCTGCATTGTAAGTGGTCACTAGACCTTTTTCTGGTACTTTGAGGGTTGTGTCTAGAAGGCTTTCTCTGTGTTGGTTTCCAGTCCTCTTTTGGCATTTATTGATTATTTATTCGGGTACTCACGGATCCTCAATTTGTTACACAGATCTTCCGCTTGTCTGTCGTAGTCTTGAGGTTTGCTACAATTGCGCCTGAGATGCAGAAACTGGCTGTAAGGTATATTCTCCCTGAGAGGTCGTGGTTGATAGCTTTTGTAGGAGAGCAGACTGTTCTTGGATGTAGGCTTGAAAAAGGTCTTAGTTTGCATTGTGTCGTTCTCAGAGTAGATTGTTATATCCAAGAAATCCAGTCTTTTCTTGTCTGCTGTGTGGGTAAATTTCAGACATTCATCCCTGGCGTTTATCCACCTGTGGAAATTTTGCAGGCTTTCTATGTCGCCCTCCCAGATCAGGATGATATCGTCAATGTAGCGTTTCCAGAGCAAGATCCTCTGTTGGTAGGGATTCGAGATGTTCCGTATATGGGTCTCCTCAAAGTCGCTCACGTACAACCCTGCCACAGTAGGGGCGAAGGTACTCCCCATGGAAGTTCCATGGCATTGTTGGTACAAGGTGTTGTTTTACTCAAAATAGTTCTTGGTCAGGGCTAGCCTACAGCATTCCAAGACAAAATGTCTTGGAGTTTTGAATTCCCATTGTTTGCTGAACAGTAGGGCCTCCAAAGTGTCTAAGGTCTTTTGTTGGGGGAGGCTTGTATAAAGACTTTCCACGTCTAGCCCTATGAGTAACATACTATCCTCTGAGTTTGTTTGGTATTTTGGGATGTTCAGCAGGTCTCTGGTCCTTCAGATATGTTGGTGTGTCTTGAACCATGGGTTTTAGGTATTGATCTGCAAATTGCAAGAGAGGTTCCAAAATGGAGCCTATCCCTGAGACGATAGGTCGTTCTGGAGGAGGCCTCCGTTCTTTATGGATCTTGGGTAGCGAGTAGAAATATGGCAATCTTGGTGTCTTGGTTTGGAGGAATTCCGCCTCATTTTTTGAGATCCAGTCATTCAATTCGGCTTCATCAACCATGATTCTAGTATTCTTTGTAGTCTTTTTGTTGGATCTGTCACAATTTATTTGTACAATTTTTCGTCTGCGAGTAATTCTGTACATTGTTGGGGGTAACTCTCTTTACTCAGTAGAACTATTCCTCCGCCTTTATCGGCCAGCTTGATCACTATTTCTCCATTTTGACATAATTCATCTAATTCTTTTTGTTCCGCCCTTGATATGTTCATAAAGGATTTTTTGTGTGATTTTTGAGGTCGTCTATTTCCTTCATTACTGCCTGTTCGAAAGTTAATATTTCGATCGGTGTCTGGTGGTTCAGTGGGCAGAACTTGGACTTGCGGCATAGTGTGGTATCTCCGTCTGTGACGTAGTCCTCTTGGTTGTTGAAGAAGGCTTTAAGTTTCAGATTCCCACAAAATTCAGCCATTTCGCACTAAGTTTGAATGTGTCCAGGGCTGGCATTGTGACATAGCCTAATCCTTTATTTAGGACGTCTTCTTGTTCTTTGCTTAAGATCTTATCTGTTAGGTTGATGATGAAGTTGTGCTTGTCCCTGGTTTGGTTCCCGTCATGCTCCTGGTGTGGACAGGTAGTTCTTGGTCTATCCAAGTTACTCCTTTTCGTCTGGTCCTCTGGTTTGTCTGTCCTCTTCCTAAAAACGGCAGTCTTTGTGCGTAGTGCTGACCCATCTGTGGTATCATTGAAGGTCCCATTGTTGGTGAGCTTTGAAAATACGGGTTCATCCACCCGTGGAAGTTGGGGTTAAATGGCTGAAAGGGGATCCCTTGTGGTTGGTTGCCATAGTAGGGTGTATGCCACGTATTCGGTCTGCAGCAGTTTGGACGTCTATTTTGTCCTCTGTTTCTTCTTGGTGTGTAAGAGTCTTCACCACTCCAATCTGAGCCTTCTGTGGAGGAACAGGCACTCAAGTTGTTGTCAGACATGTTATCTGGGACTTTATAGTCCTTGGAACTGAACGGATGCATATGTTCCATTGAGAATTTCTTCAAATCTTTTCCAAGTTTTTGTATTTTGTTTTGTGTAATGTATTCCCTTGTCTCGTTCATTTCTCTGTTGATCTCCTGGAGTCTTTTTTCGTACTCCGTAATATGTACCATATTCTTTAATTTCGCTTCACGCACTTGGATCTTGATGGTGAGTTCTTCCGTTAGTCTTGTGGCAGTTTTAATGATTAACACTAGATAGTCCCTTGTGCATTTCCACGAGATTGCTGACCAATCTTTCTGAAATATTATATCCTAGAGGAAAAAGCATGGGGCATTATTGACCCAAAGTCCTTTGGATGCCGCATTGTTGCGGAGATATTCAGTCATAATTCCATGAACGGCTGTTCTCACTTGTCCTTTTTTTGTTTCTGAGAGTTCTTCCCAGTCGTTAGTTTGGACTTGGCTCTTTAGATAGAGTTAGAAATCCATTTGCACCGGACTGGCCAGGGCCTGATTTTTGCTCAGTGCTGGGACACTCCCTTGGAGTAACAAGGCACTTTATAATTCTTTCATTCATTCATTTATTCATAATTGGGGTAGGGATAGTTAATATAACCCTTACCAAGTCCAACACTTTCCCTACTGTTTCTTAGGATGGAGTGAGAATAGTAAATATAACCTCTTTGAAGTCCAATTCTTTTCCTCTGTTTTGTATATATTGAGTGATTTTCAAGTTCTAAGAAAGACAGTGTTGTATTATAGTGTTATTCAATTCCCCACAGAGATAGTGTGTAAAGATAACCATTGTTCAACTCTCACTGAAATAGTTTGTAATGGCAGTGCTTGAATCCCCATGTGCAGAGTGTGAATATAATGATAAAGTCAAAACAGAGATTGTTTATACTGATAGCATGGTTCAAATTCCCATAAAGACAGTGACTGAAAATGATCATGTTCAAGTCCCCACAATGAATGTTTCTTACTATAGTGATGTTTAACCCCTCCTGAGTTAGTGTGTGAATATAGCGATGTTTATGTCCCCGCAGAGATTGTGTGGTGATTGGGATGCTCAAGTCCCCAGAAAGATGGTGCATGAAGATAATCTTTTCAAGTCATCTAAATCATTTGAAAAAACAATGATCAAGTCTCCACACAGATAGTGTGTAAAGATAATGAAGTTCAAGTTCCCACAGAGATAGTGTGTGAAGATAATGTTCAAATTTCCACATGGAGAGCATGGGAAGATAATGACATTCAAGTTCAAAAAGAGATACTATGTCATGATAGGCATTTTCAAGTCACCATATAGATTTTGTGTTATTATATGAATATTATAGCCCTTGCACAGATGTTATGTGAAGGTAATAAAGTTCAAGTTCCCTCAAAGATAATGAGTTATTATTGTCATTTTGAAGTCCCCACAGAGATGAAAATATCATTGTGTTCATGTCACCACTGAAATAGTGGGTAAAAACAATGTTCAAGCCTCCACACAGAAAATGTAAAGATAATAATGTTCAAGTCCAAGCAGAGATTGTGTGCAATGATAGGAATAATCAAGTTCCCATAGAGACCGTGTGCAAAGGCAATCATGTTAAGGTCCTGCAACAATAGTCTTAATATATTGTCATTCAAGCCGCTCTAAGATAGTGTGTGAATATATAGAGATCTTATTGTCCCCATAGAAATAGTGTATGATTATTGGATGTTCAAGTCCCTAGAAAGATGGTGGATGAAGATAATCTTATTCAAGTCCCCAGTGAAAAAGTGTGAAAAGACAATGTTCAAGTCTCCACACAGATAGTGTGTGAAGATAATGAAGTTCAAGCTCCCACAGAGTGTGTGAAGATAATTATGATCATGGCCAACTGAAATAGTGTGTAAAGATATTGTTCAAGTCCCCACATGAAATGTGTGTGAAAATGTTGACTTTCAAGTTCAGGTGGAGATAGTGTGTGATAATATGCATGTTCAAGTCTCTACTTAAATGGTGTGTGGCTGTAGGAATCTCATAGCCTTTGCTCAGATGCTATGTGTAGGTAATCATGTTAAAATCCCAACAAAAAGTGTGTGTTACTAAAGTGATTATCAAGTTCCGACAAAGCTAGTGATTGATTACAGCAATGTTTAAGTTCCCACAGAGACACAGTGTAAATATGATCTTGTTCATGTCCTCACTCAAAGAGTGTGTAAAGCCAATGTTCAGGTCTCCACATACATAGGTTGTAAAGATAAGGATGTTCACGTCCAGAGATTATGTGTGAATATAGGAATGTTGAAGTGCCCACAGTGGTGGTGAGAGAAGGAAATCATATTCAAATCCCCACAATGATACTATGTGACAAAGGTGATATCAAGTCCCCACCAAGCCGGTGTGTGGTTATAGGGATGTTTAAGACCCCAGAGAGAGAGTATAGGTCTCCACTGATATCTTGTTTAAAGACAATGTTCAAGTCCCCACTCAACTAGTATGGGAAGATAATGATGTTCAAGTCACAACAGAGATAATGTGTGGTTATAGGGATGCTCAAATCCCATTGTGCGTTATAAAGATGTTCAAGTGCCCACAGAGATAGTGTGTAAAGATAATCGTGTGCATGTCCTCACTAAAATAGTGTGTAAAGACAATGTTCAAGTTTCCACACAAACAGGTTGTGAAGATATGGATATTCAAGTCCAAAAAGCGATTGTGTGTTACAATCGGCAGATAATGCAGCAGATGATCGATTATGTGGTAAACACGACAAATCTATAAATATGTAAAAAAATGTTGCAGCCGCATAATGTCATAATCCTAGTGGCCCTGACAATACAGCATACATATACCTTCCCAGACATTAAATGGATCAAAGATTTATGCAACCTTAAGTGTAGCAGTCCTATTTTAGTACAAAAGGGAGACACATGTTTTTTACTATTTAGCCTTTCCAATCATACAGCATGAGGAGGCATCGCCATCGCTCACAAGACCAGTCTGCGGCTGAGCACCTTTTCCGATGGCCCACAGACCTAATAGAACACCTCCATTTCAAGATCCAGACCAACCCGTCCTACACCCTCCAAGGCACCCTCATCTACAGATCCCCTGGACACCGCGCTCCTTTCTCTGACTCCATCAGACATCATCACGCCGCATGCCATCACCTCCATCAACTTCACACTACTAGGAAACCTCAACTTCCACCTCGATAACCGCTTGGACCCCAACTCCGCAGCCATCCTGGACAACCTCGACACCGTCGGACTCAAGCAGATTGTGCCTGAACCAAAGCACTCAGCTGGGCACATCCTCAATCTCATTTTCACAGCCGGAACCTCCATCACCTTCAGCCACACCTCTGACCTCCCATGGACTTACCACCTCTGTGTTCACTTCACCTTCAAATCCAACAGTCCCCGCAAACGCCCACATCAGCTCCAACGCACAAACAGGAACAAGATCTCCAATGACCAGCTTGCCACCGCCCTCAGCAGCTCTGCTCCCACCACAACAGACAATGACCTCATCACCGCCGACCACATGCTACACAACTGGACCACCAACTGTGCCAACACCATTGGCCCCCTCAAACAAACTATCCAGCCCCACGCCAAGAAAGCCAGCTGTTTTTGCACTGAACGACAAGACTCTAGATGCACCTGCAGATGACTCAAAAAACTGTGGAGGAACTCCAAAGCCATGACTGACCATGACAACTTCAAAATAGCTTCTGTGGCCCACCGCAAGCTTATCAGACTCTCCAGGAAGGAAGCACTTCTGAACAGAATCGACACCAACGTTCACAATAGCATGGAACTCTTTGGCATCATCAAAGAGTTCGCTCAACCCAACAGCGAGTTCACAGTCCTCACTCCCTCCGAGGACCTCTGCGACAGACTCATCGCTTTCTTCCATCACAAAATCAAGATCATCTATGACAACTTTGACGTCAACAACCCCCATGAGGAACCCCCTCCCACGGCACACAGCAGCACGCAACCAACACTTAACAGTTGGACAGCCCTCAGCATCGAAAACACTCTGAGGATAATGAAGACCACCCACTTCGGGGCCCCCACGGAACCCTAACCCCACATCATCTACTACAAAGTTGCAGATATCATCGCTCCCAAATTTCAACGCATCTCCAACGGCTCCTTTGGGACCGCCTCGTTCCCGACAACTGGAAACATGCCAAGATCAACCCTCTCTTGAAAAAACCTTCGGCAGACCCCACTAACCTCGAATTTCAGACCAATCTCCCTACTCCCTTACCTGGCCAAAGTCATGGAAAAAGCAGTCAACAGCCAACTTGCCGCCTTAATCGAAGAGAACAATATCCTCAACCCCTCCCAGTCAGGCTTCAGAACCGACTCCAACAACCTGCGGAGTCCCCCAGGGATTCTCAATTAGCCCGATCCTGTTCAACATCTGCATGGCCATGCTTGCAGCCATCGTCAGCGGTACAAAAGGGAGTGGTGATGGACGGAGCATCTGAACCAATCAAACACTCACACCCAGTCAAAAGATCTGGGTTTGATCCATCACCGTTCTTTAGCCCACTCTGCCACCCCAGTTCAGACATGGCTATATGCAAATCAGTCTGACCCTGTGCCTCATGGGAACAGTCCAGCCCAAACTGCCAATCCATGCCATCGTCAGAGCACACGGATTCAACATCACATCATATGCAGACAGTTGACACCCAACTCATAAGCTCCCTATCCAACAAACCCAACACCGCTAAACTCAACTTTCAAGATGGAATGGAAGCCGTTGCCAGATGGATGAAGAACAGCTGCCTTCAATTCAACACGAACATCACAGAGATACTCATCATGGGCCCACACCCTGACACCTGGAACAACACATGGTGGCCCCCTGCCAGTGCCTAATTTGTGCCGGTGCTTGCCGGTGCTTAGCACCGGCACTTAATTATCAGGGCCGGGTCTGCACGCATTTAGTGAACATCAGTAATTGACTTATAATTAGTGGCACAGAGTGTGTGCTGTGCTGTTATACCATAAGTGCAGCTGTCAGTGATGTGTTACTAGTTAAGAGGTACTGGTTGTGTGATGACTGGTGATGTTGAAGAAATTGTTTCACTTTGTGACTCCGATTCTGTCTTCACGACGTTCAAGTTCTTCTCAATCAGGCACTGGAGGCCCAGGGGCAGCGGATCAGTGTTGCGGGCCCAGTGGGCGGGACACTGAGTTGGACAGGGCTTTGCCTGGTCTTCTGTGAGGGTTGGGGCTGTGCGCGCATTCGCTGTTTGCCACACCCCCCCCCAGCATACCCGCACCTAACCGCATCGAGTATCGTGGTTCAACAGCCGCCGCCGTTTAAAGTAGCATGACCTGGATGATGTTGGCCGCGTTGAGGTGGACTCGGTGGAGTAGACTGGTCTGGACAGTACCTAGAGTTAAGCACCAGGTGAGGCAGAGCCTGGTAGGCCTAATCATCGATTCATGAGTTAAAAATAAAGCTGCGCAACAGCCTAAGCAGCACCAGATGAGGCAGGGCCTGGCAGGCGCTGGGGCCTAATGAGTTAATGTCATGAAGCTGCGGGGGCCGCGGCAGCCTAATAGTGACAGAGTCCCGAGTGGAGTGAGTCGTGTTGAGCACAGCCACATACGCCCTCGATGGCCATTGGAAAACTATGAAGGGGCAGCCAAAAAATGCCAGAACACGGGTCAGCCTTAATCACTTTCACTAAGTTCTTCAGTTCTGGTCATGACTAAATCAATAATGCTGTGCAAACAAGCGCGTCAAACACACACAAAAATTCTGAAGGTTTTATGCATTCATTTGAAACACATTGATTGCGGAATGAACTGGCACCCATGTGTAGTTCTAGTGTGTTGGTGGGGACAGCATTAGTGTGTTTATTGGTTAATGTAGGCAGACGTGCATTTCCTGCTGTGTGCGTTAAGGATGCCTCTGTGAGGGTGTCTGTGAAGGTGGTATGCCCATCAGGGGGTTGCCTGCATGGACCATTTCATCTTGCCCTTCAGTGCAGAGTGGGATGCAGAATGGGTCTTTGTCTTTTTCTTTAAATTGCCTTGTCTACAGTGCAAACATTAACTCTGAAAATCTGAGTTAATGTGTAAGCTGTAGACCGCACAGTGCTGCAACAAAAACAGGCAATTACTGCTCTATGTTAAGCTGTGCAGTCGGAAGCAAGTTCACTAAGCGAAGGGCAATTTTGGGAAAAATAAAGTCACAGACCCCATATGTGCATGGCCTACAAGCTGAACAGCCTCTTGATATGTTGTGTGCTCAGGAGTGCAGAGATGTCCAAAGTGTACACAGCTGTGTGGACCACTAGTATGTGCAGAGCTGTTCAACTGTTAGTATGTGCACAAGTGTGCACTAGCAAATGAAGTATGGAGCCTTCCTCTGCCATACGTGCACAAGGTACAGGCAGGCAGATTTGTTCTGTGGCGGGTGTATCCTGAGATGACACTAAAAGGTGTGTGGAGATGTGTGCCCCCACTGTGCAAGGCAAGCAGCGTGCTCAGATTTTTTCACATTGCAATGCATGCGCATTTGCTTCTTTCAGTGCTTTGCCAAATGCCACACCCCAGCATACCCGCGCAGTGCCAGGCTCACTACGACCACCGTCCAACAGTCCGAGTCATCGTGGGGTGGAAGTGGGTGGAGCCAATGGAGGATGTGGGTGGAGACAGAAAAGTGGGTGGTGGCCTCCTATGAAAACATTTGAGCACTGGCACTTCTTTTTTTACAAATTAAGCACTGCCTCCTGCCCTCGGGGACCAACCATGCACGCAACCTCAGGATCATCCTGGACTCTAACTCAAAATTGACCGCCAGGTCATTGCCATCACCTCCTCCTGCTACCACACCCCCTGCCTACTCCGCAAGACTTTCAAGCGGATCCCCCGAGCACAGGAAAAAGATCACGCACACCCTCATCAGCAGCAGACTGGACTATGGCAACGCACTCGACGTCGGGATCAACAAGAACCTCACCCATAAACTCTAGAAGATCCAGAACACCGGCGCCAGACTAGTCCTTAACCTACCACACTGTTGCCATGGTAAACATCAGTCACCCCGCATACATCACCAGGCGGTTGTTACAACATCCGCGTTGTAACAATGCAATACCATTACCCCGCAAGTCGTTACAACGACTTGTGGAGGGGGGAGAAGGTGTTGGATTTAAAATCCAAAACCTTCCCTACTGTCTTCACAGACTAGAGTTGGAATAGTAAATTATACTATTCCAACATCCAGCACCACCCTCCTCAAGTCGTTGTAGCAACTTGCGGGGTAATGGTATTGCGTTGTTTCAGTGCAGTTGTGGTAATGACCGCGTTGTAACAACATGCGGGGTGAGGGAAAGTGGGAAAAGGAGGCATATTTCACTGCCACATCAGCCAATATCTATGGACCCTGCATTAGCTCCCCGTCGAGAAGAGAATGACATTTAAGCTTCAGTCACGCACACAAGGCCCTACTCAACACCGCAACTGCCAACCTGAACCACTGCCTTGTGTTCCACGCACGCCAGTGCTCTCTCCGCTAGGTCCAGCTCTCCCTCGCAACTGTACCTCGGATCAAGAAAAGCAGAACAGCAGGGGTGCTCCTTTTCCCTCCTTGTGGCCAAGGCATGGAACTCCCTCCCGCTCCACCTCCAACAAGCTACATCGCTCCTCAAGTTCCTAAAGGACCTCAAAACCTGGCTCTTCGATGATTCGCAGTGAACTTGTAGGATCTGCGGAACTCCGCCCTGCCCTCCTCTCCCTCTGCGCCTTGAGACCTGTTCCAGGTGAGTAGCCTGCACTATACAAACCCCCAAATTGGTTGATTGATTGCTTAAGTGACATGACAGTCCACCAAAAGCCATTACTGGACTAGGGCAAAAAAATCAGACCGGCCACCAAAATAAAGTGGACCCCATTTGCAAATCAGGTAGCTAAAATGTGCAAATTGGGGCCATTTTGGAGGTGTAAAGACACACTGCAAAAGTGTTTTGCAAGGTATGAGATACTGCATGTATTTGTGCTTTCTGAATGCAACGATTGTGGTAAAACCAGGGAAATTAACAGAAACAGGCCCACCAGACCATACCCTGGCGCACAAACAGCAAATACACTGCCCGAACACTCACTTGTAACAGCAGCCCTTCTGGCACTGTCAGATTGCCCTATCAGCCAGTGCGACCCTGTTCTTAGCAGAGACCATCATACTGCGCTCTGTGTGACATTCTCCTTCTGCTGCTGTTCTTGCTATGTTAAGCAAATTATTGGCAGTGAATTCTTCTCTTAAAGTTATGTAATTTAGGCTGGGCGCAATATACTTGTGAGACCTTCGCCCCCAAATAACATGGACGTTCAGCCTCAGCCTAAAATATAATTGGAGGTCTGTTTATGAGGATTTATGAGCGGTGTATCCCTTTCACTGAGTGCAAAATTGTGGTACAGCTTCAGCCAGGAATGGAGGAACACTTTTTTAGTTACAATGTTACCTCTGGATAGAAATGTTATGTATGGGATATTTTAATATGCGATTCCATCTACATAGTTTTATTGTGCAACTGTAAAACTTCTATGCGAGGACAGACAGCGTTTCTGTTTGAAAGCAAAGCCTTAGTTAGCCCTTTCCTGACTGCTAATCCAAACCCCAACACGAGCAGTTTCTCTCTAGAAAGGTGTGTGCATAGGAACAAGGGCCATCCCCAGTCTGGGACTAACCCACTTCAAGAGCTTCCAGAGCACTGGTCTTCTGTGAGGCTAATGGCCCTCTTGGTATGCATGAAAGTGGAATTTGCACATCTTTGATGGTCCATCCAATAGCAATGTCTTGAGTCTCTTTCCAATGCAGATCATAGCATCATCCCCAATGGGTGAATTCAGGGAACAACTTTTATCTACGTAATGCAAGAAAAAGTTTAAATACTTAAATGTGATTTAAGTCTGGTGGATTCAGTGAGGATCCTTTTTTATTATGAATTTATTTCGTTTTTATATTTACAGCACATGCACTATTCTCAAGGTAATCCAAATAGCACTAACTTTGAGACCAGTGTTAATAATTTCCCAGAGCCTGGTCAAGGCATTCAGAATTAAAAACAAAATCCAACACATGACCTCTTTTAAGGTCCATTGTATTGATTTGAAGTTATTCGGTCGATTAGTTATTCACACTCATAATATGACATTTACAACACTTTTCAGGAGGGCTAATTTGTATACAATAGGCTGGCTTTCAGAGTACGAGTATTGTAAGCACTTGGTAAACCCGATTATGAAGACAAGTTTTAAAGCAACTACATTTAACTGAATAAAAGCAGCACACAGTGTACTACAGGTGTGTAAATGTATTTATTTATGCACACGTTTTGTTTTCTGCTGAGTGCAACAAAGCACTTGTATTGGGTAACCCATTTTAATTGGGAGGTATAAAGCAGCGCATTAATAAAGCCGTGTTCTTGACTTAAATCATATGGTATTAGATTGATACTAAATTACCAGAAAGTTGTCAATAGTTCAGCAAATATGTTATAATTATTGCATTTTCTTTTAGTTTAGGCAATCTCACCTTCAGGCGCAGGGTCTTAACTGTTCACATAGTGCAGGAATTATTAAACGCTGGAGGATAACTTAACTTTGCACCTCTTTTATAAATACGATTTTAATTCTAAACAGTGTTAAAGCATCTTGGTGGTTATGTCCCTGTGAATGAATGCACCTGCGAGAGCTCTCTATGTTACCGCCATTCACTTCCCAGGATTGACAATTCTGAGTAATCACTGCTCCTTGAAGCCTTTCATTTGGCGAGAATGCCAGGAAACAGTGCTGCACTGGGGGATGGGACGTCTGCCCGATCACTTTAGATATGCTAATGCCAGCCTTTGTCCAGGTGTGTGTTCGCGCCCTTGCAGGAGAAAGGCTCTCCAAAGCAGCCGCTGCCAGGTTACCAGCTCTGGCTTTGGCTTTGTTATGGATAAGTGTTTCCTCCCGTGATAGACGCACAGCCACACCTCGGCTACCTGCTCTCAAACTCACTAACTAACATGAAGAGAAACAGACGATTACAAACAGAGCCTTGTGTGCGCTTACAAGACACCAGCAAAGCGTGCAGTTGTACTTTTTCCCCCCCTAAATCTGTCAATCGTATTATTAATCACATTTGCGCACTCACCAGACACTTACAGAATGGCAATACACACATGTTTACTTATGCAATACATTTCAAAAATTGAATCTAAACACTTGGTAAAAAGGCTTTCAACTCTTGCAGTTTTACTCTGTTGCATATTATACCTCTACGACTTTAATAGTTAGCATCCTATCATTAATAAATTGTATTTAAACTGGACTAGGTGCGAATGTCTGCTGTTTTTCGTAAAGTTCAGCACATTCTTTTTTTTTTTATTAGAATTTTTTTTATTGGTATACAAAAGAAGGTCGTACAAAAATATATATATACAGATATAGGTACACAGTTGGCGGTCATATATATCTATTGTTCTCCCTCCACTGGAGAAGAAAAGAGAAAAAAGAAAAGAGGGGGGGGGGGGGGTGCGCACGTAGTTGTCCTTGATTGTCCTTTATTGGGTCGTTCTCAGGAGCTCATCAAGCGGGTCCCACATGTGCAGCTTGGCTGTGTGTTCTTTCGAGAAGGTGCCTGTAATGTTGTCTGCTCCCCTCAGGAAAGTAATCCAGTTGATCCATGTTTTAAAGCTTGCTTTGGCTGTGTTTTTCCAGTTCGTTAGGATCATTTTGAGGGCCGCTGTGAGAAGTAGGTCTAGGAGTTCTCTTTCTTCTTTACTTTTTAGGTTCGCTGTTAGGTGCTCAGTCGCCAGGCTGACGAAGCTGATCTCCAGATTCGTTTTGAGCATATCGTTCAGGAAAGTGTTGATTTGAGCCCAGAACTTCCTGACTTTCACGCAGGTGAAGATAAGGTGTTCGAGGGTCCCTTCTTCTTTCTGACAGTTCCAGCATTTGTCTGAGTCTGCTATGCCGACCTTGTGGAGTTTGGATGGCGTCCAGTATGCGTTGTGGAGCAGCCAGTATTTTGTTTGCGCTAGTTGTGGGGTGATTTTGTTTGTTGTCGCTGAACTCCACATTATCGCTCGCTCCTTTTCATTTAGTTGCCTGCCCAGGCGCGTCTCCCATGTGTTGGTTGCTTTTTTGTTCTGCGCCATCTTGGATGGGCTGAGTAGTTTATAGATTTTTGCCGTTTGATGTCCTGCTAAGTCGATGAGCTGCAGATACTTGATGATCCCCGGCTCTCCTCCGCATAGGTTGGCCTTTGTTATTGCTGTCTTAATTTTAAGGAAGTTATAGAACTCTGGGTTCGGGAGATCATGTAGCTGCTGTATGTTCTGGAAAGTCAGCGGTTTTCCCTTTGTTTCCAATTGACTGGGCGTGCTGATACCTTCTCTGATCCACGTGTCATTGTGCAGTGTTGCCCCTTGGTAGGTCACTTTAGTGTTGAACCAGATGGATTCCCAAGCAGTGCCCTTCAGTTTCTGCGCCATGTGCCTGTCCACTTTCAGCAGGGCCTCTCTCGTGTGTTTTAGTATGGCGCTCGTTTTCAGTGGGTGCCGGTTCGCTGTTAGGAGTGCTATTGGCCCGAGTCCTCCTAGGATGTCTTGTTCGACCTCCAGCCATACTGGCCTGTACGTTTGTGTGGCATCTACCCAGGCGATACCCTGTCTCGCCAGACAAGCCGTCTGGTATGTCTTGAAGTTCGCCAGGTTAAGGCCTCCGAGGTCTCTTGACAGTCTTAGTTTTTGTAGGCTTATCCTTGGCTTCTTGTTTTTCCACAGGAAGATGTTTATGAGCTGGTCCAATTTTTTGTGAAATGTCTCTGTCATTGGAAGTGGAAGCATTGATAGCGTGTAGTTTATTACCGGTGTTATCATAATTTTGATCGTTTCAATGCGTCCCCACCAGCTGATGAACTTTGGTGACCATAACTCCAGTCTCTCCTTTATCTTCTTCAGCGTGAGGTCCTCGTTGTGTTGCAGGGTTGACGTGAGGTCTTTCCCAAAGTGGAGCCCTAGGTATTTCAGAGGTTTTGTTTGCCATGCTAGGCCGGAATCGCCTAGGACTTCTCTTGTGGTATGGACATTCATTGGCTGTTCAGCACATTCTCAAGTGCGCTTAAAATTCTTTCAACAAGGGTCAGCTGGTATCAATTTAGTATTTTTAAATTCTTCACCTTCAGTGTTTAATACTCACTTACTGTTACAAAACGACTATCATCTAAATAACAAATTCATAGTACTAAAACAAACGAAAAATGGTTTGTATTATATTCCGAATGCGTATAGTCAGGGAAAGTTCAGATATGGCAAACTAATGTATTCTTAACAAGTGAGATACCTTGAATTATTAATGTGTTTGTCTATTGACCTATATTAATTACAATTGAGTAATTTGTCATATTCAGCTCTGTGTCAATGGTATTAAACCGTAAGTGGATTTATATCACGTTTACTACTTGGAAGAGGTGTTGAGGAACACATCTAGTAGATTCAATATCACTGTACAGGGGCATAACACAAGTACCAGCAGCCAGCACAGAGGGAACCATGGGGGCATATTTACGTGTTCTGGCGCATCTCTGCAAATCAGCAGGGATGCGCCAGAACAGATGCGTCACGTAATGCCCCCCTTGCGCCACCACAGATGCGTCGCATTTACAATGCGGCGCACCATGGTGCAAGGAGGGGCAGATGCGTGACACATCTTGAGGAGCACGGGCAGTGCATTGCTGGAATCACGTCGCAAGCGCGACGCAACTCCTTCAATGCACAGGGCCGCCCATACTGAACATGGTGCCTCACTCCTTACGCCTGCTTCAAGCAGGCGTAAGGATTTGGTGCAGCAGCGTCGTAAAACTGACTCAGTAAAATCTTGTAGATTTCACTGCGTCAGTTTTACGGGGCTTTCCTGCGAGGGAACGCCCACCCTGCGACAGAACACCCACATGAAACCTGACACAGGTTTCATGTGGCGCAAGGCTTTACAATGTGACGCATCTTCCTAGATGCGTCACGTTGTAAATAAGTCGCAACGTAGCGCATGGTTTACGCCGCTGCTGCGTCACAAAAGTGATGCAACAGCGGCGTAAAAATGTCGCAAGTGGCTTGTAAATCTGCCCCCATGCTCCCATGCTCTTTTGATGGCTGCCCCCATGCTCTTTTGGGGGCCCCATCAACTCTTCGGGGTGAGGGCCCTCATTCTTGCCAAGGTCAACAATATCAACAAGATTTGGGAGGCTTATAGACCTCTCCATACGTTCTGCGGGGAGGGGGACATCATTTTGCTTTACACAACTGTCAGCCTAGACTTTATTTTCAAGTAACCATTATCTGAAATAGTAATGAAAACAAATAACCCTAAGCAGCCAAAATGAACTGGTGGGATGAAATATCATTGTATGTTGATTAGAACAAGGATCTGGTTCAGTAGATATACAAAATATGATTCATATAAATTTAGCAAATATAAAAAAATGTTAATAGGAAGTTTTCCAACCACAAACCTATTTTTCACCAGAAGTTCAAACTCTCACAACACAATAATCCTTTTATGTCAACCCATAGGTAATATAGTCTAAGGGATATTAGAATATCAATATACATACGTGTAGTGTGTGTTTTACACTAAAGCACCCATCTTACACAATTGGCCCTTATGCAGTTGTCTACACATTGGAATTTCCACTGAAGTCTTAACATTGCACATTGCACAAGGCCGAGCGCCATCGTTATGTCCAATTTTAGCATTAGCACCTTCAAAGACATCGGTGGGCGACTGTTTCTAAATCTGGCATACGCTATTTTCTGTCATTTGGGCAGCACGGCACTCTGTTACATGAAGGGTAGGAAATGTGGATCTTATTGTGCCCAGTTTATATGTGTACAAATTAATGTCTGAAATTAAGGTAAATGTGCTGCAGTAGGGTTTCTGTGGGCTGGGACCTAGTCACAGACATGCTAAACACAAGGCACATTAAACTTTCAGTATAATGTGCTACCCCGCTGCGTCAAAATCTTGCGCCTGCTTGAAGCAGGCGTAAGGCTTGACGCACCATGTTAGACATAGGCAGGGTTGGCACAGTGCTGGAGTTGTGTCGCGCCCGCGACACAACTACTGCACTGCGCCAACGTTACGGCAGCAGATGCAACACGCATCTCCATTTCCTTGCGCCATGATGCGCCGCATTGAAAATGCGGTGTATCCATGGTGGCGCAAGGATTGAGATGCGTGTCGCAAGTTTCCTGGCGCATCCCAGCTGATTTGCAGGGATGCGCCAAGAAACTTAAATCTGCCCCTTTATTCTTAAACGGCAGATCAGGTCAAACAGAAATAGTGAAGTATTCTGGGATTAAAAAGTGACCTAAATTGCTTTTAGAAATGGTTATAAAGCCACCAACAATTTCAGATACAAAAAGACTTAATTCATTAGTTTCATGTAAATAAAAATGTTGTTTAATAGAGTAAAAAATTATTTGCATGAAAAATATTTGGATAAAGAGAAATGTATGCAGCTTTTCCTTCAAAATGTATGTCCTTTCTGCTGCTAGTGTGTTTCTGGTGAGCAAAGTGTGTTTAAAATGCAAAGTGTGTTTAAGCCTGCAGTACCACCTCCTGTCTCTGGGGGCAGAGGGAGCAAAAATATAAACACACTTGATGAAACACAGGTCCCCACAAGGCAATTTTTTAGAAAGTTGTAAAAATTGACACAGATGTTCCTAAAGTCATTTTATATCATTTAGAAGACAGTGCCTTGTGGGGACCTGGGTTCAGGTCCCCACAGTGCAATCAAGTCCCCACAGCGTGAGTGTGTTATCACACCCAAGTCCCCACAAGGATAGTAACACAAACCCAGCCCCACACACACACACACACACACACACACAGCCCCACACACACACACACACAGCCCCACACACACACACACAGAGCCCCCCACACACACAGAGCCCCCCACACACAGAGCCCCCCACACACACAGAGCCCCCCACACACACAGAGCCCCCCACACACACAGAGCCCCCCACACACACAGAGCCCCCCACACACACAGAGCCACACACACACAGAGCCCCCCACACACACAGAGCCCCCCACACACACACACAGAGCCCCCCACACACACACACAGAGCCCCACACACACACACAGAGCCCCCCCACACACACAGAGCCCCCCCCACACACACAGAGCCCCCCCCACACACAGCCCCACACACACAGCCCTACACACACAGCCCCACACACACAGCCCCCCCCCCACACACAGAGCCCCCCCACACACACCGAGCCCCCCCACACACACAGAGCCCCCCCACACAAACACAGAGCCCCCCACAAACACACAGAGCCCACACAGACACAGAGCCCACACACACACACAGAGCCCACACACACACAGAGCCCACACACACAGACACAGAGCCCACACACACAGACACAGAGCCCACACACACACACACAGAGCCCGAGCCCACACACACACAGAGCCCACACACACAGAGCCCACACACACACAGAGCCCACACACACACAGAGCCCACACACACACACACACACACACACAGAGCCCACACACAGAGCCCACACACACACACACACAGAGCCCCCCCCACACACACACAGAGCCCCCCCCCACACACACACAGAGCCCCCCACACACACACACATAGCCCCCCCCCACACACACAGAGCCCACACACACACACACACAAACCCCCCCCCACACACACACAGAGCCCCCCCCCACACACACACAGAGCCCCCCCACACACACACACAGAGCCCCCACACACACACACACAGAGCCCCTACACACACACACACACAGAGCCCCCACACACACACAGAGCTCACACAGAGCCCACACACACAGAGCCCCACACACACACGCAGAGCCCCAAACACACACGCAGAGCCCCAAACACACACGCAGAGCCCCACACACACACGCAGAGCCCCACACACACACGCAGAGCCCCACACACACACGCAGAGCCCCACACACACACACAGAGCCCCACACACACACACAGAGCCCCACACACACACACACACACACAGCCCCCCACACACACAGAGCCCCCCACACACACAGAGCCCCCCACACACACAGAGCCCCCCACACACACAGAGCCCCCCACACACACAGAGCCCCCCACACACACAGAGCCCCCCACACACACAGAGCCCCCCACACACACAGAGCCCCCCACACACACAGAGCCCCCCACACACACAGAGCCCCCCACACACACAGAGCCCCCCACACACAGAGCCCCACACACACACAGAGCCCCACACACACACACACATAGTCCCCCACACACACACACACATAGTCCCCCACACACACACACAGAGCCCCACACACACACACAGAGCCCCCCCCACACACACAGAGCCCCCCCCACACACACAGAGCCCCCCCCACACACACAGAGCCCCACACACAGAGCCCCACACACACAGCCCCACACACACAGCCCCACACACAGCCCCCCCCACACACAGAGCCCCCCCACACATACAGAGCCCCCCCACACACACAGAGCCCCCCCACACAAACACAGAGCCCCCCACAAACACACAGAGCCCACACACACAGAGTCCACACACACAGAGCCGCCCACACACACAGAGCCCCCCACACACACAGAGCCCCCCCCACACAAACACAGAGCCCCCCCCACACACAGAGCCCCCCACAAACACACAGAGCCCACACACACAGAGCCGCCCACACACACAGAGCCCACACACACACACAGAGCCCCACACACACAGAGCCCCACACACACACACAGAGCCCCCCACACACAGAGCCCCCCACACACAGAGCCCCCCCACACACAGAGCCCCCCCACACACACAGAGCCCCCCACACACACACACACAGAGCCCCACACACACACACACAGAGCCCCACACACACACACAGAGCCCCACACACACACACAGAGCCCCCCACACACACACAGAGCCCCATACACAGAGCCCCACACACAGAGAGCCGCCCACACACACAGAGCCCCCCACACACACAGAGCCCCACACACACACACAGAGCCCCACACACACACACAGAGCCCCCCCACACACACAGAGCCCCCCCACATACACAGAGCCCCCCCCACACACACAGAGCCCCCCACACACAGAGCCCCCCACACACAGAGCCCCCCACACACAGAGCCCCCCCACACACAGAGCCCCCCCACACACACACAGAGCCCCCCCACACACACACAGAGCCCCACACACACACACACAGAGCCCCACACACACACACACAGAGCCCCACACAGAGCCCCACACACACACACAGAGCCACACACACACACACACAGAGCCCCCCACACACACACAGAGCCACACACAGAGCCCCACACACAGAGCCCCACACACACAGAGCCGCCCACACACACAGAGCCCCCCACACACACAGAGCCCCACACACACACAGAGCCCCACACACACACAGAGCCCCACACACACACAGAGCCCCCCCACACACAGAGCCCCCCCCCACATACACAGAGCCCCCCCACACACACAGAGCCCCCTCCCCACACACACAGAGCCCCCTCCCCACACACACAGAGCCCCCTCCCCACACACACAGAGCCCCCTCCCCACACACACAGAGCCCCCTCCCCACACACACCCCCACACACAGAGCCCCCCCACACAGAGCACACACACACAGAGCCCACACACACAGAGCCCACACACACAGAGCCCACACACACAGAGCCCACACACACAGAGCCCACACTCAGAGCCCCACACACACAGAGCCCCCCACACACACACACAGAGCCCACACACACACACACAGAGCCCACACACACATACAGAGCCCTCACACACACACACACACACAGAGCCCCCCACTGTTAGACGGGAACCCAGAGGGTCGGCCGAATACGGAGGGAGAGGCCTCCGATGAGGGCCGTCTCCTGCGATCGTACAGACAGGTCACTTCCCTCCCCACCGATAGACACCACACAAGGATGAGTTCAACACTTTATAGAAGGTTCGTACGGCAAGGTTATCAGCGATACAGGAGATATCGGACTCGAGGGTCCTCTCAATTCTAGTCTCTGTAGGAAAAGGGGGTAGCGGGACAGTCTTGGTACCGGGTCGGTACAGGAGGTGGTAGGAGGTGAGCTCACAATCCTCGAGCTGGAGAGTCTGCAGGGTCGGGCCGCGGCAGCGCCAGCTGGCTAGGATGAAATCTCCACGGAGGGGGCCGCGGCAGCGCCAGCAGGCCAAGACGAGGGTTTCACGAGGCAGAGGGCCGCGGCAGCGCCAGCAGGCCAAGACGATGGTTCCACGAGGCAGAGGGCCGCGGCAGCGCCAGCAGGCCAAGACGATGGTTTCACGAGGCAGGGGGCCGCGGCAGCGCCAGCAGGCCAAGACGATGGTTCCACGAGGCAGAAGGCCGCGGCAGCGCCAGCAGGCCAAGACGATGGTTTCACGAGGCAGAGGGCCGCGGCAGCGCCAGCAGGCCAAGACGATGGTTTCACGAGGCAGAGCTACGGCAGCGCCGGTAGTCCGTCAAGGATGAGTTCTTCTCGGTGTCTCTCGACTCCAGGATACAACTGCCTTCCTGGTCTGGCATTGCCCCAGTTATAGGTCTGGTCCCCTTTGATGTCCGGACCCTCGCGCCTGAGGGGCCGGGAGGTCCGGGATGAGGGAGTCCAGACACCCAGCGGGGGGGTGGAGCCATCGCCCAGGGCGGCCGGGGGTGATCGACACCTGGCGGAGGAGAGCCGTTGACGATCCCTTCTCCCATTGACCCGCCAAGTGGTTGTTCTACCTCCTGGGGGGAGGTTGGTGCCTCGATGTCGGGGCCAGCCCAGGCCCAGGGTGAGGGTCGAGTTGAGGCCACGCGGCCTCGTGCTGTAGTACCCAAAGATGGCGGCTGGGCCGGGGTCATGGTGTGGATGGTGACCAGGGCCAGCCGGTTCCGGAGCGGGAGTCTTGTCGTGGATGGATTTGCGGATTACTTCGAGGGTCTCCGGGGGCTCTGGCTGTGGATTCCGCTAGAGCCAGGGTCCGGGCCCCGTCGGGGGGAGGGGGGGACAGCCCGACCACGTGGCCTGTCCAACATGCGTCCCCCCCAGCTGAAGGCGGGGAGAGTCAGCCATCCTCCTGGGGACTCTCCTCGCTGAGGCAGAAAAAGCGTGACAGGCCGTCTGCGTTGGCGTGGTCCTGGCCGGGACGATGTTCCACAGTGAAGTCCATCCCCTGCAGGGAGATGGACCAGCGCAACAGCTTCGGGTTCTCCCCCCGCATTTGCATCAGCCATTGCAGGGGTCGGTGGTCTGTCTGCACCCGGAAGTGGGTGCCGAAGAGGTAGGGTCGGAGCTTTTTGAGGGCCCAGACTACGGCGAAGGCCTCCCTCTCGATGGTGCTCCATCGCTGTTCTCTGGCTAGTAGCCGCCGGCTGATGAAGGCCACTGGTTGATCGGTCCCCTCGGTGTTGAGTTGAGAGAGGACGGCCCCCACTCCATGATCGGAGGCGTCCGTCTGTACAATGAATTCCCGGCTGTAGTCGGGAGCCTGGAGCACGGGGGCCGTGCACATGGCGGTCTTCAATCTCTCGAAGGCCGATTGGCAGTCCGGGGTCCAGTTGACTGTTTTGGGGCTCTTCTTGGAGGTGAGCTCTGTGAGAGGCCCCACGATGCTGCCATAGTCCTTCACGAACCGCCGGTAGTATCCGGTGAGCCCCAGGAAGGCCCGGACCTCCGTTTGGGTCGTAGGGGGTTGCCAAGCCTGGATGGCAGCAATCTTGAGCTGGAGGGGGGCCACCAGCCCGCTTCCCACTTGGTGTCCCAGGTAGGTCACGGACCCTTGGCCAACCTGGCATTTGCTGGCTTTGATGGTGAGCCCGGCCTGCTGGAGGGCGTGTAGAACTTCCCGCAGGTGGCGGAGGTGGTCGGTCCAGTGGTGGCTGTACACAGCGATGTCGTCCAGGTAGGCGGCGCTGAATTCTTCGAGGCCCGCCAGCACCTGGTTCACAAGCCGTTGAAATGTTGCCGGAGCGTTCTTCATGCCGAATGGCATCACCTTAAAGTGGTAGTGACCGTCCGGGGTAGAGAAGGCGGATCGTTCTTGGGCCCTAGGGGTGAGGCCGATTTGCCAGTAGCCCGCTGTTAGATCGAAGATGCTCAGGTAGCGGGCGGCCCCCATACGGTCAATTAGCTCATCCGCCCGGGGGATAGGGTGAGCGTCGGTCCTGGTAACGGCATTCAGCCCCCGGTAGTCCACGCAAAACCGGAGCTCAGGGGCAACGCCCGGGGCGGCCGCCTTGGGGACCAGGACGACAGGGCTGGCCCAGGGGCTGTCAGAAGGTTCGATCACTCCTAGGGCCAGCATCTTGGATACCTCGGTCTGGATGCAGGCGCGCACCCGGTCTGGTACGCGGTACGCCCGGTGTCGAATAGGGGGGCTGGCCCCGGTGTCCACATCGTGAAGGCACCAGGGGGTGACCCCGGGTGTGAGGGAGAATAGGGAGGCGAACCGCCTCAGGAGGGCTTGACAGTCTTGGCGTTGCTCCGGGGACAAGGCCTCGGAGAGTTGGACCCCTTCCACTGAGCCATCTTGCTCGAGGGTCCTCAGTAGGTCCGGAAGGGGCTCGGAGTCTTCTTCCGTCCCATTATCTGTAGCCATCAGGAGGCTGAGTTCCGATCGCACAAAATGGGGCTTGAGTCTGTTGGCGTGGAGGACCCGTAGAGGGTTCCAGGCGGTTTCCATGTCGATTAAATAGGTGACGGGCCCCTTGCGTTCGATCACCTTGAAGGGCCCGGACCATTTGTCTTGTAGCGCACAGGGTTCCACCGGGGACATCACCCAGACCTGTTGTCCCGGCTCGAACTCAATGGAGGAAGCGTGCTGATCGTACCATCTCTTCATGTCCTCCTGACTGGCTTCTAGGTTGGCTTTTGCAGTCTCTCGGAATCGCCGGGTCTGGTTGCGAAGGGCCAGGAGGTACTTGTAGACGTCCGGGGGAGCTTTCTGGGGGGGCTGCTCCCAACCTTCCTTGACTAGGCTGAGGGGGCCCCGGACGGGGTGTCCGTACAGGAGTTCAAATGGGCTGAAGCCGAGGGATTTCTGAGGGACCTCTCGATAGGCAAACAGAAGGCACGGGAGTAGCACGTCCCACTGGCGACGGAGGGGTTCTTCTAGGCCCATGATCATCCCTTTGAGGGTGCGGTTGAACCTCTCGACCAGTCCATTTCCTTGCGGGTGATAGGGGGTCGTGAATTTGTAGGTGACCCCGCATTGTTGCCAGAGAGACTTCATATATTTGGAGATAAAGTTCGTGCCCCTGTCGCTGACGACCTCACGGGGAAACCCCACCCGGGAGAAGATCCCCATCAGGGCTCGGCCCACCACGGGGGCCGTCACAGTTCGAAGAGGGATGGCCTCGGGATAGCGGGTGGCGTGGTCCACTAGGACCAGGATGAACCGGTGTCCTTGGGCGGTTCGGGGGCCCCATAATGTCTATTCCCACTCGTTCGAACGGGGTGGTGACAACAGGAAAGGGTTGTAGGGGTGCTTTGATCTTTCGGCCACTTTTTCCGCTGGCCTGGCAGGTGGGGCAGGCCTTGCAGTGGTTGCTGACGTCCTTTCGCATTTGGGGCCAGTAAAAGTGGGTCACCAGGCGGTCGTAGGTTTTGTCTTGCCCCAGGTGTCCGGCAAGGGGGATATCGTGGGCTAAGTTCAGGAGGAAATCTCTGAAGCGAAGGGGCACCACCAGCACCCGACTGGCCCCTAGTTCTGCAATTCTCTGCTCGCTGTAGAGCAGGTCCTGGTCCCAGTAAACCCAGTGGGTCCCCGAGGTATCCCCTGTGCTTTGGGCAAGGGCTTGCTGCCGGAGTCTCTCGAGGGACGGACAGGTTCTCTGCTCATCCCCGGAATTGTTCCTGGGTGGGACCCCCCTCCTGATGCCACTGTGCCAGGTCAGGGACGTCCCGAAGCTGGTCGGATCTTTCTTCTGTTTGGGTCGAGGGACTGGCTTCTGGGGCGGTCTCCTCTTGGGTGAGCGCGGGAGGAGGTTCCGGCCACTCGGGCTCTTCGGGACTGGGGACCGCGCGGGCGGTCATGGACCGTGTCGTGACGCAGACCCATTCGGGAAGGCCCAGCATCCCCAGGTGTTCTCTCCGTTCGACGGCTGCCCAGGGAGAACTTTCGAGGTCGTTTCCTAGGAGGCAATCCACGGGGGCATCATCGCGGACAGTTACTTTTAGCATCCCGGATACTCCTCCCCATTCGAAGGGGACACAGGCCATGCGACACAGACTTTCTGAGTTGTCTGCGGATCGGACAGGGCACAGAATGTTCGCGAAGATTTGTTCTGGAGTAACCAGGTGGCATCGGACCGCGGTTACACTGGCCCCGGTGTCGCTGAGGGCTTCGGCCCGGCGGCCATTAATGTTGACCCACTGGCTGTACTTCTGCGTGTTGGCGGGAAGGGGGGCCCGCGGAATCATATCTCTCTCCCCCAAGCAGACCAGGGACATGGCGGCCGGTGCCCACTCAGGCTGGTCGGTCTCGTACTCTTCTTGGTCTTCCGGGACTGGTTCTTCCCCTAGGGCGGCCGCTGCGACCTGGCGGGGGGTAGCGTTCTGGTTCCTGGGGCAGTTGGGATCATTGGCGTAGTGGGCGGATCGTTGGCATCGGTGGCACATAATGTTGGCCCGGAAGCCGGGCCGGATGGGCGGGCTCCCCCTGCCGGCCGGGGCTGAGGGGTTGCTTGCGGGAGTCATGGGGCTGGGGTCTCTCCCCCGACCCGGGCCTCCTCCTCGGGGGCGATGGGGCCCCTGGTAAGGTCTGTGCGATTCGCTGGGCCCGTTCCGCCCAACTCGTGTGCTTTCCCACCGGTCGGCTTCGGCGGCGAGTTGTCGAGGTTCGGTTAGTTTACTGTCCAAGAGGTGTTGCCGGAGTTCAACGAAGCAGTTGTTAGAAAGGTGCTCCCATACGATAAGGTCGAAAAGTTGTTCGTAGGTGGTCACTTTGCTGCCCTTGATCCACCCCTCAAAAGCTTGGCTAAAGAAGTTTACGTACTCCACCCAAGTCGTACCCGGGATCCGTTTGCAGTCGCGGAACCGCTGGCGGTACATCTCGGGTGTGAGTCCGTATCGAGTGAGGAGGGCGGCCTTCATGTGGTCGTAGGATGTCATCAGATGGTCCGGGAGTTGCAGTAGGGCGTCTCGCCCTTCGTTGACAAACCTCCCCCATAACCCGGCTCCCCAGTCGCTCCTGGGAATCCGGTGGGAGGTCATGGCTACCTCATAGGCTTTAAACCACTGCTGAATATCATCGTTCTTGTAGTACTCCCTGATGACATCTTTGGGGATGTGAACCTTGGGCTCGGTAGAGGCAGGCAGGTTAGGGCGTTCGGGGACCCCGAGCTCTTTATTTTGTTTCTGAATTTCCAGTTCCTTGAGGTTGCGCTCATGTTCGTAGGCTAGCTTCTTTTCCTCTAGCTCTCTCTGTTTTTGTTTCTCTTCTCACTCCTCTCGGAGCCGTAAGTGTTCTAGCGTTATTTTTTGTTCCGCCAATTTGAGTTTTCCATCCAAGCGAAGCCGTGCCAGTTCCAATTCATGGAGTCTGCTTTTTTCTCGTTCTTGGATCTCTACTGGGGAGAGACCCGCTCTTCTTTCTTCTATTGGCGCGGGGCTCGTTTCGGTGTTTCGTGTCCGGGGTACGGCTGTACCCGTCTCTGCCCAAGACTCTAGGGCTCGTTTGAAGTCCTCTTTCGTGCTCAGACCTGTGGTTGGAAGGCCAAGTTCTATGCAATATTGCTTCAGTTCCCTGTGGTTGTAGTCTTCCAATTTTTCCATCTGGAATTTTTCCGTTGTTCCGCTCTCTGTTGTCATGGTGGTCGTGTGTTGTGAGGCGAGTGACCCTCTGTACGATTATGCGTCGGTTCGGATCCCACCGCTGCCACCAATGTTAGACGGGAACCCAGAGGGTCGGCCGAATACGGAGGGAGAGGCCTCCGATGAGGGCCGTCTCCTGCGATCGTACAGACAGGTCACTTCCCTCCCCACCGATAGACACCACACAAGGATGAGTTCAACACTTTATAGAAGGTTCGTACGGCAAGGTTATCAGCGATACAGGAGATATCGGACTCGAGGGTCCTCTCAATTCTAGTCTCTGTAGGAAAAGGGGGTAGCGGGACAGTCTTGGTACCGGGTCGGTACAGGAGGTGGTAGGAGGTGAGCTCACAATCCTCGAGCTAGAGAGTCTGCAGGGTCGGGCCGCGGCAGCGCCAGCTGGCTAGGATGAAATCTCCACGGAGGGGGCCGCGGCAGCGCCAGCAGGCCAAGACGAGGGTTTCACGAGGCAGAGGGCCGCGGCAGCGCCAGCAGGCCAAGACGATGGTTCCACGAGGCAGAGGGCCGCGGCAGCGCCAGCAGGCCAAGACGATGGTTTCACGAGGCAGGGGGCCGCGGCAGCGCCAGCAGGCCAAGACGATGGTTCCACGAGGCAGAAGGCCGCGGCAGCGCCAGCAGGCCAAGACGATGGTTTCACGAGGCAGAGGGCCGCGGCAGCGCCAGCAGGCCAAGACGATGGTTTCACGAGGCAGAGCTACGGCAGCGCCGGTAGTCCGTCAAGGATGAGTTCTTCTCGGTGTCTCTCGACTCCAGGATACAACTGCCTTCCTGGTCTGGCATTGCCCCAGTTATAGGTCTGGTCCCCTTTGATGTCCGGACCCTCGCGCCTGGGGGGCCGGGAGGTCCGGGATGAGGGAGTCCAGACACCCAGCGGGGGGGTGGAGCCATCGCCCAGGGCGGCCGGGGGTGATCGACACCTGGCGGAGGAGAGCCGTTGACGATCCCTTCTCCCATTGACCCGCCAAGTGGTTGTTCTACCTCCTGGGGGGAGGTTGGTGCCTCGATGTCGGGGCCAGCCCAGGCCCAGGGTGAGGGTCGAGTTGAGGCCACGCGGCCTCGTGCTGTAGTACCCAAAGATGGCGGCTGGGCCGGGGTCATGGTGTGGATGGTGACCAGGGCCAGCCGGTTCCGGAGCGGGAGTCTTGTCGTGGATGGATTTGCGGATTACTTCGAGGGTCTCCGGGGGCTCTGGCTGGGGATTCCGGGAGAGCCAGGGTCCGGGCCCCGTCGGGGGGAGGACAGCCCGACCACGTGGCCTGTCCAACACCCACACACACAGAGCCCCCCCCACACACACAGAGCCCCCCCACACACACACAGAGCCCACACACACAGAGCCCACAAACACAGAGCACACACACACACACAGAGCCCACACACACACAGAGCCCACACACACACAGAGCCCACACACACACAGAGCCCACACACACAGAGCCCACACACAGAGAGCCCACACACAGAGAGCCCACACACAGAGAGGCCACACACACACACACACACAGAGCCCACACACACACACACACAGAGCCCACACACACACACACACAGAGCCCACACACACACACACACACACACACACAGAGCCCACACACACACACAGAGCCCACACACACACACAAAGCCCACACACACACACAAAGCCCACACACACACACAAAGCCCACACACACACACACAGAGCACACACACACACAGAGCCCACACACACACACACAAAGCCCACACACACACACAGAGCCCACACACACACAGAGCCCACACACACACAGAGCCCACACACACACAGAGCCCACACACACACACAGAGCCCACACACAGAGCCCACACACACAGAGCCCACACACACAGAGCCCCACACACAGAGCCCCACACACAGAGCCCCACACACACACACGCAGAGCCACACACACGCAGAGCCCCACACACACACGCAGAGCCCCCCACACACACGCAGAGCCCCCCACACACACGCAGAGCCCCCCACACACACGCAGAGCCCCCCACACACACAGAGCCCCCCACACACACACAGAGCCCCACACACACACACAGAGCCCCACACACACACACAGAGCCCCACACACACACACAGAGCCCCACACACACACGCAGAGCCCCACACACACACGCAGAGCCCCACACACACACGCAGAGCCCCCCCCACACACACGCAGAGCCCCACACACACACGCAGAGCCCCACACACACACGCAGAGCCCCACACACACACGCAGAGCCACACACACACACGCAGAGCCACACACACACAAGCAGAGCCCCACACACACACGCAGAGCCCCACACACACACGCAGAGCCCCACACACACACGCAGAGCCCCACACACACACGCAGAGCCCCACACACACGCAGAGCCCCACACACACACGCAGAGCCCCACACACACGCAGAGCCCCACACACACGCAGAGCCCCACACACACGCAGAGCCCCACACACACGCAGAGCCCCACACACACGCAGAGCCCCACACACACACAGACACAGAGCCCACACAAACACAGACACAGAGCCCACACACACACACAGACACCACACACACACACACACAGAGCCCACACACACACACAGAGCCCACACACACACACAGAGCCCACACACACACACACAGAGCCCCCCCACACACACAGAGCCCACACACACACAGAGCCCCCCAACACACACACACACACACACAGAGCCCCCCACACACACACAGAGCCCCCCCACACACACACAGAGCCCCCCCCCACACACACACACAGAGCCCACACACGCAGAGCCCCACAAACACACACGCAGAGCCCCACAAACACACACGCAGAGCCCCACACACACGCAGAGCCGACACACGCAGAGCCCCACACACACACACAGAGCCCCACACACACACGCAGAGCTCCACACACACACGCACAGCCCCACACACACACACGCACAGCCCCACACACACACACAGCCCCACACACACACACACAGCCCCACACACACACACACACACACACAGCCCCCCCCCCCACACACACACACAGCCCCACACACACACAGAGCCCCCCACACACACTGAGCCCCACACACACACAGAGCCCCACACACACACATAGAGCCCCACACACACACAGAGCCCCCCACACACACACACACACAGAGAGCCCCCCCACACACAGAGAGCCCCACACACACAGAGAGCCCCCCACACACACACAGAGAGCCCCCCCACACACACAGAGCCCCCACACACACAGAGCTCCCCCCACAAACACACAGAGTCCACACACACAGAGCCGCCCACACACACAGAGCCGCCCACACACACAGAGCCCCCCACCCACACAGAGCCCCACACACAGAGCCCCACACACACACAGAGCCCCCCAGACACACAGAGCCCCCCACACACACAGAGCCCCCCCACACACACACACACAGCCCCACACACATACACACACAGAGCCCCACACACAGAGCCCCACACACACAGAGCCCCCCACACATACACAAAGCCCCACACAGAGCCCCACACACACAGAGCCGCCCACACACACAGAGCCCCCCACACACACAGAGCCCCCCACACACACAGAGCCCCCCCACACAGAGCCCCACACACACACACAGAGCCCCCCACACACACAGAGCCCCCCACACACACAGAGCCCCCTCCCCACACACACAGAGCCCCCTCCCCACACACACAGAGCCCATCCCCACACACACAGAGCCCCCCACACACACAGAGCCCCCCCCACACACAGAGCCCCCACCCACACACACACAGAGCCCACAAACACACAGAGCCCACACACACAGAGCCCACAAACACACAGAGCACACACACACAGAGCCCACACACACACACAGAGCCCACACACACAGAGCCCCACACACACAGAGCCCCCCACACACAGAGCCCCCCACACACACAGGGCCCCACACACACACACAGGGCCCCACACACACAGAGCCCCCCACACACAGAGCCCCCCACACACAGAGCCCCCCCACACACAGACACAGAGCCCCCCCCCACACACAGAGCCGCCCCACACACAGAGCCCCCCCCACACACACACACACAGACCCCCCCACACACACACAGAGCCGCCCACACAGACACACAGAGCCCCCCCACACACAGAGCCCCCCCCACACACACACAGAGCCCCACACACACACACAGAGCCCCACACACACAGAGCCCCCCACACACACACAGAGCCCCACACACACACACAGAGCCCCACACACACACACAGCCCCACACACACACACAGCCCCACACACACACAGAGCCCCACACACACACACAGAGCCCCACACAGAGCCCCACACAGAGCCCCACACAGAGCCCCACACACAGAGCCCCACACACAGAGCCCCACACACAGAGCCCCACACACAGAGCCCCACACACACACAGAGGCCCACACACAGAGCCCCCCCCACACACAGAGCCCCCCCCACACACACACAGAGCCCCCCCACACACAAAGAGCCCCCCCCACACACACAGAGCCCCCTCCCCACACACACAGAGCCCCCCACACACACACAGAGCCCCCCCACACACAGAGCCCACACACAGAGCCCCCCCCACAGAGCCCACAAACACAGAGCGCACACACACACAGAGCCCACACACACACAGAGCCAACACACACACAGAGCCCACACACACACAGAGCCCACACACACACAGAGCCAACACACACACAGAGCCCACACACACAGAGCCCCAAACACACAGAGCCCCACACACACAGAGCCCCACACACACAGAGCCCCCCCCCCACACACACAGAGCCCACACACACACAGAGCCCACACACACACACAAAGCCCCCCCCCCACACACACACACACACAGGGCCCCACACACACAGAGCCCCACACACACAGAGCCCCACACACACACAGAGCCCCCCCACACACAGAGCCCCCCCACACAAAGACACAGAGCCCCCCCCCACACAGAGCCCCCTCACACACAGTGCCCCCCACACACAGACACAGAGCCCCCCCCACACACACACACACACACAGACCCCCCACACACACAGAGCCGCCCACACACACACACACAGAGCAGCCCCCACACACAGAGCCCCCACACACAGAGCCCACACACACACCCCACACACACACACACACAGAGCCCACACACACACAGAGCCCACACACACACAGAGCCCACACACACAGAGCCCACACACACAGAGCCCACACACACACACAGAGCCCCACACACACACACGCAGAGCCCCCCACACACGCAGAGCCCCACACACACAGAGCCCCACACACACAGAGCCCCACACACACAGAGCCCCACACACACACAGAGCCCCACACACACACAGAGCCCCACACACACACAGAGCCCCACACACACACAGAGCCCCACACACACAGAGCCCCACACACACACAGAGCCCCACACACACACAGAGCCCCACACACACACAGAGCCCCACACACACACAGAGCCCCACACACACAGAGCCCCACACACACACAGAGCCCCACACACACAGAGCCCCACACACACAGAGCCCCACACACACAGAGCCCCACACACACAGAGCCCCACACACACAGAGCCCTACACACACAGAGCCCCACACACACAGAGCCCCACACACACACAGAGCCCCACACACACAGAGCCCCCCACACACAGAGCCCCACACACACAGAGCCCCACACACACAGAGCTCCACACACACACACACACACAGAGCCCCACACACACACACAGAGCCCCACACACACACAGAGCCCCCCCCACACACAGAGCCCACACAGACACAGAGCCCACACAGACACAGAGCCCACACACACACAGACACAGAGCCCACACACACACAGACACAGAGCCCACACACACACAGACACAGAGCCCACACACACACACACAGAGCCCACACACACACAGAGCCCACACACACACAGAGCCCCCACACACACAGAGCCCCCACACACACAGAGCCCCCCCACACACAGAGCCCCCACACACACAGAGCCCCCACACACACACAGAGCCCCCTCACACACACACACACACAGAGCCCCCACACACGCAGAGCCGACACACGCAGAGCCCCACACACACACACAGAGCCCCACACACACACGCAGAGCTCCACACACACACGCACAGCCCCACACACACACACGCACAGCCCCACACACACACACAGCCCCACACACACACACACAGCCCCACACACACACACACACACACAGCCCCCCCCACACACACACACAGCCCCACACACACACAGAGCCCCCCACACACACAGAGCCCCACACACACACAGAGCCCCACACACACACATAGAGCCCCACACACACACAGAGCCCCCCACACACACAGAGCCCCCCACACACACAGAGCCCCACACACACACACACACACACACACAGAGAGCCCCACACACACAGAGAGCCCCACACACACAGAGAGCCCCACACACACAGAGAGCCCCCCACACACACACAGAGAGCCCCCCCACACACACAGAGCCCCCACACACACAGAGCCCCCCCCCACAAACACACAGAGTCCACACACACAGAGCCGCCCACACACACACAGAGCCCCCCACCCACACAGAGCCCCACACACAGAGCCCCACACACACACAGAGCCCCCCACACACACAGAGCCCCCCACACACACAGAGCCCCCCCCACACACACACACACAGCCCCACACACATACACACACAGAGCCCCACACACAGAGCCCCACACACACAGAGCCCCCCACACATACACAAAGCCCCACACAGAGCCCCACACACACAGAGCCGCCCACACACACAGAGCCCCCCACACACACAGAGCCCCCCACACACACAGAGCCCCCCCACACAGAGCCCCACACACACACACACAGAGCCCCCCACACACACAGAGCCCCCCACACACACAGAGCCCCCTCCCCACACACACAGAGCCCCCTCCCCACACACACAGAGCCCATCCCCACACACACAGAGCCCCCCACACACACAGAGCCCCCCCCACACACAGAGCCCCCACCCACACACACACAGAGCCCACACACACAGAGCCCACAAACACACAGAGCACACACACACAGAGCCCACACACACACAGAGCCCACACACACACACAGAGCCCACACACACAGAGCCCCACACACACAGAGCCCCACACACACAGAGCCCCACACACACAGAGCCCCACACACACACACAGGGCCCCCCACACACACACAGGGCCCCACACACACAGAGCCCCCCACACACAGAGCCCCCCCACACACAGAGCCCCCCCACACACAGAGCCCCCCCACACACAGAGCCCCCCCCCACACACAGAGCCGCCCCACACACAGAGCCCCCCCACACACACACACACAGACCCCCCCACACACACACAGAGCCGCCCACACAGACACACAGAGCCCCCCCACACACAGAGCCCCCCCCACACACACACAGAGCCCCACACACACACACACAGAGCCCCACACACACAGAGCCCCCCACACACACAGAGCCCCCCACACACACACACAGAGCCCCCCCCACACACACAGAGCCCCCCACACACACACAGAGCCCCACACACACACACAGAGCCCCACACAGAGCCCCACACAGAGCCCCACACACAGAGCTCCACACACAGAGCCCCACACACAGAGCCCCACACACAGAGCCCCACACACACACACACACAGAGGCCCACACACAGAGCCCCCCCACACACACAGAGCCCCCCCACACACACACACAGAGCCCCCCCACACACAAAGAGCCCCCCCACACACACAGAGCCCCCTCCCCACACACACAGAGCCCCACACACACACACAGAGCCCCCCCACACACAGAGCCCACACACAGAGCCCCCCCCACAGAGCCCACAAACACAGAGCGCACACACACAGAGAGCCCACACACACACAGAGCCCACACACACAGAGAGCCAACACACACACAGAGCCCACACACACAGAGCCCCACACACACAGAGCCCCACACACACAGAGCCCCCCCACACACACACAGAGCCCACACACACACAGAGCCCACACACACACACAAAGCCCCACACACACACACACAGGGCCCCACACACACAGAGCCGCACACACACAGAGCCCCACACACACACACAGAGCCCCCCCACACACAGAGCCCCCCCACACAAAGACACAGAGCCCCCCCCACACAGAGCCCCCTCACACACAGTGCCCCCCACACACAGACACAGAGCCCCCCACACACACACACACACACACAGACCCCCCCACACACACAGAGCCACCCACACACACACACACAGAGCAGCCCCCACACACAGAGCCCCCACACACAGAGCCCACACACACACCCCACACACACACACACAGAGCCCACACACACACAGAGCCCACACACACACACAGAGCCCACACACACACACAGAGCCCACACACACACACAGAGCCCACACACACACACACGCAGAGCCCGACACACACACACGCAGAGCCCCACACGCAGAGCCCCCCACACACGCAGAGCCCCCCACACACGCAGAGCCCCACACACACAGAGCCCCACACACACACACAGAGCCCCACACACACACAGAGCCCCACACACACACAGAGCCCCACACACACACAGAGCCCCACACACACACAGAGCCCCACACACACACAGAGCCCCACACACACACAGAGCCCCACACACACACAGAGCCCCACACACACACAGAGCCCCACACACACACAGAGCCCCACACACACAGAGCCCCACACACACAGAGCCCCACACACACACAGAGCCCCACACACACAGAGCCCCACACACACAGAGCCCCCCACACACAGAGCCCCACACACACAGAGCCCCACACACACAGAGCCCCACACACACAGAGCTCCACACACACACACACACACACAGAGCCCCCCACACACACACACAGAGCCCCACACACACACACAGAGCCCCCCCCACACACAGAGCCCACACACACACAGAGCCCACACACACACAGACACAGAGCCCACAAACACACAGACACAGAGCCCACACACACACAGCCCCCACACACACACACAGAGCCCACACACACACAGAGCCCACACACACACAGAGCCCCCACACACACAGAGCCCCCACACACACACAGAGCACACACACACACAGAGCCCCCCCACACACACACACACAGAGCCCCCCCCACACACACACAGAGCCCCCCACACACACAGAGCCCCCCACACACACACACAGAGCCCCTACACACACACACACACACAGAGCCCCTACACACACACACACAGAGCCCCCACACACACACAGAGCTCACACAGAGCCCCACACACACACGCAGAGCCCCACACACACACACACGCAGAGCCCCACACACACACACACGCAGAGCCCCACACACACACACACGCAGAGCCCCACACACACACACACGCAGAGCCCCACACACACACACACGCAGAGCCCCACACACACACGCAGAGCCCCCCACACACACACGCAGAGCCCCCCACACACACACACACAGAGCCCCACACACACACAGCCCCACACACACACACAGCCCCACTTACACACACAAACACACAGCCCCCCACACACACAGAGCCCCCCCCACACACAGAGCCCCCCACACACACAGAGCCCCCCACACACACAGAGCCCCACACACACACAGAGCCCCACACACACACACACAGAGCCCCCCACACACACACACAGAGCCCCACACACACACACAGAGACCCACACACACACACAGAGCCCCACACACACACACAGAGCCCCACACACAGGGCCCCACACACACACACACAGAGCCCCACACACAGAGCCCCACACACAGAGCCCCACACACACAGCCCCCCCCACACACAGAGCCCCCCCCACACACAGAGCCCCCCCCACACACAGAGCCCCCCACACACACAGAGCCCCACACACACACACACAGAGCCCCACACACACACACAGAGCCCCACACACACACACAGAGCCCCACACACACACACAGAGCCCCACACACAGAGCCCCACACACACACACACAGAGCCCCACACACACAGCCCCACACACACAGCCCCACACACACAGCCCCCCCCACACAGAGCCCCCCCCCACACACAGAGCCCCCCACACACAGAGCCCCCCCCACACACAGAGCCCCCCACAAACACAGAGCCCACACACACACACAGCCCCACACACACAGTCCACACACACACACAGCCGCCCACACACACAGAGCCCCCCACACACACAGAGCCCCCCACACACACAGAGCCCACACACACACACAGAGCCCCACACACACACCCCACACACACACACAGAGCCCACACACACACACAGAGCCCACACACACAGAGCCCACACACACACAGAGCCCACACACACAGAGCCCACACACACACGCAGAGCCCGACACGCAGAGCCCCCCACACACGCAGAGCCCCACACACAGAGCCCCACATACACAGAGCCCCACACACACACAGAGCCCCACACACACACAGAGCCCCACACACACACAGAGCCCCACACACACACAGAGCCCCACACACACACAGAGCCCCACACACACACAGAGCCCCACACACACACAGAGCCCCACACACACACAGAGCCCCACACACACAGAGCCCCACACACACAGAGCCCCACACACACAGAGCTCCACATACACACACACACACACACAGAGCCCCACACACACACACAGAGCCCCCCCCACACACAGAGCCCACACAGACACAGAGCCCACACAGACACAGAGCCCACACACACACACAGACACAGAGCCCACACACACACACACAGAGCCCCCACACACACAGAGCCCCCCCACACACACACACAGAGCCCCCTCACACACACAGAGCCCACACACACACACACACACAGAGCCCCCCCCACACACACACAGAGCCCCCCACACACACAGAGCCCCCAGACACACACACACAGAGCCCCTACACACACACACACACAGAGCCCCTACACACACACACACAGAGCCCCTACACACACACACACAGAGCCCCCACACACACACACACAGAGCCCCCACACACACACGCAGAGCCCCACACACACACGCAGAGCCCCACACACACACGCAGAGCCCCACACACACACGCAGAGCCCCACACACACACGCAGAGTCCCACACACACACACACGCAGAGCCCCACACACACACGCAGAGCCCCACACACACACACACAGAGCCCCACACACACACAGCCCCACACACACACACACAGCCCCACCCACACACACAAACACACAGCCCCCCACACACACAGAGCCCCCCAAACACACAGAGCCCCCCCACACACAGAGCCCCCCACACACACAGAGCCCCACACACACACAGAGCCCCACACACACACACAGAGCCCCACACACACACACAGAGCCCCACACACACACACACAGAGAGCCCCACACACACACACACAGAGCCCCACACACAGAGCCCCACACACACACACAGAGCCCCACACACAGAGCCCCACACACAGAGCCCCACACACACAGCCCCCCCCACACACAGAGCCCCCCCCACACACAGAGCCCCCCCCCACACACAGAGCCCCCCCCACACACAGAGCCCCCCACAAACACACAGAGCCCACACACACAAAGTCCACACACACACACAGCCGCCCACACACACAGAGCCCACACACACACACAGAGCCCCACACACACAGAGCCCCACACACACAGAGCCCCACACACACACAGAGCCCCACACACACACAGAGCCCCACACACACACACAGAGCCCCACACACACAGAGCCCCACACACACAGAGCCCCACACACACAGAGCCCCACACACACAGAGCCCCACACACACAGAGCCCCCCACACACACACAGAGCCCCCCACACACACACACAGAGCCCCACACACACACACACACAGAGCCCCACACACACACACAGAGCCCCACACACACAGAGCCACACACAGAGCCGCCCACACACACAGAGCCCCCCACACACGCAGAGCCCCACACACACATGCAGAGCCCCACACACACACGCAGAGCCCCACACACACACGCAGAGCCCCACACACACACGTAGAGCCCCACACACACAAGCAGAGCCCCACACACACAAGCAGAGCCCCACACACACACGCAGAGCCCCACACACACACACAGAGCCCCACACACACACGCAGAGCCCCACACACACACGCAGAGCCCCACACACACACGCAGAGCCCCACACACACACGCAGAGCCCCACACACACACGCAGAGCCCCACACACATGCAGAGCCCCACACACACGCAGAGCCCCACACACACACAGAGCCCCACACACACACAGAGCCCCACACACACAGAGCCCCACACACACACAGAGCCCCACACACACACAGAGCCCCACACACACACAGAGCCCCCCCCCATACACACAGAGAGCCCCCACCACACACAGAGCCCCCCCCACACACAGAGCCCCCCCACACACAGAGCCCCCCCCACACACACAGAGCCCCCCCCACACACACAGAGCCCACACACACACGGAGCCCACACACACACAGAGCCCACACACACACAGAGCCCACACACACACAGAGCCCACACACACACACAGAGCCCACACACACACAGAGCCCACACACACACACAGAGCCCACACACACACAGAGCCCCCCCACACACAGAGCTCACACACACACAGAGCTCACACACACACAGAGCTCACACACACACAGAGCTCACACACACAGAGCCCACACACACACAGAGCCCACACACACACACAGAGTCCACACACACACACACAGAGCCCCCACACACACACACAGAGCCCCCACACACACACACAGCCCCCACACACACACAGAGCCCCACACTCACACAGAGCCCCACACACACAGAGCCCCACACACACACAGAGCCCCACACACACACAGAGCCCCACACACACACAGAGCCCCACACACACACAGAGCCCCACACACACACAGAGCCCCACACACACACCGAGCCCCACACACACACCGAGCCCCACACACACACCGAGCCCCACACACACACCGAGCCCCACACACACACCGAGCCCCACACACACACCGAGCCCCACACACACACAGAGCCCCACACACACACAGAGCCCCACACACACACAGAGCCCCACACACACACAGAGCCCCACACACACACAGAGCCCCCCACACACACAGAGCCCCCCACACACACAGAGCCCCCCACACACACAGAGCCCCCCACACACACAGAGCCCCCCACACACACAGAGCCCCCCACACACACAGAGCCCCACACACACACAGAGCCCCACACACACACACACAGAGCCCCACACACACAGAGCCCCCCACACACACACACACAGAGCCCCACACACACACAGAGCCACATACACACACACAGAGCCACACACACACACAGAGACCCACACAGAGACCCACACACACAGAGCCCCACACACACACAGAGCCCCCCACACACACAGAGCCCCCCACACACACAGAGCCCCCCACACACACACAGAGCCCCACACACACACACAGAGCCCCACACACACACAGAGCCCACACACACCAAGAGCCCCCACACACACACAGAGCCCACACACACACACAGAGCCCACACACACACAGAGCCCACACACACACAGAGCCCACACACACACAGAGCCCACACACACACACAGAGCCCACACACACACACAGAGCCCACACACACACAGAGCCCACACACACACAGAGCCCACACACACACACAGAGCCCACACACACACACAGAGCCCACACACACACACAGAGCCCACACACACACACAGAGCCCACACACACACAGAGCCACACACACACAGAGCCCCACACAGAGCCCCACACACACAGAGCGCCACACACACACAGAGCCCCCCACACACACAGAGCCCCCCACACACACAGAGCCCCCCACACACACAGAGCCCCCCACACACACAGAGCCCCCCACACACAGAGCCCCACACACACAGAGCCCCACACACACACACAGAGCCCCCCACACACACACAGAGCCCCCCACACACACACACAGAGCCCCACACACACACAGAGCCCCACACACACACAGAGCCCCCCACACACAGAGCCCCACACACACACAGAGCCCCACACACAGAGCCCACACACACACAGAGCCCACACACACACAGAGCCTACACACACACACAGAGCCCACACACACGGAGAGCCCACACACACACACAGAGTCCACACACACACACACAGAGCCCACACACACACAGAGCCCCCCCCCACACACACACAGAGCCCCCACACACACACACAGAGCCCCCACACACACACACAGAGCCCCCCACACACACACAGAGCCCCCCACACACACACAGAGCCCCACACACACACACAGCCCCACACACACACAGAGCCCCACACACACACAGAGCCCCACACACACACAGAGCCCCACACACACACAGAGCCCCACACACACAGAGCCCCACACACACAGAGCCCCACACACACACAGAGCCCCACACACACACACAGAGCCCCACACACACACACAGAGCCCCACACACACACACAGAGCCCCACACACACACAGAGCCCCACACACACACAGAGCCCCACACACACACAGAGCCCCACACACACACACAGAGCCCCACACACACACACAGAGCCCCACACACACACACAGAGCCCCACACACACACACAGAGAGCCCCCCACACACACAGAGCCCCACACACACACACAGCCCCACACACACACAGAGCCACACCCACACAGAGACCCACACACACAGAGCCCCCCACACACACAGAGCCCCACACACACACAGAGCCCCCACACACACAGAGCCCCCCACACACACAGAGCCCCCCACACACACAGAGCCCCCCACACACACAGAGCCCCCCACACACACAGAGCCCCCCACACACACAGAGCCCCCCACACACACAGAGCCCCACACACACACAGAGCCCCACACACACACACACAGAGCCCACACACACACAGAGCCCACACACACCAAGAGCCCCCCCACACACACACACAGAGCCCACACACACACAGAGCCCACACACACACACACAGAGCCCACACACACACGCAGAGCCCACACACACACACGCAGAGCCCACACACCCACACACAGAGCCCACACACAGAGCCCACACACAGAGCCCACACACAGAGCCCACACACAGAGCCCACACACAGAGCCCACACACAGAGCCCACACACACACACAGAGCCCACACACACACAGAGCCCACACACACACAGAGCCCACACACAGAGCCCACACACAGAGCCCACACACAGAGCCCACACACACACACACAGAGCCCACACACACACACACAGAGCCCCCCCACACACACAGAGCCCCCCCCCCACACACACACAGCCACACACACACACACAGAGCCACACACACACACAGAGCCACACACACACACAGAGCCACACACACACAAAGAGCCACACACACACACAGAGCCACACACACACACCCAGAGCCACACACACACCCAGAGCCACATACACACCCAGAGCCACATACACACCCAGAGCCACATACACACACAGCAAGCACCGCGAGGGGGCAAGAGAGCAAGCACAGCCAGGGGCCAGGAGAACAAGCACAGCCAGGGGGCAGGAGAACAAGCACGGATCCCCAACCACCCCCACCCCCGAACTGAAAACTTGAAGCTACAGAGAAAAAAAACAATTTGTAATAATACGTATAACAAGATAATAACTTAGATAAAGCCAAATACACACTTTCTTTTAAAATATCACAAGCCAGACAGGTCAAATCATGGGGCGTTTAAAGCATAACAGTTTTAATGCAGCAACATGACACTTTCTTCCCCATCGACACCGCTTAATGATGCCCGGTCGTACCACACTGCCAATACAGTAAAACCTCAACTGCAGCAACGCTTGAAAAAGAAATACAAAAGTTACAAAATAATTTGCACTTCTGTAAAACTGACTCTTAAAAAAAAAAAAAAAAAAAAATCATTCGGATGCCACAACCATTGCTTAAATAACAATAATGCGCTTAACACCCAAGTACGCTCTGGGTATACACCACTTTTCTTCCGGCTGTGTTCTGTGCTACATCCGCACTCTTGTAGTCATAACAATGCTCATGTTTTAGGTTCTGCCTACTGCTCGTACTCAAGATCTAAGAAACTTCAGATAACCTCAATCGCCAGGGGTGCTGCAATACCGGCAAACAGCTGTCGACCAAAAACAGCCCATCCCAACACTCCCAAATCAGGCGGGAGATCCCAAATATGAGTCTTACCTCCCAGATTCCGAACTTGCTGAAAAATACAATTGGTTTTGCCTATCTGCAGACTCTAACCAACTTCAGTAAATGAAGCTAAGAGGATATAATCGGAAAGCTCGTTTTATTATGATTGACAGGAGACTGGAAAGTAAAAGGAAAGTCTTAGTGTCCATGTATCCTACGAATGGTTAGAAAAACTACCCGCCCCTAGAAAAGACAGCCCCCGTGTTGTCATCCACGCTTCTGGTAAGCGATAGTGAGCTTCTTTCATCCCACTTTTTAAAATAATTTAGTCAGTCGCTTGTTGAAGTTTTTTGGGCAACGTTAGTTCCAAAATCATCTTGTTACTGGCTTATTTTAAAAAGCCCGATTCGTAGCAGAAGTTTGTGCCCGACAGCTGCTACTAAAAACTTAGCACTAGTCACCCATTAACAGGAGAGCTTTACTTGCTCGTGACCAATCATTGGCAAAGAGTACACAAAGGGGCGAACAGGATATTTTGACTTTATTGCAAGGTCGGAAAATAACAGGTATTGGTGAGTCTCGCGTGACCTGACATTGCCTTGACCGGTCACGTGACCTCTTCCTGATCTCAAAGGGCCTCATCTCAGACATCCGCTTAAGGGTTTAGAGGAAGTGGGGATCGCAATAACCAGTGGGTGTTGGACACGGCCTCGTGGCGTGGTCCGACCCCTCCCGCATGGTGGGCCCAGGACGACCTCGGCCCTCCATCAACCTACTATCAACCCCCCTGATACGAACATTCACGAACCCTCGGCGAGAGCAGCCTCCCCGGCAACCTACGGCTCTCCCCCTTCCTAGTACCCCGGCGGTCCCCGCCCAACAACGCTGCCGGACGGTCGCCCATGCCAGGCCACCGTGTCCGGCCCGACGCCATCTTGGGGCCATCACGTCCCGAGCACGTGGCCGCAGCCTTCCCTGGGCCCGGCCCAGCAAGCCCCGACATCGAGGCACCAAGGTCCTCGCAGGTGGTTGATTGGCCACTTGGCGGATCCCGGAGAAGGGGAGTTTCGATGGGCCTCCAGCCGTCCCCGGACGCCTGGTAGCAATCTCCCTCCAGCCTCCCTGGGCGCTGGCTCCACCCCCCTGCTGGGTGTCTGGACACCTTCATCCCGGCCCCTCTGACCCCCAGGCGCGAGGGTCCGGACATCAAAGGACTCCAGTCCTATATCTGGGCCAGCCCTGGATTAGGGCTTCAGTTGTATCTTGGAGTCGAAGCCCTGCTGACCTCGTCGTGGCTGATCCTGATTTGAACTCTTGTACCTGGAACCTTCGAGGCCCTGCTGACGCTGTCGCGGCCTGACCAAGCTGAACCATCTTCGAGGCCCTGCTGACGCTGTCGCGGCCTGCCCTACCTGAACCACCTTCGAGGCCCTGCTGACGCTGTCGCGGCCTGACCAAGCTGAACCATCTTCGAGGCCCTGCTGACGCTGTCGCGGCCTGCCCTACCTGAAACACCTTCGAGGCCCTGCCGACGCTGTCGCGGCCGGACCGAGCTGAACCACCTTCGAGGCCCTGCTGACGCTGTCGCGGCCTGCCCTACCTGAACCACCTTCGAGGCCCTGCCGACGCTGTCGCGGCCTGACCAAGCTGAACCACCTTCGAGGCCCTGCTGACGCTGTCGCGGCCTGACCCCTTGAACTATTCACGCACCGGTTGGTGCCGAGACTGTCCCGCTACCCCCAATCCCCGAAACCAAGACTTTACGGATCCCTCGATCCCTGCCTGCTATCCTGCCAAGAACATGCCGTAATTGCTTATATAAAGATTCTTGCGAATATTCCTCCTGTGTGGTGTCCATCTGTAAGTAGTGTGATTGCGCAGCTGTTACGATTGTAGGAGAGGAGCCTCGCCAAGGAGGCCTCCCTACGGCGCTCGGCCTATTCTATACCGAGAGGTGGGTCTCGGGGCGGGCAGTCAGACACCTTCTGTCCCCCCTGGGATCGCCTTTCCAACATTGGTGGCAGCGGTGGGATCCGAGCCCGCGCAAATCGTACAGCGAGTAACACGTCACTACTAACAGAGACCCACAACCACGATGACTACTAAGGAAGCCGGAACGACCACAGAATTCCAGAAGGAACGATTAGAGGAATACACCCATAAAGAACTTAAACAATTTTGCAAAGACTTGGGTATCGCTACCACCGGACTAAACACGAAAGACGATTTCAAAGGAGCGCTGCAAGCCTGGGTAGAGACCGGAGCAGCCACCCCCCAAACGAACAATGACATTGTCCTAGAAGTACCCGTGAGTACCGTCATGGCCCCCGTAGGAGAAAGAACCGACAACAGAGAACCGGGCCTCTCCCACGAAGACGCCCGGGAGCGAGAGAGGAGTCGGCTCCATGAACTAGAGCTCGCCCGACTTCGGCTGGACGGAGAACTCCAATTAGCAGAGAAGAAAATGGCCCTTGAACAACTGCGGTTAGAGGGAGATCTGGAAGAAAGGCGAAGGCAAAGGGAATTGGAAGAAAAAAAGCTCACGTACGAACACGAGCGTGGCCTCAAAGAACTAGAGATCAAAGCCAAGATCGAAGAGGCTGGCGCCGCGGTAGCCCGTAACCCTCCACCTCCTGCCGACCCGAAGGTCCACATCCCGAAGGATATCGTCAAGGAGTACTACAAGAATGACGATATCCAGCAATGGTTCAAGGCGTACGAAGTTGCCATGACCGCGCACCGCATCCCGCAAAAAGACTGGGGTGCCGGCTTATGGGGGAGATTCGTCAGCGAAGGAAGAGACACCCTGCTAGAGCTGGCCGAGGACGTGATGTCCTCCTATGACCACATGAAGGACGCCCTGCTCGTCCGGTATGGCCTCACCCCCGAGATGTACCGGCAGAGATTCAGAGACTGCAAGAAAATCCCCGGTACGACGTGGGTCGAGTATGTGAACTTTTATAGCAGGGCCCTGGAAGGATGGATAAAAGGCAGCAAAGTGTCCACCTACGAGCAGCTGTTCGACCTCATCGTTTGGGAGCACCTCTCCAACAACTGCTTCATCGAGCTCAGACAGCATCTACTCGACAGCAAGCTGACCGAGCCCCGAAAACTCGCAGTCGAGGCTGATCGATGGGTGAGCACCCGGGTCCCCCGGACCCCGATAGGAGAAACAGGACCGAACGGCCGGGGGCACCCCCGCCAGCGAGGCGGCGGAGGAGGCCAGAACGGGGGCCGAGACTTTCCCCCGGCACCGGGCCGGAGTCCACCTCGGGGGTCCCCCCAGAATAACACGTCACCGTCCCTGATCAGAAGAGGGACCCCCCCAGCACGGCCGGGGCCCCGCCCGAACATTACTTGCCACAGATGCCAGCGGCCAGGTCACTATGCCAGTGACCCCCTCTGCCCCATGAACCAGCGTCCCGGCACTACCGGGCCTCCGACCCGCCAGTTCGCTGCTGCAGCCCTGGGAGAAGGGGGAGAAGAGGACGTCTACGAGGAAGATCAGATAGAATATGAACCGGCCGCCATGGCCCTAGCCTGCCTGGGCCAAAGAGACATGGTCCCCCAGGCCCCGCTACCGAGCAACACTCGAAAGTACCGTCAGTGGGTCCACATCAATGGACGGCGGACCGAAGCCCTCCGAGACACGGGAGCCAGTGTGACGGCCGTCCGCTGCCACCTGGTGACCCCCGAACAGATCATACCAAACGTACGATGCCCCGTGAGGGCCGCCGACAACTCCGAAACTCTATGCCAGATGGCCCGAATCCCCTTCGAGTGGGGGGTTGGGGGATGTGTCGGGCACCTTCAAGGTAACCGTCCGGGACGACGCCCCCGTGGACTGCCTACTTGGAAACGACCTCGAGAGCTCTCCCTGGGCCCAAGTCGAGCGGAGAGAGCACCTCGGGATGATGGGACTACCAGAGTGGGTCTGCGCGACGACCCGATCTATGGCGGCCCGAGCCCCGGCGGCGACCGAGGCCGCCCCAACCGAAGAGCCGGAGTGGCCCGAGCCACCACCACCCGCAGACGGCGAAGAATCCGACTCCGAGCCCCGACCATCGGAGCCCGACCGCGGAAACAGCCCCGAGCTCAGCGACATACCCGAACTAGCCCAATGGCGCCAAGAGGGTGGTCCCACCCGAGAACAGTTCCGGCAGGAACAGAAGACCTGCCCTTCCCTCGAGGGCACCCGGCAGCAAGCCACTGCCCAAGCTACCGGGGAAACCTCGGGGTCCCACTGGGTCTACTGGGACCACGGCCTCCTATACAGTGAACAGAAAATTGCCGAGCTGGGGGCCAGCCGAGTGTTAGTAGTCCCCCTACGATTCAGAGACTTCCTTTTGAACCTGGCACACGATGTGCCCCTCGCCGGGCACCTGGGGCAGGACAAAACCTACAGTCGCCTGGTGACCCACTTCTATTGGCCCAAAATGCGCAACGATGTGCACAACCACTGCCACACCTGCCCGACATGCCAAGCCAGCGGAAAGAGCGGGGGGAAGGTGAAGGCCCCGCCCCAACCCTTTCCAGTAGTGACCACCCCCTTCGAGCGAGTGGGGATTGACATTGTCGGGCCTCTGGACCCCCAAACATCGCAGGGGCATCGCTTCATCCTTGTCCTGGTGGACCACGCCACCCGCTATCCAGAAGCCATCCCCCTCCGAACCATCACGGCTCCCGTGGTGGGCCGAGCCCTGATGGGGATCTTCTCCAGAGTCGGCTTCCCCCGAGAGGTCGTGAGCGATCGGGGCACGAACTTTATATCAAAATATATGCTGTCCCTGTGGCAACAATGCGGGGTCACATATAAGTTCACCACCCCGTATCACCCCCAGGGGAATGGACTTGTGGAGCGGTTTAACCGAACACTCAAGGGGATGATCCAGGGCCTAGAAGAGCCACTCCGCCGCAAATGAGACGTTCTGCTGCCGTGCCTCTTGTTTGCCTATCGGGAGGTACCGCAGAAGTCTCTGGGGTTCAGCCCCTTTGAGCTCTTGTACGGGCACCCTGTTCGAGTTCCTCTCAGCCTGGTCAAGGAAGGCTGGGAAACTACAGTCCAAGACGCACCGCCGGATGTCTACCGGTACCTCCTGACCCTCCAAAACCAAACTCGGAAGTTCCGGGCCCTTGCGGAGGCCAACCTGGAGGCCAGTCAGGAGGACATGAAACGCTGGTATGACCAGAACTCCTCATCCATCGAGTTCGAGCCGGGCCAGCAGGTCTGGGTCATATCCCCGGTCGAACCTTGTGCCCTCCAGGACAAATGGTCGGGCCCCTTCAAAGTGATCGAGCGCAAGAGCCCCGTCACCTACCTCGTGGACCTGGAGTCTCCCCGGAACCCCCTCCGGGTTCTGCACGCCAACCGGCTCAAGCCTCACTTCGCCCGCACAGAACTAAGCCTGCTGCTAGCTACCGACGATGGGACCGAAGACGACTCCGAGCCCTTGACCGACCTCCTAACGTGCGCGGAGAAAGACGGTTCCGTCGAGGGGATCTCTCTCTCCTCCGACCTAACCCCCGCACAGCGCAGAGATTGCCAAGAACTGTTGGGACAATTCACGGACCTGTTCTCCCTCACCCCCGGGGTTACACAGTGGTGTGTCCACGATGTCAACACCGGGGACAGTCAGCCAGTGCGACACCGGGCCTACCGAGTCCCCGACCGAGTTCGGGCCTGCATCCAAACAGAAGTTACCAAGATGCTGGCCCTGGGGGTGGTCGAACCCTCAGACAGTCCCTGGGTCAGCCCAGTTGTCCTGGTCCCCAAGGCCGCCGCACCTGGCAACCCGCCAGAACTCCGGTTTTGCGTCGACTACCGGGGACTGAATGCTGTTACCAGAACCGACGCACATCCCATCCCCCGGGCCGACGAACTAATCGACCGCCTAGGAGCCGCCAAGTACCTCAGTACCTTCGACCTCACCGCCGGGTATTGGCAGATCGGCCTCACCCCTGGCGCCCAGGAGCGATCAGCCTTCTCCACACCCGATGGTCACTTTCAGTTCAAAGTGATGCCCTTCGGCATGAAAAACGCCCGGCCACCTTCCAGAGACTAGTAAACAAGGTGCTGGCGGGACTGGAAGAATTCAGTGCCGCCTACCTAGACGACATTGCGGTGTACAGCCTCCACTGGGCCGAGCACCTGAAGCACCTCTGGGAGGTCCTGACGGCCCTCCGACGGGCCGGACTAACTGTGAAGGCAAGCAAATGCCAGATAGGCCAAGGGTCCGTGACCTATCTGGGACACCAAGTGGGGAGCGGCCAAGTGGCTCCCCTCCGACCTAAGATTGACGCCATCGTAGCCTGGGAGCCCCCAGTCACCCAGACCGCCGTCCGAGCGTTCCTGGGGCTCACTGGATATTATCGGCACTTCATCAAAAACTATGGGAGCATTGTGGGGCCCCTCACTGAACTGACCTCGAAGAACCGGCCACAGAAAGTACAATGGACACCCGCGTGTCAGGTGGCCTTCGAGACATTGAAAACAGCCATGTGCACCGCCCCTGTGCTCCAAGCCCCTGACTACAGCCGGGAGTTCGTAGTTCAGACCGACGCCTCGGAGCACGGCATCGGGGCGGTCCTATCTCAGATTGACCCCGAGGGGGTTGACCATCCTGTGGCCTTCATCAGCCGGCGGCTGCTGGCCAGAGAACAACGATGGAGCACCATCGAGAGAGAGGCCTTCGCCGTCGTGTGGGCCCTCAAGAAGCTCAGGCCCTACCTCTTCGGCACCCACTTCCGGGTGCGAACCGACCACCGGCCCCTACGGTGGCTGATGCACATGCGGGGCGAAAACCCGAAGCTATTGCGATGGTCCATCTCCCTCCAAGGGATGGATTTCACTGTGGAGCATCGCCCTGGCAACGACCACGCCAACGCTGATGGCCTGTCCCGGTTTTTCCGCCTCAACAAAGAGAGTCCCCAGGAAGATGGATGACTCTCCCCGCCTTCAGCTGGAGGGGACGTGTGTTGGACACGGCCTCGTGGCGTGGTCCGACCCCTCCCGCATGGTGGGCCCAGGACGAACTCGGCCCTCCATCAACCTACTATCAACCCCCTGATACGAACATTCACGAACCCTCGGCGAGAGCAGCCTCCCCGGCAACCTACGGCTCTCCCCCTTCCTGGTACCCCGGCGGTCCCCGCCCAACAACGCTGCCGGACGGTCGCCCATGCCAGGCCACCGTGTCCGGCCCGACGCCATCTTGGGGCCATCACGTCCGAGCACGTGGCCGCAGCCTTCCCTGGGCCCGGCCCAGCAAGCCCCGACATCGAGGCACCAAGGTCCTCCCAGGTGGTTGATTGGCCACTTGGCGGATCCCGGAGAAGGGGAGTTTCGATGGGCCTCCAGCCGTCCCCGGACGCCTGGTAGCAATCTCCCTCCAGCCTCCCTGGGTGCTGGCTCCACCCCCCTGCTGGGTGTCTGGACACCTTCATCCCGGCCCCTCTGACCCCCAGGCGCGAGGGTCCGGACATCAAAGGACTCCAGTCCTATATCTGGGCCAGCCCTGGATTAGGGCTTCAATTGTATCTTGGAGTCGAAGCCCTGCTGACCTCGTCGCGGCTGATCCTGATTTGAACTCTTGTACCTGGAACCTTCGAGGCCCTGCTGACGCTGTCGCGGCCTGACCAAGCTGAACCATCTTCGAGGCCCTGCTGACGCTGTCGCGGCCTGCCCTACCTGAACCACCTTCGAGGCCCTGCTGGCGCTGGCGCGGCCTGACCAAGCTGAACCATCTTCGAGGCCCTGCTGACGCTGTCGCGGCCTGCCCTACCTGAAACACCTTCGAGGCCCTGCCGACGCTGTCGCGGCCTGACCGAGCTGAACCACCTTCGAGGCCCTGCTGACGCTGTCGCGGCCTGCCCTACCTGAACCACCTTCGAGGCCCTGCCGACGCTGTCGCGGCCTGACCAAGCTGAACCACCTTCGAGGCCCTGCTGACGCTGTCGCGGCCTGACCCCTTGAACTATTCACGTGTGGTAAATAAATAAATAATACCCTATTTTTGAATGCATAAATGAATAACAGATAGCTCAATAAATAAGAGTCAAGATTCGAGGTAGTAGGAGTTTGCAGGTTTATTACAGCATAAAGGAATAGGATGGCAAGGCCCAGCAGCGCTGCTGGTGTCAGGATCGGGACAAGGGAAGTAAACCTTTTAATAACAGTGCATGAGCATATATACATAACGCAAACACATAGCATTACATTGCAATAGGCGTAGCAGTGGGTGGAGCAATAGGCGTGACGCGTAGCAGTCGCGAAAGATAAGGGTAAAAAGAGGTGTAACAGGGCGTATACATAGACATGTGATGCAAACGTAACAGAATATGTCATGAATGGGGCGGAAACCATGGAGGGGGCTACCTGAGGAGCCGGGACCTCTAACCTGATGGTGCGCGCAAACTAGCAATGACGTGTTACTAGGAGAAGCTGGGGGCTATGAACTCTGTGTTAGGAGCAGAGACTGAAGTCTGGGGAGTCAGGGCGACATGTACCTAAACAGTATCTAGTATCTGATGTTTAGAGAACATGTTGATATAAACTATAAGTCAGGAGGGGAAAGGCTAACTTGATTCTAAGACTGGACCATGCATTATTCTACATGTAGTGCGTGATGAAGAATATTAAATGACCATTAAATGCAGTATTTCTCTAACGTGGAGACGTGAAGGCTAGACAATGACGGAAACTATTGATGCGATTCAGTAGCTTTAGGAATGCAGAGAAGGAGGACTGAACTGATAACTGGAATCATAACATATTCTTGGCAGACTCAGAGGCAGAGCCAGGGTGAGCCGGGCACTGCGAGGCAGGAAGTAAGTGAAGGGTCGAGGATACAGGTGGGGGCTGTATCGCTCCTCAGCGAGGCTTCAGGAGACAGGAGCTGAATCTGGAGTCCAGGCCCTATTGAGGCCTAGAAACGGGGACTTTATAATGGAATAACGTGCACACTGAGAAACGTGGCAACGTAGCTTTACATAGGCCTGATATTCGTAGTATTCACGAGAACTGGAAACTGGCATACTAGAGGTGGACACAACTGTGATTGCGTCATTAATCGAACATAGGGAATGCATATGCATATTTAATCATGCACACATAACATATGATGGATGACACGTAGGGACACAGAACATGGCAAAATTTACTTTTCCATATTCCCTCCTTGTCACTACGTTTCCATCAGGAAACATCAATATTCATGATACCATCTATCATTTCATACAGTATCATTTGCTCGTCTCGAATTATCCTGGAACGGGATTTAGAACGGGGCTTGGGACTAGGAATACAAGAGGTAGCACAGATGCCGCAAATCGCAGGGCCACATTGTATACAGAGGCAGCAGCTGAATATGATCGCTACTGCAATACCTAGAAAGGACAAGACTTTCCATCCCCAGGCGGAAATTATATTCCAGAACCAACCGGACCATGTCCAGGTGCCTGGATCTTGGTGTAACAGATGGGCAATTTTATGGAGTCTGGTTATAGCTGAATAAACAGACGGCGCGTTATTTGGAATGAAAATGCAGCAACTAGATCCGATGACTCTACAGGCCCCGCCCCTATCGGCCAGTATGACGTCAAGGACGAGACGATTCTGTAAAACGACAAATCTCATAGCAGATTGCTCTTCAGTTAAGTTACCTAGAGCAGAGGCAGTCTCATTGACTACAGCTTCGAGGGTTCTGGTTAACCTACGGATTAGCTTACTATTCTGGATAGGTCCTATAAAGAAAAAGAAACCTCTGTTGAAATCTGTATACTGTTCTAGAGCAGTTTCAGTATAATCGACAATTGGGGACTCCCTTCTATGTCTAATGTGTACTAGATGTGTGTTTCTATGATAATCAGGTGGGGCTAGGAAAACTGGTGGCAGTAGGAAGGCAATGTAACAGGTTCCCTCCCAATCGAGGGGCAGACGAACATATGCAGTTTGACCACAAATAAAATAAGAATGACGTGAAGCTTTGAAAATGGATTTCCCACTGTCACTATACTTGACAATAGTAGTACAATCACTATGTCCTACATGTACGGAACCATTATTTCGGACACATAATTCGCCTTTAACTGGTAGTACTGAAATAGCAGGCAAGTCTGGAGTAGTATCAGACTGAACATTCAGGACCATGAAATTCGAAGAATAGTTACCTAAATTATACACTTCATTTTCTAGATCTAACCCGGTTCTGTGGGGGAGACCTTGCTTGTCTGGAAAACATGTACTGTTAAGAAAAGACATATCTGTTGAGGATGACGTTAACGTGGACCATGCTCCACACGAACCATTATGTGAAAATGGATAAGGAAAAAGTGGCAGAACTCCCTTCGGTATCTGGAAAGGGGGGAGTCGACCACACACCCAACAATTAGTGGCATTGCTGGTCTGATGTGAGTAATGTAACATGCGGATGAAAGAATTATTTTTCATAGCGAGGCGGTAAGAGAGTTCATGAGGAGGCAGATCACTAAACGTGTGCTCTACTGTAGCATTAGCAGACTTATTTACATGAAGAACTGGGAAATACAAGAAAAATGCATAACTGGTGCAGGAAATCATAATGCTGAGAAATAATATGAAACATAGAAAAATGATACATCGAATTGAGTTTTGACTAACTCTCTCACTATGGGGGTCTATTTTATACATGTCAGAAACAGTCTAACCGTTTCACCTAGGGGAGGACTTAGACAATCAAACTGGCTGACTTATTTTGCTAGACCGGAGTTTCAACTTATACTCCTGTTGCGGAGTTTTCTCTAACAGGGGAGGGTTTGTAGCAATGTCTTTTGCGGGACAGTCCTTGAGAACAATATTTTGGCAATCCTTCAAATCCTGGGAAATGTTCTTTGAGACGGGTTTCAGTCCATAAAACTTTTTTATATGTGAAAGGTGCACCCAGCCTTTGCGACCTTCCAACTTCACGGCTGTACGGGTGGTGAGGAGGACCTGTCGGGGCTCTTTCCAGCGAGGCTCCAGCGGACTTGATCTGTCGAAATTCCTCACCAATACCATGGATCCTGGAACGATTTCATGCGGTGCCACCTCGGTATTGTCTGGAAATGCGGCGGCAACCTGTGAACGACATGAGTTGAGGGCAGACATCAAGGAAGCTAGGTAATCTGTCAGCATATTACTTGAAACATCGGTAATACTTCGGGGTCTAGGTGTACCCCACATGTTAGGGGGGCGGCCGAATACGACCTCATACGGGGACAGACCTGATCTGGAATGTGCGACCATGCGCATATAGAACAAAGCGACTGGCAGAGCTACTAGCCAGTCCACACCTTTCTCTTTACATACTTTGGCGATTCGGATTTTCAGAGTCTGGTTATGTCTCTCTACGAGACCGGCTGCTTCAGGATGGCGTACACAATGAAACTTCCACTGGTACCCTAACAAAAGGGAAACATGCTTCATTAACTCAGATGAGAATGGCTGGCCGTTGTCAGAATATACGACTCTAGGGAGTCCATAACGGGGGAAGAACTCACAAACCAACTGCTTGGCAGTGGTCGCGGCTGTGTAATCTGGGACTGGATATGCTTCTGTCCACCTGGACAAAGAGCATACAACTACAAGGACATACTTGAAACCTCGACATCGTTCCATCTGAATATAATCCATCTGGAGGACTTCAAAAGGGTGGTCAGGGGGCTGGAATCCACCTTGTTCCACCGGGACACTTTTACCTGGATTAAACTGACAACATATCATACAGGTACGGACTTTCTGCTTGGCTGCAGCTCGTAAATGCTTGTTGAACCAGATGTTCTGGATACTGTCTAACATAGCTTTTTCTCCTAAATGTGCTGGACTATGTGCGGTATTAATAATGACTTGAATTATAGAGTCGGGGAGAAACCATGTGGCTCTACCCTTCGTTAACCATCCTTGATCTGTCTGGACCCCTCCTTGTTCGGACCATTTCTTGATTTCTTCAGGAGTAGCATGTAACTGTATGTCTATGACATCTTGTGTAGGGTCCTTAACTGTCATACATGTAATCGGATCTGGAGTGTGTGTCATGTTAACTGGAATGTCTGGAGTCTGTGCTGTAAGCTTGGCTGTGCGATCTGCTAGATCATTACCTTGAGAAATGGTGTCAGTAACTTTCGTATGTGCTTTGCACTTCATGATAGCGATAGATGTTGGTAAATGTATGGCTTCTAACAGAGCTTGAATAAGGAGACCATGCTGAATCTTGGTTCCATGAGAAGTCATGAAACCTCTCTCCTTCCAGAGCACTCCGAAGTCGTGTACAACTCCAAATGCGTAACGTGAATCTGTGTAAACATTAACTTTCAAGTTCTTGGCGTGTATGCAGGCTTGTGTCAGAGCAACTAGCTCTGCTGCTTGAGCGGACAGGGTGTCAATACGGTGTGTTTCAATAACTTCAGTGTCGGTAGTCACTGCATACGCGGCGACTAGTTCTCCTGTACTTGTTCTCATACATGAACCATCCACATAAAGTGTCAGGTCGGGGTCTGGTAACGGAATATCTGTCAGATCTTGTCTTGGCTTTGTCGTAATGTTAACTACTTCCACGCAGTCATGTGTGGCAGAATTCGGAGTAACTGATGGTAACAGTGTAGCAGGGTTCAGGATGTTGCAGCGTCTGATTTCTATGTGTGGCTGGAACAGTGTCAATTCATAACCTGTTAAACGTGCAATTGTCAAGTGCTGAGTTTGTGTTCGGTTTAAAAGAACTTCCACGGAATGTGGAACTTGTACTGTCAAGGAATGTCCTAAGACTATGGAATCACTTTGTCTGATAGCTAGTGCTGTGGCTGCAACTGACTTGAGGCACGCAGGCAGAGCCTGGGCTACAGGATCTAATGTGCTCGAAAAATAAGCACAGGGCTTGTATTGTCCTGCTTGATCTTGTGTGAGAACAGATAATGCTGTACCTTCCCGTTCAGTGACGAAAAGTGTAAAAGGCTTACTGTAGTTCGGTGTCGTTAGAACTGGAGCTTGGCATAGGGCTTTCTTTAACTCATTGAAACAGAGTGTATGTTCAGATGTCCAAGGGAGGACAGTCGATACGGCTGCCTCCTGTGTCGTTAACTGTATCAGTGGCTTGGCTAGAAATGCATACTGAGGAATCCATTGTCTGCAGTAAGAAGTAAGGCCGATAAAAGCACGTACCTCCTTCTGGGTCTTGGGCTGAGGAAGACTCGCTATTAACTGGATACGGTCTGGTGTCAACTGCCTACCCCTCTTGGACAGTAAGTGTCCTAAGTAGACCACTTGCTGGACACAGAATTGAAGCTTAGAAGGGGACACCTTGTGCCCCATCTCGGCTAGGAAATACAAGACTGTAAGGGATGCTCGCTCGCAAGCACGTTCAGAACGGGCTGTGATCAGGAGATCATCGACATACTGGAGCAGGGCAGTGTCAGTTGGCATGTGAATGTTGTCTAGTTGTCTCTTAAGTGCTTGACTGTAAATGCTAGGACTTTCTGTGAAACCTTGAGGAGCGCGTGTGAACATATAGCTCCTTCCATTTAAACAAAATCCGAAAAGGAACTGGCTGTCTGGATGAACAGGGACAATGAAAAACGCGTTCTTGAGGTCGATTACAGTAAAGAACGTGGCTTCGGAATCAATGGCTGTCAATAGGGAAGAGATATCTGGGACCACTGGGTACTGAGGAATAATACATTTATTAAGTTCTCGTAGGTCAATCACTAATCGATATACTGGGGGTGCATTTGGATCAGTACGTTTCATGACAGGAATGATCGGAGAATTGCATACATTGGAGTCAGTTTCTACAACCACTCCTTGAGCCATGAGCTCGTCAATAATTTTGGATAAGGCTGCTACAGCCTCAGGTGGCAATCTGTACTGTCTGATTCGTGGTAACACCACACCTGGCTTGAGAGTCACACGATAGGGTGTGATTTGCATATAACCTACATCAGTTGGACCTTGCGCCCATAGATGCTGCGGGACATTAGACAATCTGGGATCAAAATCTCGTAATACATAGTGACCCTTGAAGTCACGTAGGAACAGACGTATTCCCTCTGGGGAACAGCATATAACTGCACCTAACTCTTTCAGTGTTTTAATGCCTAATAGATTCTCTGGACACGACTTAGTAAGTAACAGGTCAGTAGTACGGGACAATGGACCTACTTCTAGAGTAACTGGCTTTGATATTTCATTTACAATGGGTTTTCCTGAAAATCCAAGGGAAACATTTCTTGAGCCTGAGAGCGGAGCCCCTGGAACTTCGGCGTGACTGATTGTGGTCCTACTTGCCCCTGTATCAATCAAAAACTTTCTGTCTTTCCCTAATACTTGACTGTGAACATAGGGACCTTCTTGATCTACAGGTATCTCGATGAGAGGCAAGCCTACCTCCCTCTCTAGGCTGTTTCATGAATACTGCTGGTACTCTGGATACTCAGACTGTGCATACTGGTACATCTGCTGTGTAAAGTGCTGTGTTGCAGCAATAGGCTGCGGTGCGGTAACTGTCTGTGGTGCATTCTGTGGCTGAGGAATCTGTGAAACTTGTTCGTGTCTAGGCGGACGTGGTCTTTCTTTAGTCTTACCGGTAGCTATGTTGTGTTTCAGAACTGCACACTCGTTTATAAAATGACCTGGCTGTTTACAATAATTGCAGTTCCCTTTAACGGGAGCTGCAGGATGACTGGCTTGATTCGGACCCCTCTTCTGACTGTCTTGAGGAACAGATTGTGCAACTAGTACTTTCATTTTCGTGTCTTTCATACGTTTTCTCTCGTGTTCTTGCTCTTCTCTGATTCTGTTCTGGTGGTATTGGAGCATCTGCAGCATCTGGGACGGGGTATTAGCTTGCCAGGTACTTTCGACTTTCAAAACTCGATTTTTAATTTGTGGACTTGAATTCTCGACTAATTTAGTAACAAAAAGGTGAGGGTATGACTCACTACTTGTCTTGAGGCCACTGTTGATGCTAAAACATTTCTCGAATCTAGAATAAAAATCACTAATATCTTCGTCTTGTTTCTGTTTACAGGCTGAGATTGCATCCCAGTCTTCTTTTCTAGTTGTCAATAATCTGGGTAAAACTTGTATTAATAATTCTGGTAATTCTTTACATTTATCTCCAAGACCGGTACCTGGTACTCGTGCCTTATCTTCAGCTTCTAGAACTGCCCAATCTATCTTTTTCTCTCCCACCTCCCATTCTTTTTCCTTGAGCTTTTCATACACCCCTGCGGGCAACAGAACTTTTAACATTTTAATTATATCTGGATAAGTGTATTCTCCCATACGGAGCATGTCTTTTAATTCTCGATGGAACCCTGCTGGATCTTTATCATGACAGGGAATTAATTTCTTCATCTCTAGGAGTTCCATCTTTGTAATCGGAGTGTAAACAAACACTCGTTCTAGTTCGTCACCCGTTCCTCTAACTGGGTGGACTTCTCGTAACGGATTCTGTCTCTCTATGTAAAATGGTTTACTTTCTGGGGGTGAGACATGAACAAAATGCGGATTCAAAAACGTTCTATATTTGTGACGCTGTTCTAGAACGACACTAATTAAATCGGTACCTAAACCTTTCCATCTATACTGGAGTAACTCGTTCAGGACATTGTGTAACGGGCCTGGATCAGAGTGCTGACCCTCATACAATGTAATGAGGTGCTGAATCATATACATACCCGCCAGTCGTTGTTCGGCTGGGGGCATTTTCAGAAACATTTGTGCCACTATTTCGTCTGGAAAAGTGGTAGAATCAGTAATCCATCGGACTGCTGATCGGGCTAGTTCTTGTTCATGCATGGTACTTAACTCGCTATAACCGATTCGTGATTTCAGAATGTGGTCGGTAGCTTGAAACACTTGTTCTAGAGAACCTTGTTCTGGTGCTGGATGATGGAAAATAGACTTGTGTTCTAGGCGTAAATGGCGATCTGGAAATCTAGATTTTCCTACATACGCTATTCTGTCGGGATTCTCGTCCTCTACCTCTTCAGGATCAGAGTTACTTTCTTTCTCGCTTACTTGTGCTGCTTTACGTTGTTCGTGTATCCTTATTATTTCTTTACGGATTTTCTTGTACATACTCTCCATAGCACCGACGGTCTTGTGCTTACCCTCGGCTATATTATCACTCCACCTTGTCAGGGTTTTCATTTCAGCCGGATCTTTAGACGGGTAATCTTGTTCTCTTATTAGACAATTGATCAGAAACTTTAATATCATGAGCTGGGTCTCAGCTTTCCTTTGAGACATGGCCTCGCCAATGCTTTCTGGATCATCCCCTGTACGGATGAAGCGATATATTCTGTCTAGATCTTCTTTCATATTCGGTAGGGTGACTAGATACTCGGCCACCTTTCTTACGCGGAATGAATATAAAACCATATTATCCTCGCCTGGGACTGGATCATAGCCGCATTCGGCAAGGGATTTCCTTATTTCTGCTACAGTCTGATGTCTGGGCGTACGCTGTGACGCTTGCATATGTAATTCGGCTGTCGTTAAACGCTTGTGTGGCGGCGGGGTTTGAGGAGTACCTCCCCCTGCAGCCCCTAAACTAGAGTCGTCTACTGAGGCTCTTCGTCCTGGCAGAGTGGGAAATGGAAATGTAGGCTGGACTTGTATAGCGGGCTGGACCGGGGGTACCGTAACAGGTACTCCGGTGTCTGGAGGAGCGGGAAGTGCCTGATTTTCAGGGACTGGCGGAGCGCGAACAGGATTTGCATATTCTGGGACTGTGTCGTCCAAATAGGACGAAATAAAAATATCAGCTGCGGTCTGTTTGTGACGTAGCTTGGTCGGAACTAATGGTGGCGGGAAATTACTGGATGCCTCTGGGGTCGCTTTTGGCAAGCCCTCGGCAAGGAGAGGATACATACCCCTAATAAGGGCATGCCTCTGTCTGTCTGACTGTTCGGCTTTGACTTGTTCACCTATCTCGATTAGTTCTTTTTCTTGTGCTCGTTCTAAGGATTCTCTACTTAATTCTGACTTTCTGATTTCTTTTTCAGTTCTTTTATGAGCTTCTTTGCGCCATAACTCGATGGCATCTTTCTGTGACTGTCTGGCTTTCTTTTTCCATAATGCTTCTTCTACTCGCATGATGCACTCGGCATCCCATGTACCCGATACGGGCCATCTATACTTTTCTTCTAACTGTTTGGTATACTCTACCCATAAATCTAGATATAGTATGGCACTTATGCCATGCTTCTGATACATAAAATGACCTGGACTGTCCCTAGGCGGAACTGGAACTGCTGCTTCCAGCAGACCCTTTCTAGTTTTTAACTGACGTAACTTAGAAAACAATGGCATGACTGGACTGTAATCTAGACACAATACAATACACAATGAACACGATACTTATTCCCCATTCATACCACGACATTAAAATACATGAAGAACATTTAAAAATAACAGTTCGAACAGAATACTACCTGGAATACGGAACACAGAATACATGAATTTTCTCGAGAACAGAACTGACTGGAACAGAAACTAGATGCACTGCTGAAACAGTACGAAACTTACCGGTCTCATAAAGAGACACGTCAGGACCCGCATCCACCGAAGTGGACACTTCGTTTGTGGGACTGTGTACCACCAACCCACGGACCAGAGTCAATTAGATTGACCCTGTCTAGATACTACCCCCGTAACGGTACTCACCGGGCAGCAAGAACGGAAGGCCTCAGACTGGACTGGACTGCTTGGACGCCGGACGGACGAACTTCGGACTTCTGTTACAGGTGGGCCTCCGGATACCTCGGACCTTGGACTCTCGGCTTGGGCTCTGGTCGGGACTCGCCGCGTTCCTCCACCGTCTCGTTTGGATGCTGGACCGCCTCCTCCGTCTCCTCCGTGGGCCTGAGGGATACTTGAAGCAGAAATATCTGCCGGTGCGCAGAAGAGTTCCGTCACGACTGCAGAGGGTCAGGGGGTCGGCGTGGCTTCACCGACGCGTGGGGAAAGGGCAAGTCCCTGTTCGGGCGCCATTATGTGGTAAATAAATAAATAATACCCTATTTTTGAATGCATAAATGAATAACAGATAGCTCAATAAATAAGAGTCAAGATTCGAGGTAGTAGGAGTTTGCAGGTTTATTACAGCATAAAGGAATAGGATGGCAAGGCCCAGCAGCGCTGCTGGTGTCAGGATCGGGACAAGGGAAGTAAACCTTTTAATAACAGTGCATGAGCATATATACATAACGCAAACACATAGCATTACATTGCAATAGGCGTAGCAGTGGGTGGAGCAATAGGCGTGACGCGTAGCAGTCGCGAAAGATAAGGGTAAAAAGAGGTGTAACAGGGCGTATACATAGACATGTGATGCAAACGTAACAGAATATGTCATGAATGGGGCGGAAACCATGGAGGGGGCTACCTGAGGAGCCGGGACCTCTAACCTGATGGTGCGCGCAAACTAGCAATGACGTGTTACTAGGAGAAGCTGGGGGCTATGAACTCTGTGTTAGGAGCAGAGACTGAAGTCTGGGGAGTCAGGGCGACATGTACCTAAACAGTATCTAGTATCTGATGTTTAGAGAACATGTTGATATAAACTATAAGTCAGGAGGGGAAAGGCTAACTTGATTCTAAGACTGGACCATGCATTATTCTACATGTAGTGCGTGATGAAGAATATTAAATGACCATTAAATGCAGTATTTCTCTAACGTGGAGACGTGAAGGCTAGACAATGACGGAAACTATTGATGCGATTCAGTAGCTTTAGGAATGCAGAGAAGGAGGACTGAACTGATAACTGGAATCATAACATATTCTTGGCAGACTCAGAGGCAGAGCCAGGGTGAGCCGGGCACTGCGAGGCAGGAAGTAAGTGAAGGGTCGAGGATACAGGTGGGGGCTGTATCGCTCCTCAGCGAGGCTTCAGGAGACAGGAGCTGAATCTGGAGTCCAGGCCCTATTGAGGCCTAGAAACGGGGACTTTATAATGGAATAACGTGCACACTGAGAAACGTGGCAACGTAGCTTTACATAGGCCTGATATTCGTAGTATTCACGAGAACTGGAAACTGGCATACTAGAGGTGGACACAACTGTGATTGCGTCATTAATCGAACATAGGGAATGCATATGCATATTTAATCATGCACACATAACATATGATGGATGACACGTAGGGACACAGAACATGGCAAAATTTACTTTTCCACACACGCACCGGTTGGTGCCGAGACTGTCCCGCTACCCCCTATCCCCGAAACCAAGACTTTACGGATCCCTCGATCCCTGCCTGCTATCCTGCCAAGAACGTGCCGTAATTGCTTATATAAAGATTCTTGCGAATATTCCTCCTGTGTGGTGTCCATCTGTAAGTAGTGTGATTGCGCAGCTGTTACGATTGTAGGAGAGGAGCCTCGCCAAGGAGGCCTCCCTACAGCGCTCGGCCTATTCTATACCGAGAGGTGGGTCTCGGGGCGGGCAGTCAGACACCTTCTGTCCCCCCTGGGATCGCCTTTCCAACAGTGGGGGAAAAAAAGGACGCGTTAGAAAGTAAAATGTCCAGTCCTCCGCCTTCCCCCTAGCCTGCCAGTGAGGAACGATTGCTTATAAAGTTACATAAGCCACGCAGTTACATAATTCAGTAAACCAGGCGCCCAGATTTAAAGTAACATCTCCCTCGGCGTTACCTTCCGCTCATACGGAACAATTTTTAAACTTACGTGAATTTTCGCCCCTTTGCTGCTTCATTTCTGGGTGGGTTGCTTCCACAGTAGGCCGTATTTGTTATTGTTTTATTCAGAGAGGTGGACAGAAGGAACAACAGAGCAGCGGGAGAGGGCATGAGGCTGTGGCACACATCGGTGAAGTGGCTGCTACAGCGTGTTTTCTCTCCTCGAAGTAGCTCGGGTTACTGTCTCTTTTCGACTTAGAACAGCAAAGGTTCTGCTGCTGCCTGGGTGACGGTGCTAGGTGCTCTGTGCACTTCCTGTACAGTGACGGCCTGCCCAGGCTATGAGGGAGTGTGCTTACCCGCCTCCCTGACTGTGCAAGCGTGAGCACGGGAGGAGCTGGAGCCCACGACTCCTCGGTCTGCCCTCCCTCACCCGGCACCTCTGAATAATAGCTGCCTGGCTCAACTGAGGGCTGGAAAACATCGCAGGTACGTTCCGCATACGCTCGCCCTGCCATCAGTTAGATCCACAATAAAAAGTAAAACAAAAAAAAGTTGTTTGTTTTATGAAAACTACACTCGTATTGCGAAAGTAAAACGAAAAAATAACCAGCGTGAAAACTTGCCATGGCCTCTGGATGCAAGGGCAGAAATGGCTACGAGGAGGGAGCGGAAAGGGAGGGAACAGACGCCCACCACTAGAAAAGGGGCGGGGCTTAAAAAAGAGAGAAAAACGCCCCCGAATCTGTTCAAGACGGGGCCTGAACTGAGTGACGCCCCTCTCCTCCAATGGCTGGCCAACATATACGAGGCCAGCCAATGGAGAAGAGGGGCGGGTTCAAGCCCCCATACTACACAACATAAAATCTTCGGCTCCGCCCACTGCTTACGAAGTGCGACGGTAGCCTCGACCTAAAAATAAACAAATCTGTAAAACAAAAATAATTAACAGGAATTGGGGGAAGCAAAAGAGAATGGGGCTGTGGAAAATAAAGGGGAAAAGAAAGGAACCATATGTACTTCCAAGGTAAGTACATACGGTAAGGCGCAACAAATGTGGTCTGCCGACTGGTGGCCTGCTGAACTTGGAACTGCTCCCGCACCCTAGTTAGTGGGTAAGTAAACAAGTTACTTGCCTGTAACTACAGTTATCCAGTATTGGTATCTTTCATAGATTCACATGCCTGAATCATTCCCTGTCGCTGAGGCGGGAGTCCCACGGTAAAATACAAAAGCAGTGCCATAAGTAAATACCAGTAGTAGGCTAAAAGAAAGCCCAAGGTCTAAATCTTAGTAGCCTATCTACATCATTATAATGAAAAGAACCAAAAGTCAGGTCCAACCAATCAGCTACCAGCACCCTCTAGAACCTTCCCAGCAGAGGCAGTTCTCCTCAGATTTTCTTAGCACAAGTGGGAAGTAAGCATCCCAAATCATAAAGAAGTGACTCGCCGGGGAGGAGGGTGGGTGCATGTGAATCTATGAAAGATACCAATACTGGATAACTGTAGTTACAGGTAAGTAACTTGTTTTCTTATCCAGTATTGGGGTATCTTTCATAGATTCACATGCCTGAATCAGAATAGCAAGCAGTAAGCCAAAAGCAGTGTTGTTTTCAGATGGTGGGAGACAAGTGTTCATAAACTCACAAAACACATCCATAATGGTAGAGAGGTCTGTAACATAACTAAACCTTTAAGAAATAAGGTGCATATTAAGTAACATTACCGAAATAAGGCAAGATTATTAAAACAGAGAGATATATGCATGTATTCAGGTAATAAATATATAAAAACATGTCACATGAAACCTGGTAGCATACAAAAGGGGAAAATACCTGAATTTGACCTTAATGAAAGAGATGGCGTAGAACAGCTTGTCCAACAGCTGCATCATCCTGTTGTGCGGATTGCAGACAGTAATGCTTTGTGAACGTGTGGAAATTTTTCCATGTCGCAGCACGACAGATGTTCTCCAAAGTCACTCCAGCAAACAATGCTGTAGAAGCTGCCACAGTCCTGGTAGAATGAGCTTTGACACTTCTCTGTAAAGGTTTGTTGGCCTTGTCATGGCAGAAATGAACCATAGAAGCCAGACATCTGGCTATTGTTGGCTTTGTTACTGCAGTCCCAAGTGTCGCTTGACCATAGGCCACGAACAATTGGTTGGATCACCTGATGTCTTTAGTCTTCTGTAAGTAGAATTTTAAACAACCCTTAACGTCAAGAGAGTGCAATCCTCTCTCAGCGGGAGTGGATGGATCCGGAAAGAAAACTTTTAACTTTACCGGTTCATTCAAGTGAAATTGAGACGGTACTTTAGGGATGAATCCAGGATTTGTTCGAAGAGTTACGTAATCTTTAGTGAAGTGTAAAAAGGGTTCTGTGATCGTGAAAGCTTGGATTTCACTAACCCTTCGTGCAGAAGTAAGAGCCAGAAGAATGGCAACCTTCCACGTGAGGAATTTGTGATCAGCTTTGTGGATAGGCTCAAATGGTCGTCTCAATTGCGCCAGTACAGTACTGAGTTCCCACTCTGGAGGGGGTGTGCGCACTGGAGGGAAGTCTCGAAAAAGTCCCTTCATAAATTGCCTGACAAGCGAAGATGAACAGAGAGAAGGTAGTTTGGTACCCTTTCTGAATCTGGAGAGGGCAGCAAGATGAACCTTCACCGATGAAAAAGCAAGCCCAGACTTGGCTAGGGACAGCAAGTAAGGAAGAATTTTTACGGCAGGAGCTTGAACAGGGTGGATGTTATTCGTCTCGCACCAATAACAGAATCGCTTCCATTTTAAACGATAAGTCTTGATTGTACTCCGAGCACGAGATTTGGCCAAGATCTCACAACAGTTCTGAGAGATGTTCAGGTCCTTGAACACTAAGAAATCAGGATCCATGCGTGCAGGCGTAGAGACTGTGGATCCGGATGAACCACTTGACCCCTGCCCCTCGACAACATTGTGGGTGCCGGAGTCAGGAGGATAGGTTTGTCCTGAGAATACTGTCTTGGCCAACGGGGTGCAATCAGAATGAGACGGTAGCCCTCCATCTTCATCTTGCGGAGCATTTTCAGGATCAATGGTATTGGGGGAAAATCGTATGCACAAATCCCTGACCATCGCATGGACAGGGCATTCCCCCCTGATCCCTGCTGAGGGAACCTGCTGGCATAATACTGGCATTTGTTCTCCGTCGTTGCGAATAGATCTAGTGCTGGTTTGCCCCAAGTTTCGAAGACTCTGTTCACCTGCTTCTGCTCCAGTTCCCACTCATGACAGCTCGATAGAGACCTGCTCAGCGTGTCGGCCAGAGTATTGTGGAGACCCTTGACGTGTTCTGCCCTCAGAGTTATTTTGTGGAATGCGACCCACTCCTACAATTTCTGGGCTTCCTGCGAAAGCGCCAGCAATTTTGTTCCTCCTTGTTTGTTGATGTAATACATGCTGGTCGTATTGTCGGTACGGACCAGCACTGAGGAACCCGCAATCCTTGGAAGGAATGCTTGCAGAGAAAGAAAGATGGCACGGAGCTCCAAACTGTTGATATGCTGTTGCCGGTGTTCTTGGTACCATTTTCCTTGAATCTGCAAATCTTTCAGATGACCTCCCCAACCCTCCATGGAAGCGTCGGTTGTTAAAACGATCTGGAGCGGCTGGTAGGAAAGTGAGGCCTGGAGCCAAATTCGCTGTTTGAGACCACCAATGCAGAGAATCTATCATGCGCGACGTGACCCTGATGGAATTGTCGAATGATCCTACGGCTTGTTGCCAGTGAAGATGTAATGCCTCCTGAAGAGGTCTCATTCTGAGCCGCGCCAAGGGTATGAGGTTTATCGCAGATGAATACATCCCTAGAAGAGAAGCAAAGATCCGGACAGAAACTGACTTTCTTTTTGAGACTGAGATTGCCAATTTTTGAAGACGTAACTGGTGGTCTTGTGACAAGAATGCTTCGCACTGTACCGTGTCCAGCATTGCCCCGAGAAAATGAATGACTTGCAGAGGACACAACTGTGATTTGCTCTAGTTGAGAGTGAGGCCCAGAGACGAGAAGAGATGCAGACATGTTGTTATAGCATCGTCGGCTGCTTGCCTCGAAGGACCTTTGAGCAGCCAATCGTCGAGATAAGGGAACACCTGTATTCCTCGAGATCTCAATGTCGCTGCCACTGGTGCCAAACACTTTGTGAAGATTCTTGGTGCCGATTTCAGCCCAAACGGGAGCACCTTGTACTGATAGTGGACACCAGCCACTGTGAAGCGAAGATACTTAAAATACTTGGGATGTATAGGGATGTGGAAGTACGCATCTTCCAAATCCAGAGAAGCCATAAAATCCCCTTCGTTTAGACAGCTTAAGACCTCGGAAAGTGTGACCATCCGGAAACTTTGCCTCTAGAGGAATTTGTTGAGCTTGCGGAGGTCCGGGATTGGCGCCATTCCCCTGACTTTTTCTTGATGAGGAAGAAACGAGAATAGAAACCGGTTCATCTTTGAGACGATGGAAACTTCTCTATTGCATTCTTGAGGAGCATCTTTAGGGCTTCTTTGAACAATAAGTGACGACGAGGGGGAGGAGGACCCCTGGGCGGAGTAATACGTGGCTGTATGATGAATTCCAGGGTGTGACTGTTGTTGACTAGATCGAGAACCCATTGGTCCGAAGTAATTTGTTGCCACTTGTGAACAAAAGCTGAAATCTTGCACCCACGGGAAGGGGGGGGGGGGGGGGGGACTATGGCTGGCGCCCTGCGTAAATCATTGCTTCCTGTTTGTATCGTGACCATGATTGTTCGATCACTTTCGACCACCCTGACGGGAGAAACTAGTCGAAGAGGACTGGCGGTATGATGATTGGCTGTAAGGCCGACTATACTGCGATTGATACTGCCAATAATCTGTTAGTTTTGATTTTCTCATGAAGCAAAACTACGTCCTCTTGCACCTCTGAATGATACGCGCCTGTATTGCAGGGCGCCTAGCGATTTAGCAGTATCGGTATCCGTTTTAATAGCAAGGAGGGTCTCGTCAATGTGCTTTCTGAATAAGGACTTTCCATCATAGGCCATGTCTAAGATCTTAGTCTGTACTTCTGGTCGAAAAGATGTGGCTCCAAGCCATCCCTGGCGTCTAAGCACTGCAGCACCGGCAAGTTGACGAAAGTTGGTGTTTGCAATGTCTAGAGCGCAACCTATGATCTCAGATGCGGCTCGTCTCCCTCCAAAAGGATCTTCCTTGCGTCTTGTCTACGGTCCTCAAGGATTAGGTCAATAAATTCCGCCAAATCTGACCACATCTAGCAGTCATAACGGCCGATTATTGCAAGAGAATTTGCAGCTTTAATAGAGGCTGCTGCCATAGTGGAGAATTTTTCACCTATAAGGTCCAGCCTTCGCCCTCCCTTATCAGGCAATAATGTTATGGGCGTCGCCAGATTTTTAGATCTTTGTTGGGCGGCTTGTGTGATCTGGTCGTGGATGACCAATCAAACAAGATAGAGTATTAGCAGGAGCACTGTACTTTTTCTCAATGCGAGGAAGTACAGCCATAATGGACGCAGGCGTTTTCATGATCTTAATTCCTTCATTCCAGATATAATCAAGGATAGGAACAGCTTGAGTGATCTTTCTAGACTCTTCTTTAAAATCATGTCAAAAGCAGTATGTCTGATCTACTGTAACAGTTCATTAAAATCTAGATGCTGCTCTCTGCATCACGTTATGAAAACTTCCAATGTCCTAGGGGGAGAATCCGAAGGCTGAGGAATGGGTGGAGAAGGCATGGGTATGACACAATCATCCCAAGGATCAGTAATATTAGTCCTGTCAGCTAACTCTCCCTCTTCAACCTCCTCCTCCGAGGAAGTAGTGTCATGGTGAACTTGTTCAGATGGACCTGAAGGATGAGGCAGCAAAGCAGGAACCTCAGACTGAGGTAACGCATCAGGGATCCCCGCTGGTGGATGTTGATTTTCTGGGACAGCCTGTTGTGGGGGAAACCTTTGGCGGTAATCCGCCAGCATGGCCTGGAGATCCTGAAGGAGCGTTGGAGGAAGATGGCTCATTTCACTGTGACAACTCCCTTCTGGGAAACCTATGATATGGGGTCATAAGCTCCTCTTGATAATAGAATTCCTGGTATTCTTCGTCATCCTCTTCCTGACACTTGATGTTAAGCTCCGAAGGATGGTGAGCTATGCCAAATGGTCTATCCTCTTCTTCATCGTCATCATCTTCGACATACGTTTCCAAGAAGTGAGATGGCAAGAGTGGAGATATCTTACTGTAATCCTGTCTTTGATAAATTTTCAATTGAAAAGGTGCAGATGATATGGGCGATCAGTGTGAAGGCAAAAGTACCACTGTTGATGGCTGAGAGACAGGTAAAATCGTCGTACACGATTTCTTCGACGACGGGCTCTTCGTCGTCGACGGGATTCTTGTCGACGGGCTCTTCGTCAACGGGATTATCGTCAACGGGCTAGTCGTCGAAGGGGCCGTCGGCGGCGGGCTCCTCGTCGATGGACTGGTCGACGACGGGATTTTCGTCGACGAACTCGTGGTCGACGGGATCTTCGTCAATGGACTCGTCGTCGACAGGATCTTCACGGATGTAGTCATCGAAGGGACAGTCGTCGACGACGACATTGTCGACGCGGCAGACGTCGACAAAGTAGACTTTATTGATAACAGTACCTTCGTCGACGGTGGAGGCTTCGTCGATGGAACCTTCGCCGATGAGCTCGACGTCGCCATGGTCATCGACGGGGACTTAGTAGATGAACTCTTCATCGACGAGTCTTTAAGAACAGGTTTCTTAGACGTGACAGAGATCTTGGTAGATAAAATAGGTGAAATAATGGCCGTTGTCGAGACAGTAGCCGTCGCCGAGTGGGCAGCAGAAGTCACATAAAGCGTTGATGATGGAGTCAACGTGAGAGTTTTACCCTGGATTTTACTCACGGTTTTTGAAGTCGATGGTCTCTTGGATGCCTTAGAGGGCGAAGACAGCGATGACCCAGAGGAAAGCTTAGGTGATCTCTGTGAATGGTCAGAAACATCATGGGAAACCTGATGATGTTTTCTTCCCTCACTAGAAGAACGGTCATGTGATCTAGCCCTTTTACTTGAAGTTGAGGCCTTGTCATCCTCCTCAGCCGAGGAAGATTTGAGCCAAAAAAGTAGTCTTGCCTCTCTATCCCCAAGAGTCTTAGTAGGGAAAGTACGGCAGATTCTACAATCCTTAGCAACCTGCTTTGGATGAAGACAGTAAATGCAGTCCTTATGCTGGTCATCCACATGGACTCTTTTCTTCTCACAGGACCTGCAGGGTCTAAAAAGAGCCTTCTTATCAGACATCCTGAAGAAATGAAGTAAAGAACTGAGTAGGCACTCAGGGAGACTCCCTTCCACATGACGTGCGGTGACAATCTGAGGAGAACTGCCTCTGCTGGGAAAGTTCTAGGGGGTGCTGGTAGCTAATTGGTTGGACCTGACTTTTGCTTCTTTTCATTATAATGATGTAGATAAGCTACTAAGATTTAGGCCTTGGGCTTTCTTTTAGCCTACTACTGTTATTTACTTATGGCACTGCTTTTGTATTTTACCGTGGGACTCCCGCCTCGGAAACGGGGAATGAATCAGGCATGTGAATCTATGAAAGATACCCCAATACTGGATAAGAATCTGGGTGTAAGTTTGGATCGACCCCTTTCAATGAAAGAACCGGTGATTTCTACCTTTGGCTCCTGCTTTCATACTATGCGCCTACTGTGAAGAGCTCTCCCCTTTATCCCATGTGCTGCTCAAAAAACGGTGGTCCAGGAGCATGTGATCAGTCGCCTCGACTACTGTAATGTGTTGCTGATCTCTGCTAATGAAACACTGCTATCTAAACTGCAGGTAGTGCAGAACACTGCGGCTCGCCTTATTTGAAATCAGCCGGTCATGACCGCCTCGGCGCCCCTCCTTCAAACTCTTCACTGGCTTCCAGTTCAGAAGAGAATTATCTTCAAGGTGTGCTGTCTTACACACAAAGCCTTAATTGGCCATGGTTCCGTTTATCTAGCCTCCAAACTTAAACACTTCAGTCCGCCCAGACAGCTGAGATCTAGTGACATAGCAGTCAGGGCCGGCTTTAGCACTGGTGACGCATAGTGCGACAATGTTAGTTGTCCCCTCAATGACCACCTCCACCACAGATTCTCTCACTAGCACCCTTTAACAGTGACCAATTCTCCATAACCACTCTCTTTCTCAGATGCATTGAATTAGTTATATAGCGCCACTAATACCAATAAAGATTGTCAGAGCACTTTGCATCACACACACATTACACAGTGTTGGACTCGGCCTCGTGGCGTGGTCCTACCCCTCCCGCATGGCGGGCCTGGGACGACATCGGCCCTCCGTCGACCCGCTGTCGACCCCCCTGAACACGAACCATCGACAAGAGCAGCTCCTGGCAACCCCCGGCTCCCCCCCTGGGACCCCGGCGGACCCTGCTCGCCAACACCGCCGGTCTGGCGACCATGCCAGGCCGCCATTCCCGGCCCGACTCCATCTTGGGCCCATCACGTCCCGAGCACGTGGCCGCAGCCAACCCTGGCCCCGGCCTCAGCGAAGCCCAGACATCGAGGCACCAAGATCCTCCCAGGTGGTAGAGTGGCCACTTGGCGGAGCCCGGAAGAGGGGAGTTTCGAGGGGCCTCCAGCCGTCCCCGGACGCCTGGTATCGATCACCCTTCAGCCTCCCTGGGCCCTGGCTCCACCCCCCTGCTGGGCGTCTGGACACCTTCATCCCGGCCCCTCTGAACCCCAGGCGCGAGGGTCCGGACATCAAAGGACTCCAGTCCTATATCTGGGCCAGCCCTGGATTAGGACTTCAGTTGTATCTTGGAGTCGAAGCCCTGCTGACCTTGTCGCGGCTGAACCTGATCTGAACTCTTGCACCTGGAACCTACGAGGCCCTGCTGACGCTGTCGCGGCCTGACCAAGCTGAACCATCTTCGAGGCCCTGCTGTCGCGGCCTGACCAAGCTGAACCATCTTCGAGGCCCTGCTGACGCTGTCGCGGCCTGACCGAACTGAACCATCTTCGAGGCCCTGCTGACGCTGTCGCGGCCTGACCGAACTGAACCATCTTCGAGGCCCTGCTGATGCTGTCGCGGCCTGACCGAACTGAACCATCTTCGAGGCCCTGCTGACGCTGTCGTGGCCTGACCGAACTGAACCGTCTTCAAGGCCCTGCTGACGCTGTCGCGGCCTGACCGAGCTGAACCATCTTTGAGGCCCTGCTGTCGCGGCCTGACCCCTTGAACTATCCCCGCAACAGTTGGTGCCAAGACTGTCCCGCTACCCCCTATCCCCGAAACCAAGACTTTACGGATCCCTCGATCCTGGCCTGCTAACCTGCAAAGGACTTGCCTTAATTACTTATATAAAGATTCTTGTGAATATTCCTCCTGTGTGGTGTCCATCTGTAAGTAGTGTGATTGCTCAGCTGTCACGATTGTAGGAGAGGAGCCTCGCCAAGGAGGCCTCCCTACAGCGCTCGGCCTATTCCCTACAGAGAGGTGGGTCTCGGGGCGGACAGTCAGACACCTTCTGTCTCCCCTGGGGTCGCCTTTCCAACATTGGTGGCAAGCGACGGGATCCGAGCCCGCGCAAATCGTACAGCAAGTAACTCGCCTACTAACAGAGACCCACAACCACAATGACTACTAAAGAAGCCGGAACAGCCGCAGAATTCCAGAAAGAACTATTAGAGGAGTACACCCATAAAGAACTCAAACAATTCTGCAAAGCCCTAGGTATCGCTACCAACGGACTAAGCACAAAAGACAATTTTAAAGACGCGTTACAAACATGGGTGGAGACCGGAGCGACCCCACCCCAAACCAACGAGGACATTGTCCTAGAAGTACCCCTGAGTACAGTCGTAGCCCCAGTGGAAGAAAGAACCGCCAACAAAGAACCGGGCCTCTCCCACGAAGACGCCCGGGAGCGAGAGAGGAGTCGGCTCCATGAACTAGAGCTCGCCCGACTCCGGCTGGATGGAGAGCTGCAATTAGCAGCAAAGAAAATGGCCATTGAACAACTCCGATTAGAGGGAGATCTGGAAGAGAGGCGGAGACAAAGAGAATTGGACGAAAAAAAGCTCACGTACGAACACGAGCGTGGCCTCAAAGAACTAGAGATCAAAGCCAAGATCGAAGAGGCTGGCGCCGCGGTAATCCGGAACCCTCCACCTCCTGCCGACCCAAAGGTCCATATTCCCAAGGATATCGTCAAGGAATACTACAAAAATGACGATATCCAGCAATGGTTCAAGGCGTATGAAGTTGCCATGACCGCGCACCGCATCCCGCGAAAAGATTGGGGTGCCGGGTTGTGGGGGAGATTCGTCAGCGAAGGAAGAGACACCCTGCTAGAGCTGGCCGAGGACGTGATGTCCTCCTATGACCACATGAAGGACGCCCTGCTCACCCGGTATGGCCTCACCCCCGAGATGTATCGACAGAGGTTCAGAGACTGCAAAAAGATCCCCGGTACCACGTGGGTGGAGTACGTAAACTTTTATAGCCGGGCCCTGGAAGGGTGGATAAAGGGCAGCAAAGTGTCCACCTATGAGCAGTTGTTCGACCTCATCGTTTGGGAGCACCTCTCCAACAACTGCTTTGTCGAGCTCAGGCAGCATCTCCTCGACAGTAAGCTGACCGAGCCCCGAAAACTCGCCATCGAGGCGGATCGATGGGTGAGCACCCGGGTCCCCCAGACCCCGATTGGAGAAACGGGACGGAACGGCCAGGGGCACCCCCGCCAGCGTGGCGGCGGAGGAAGCCAGAACAGGAGCCGAGACTTCCCGTCGGCCCCGGGCCGGAGTCCGCCTCGGGGGTCCCCCCAGAAGCCCACTTCGCCATCCCTGACCAGAAGAGGGCCCCCACCAGCGCGGCCGGGGCCCCACCCGAACATTACTTGCCACAGATGCCAGCGGACCGGTCACTATGCCAGTGACCCCCTCTGCCCCATGAACCAGCGCCCCGGCACCACCGGGCCTCCGACCCGCCAGTTCGCTGCGGCGGCCCCGGGGGAAGGGGGAGAAGAAGACGAAGAGGTCTACAACGAAGATCAGACCGAGTATGAACCGGCCGCCATGGCCCTAGCCTGCCTGGGCGAAAGAGACATGGTCCCCCAGGCCCCGCTACCGAGGAACACCCAAAAGTACCGCCAATGGGTCCACATCAATGGACGACGGACCGAAGCCCTCCGAGACACGGGAGCAAGTGTGACGGCCGTCCGCTGCCACTTGGTGACCCCAGACCAGATCATACCGAACGTGCGATGCCCCGTGAGGGCCGCTGACAACTCTGAAACGCTGTGTCAGATGGCCCGAATGCCCTTCGAGTGGGGGGGGGGTGTCGGGCACCCTCAAAGTGACCGTCCGGGACGACGCCCCCGTGGACTGCCTCCTCGGAAACGACCTCGAGAGCTCTCCCTGGGCCCAAGTCGAATGGAGAGAGCATCTAGGAATGATGGGACTACCAGAGTGGGTCTGCGCGACGACCCGATCCATGACTGCCCGGGCCCTGGCGGCACCCGAGGCCACCCCGACTGAAGAGCCAGAGTGGCCCGCGCCCCCACCGCCCGCAGTCAATGAAGAATCCGACCCCGAGCCCGAGCCATCGGAGCATGACCAAGAAGGCAGCGCCGAACTCAGCGACATCCCCGAAATAGCCCAATGGCGCCAAGATGGTGGTCCCACCCGAGAACAATTCCGGCAGGAACAAAAGGCCTGCCCCTCCCTCGAGGGGACCCGACAGCAAGCCACCGCCCAAGCTGCCGGGGACACCTCGGGGTCCCACTGGGCCTACTGGGACCACGGCCTCCTATACAGTGAACAGAAAATTGCCGAGCTAGGGGCCAGCCGAGTGTTGGTGGTCCCCCTACGATTCAGAGACTTCCTTTTGAACCTGGCACACGATGTGCCCCTCGCCGGGCACCTGGGGCAGGACAAAACTTACAGCCGCCTGGTGACCCATTTCTACTGGCCAAAGATGCGCAACGATGTGCATAACCACTGCCGCACCTGCCCGACATGCCAAGCCAGCGGAAAGAGCGGAGGGAAGGTGAAGGCCCCGCTCCAACCCTTTCCAGTAGTGACCACTCCCTTCGAACGAGTGGGGATAGACATCGTGGGGCCCCTGGACCCCCGAACCTCGCAAGGGCATCGCTTCATCCTCGTCCTGGTGGACCATGCCACCCGCTATCCCGAAGCCATCCCCCTACGAACCATAACGGCTCCCGTGGTGGGCCGGGCACTGATGGAGATCTTCTCCAGAGTGGGGTTCCCCCGCGAAGTCGTGAGCGATCAGGGCACAAACTTTATCTCAAAGTATATGCGGTCCCTGTGGCAACAGTGCGGGGTCACATATAAATTCACCACCCCGTATCACCCCCAAGGGAATGGACTTGTGGAGCGGTTTAACCGGACACTCAAGGGGATGATCCAGGGCCTAGAAGAGCCCCTCCGCCGCAAATGGGACGTCCTGCTGCCCTGCCTCCTGTTCGCCTATCGGGAGGTACCACAGAAATCCCTGGGCTTCAGCCCCTTTGAACTCTTGTACGGGCACCCTGTCCGAGGGCCCCTCAGCCTGGTCAAAGAAGGCTGGGAAACTACAGTCCAAGACGCACCGCCGGATGTCTACCGGTACCTCCTGACCCTCCAAAGCCAGACTCGGAAGTTCCGGGCCCTTGCCGAGGCCAATCTTGAGGCCAGTCAGGAGGACATGAAACGCTGGTATGACCAGAACTCTTCATCCATCGAGTTCGAGCCGGGCCAGCGGGTCTGGGTCATGTCCCCGGTCGAACCCTGTGCCCTCCAGGACAAATGGTCGGGCCCCTTCAAAGTGATCGAGCGCAAGAGCCCTGTCACCTATCTCGTGGACATGGAGTCCCCCCGAAACCCCCTACGGGTTCTGCACGCCAACCGGCTCAAGCCTCATTTTGCCCGCACAGAACTGAGCCTGCTGCTAGCTACCGACGATGGGGCCGAAGACGACTCCGAGCCCCTGCCCGACCTCCTAAGGTGCGCTGAGAAAGACGGCTCCGTCGAGGGAATCTCTCTCTCCTCCGACCTGACCCCAGCGCAACGCCGAGACTGCCAAGAACTGTTGGGGCGATTTACGGACCTTTTCTCCCTCACCCCCGGGGTGACCCAGTGGTGTGTCCACGATGTCGACACCGGGGACAGCCAGCCAGTGAGACACCGGGCCTACCGAGTTTCCGACCGAGTTCGGGCCTGCATCCAGACCGAAGTTACCAAGATGCTGGCCCTGGGGGTGGTCGAACCCTCCGACAGTCCCTGGTCCCCAAAGCCGCCGCACCTGGCGCCCCTCCAGAACTCAGGTTTTGTGTCGACTACCGGGGACTGAATGCTGTTACCAGGACCGACGCACATCCCATCCCCCAGGCCGATGAACTAATCGACCGCCTGGGAGCCGCCAAGTATCTCAGTACCTTCGACCTCACAGCCGGGTACTGGCAGATCGGCCTCACTCCAGGTGCCCAGGAGCGGTCGGCATTCTCCACACCCGATGGCCACTTCCAATTCAAGGTGATGCCCTTCGGCATGAAAAACGCCCCAGCCGCCTTCCTGAGACTGGTGAACAAAGTGCTGGCGGGGCTAGAAGAATTCAGCGCCGCCTATCTAGACGACATTGCAGTATACAGCCTCCACTGGGCCGAGCACCTGACGCACCTCTGGGAGGTCCTGACGGCCCTCCGCCGGGCCGGGCTAACTGTGAAAGCCAGCAAGTGCCAGATAGGGCAAGGATCCGTGACCTACCTGGGACACCAAGTGGGGAGCGGCCACGTGGCTCCCCTCCAACCCAAGATTGACGCAATCGTGGCCTGGGAGCCCCCGGTCACCCAGACAGCCGTCCGGGCCTTCCTGGGGCTCACTGGATATTATCGGCGATTCATCAAGAACTATGGGAGCATTGTGGGGCCCCTCACTGAACTGACCTCAAAGAACTGGCCACAAAAAGTACAATGGACACCCACGTGTCAGGTGGCCTTCGAGACTTTGAAAACAGCCATGTGCACCGCCCCTGTGCTCCAAGCCCCTGACTACAGCCGGGAGTTTGTAGTCCAGACTGACGCCTCGGAGCACGGCATCGGGGCGGTCCTATCCCAGATTGACCCCGAGGGGATTGACCATCCTGTGGCCTTCATCAGCCGGCGGCTGCTGGCCAGAGAGCAGCGATGGAGCACCATTGAAAGAGAGGCCTTCGCCGTCGTATGGGCCCTCAAGAAACTCAGGCCCTACCTCTTCGGCACCCACTTCCGGGTCCAGACTGACCACCGGCCCCTGCGGTGGCTGATGCAGATGCGTGGCGAAAACCCAAAGCTGCTGCGCTAGTCCATCTCCCTCCAAGGGATGGACTTCATGGTGGAGCATCGCCCTGGCGACGACCACGCCAATGCTGACGGCCTGTCCCGATTCTTCCGCCTCGACGAGGAGAATCCCCAGGAAGATGGGTGACTCTCCCCGCCTTCAGCTGGAGGGGACGTGTGTTGGACTCGGCCTCGTGGCGTGGTCCTACCCCTCCCGCATGGCGGGCCTGGGACGACATCGGCCCTCCGTCGACCCGCTGTCGACCCCCTGAACACGAACCATCGACGAGAGCAGCCCCCTGGCAACCCCCCGCTCCCCCCCTGGGACCCCGGCGGACCCTGCTCGCCAACACCGCCGGTCTGGCGAACATGCCAGGCCGCCATTCCCGGCCCGACTCCATCTTGGGCCCATCACGTCCCAAGCACGTGGCCGCAGCCAACCCTGGCCCCGGCCTCAGCGAAGCCCAGACATCGAGGCACCAAGATCCTCCCAGGTGGTAGAGTGGCCACTTGGCGGAGCCCGGAAGAGGGGAGTTTCGAGGGGCCTCCAGCCATCCCAGGACGCCTGGTATCGATCACCCTTCAGCCTCCCTGGGCCCTGCTGACGCGGTCGCGGCCTGACCAAGCTGAACCATCGTCGAGGCCCTGCTGACGCGGCCTGACCGAACTGAACCATCTTCGAGGCCCTGCTGACGCTGTCGCGGCCTGACCGAACTGAACCATCTTCGAGGCCCTGCTGACGCTGTCGCGGCCTGACCGAACTGAACCATCTTCGAGGCCCTGCTGACGCTGTCGCAGCCTGACCGAACTGAATCGTCTTCAAGGCCCTGCTGACGCTGTCGCGGCCTGACCGAGCTTAACCATCTTCGAGGCCCTGCTGACGCTGTCGCGGCTTGACCCCTTGAACTATCCCCGCACCAGTTGGTGCCAAGACTGTCCCGCTACCCCCTATCCCCGAAACCAAGACTTTACGGATCCCTCGATCCTTGCCTGCTAACCTGCAAAGGACTTGCCTTAATTACTTATATAAAGATTCTTGTGAATATTCCTCCTGTGTGGTGTCCATCTGTAAGTAGTGTGATTGCTCAGCTGTCACGATTGTAGGAGAGGAGCCTCGCCAAGGAGGCCTCCCTACGGCGCTCGGCCTATTCCCTACAGAGAGGTGGTTCTCGGGGCGGACAGTCAGACACCTTCTGTCTCCCCTGGGGTCGCCTTTCCAACACACAGAGACAATCAAACATAGGTGTGTAAACCAGCTTATAGGAAATGTTACATAAGCCAAAGGAGTAAAAGTGTAGGAGTCACGTCATCCATACTAGTAGGCCGTATAGGTTTAGGAGTGCTTGGTGTAGAGAAGCACAAACTCAGAGTCAAAAAAGAAGCAGCATAGTTGGGAGAATCTATTTCTACCCAAATTAACCCTTTTTGCAACATTAATCTATGCTTGAATGTATACTTTGCAGTGTGTATTCAGCTCTATGATGAAAGTTAATTCCTCACTGTTCTATATTAGGACTTTAAGTCATAAATTGCAAGTAACAAAAGGATGTCTTTTAAAATCAGTAACCTGCTGATCTATTTACATCATATGCACTCTGTAATCTACATGGTACACGTTCTTTGCAGCAGACCCATTAACCCTCTGCACTGCCTTCACATAAGTCAAACCATAGCACAGACATTTACATCACAAGTACCTAGATCAAACAACCCTAAACACCTAGTAGCGAACAGACAAAAACTCTAGAAAAAGTAAGGCCCATATGCAGAAAAGAAATAACACCCTACACAAACATAATTCTTTGGACTAGCACTGAGTAGCATTGTGCTAGTTACTCTTCCTGCCACACAAATTATTTGATGGGATGCTCAGCTATTTATTTGTCCAGATGACCATGTACTTATGACAAAGGTCGAAACGTCATCGACGCAATTGTGGCCGCAATTTATGGAGGACACATTGTTTTGTGTGTTGTAGTCCCAGTATTGTTTTGGAACTCCGACTCTTATGTAACCTCTTTTTGTATGCCACTTGACTGGTTGGGAATGCCTATTAATTGTTAAATGTACCAGCTTCCTTGTCTGAGCCTCACAATACTACTTTTTTTTACTAAATAAATTTTTGTTTCTATGATTTTCCGAGAAAAAAAAAACTTTTCTGCATATGGGCCTTACTTTTAATAGAGTTTTAGTCTGTCCACTACTAGGTGTTTAGCGTTGTTAGATCTGGGTACTTGTGATGTAAATATGTCTGTGCTATGCTTTTGTGTACACTGTGAACCACTGTTTGGAAAAAATATTGATTGCCCCTGGTTCAGGTGGTTAGTGCTGCCCCTGTGGTGGTTAATTATTCACATAACTCAAAACATCAACTATGCAAAACTCCAATCTCTCTCCTGGAACAACATTGATCACAGGAGTTACCATGACATTTTTGTGAGGCCTGGTAATTGCCAGAGGAAAGGAACGCAGCAGCATGTGCTTTAAAAACATAAGCACGGCGCCCCGGGAAGCCAGCACACGGTGCAGGTTTTTAAAGTGCCTGCCTGGCACAGCTCTCCTCTCCTGCCTTCAACAGCAGCAGGGCACCTGAGGCTTGTGATCCTGCCCTGCCAACAATTGTACTTGTGTTCCCACACCACAGGGGCAATGTGGGATTCATAAAGCGCCAGACAGTCGCTGCTCTCCGCTCCATTCTCAAAGAGCTGAGGTTTGTGGTCCTGCCCAGCCCAGACCACTCCTGTGTTCGTGTTCCCATGCCGCAGGGAAAATGCAGGCTTTTAAAGCGCCTGACCAGCACTGCTCTCCTCTCCTGCCGCCAACAGCAGTAGGGCACCTGGGGACTATGGTCCTGCCCCACCAACTCTTGTGCTCATGGTTACGCCACAGGGAAAATGTGGGCTCTTTAAAGCACCCAACCAGTGTTGCTTTCCTCTCCTGTCTCCAACAGCAGATAGGCACCTGGGGCTTGTAATCATGCCCATCTCGACAACTCTCACGCCCATGCGCGTTTTCAAAAGACAAGTATTTTGTGATTTTAAGACATTGTGGATGTTTCTGATGAATCCTTGAGATCCGGTAGGATGACTATTTTGATTAGTGAACCATATTGAGGGTAAACACTGTAGGAATAATTATGTATGATCTCAGTTAATGGTCACAAATTTTAGAATATTTCAAGTTTTGTGATGGTGTTACTGACAATTTCGAATTGGCACGCACACTGAAAATGAGAAAATTCATCAGTTGAGCAAAAGATAATAACCAAAGTATATTTTACTGACTACTTTGAATATGGTGTACAGAATAATGAATTTCCATAATTGTGTGGCAATGAATGATATTTTGTGGGGTAGTAATTATGTGCAAGCTTCGACTTGTCCTTTTAATCTGAACTTGCATGGTTTTAGTATGATGGACTGAATAGATTATTATTGAAATGAAGTGTTGACTGTTTTTTTAGTTCATGAAAAGGTCTGATAATATCTTAGGAAGCACACGCCATTGTTACAGAGGAAGCTTCAATAGAGTTGCTATATTACCGGAATGGTTAAGAAGTCACTCACAGCTTGGTTATGACCTCGGTCTCTGGATTCCCTGTGCTTGTCGTACGCAAACTACAGACAACTCAGCTAGTCCGAAGGCGTGGCTTAAAAGTAATAATGGTACTGATGCTCTTGTCCTATGCTGACTTGCAGTCAACTATATAATTTGGTTTAAAAGCACATGCTTGGCATTCAAAAGCTTGTGTGGTAGGGCACATTCATATCCTTGGAAGAGCATTGATACTACCCTTTTTGAGTGATGGGAAGCACAAAAAATGTCCTTCTCTCAGCTCCATCTTTCAAATTGGCTTCCAAGGAGAAGAGGTGTCTCTCTCTGCCCAAGATCTTTATTCTGAAAGGATGCTACATTTATGATTTGGGAAGCCTTGATGGTTGCCTCCTTGACTGGTCTGCCAAAGACATACCTAAATAGATTTAAGATCACCAACGCCTTGAGAGCCACACTTGGTTTTGTCTGTCTGGGATACAGTCAAATAAGATGTACAATACTTGCCACTGTCATGCTTTACTATCGAGATCTTAGGAGTCCATTGGTTGCTTCAGGCATACTTGCTCAAGTCTTAGCACTGTGCCAGTAAACCCTAATGAGATGGTCTCGCAGTGCTGTTATGCTTTAGTGACGGACTACAGAGATAAAAATACAGTGCTTGAGCTTTTCACTTGAACAAAGAAACCTTACCCTTGGCAGTAATCTCGAGCAGCTCCTGGTAGGATTCACTGGTTTTCCTTCGTTTGGCAGCACTTGGACAAGGTTCCTCCCCCCTTTCGATTTGGGACACAACTTCTGGCTTCGGAATTTGAAAACCTGATGACAAAGGGAAACATTAAAAATGGCTTCCTCATAGAAAGTCCCCACATCCAGCACATGAACGGCACAATGTGTTAGCCAACTGATATTATCTACTCCCCCTCTCCACCCTCCACTGACACTGTCATTTCAAATGCAGTCTGATCACCCCCAGTACGTTCCGGTAGTGCCTTAACATGAAGTAGTACTTGCAGAATAATCGCAAATGGTCAGAATATTTCATTCTGTCACAAAGCTTTTGTGTAGAGCAGTGCTCACCGATTTGTTGGACTCCTGGTGCTTTTTGTGTGGAAATAGGTGTCTCAGAGTGTAGTATGTTGCTTTTGGTCTGTTGGTTTTCCTATTTAAAAAGTGGGTAAGAGGGAGGAATTGTTATGGATTCCCCTTTGAGTGTGGCAATGTGGTCTGCTGGTTGTAAGGTTTCTCAAGTGGGGATCAGATCTCGTGTCCATCCACTTAACCCATGTGAGTATGGTTGAAGTTATCTACAGTTTATTTATTTTAGGCATTTACATAGCGCAGACTTAACCATAAGGGCAATGGAGCACTTGACATAGAACAAGATGAAGAGGCTAACAAGTAATAGTTAAGGGATTTGAGGAGGAAAGGAGTATCTAGGATTAGTACAGAACAGAGTGAGTAGTATATGACAGATGATAAGATCAGAATTTTCTTTTCGTATGGTCTTTTATGTACGACAGGAGGTTCAGGTTCGTTCTGAGTGTTTCGGGAATGGAGTTCTACAGTCTGGGAACCAGAAAGGAGAAGGCTTGGTTGGTGTAGCGAGGGGAGACCCCTGCCCCAGCGGATCAAGGACTCCGTACCCACTCCCGGGGATTTTCACCACGACCACCCCCCCCTACCCCCCTTCTCTTTTCGGCATAATGACTGGACAAGCACGGGAGGGCTGTACTACCCACCCGTGGAGGACGAAGATGCCGGTACCTTTAACTGGGAGGATCCAAACACGTGGGCGGACCCGACAGCGACGTCATATGCGGCCAGTGAAACAGGACAGGTGTGCTTGATCACCGGAGGAGAAGGAGGCAGGAGAGCAGAGACGAGTAAGGAGCAGACGGAGGCAGAGGCAGAGAGCGAGAGCGGAATTCCATCTACCGATATCCAGAGAGTGGAGACGACCCGTCGGCGACGCGGGAGCCAGGAGGCCATCGGCAACACGAGCCGCCCAGCCGCACGCCCGGAGGTGTGTGGCTCACCCAGGTACAGGGGCGGATAGCAGGCTGGGTGGGGAGAAAGGGAGGGTCCGTGACGTGAACTGGTTTTCCCTTTTCCCGGTATTTTTGTTCCTTCCCACACCAGTCAACCCCTCCCCTCACCACGCCGTATTTTTGACAACTCTTCACTAGTGGTGTATCCTCACTCCCTTTCCCTTGTATAACAAGGCAATATCTCCAAGGACTGACACGTGCCCTTTCTGTCCTTTTTTCCACACGCCTCGAGACCCTGAGACGCCATCACGGAGTCTCCCACGGCCATAACCCGGAGGAGTCCCCGATCCGCGAAGAGGGAGGAAGAGCGCGACAAAAGGCGAAGTCGGGCCGGACGAAGCCGTTCCCCGAGAAGAACAGCATCCTTGAGAAAGACCTGCACTGATTACTTGTTCGCACGAATAAAACCCGCAGTAACCAAAACCCGAATCTTGCCTTTTACTACCACCCCCGCTACAGTTGGTTAATTTTCTTTTCCTTGTTGAAGGAATTTTGAGGAGTATTGTTTTAACTCTTGCAGATTTTATGCCTCCTGTTATGTGGAGTTTGTCTTTGAGGAAAGAAGGAAGGCAGTTGTTATTTTTCCATGAGGAAAGCTCAGCAGGTAGCTGTTGTAACACTTTGCTAAATCATACAAGTATTAGTCACAATCTCAAGTACTTTTTGTGTATTTCTGTCTCCTAGTCTGTGGTCACGTTTTGCTGTACGCAATTGTGAAAAGTGAAAGATTAGGGATGATTGAGAATTACTTGGTGCATAAGTCAGTGAAGGCAGGGCCTGTTTGTGCATCGGTGTTATATCAATGAAGGAGAATGATCAATTCTGTGATATGGAGCAAGATAGGATGATATATTCACAGACATGTGATGTTACTTTGATAAGCATTTGAGGTGCTTTTTGAGAAGGCGTGTACAATACTACCCCCATTAGATGGGGTACTTCTGCAGCAGTAATTTGCATGTGGGATTGCATCCAAGGCTATGCGGAGGTAGAGTAGACTTCAGTGTTGGGGCACTAAGGGGTTGGCTTAGTTGGGCGGTGCTTTATTCAGGCAACCTGCATGTAAACTCATTGCCTCTGTAATTCTCAAGTGAGCATTTAACTCACTTAGACATCTTGCTAAATGTGCAGATTCAAGAGGTCGAAACTAACAGGAGATAGCCATAACATGTGGTGAGTCAACATCAATCAAGTAAGTGTAATGATACTTATGTAAACAATGTGTAAAAGGGGGGGGCTTGTCTACGAGACAACGTAAGGAAAGAGTGGCAGGCTTGTGGGTGTCTGAATTTGGATATGGATGGACAGCTGGGTAAGGGTGTTTAGACTATGGTTTGGAGACTATGGTGTAGGCAAGACAAGGAGCTGCACTAAGTGCAGTAAGGTGGTGGAGAATAAGGGATGGCAGTGAGAGGTAACCAAGATAGATCAAACTAATTTAAAGCGTTAGGTCCTGCTTCACCTGGTGTGCTTCCTTTTTGTTAGGTGGGTAGAGGCTCATGGTAGCGCGACAGTCACTAGGGGATTAGCAGTGGGAACACTGATGAGTTGGGGGCTGCAATGAATGTGCTAATGGAAAAATCTGGAGGTGTTTTAGCTAACAACAATATTGATCAGGTGGCGAGGTAAAGTGTGTGTGAATTGTAAGGGTGACGGTCATGGAGGGCTTATTAAAGACTGGATACAAATGGGCTACTTCATGGGCAAGGGTGGAAGAAGGGTACAAAGGCAAAATAATAAAGAATTAGTATGTATGGGTTGGTATGGAGAGTCATTTGAAAGTTGCCGTAGTTCAGACGGCCAGCATGCTGCAGACTGTTACAACATAACACAACGGCCTTTCTCAGTGAATGGGGCAGCGGGGAGTGATATATTTTGGTGTACTCATACTATGCAGGCACAGGATTCAAACTTGCACATATGAGTGTGGCAAATCAGGTATGTGGAAGTGGATGAGAATTCAGGTGCGCTGGGCGATTGGTTTTAATAAGAAAGATGGGAAATGAGTTACGTAGGTGTCAGTTACTAGGTTAAATGGGATGACAGGAAATTGGAAGGTAGGGTGGGCTGGGAGAGAGCAGTATAGATTGATAGAAATTATGTGTAAGAGTTGTGTGGTAAGAATGAAGGATAGTAGGAGTGAATGTTCAGGGAAGGGCAAATATTGTGTTCTGATGGGTTGAGATAGGTGGTAATGGTCATAGGTCAGGGAGGATAGTTTTGCTTTCTGCTTTCTTCCACCTTAACCTATTTGTGCAACTCCTTGTATTTTGTGCCATTTACTCCTCCATAATGTCACATCCACACAGCTCCTTCATCACCACGCTCTCTCTCACCAAGTCCCTTCACCACTTGCAGAGCACTAAATAATTTGCAGGGTGAACTGTGTATCCTTCAAGGTGACATAATCCCCCAGCTAGCCATTATGCCAGCACTTAGCCTATCAATTGACTGTCAATTTCCTAAAGACCATTACTGAAACCGAACGACTCTGCGCGACATATGTATACTGAAACGTTACACTAATGAACATACTCCTCTATATAAATATTTAGTCTTTGGGTTACAGACAAGTGTTAACAAGCATTTACAATGCAATGGTTTCGCCTTTGGAAAAGTTAGAGCTATTGGCATTGCTCATGACATTTCTTTTTTTTTTTTTACTTATAAATAAATGGCATTGTTATTTACATTGCCAACAGCTCTCTCAGCCCACACAGCCCACACAGCTCTCTCAGCCCACACAGCCCACACAGCTCACACAGCTCACATAGCCCACACAGCTCTCACAGTCCACACAGCTCTCACAGCCCACACAGCTCTCACAGCCCACACAGCTCTCACAGCCCACACAGCTCTCACAGCCCACACAGCTCTCACAGCCCACACAGCTCTCACAGCCCACACAGCTCTCACAGCCCACACAGCTCACAGCCCACACAGCTCTCACAGCCCACACAGCCCACACAGCCCACACACAATGCAATGGTTTCACCTTTGACAAAGTTAGAGCTATTGGCATTGTAAATGACAAATTGTTTATTTATGTTTTGGTTTTGAAAACAGATAAATAAATGGCATTGTCATTTACAATGTCAATAGCTTAATCTTTCGCAAATGCGAGACCTATTGCATTTGCACCCACACACACACAGCCACACGCACACCGAGCCACACACACACGCACACCGAGCCACACACACACAGAGCCCCCCCCGTACGTTCCTAAGAGAAGACCAAAACTTGCCAGAGAAGTCTATAACATCACTGGTACTCGGTATTGGTAAGTGGTAACAAACCCAAATTCGAGGGTCAAAAGTAACAGAAAGCAGACAAATCACTGTTTTACTATGAATGTGTATAGTCGAAAAACACTGTGTAGTGAAATTTCAATGGTTAAGATGCGGTGTAGAGAGGACTAGGCAGAATGGGGTGCACAAAAACTAAAACAAAGGTGCTTATTAGGGAAAGGTTGTGTGTGAATACATGTACAAATGTGCACTACAATTAGTATAGGTGATAGCAGATGGCGCGCTGAAGAGCTCATGGGCGCCTATCAACTGTGGAGATAATGCGGAGCCGTAGGGCATGGGCACTCACTGGGTATGTCCACTCCTACAAAGTCGCTGGTAGGAGGAAACTCCTGTGTGCACAAACATAATTATGCATGTACAGTATAACGAATGGCACGTAGAAAAGGCACGTGGCTGTAGGGTGCGATCTGGAAAATGGCAAAGAGACAGTACATGGGCATGAATGCGGATAGGGAAACATGCAGCGGTGCAGTATGACGAATAACCCAGGGTAGAGGGAGCATGAATGACGGAGACAGTAGCGGAGCAAGGAATAGAGATTGTGTGGAAACAGTAACGGCGCTGTTAAAATGCACATACATGTAATGACGGGTGGTGAAAGAATGTAATATTGGCGAGTCTGGTGTCGCGTACCTTGACAAACTGTAACAGCTAGAGACGGTCCGAGAAGGATATCTTTAAAATTAAAATAAAGCTCTGGGTGAAATAGCCGGTCGTGGCAGGACGGGTAGGTCCAAAGGTGGAGCTGCAAAAACGGAGAGGAAGAGTTAAAGCAGCTACCGGACCGGAGAACCAGCTCACGGACGGCGTAGTAAAAAGAGGAATCCCACGAGTGATGTAGGGAAGTATCCATCGTACGAACAGAGTATGCGGGTGTGGTCTCTTACCTTACAATAGGTGAAGGAATGCACGGGTAATGTGCTCCACTCGAACTTAAGTCCTTATCCGGGTAATGGATGCGGATGGGGTAAAAGTGGGTGTGTATATACAAGATATGCACTGCCGTGATACGGTTGGTGCATAGGTCAAGAGACAAGTGTAGAACATGTGGCGGTTACAGTTGTGCGACTATTGTGTGCTAATGGCTGACATTATGAATTAATCATTGTCGTGTAAGAAGTCATCAAATTCCCTGCAAAGTAATCACCCTTCGCCTTTGGAAGGTTTTCCCTGTCTAGGGAAGTATTCACTCTATATTATACAGTGATCATTAGCTTCATTTAAAACTGTATAGTAGTCAAACTCTAAACCTAGTACTGTGTTTAATGCAGTTTACTATCAATGGTCACTTGGTGCGTTTTGAAAAATTGCACTCCACCAACCTCCCAGAGTGAGAGCTGCGCTTAGATTACATTTATGAGCTCATACACACTGTGGACCCATTCAGAATCAACCTACTTCAGAATGTATTAAGCGGTTCAATGTCACACTTTATGAGAGAGAGTAACGCTCAGCCTCTGTGCCTCTTCTCAGGTCAGTCAACCGTATGAGATCTGATTCCAGACTCATACAGGATCATACAGGATCATCTCAAGAAAATACTAATGTTTAACACGTTTGAGAAAATAAATTGTTTGTTACATTTCTTCACCGACCTCGTTTTAAATGATTATACTGGCTAAATTGGTAATAAAGGTCACATGGATAACAGACTGAGAGCCTCCTTAAATCTCAGTTAAGCTACTGTAATTTTGCATGCGTCATGATCCTGGACTGTTTCCAGATAGCTACCAGAAGATGGAAAGTTCTCCTCTCCCTAAACTATCCCATGTAAAACTCCACCTGCACATACAAAATGCCCCAGGACTTGCCAACCGGCATTTGAGCGCTATTCAATACAGGATGCAGCCCCATGTAAAAACTTTGGGACAAATCGTGCCTTAAAAAATCCTTCAATAGGTACATTTGACAATCTGTCAATTAACCTTACTGTTTCGCCGATGAAAGGATGAAGAAATTGTGTTCTAAAGTGCCTTGAGTTTGCCAGAGCCGAGGCAGGAAATGGTAGGAGCAACCAGCGGTCACGAAATTGAAGAAAATACTCCTTTTTCCGCAGTGCAAATCAGTTAGTGCCTAAGAGAGAACACTCTGCGCCACATTAGTGGAACGCAGGGTGTGCTAGATGGGGAAGGGTGTGGGAGTCATCGATGCTGGTTCGGTGGAAGGGAGCAGATTTTCCAGTTTGTTTTTTCTGCTATTTGTTGAAATGTGGCAGTTCTTTAGGTAGCGATCTACTCTTCTTAGTCACCACGCCGCACCTAGGCCTGCAGCACCTTGGTATGGGAGTAAGAGGAGAGAGACAGTGGCAGGAAGACCATTTCTGACCGCAGGGACCTGACGCACAGTACGTGAACTTACACCCAAAAGGGTGTTATCAATACCTGGCAAAATTCATGTTCAACACTGCGGCACGATTTAAATTTGGCAATCTCGAGTACTTTATTCAGCTGTGAAGATTCCGATGTGCCTATGATACGCTTTGGAAAAGGTGCTTACACGGCATGTGACACACGTTACAAATGAAAGGAAAGGCAGACATGGGCTGCAACACAGACCCAAGAATTAAAGTCCCAAGGGAAGGAAAGGCACATTAAACTAGCATCTAAAGATTGGTGAGGCCGCTAGTAAATGCACTTTCATATGGCAAGATTTCCCAAACCCATCTCTGGCTAACACGCTACAACTGTAGCCTCATCCATGCAATTAAATCGACTGAGTTTTGGACATTGTTGATAAATGTCAGCACAGTGTTTCCCGTGAAAGCCACTATCGATGTAAGCGTAACAAATACTTTATGACCATGTGTAAAATGCATTTCAAGTACAATATCGCTTCAGCTGCCTGTGCTGGGCTCGCAGGTTCTCACGCTGCAGGGCAGGATGTGTAAGATGATCCGGCCGAAGACTGCCCGCTCCTCCCAGGCTCTGAAATGATCCTCTGCTCCCCGCCTTCAGTGCTGTCACTGTCCGTAGCTCTCCGGTCCTGTTGTATTACGGAAGCGGAATGGGGCTTCGCCTGCTGCCCCTGTGTGACGTGTAGCCGATCCGGTGTGCAGTGCCTGTTGTCGGCGCCTGGGCTCAGGGGTGCTCTTCACACTGGGGCCAGGGGGGGGCAGGAAAGGAACGGACAGCGGGAGGGGGGCGGGAAAGGAACGGAGAGCGGGAGGGGGGTCGGGAAAGTAACGGACACAGAGAAAGGACCACCAGCCGCGGTTCAAAGACACAAACGAAGGACTCAGGACGGCGCTACAGCAAACCATAGAGACAGAAGAACGACACATTAAAACAGATGCATTGCTAGATTAGCTGGAAAAAAACCTAATAAGCGATCTGGGCACATTAACTTTCTAGATAAATGAAATAAAAGTAGCAAAAACGTACACACGGACAGCGGGAGGGGGGCGGGAATGGACAGCGCATCTGACCCGAGCTCCAGAAACAAATCACTTTCAGTGAAAGGGGAGGGACCGGGCACACGGGGAGGGGGGCGGAACGGACACACGGGGAGGGGGAGGAGGGGGCCGGAAGGCAAGATTTAAAAACAAGCACTCACCTGGGCTTCCTCCGGCGGCCGTGGTCGGCATGGAGTGACAACAACAAACCCAGAACAAAAAAAAAACGAAACTCCGCCCACCGCCCAATGACGATGCAAAAAGGGTGGAGAGCGGAACGCCCAGGGAAAAAATCTCGGGAACGCCCACGAATCTGGTCCGGCCTTGACGGACAGATCTCTGTTCCAATGGCTAGCCTCCATTTATGGAGCTAGCCAATGGAACAGAGGGCGTATTCAAGTGTCCCTTACTGGAAGACTACAGATTTCTCTGGAGGCGGAGCTAAAGCTCCGTGCTCCAGCGAAACCTAAAAACCCTATGAGTCCACACCCTTTGCGATTCAGAGTTCAAAGAGGAGTGACTCTCACCGTGGGAAAGAGGGTGCAATATGCCCAAAATTATAAACATTTATTTCAAGTATCAAAGCCTGGATTGGAAAGCAGTTTATCTACTAGGCTGCTTTGTTCACCCGATGTCCTACAGACCACTCTTTGCAGAATTACAATATAATAATGATTTAATAAATAGACTGAAAAGGTATAAAGATGGTCAATTTTAAGTTAATCTGTAGACGTCCCCAAATGTGATTATGACTTAAAGCTTGTTGAATAGATCTGTGTTCTCACATGCTAGCTCTTCCTGTAAAGGCTTCCTCTTCAAGCCTAAGAACTCATCTAGATTTGATTTGCTATCTTTAGAAGTCTGAGATTCGTTTAAGAAGAGGGCCAAAATATTAAAGAGATGCAGGGCACAGTGGGAGGTATGGATTCACTGCTCGACAAATACATACACTGAAGATAGATATCACCAAGGTGCATACATGTGGAGTAGGTATAGAAAATCTATACATACTTGCCTTTCAATATTTTGTCCCCTGATATTCTGGACACGATGTGGGGACCCTTTGATATTCAGCCACGTATCAGCTAATGGTTAATTCAGCCTACATCAAACTGTCTGTCAAACAGGCAAGAGTAATGTTACGAAAGAACACTTCTGGGAATTAACAATAAGTGTACCTTTCAAGGACTACTCTGGGACATTTTTGCGACTCCTCAATAGGCAAAAAAATCTACCCGAATTGTAGGAGTTAAACAAGGAAAGGTACATTCAGACTTTCAATTGGAAAAAACAAACTTTCTGACTCCGCCCCCTACTGGTATTGGATCATCTCAAGCAATCACAGCTTGATCTTATTCTAGAACTTTTTCATGGCGCAAGATTCAAGTGTTTCTTTGGTCTTGAATCTTCACAGCTATCAATGCCCTGAACAACATGCTATACTGCACATTGGTCTGAACAGTATTTCTAACAAGAGAGATTTTCATTTGCCTTATTTAGTTCTCCCTGCAGCTGTGCTTTGATGTGTAAAGGTCATCAAACAACTCACTCGCTGAAAGGAGACACAAGTATGTCCCTGCTTCCTTGATGGTGTAAAACATAGCCACCCATCTGTCCAAACTGCACCTTTTACTTTGTTTTAGCTTTTAAAATGTTTATTTGTAAATAAAAAATCTGAAACGCTGTACATTAGAGGATGAGCAGGTGGACGTAAGTGGTGATGAATAGCACAATCGACAAAACTGGTGTCACAAATATTTGCACTTTTTATATTGCAATGCACATATTTATAGCTGCAGGCACATAAAGCATAAGCAACTTGCTCAGAGTTTAGAACCTAGGTCTAAAGGGTCCAATGTGGCCGACTTAGCCACTTTACAACATTCCTTCAATGAATCCAAACACTGAAGTTTGTGGTTTGAGATCATAGTTCATCCGATAGTGTTTCATTGATTTCAACATTTAGTGTTGCCTGGCTGCTTTAGTGCATTAAGTGCACTTTTGAAGTGCTTCAGAGGTGTATCTGTTGTTTTCCATCATATTTCTTGTAGACACTTTGTGGGCGTGATCCAGAGCATCTAAAAAAAAAACCTGATAACATAGGAGCGCAATATATTAGTTTACTGCCAAGGAATTTAATTTCCAGTCCGTAGGATCAGCAGCTCAACATCAAGAACATGGCACAACCAAACATTTAACACCTTGCAGTAGTCCAATTGCCATGAAGCACCAAAGGATGATTCCGTTGGTGGCACGAGTTATAACAAGCATTGGCAAAACCAAAAGGTTTAAGCAAGCATGGCTGCTGTGTAGCATGGCTAAAGGTTAGAGGTGTAGAGGAGAGTAGCTTGGAAGAGAGCGGTGCAGAATGGAGTAGAGTGACACGGAGAGGAGTAGAGTGTAATAGAGTGGAGTGGACTAGAGAGTGTTGTTTCACTGAGTGTAGTGTAGTGTAGAGTGTAGTTTAGAGTGTAGTGTAGAGTGTAGTGTGGAGTGGAGTAGAATGTCATGGAGTGGCGTAGAGTATCAAGGAGGCGAGAGTGGCGTGGAGTGGAGCAGAGTAAGGTGGCAATAGAGTGGAGTAAAGTGGCAATAGAGTGGAGTAAAGTGGCAGAAGAGTGGAGTAAAGTGGCAGAAGAGTGGAGTAAAGTGGCGTAGAGTGGAGTAAAGTGGCGTAGAGTGGAGTAAAGTGGCGTAGAGTGGAGTAAAGTGGCGTAGAGTGGAGTAAAGTGGCGTAGAGTGGAGTAAAGTGTTGTATAAAGGGGTGGAGTGGCCTAGAGTGACATGGAGCCGCCTAAAGTGTTATAGAGCCGCCTAGAGCGTTATGGAGCCGTGGAGAGAGTCATGGAGCCGCCGAGAGAGTCATGGAGCCGAAGAGAGAGTCATGGAGCCGAAGAGAGAGTCATGGAGCTGAAGAGAGAGTCATGGAGCTGAAGAGAGAGTCATGGAGCCATGGTGCAGCCCAGAGGGTCATGGAGCGGCCTAGAGTGTCATGGAGCGGCCTAGAGTGTCATGGAGCGGCCTAGAGTGTCATGGAGCGGCCTAGAGTGTCATGGAGCGGCCTAGAGTGTCATGGAGCGGCCTAGAGTGTCATGGAGCGGCCTAGAGTGTCATGGAGCGGCCTAGAGTGTCATGGAGCGGCCTAGAGTGTCAGGGTGCGGCCTAGAGTGTCATGGCGCGGCCTAGAGTGTCATGGCGCGGCCTAGAGTGTCATGGCGCGGCCTAGAGTGTCATGGTGCGGCCTAGAGTGTCATGGTGCGGCCTAGAGTGTCATGGTGTGGCCTAGAGTGTCATGGTGTGGCCTAAAGTGCCATGGTGCTGCCTAAAAGAATGATGGCTTTAACCCAGATCTCTTGACTGGTGGTTGAAAATATGATTTATTCAGCATTCCTTCCATCATTTGTTTGCGTAGTTATAGAGCCGCCGAGAGTGACATAGAGCCGCCGAGAGTGTCATAGAGCCGCCGAGAGTGTCATAGAGCCGCCAAGAGTGTCATAGAGCCGCCAAGAGTGTCATAGAGCCGCCAAGAGTGTCATAGAGCCGCCAAGAGTGTCATAGAGCCGCCAAGAGTGTCATAGAGCCGCCGAGAGTCATGGAGCCGCCGAGAGAGTCATGGAGCCATGGTGCAGCCCAGAGTGTCATGGTGCGGCCTAGAGTGTCATGGTGCGGCCTAGAGTGTCATGAAGCAGCCTAGAGTGTCTTGGAGCAGCCTAGAGTGTCTTGGAGCAGCCTAGAGTGTCTTGGAGCAGCCTAGAGTGTCTTGGAGCAGCCTAGAGTGTCATGGAGAAGCCTAGAGTGTCATGGAGAAGCCTAGAGTGTCATGGAGCAGCCTAGAGTGTCATGGAGCAGCCTAGAGTGTCATGGAGCAGCCTAGAGTGTCATGGAGCAGCATAAAAGAACGATGGCTTTAACCCAGATCTCTTGACTAGGGGTTGAATATATGATTTAGTCAGCATTCCGTCCATCATTTGTTTGCGTAGTACTTTTCACCCTAAGTGGGATGGGTATGCCCAGATGTGGGTCCCTTGCTCACTGTGCCAGTGGATTCAAGCTAGCCTGGCTGATGAAGGGTAATACCCAGAAACCGGTCCCAGGATGCTTGTTTCCGGTCCAGGGAGGACCTGGCTTGGCAGTTCGGTCTGGACTGCTCCCATGAGGCACAGGGTCAAGACTGATTTGCATATGGCTGGGTCTAAACTGGGGTGGCATGGTGAGCAAAAGAACAACGGATTTAACCCAGATCTCTTGACTGGGGGTGAATGTATGATTTATTCAGCATTCCATCCATCATTTGTTTGTGTAGCACTAAAAGTGGAGTGAAGCGGCCGAAAGTGGAGTGGAATGGCCTAGAGTAGAGGGGCGCAGAAACAAGTGGAGTGGTCTAAAGTGAAGTGGCGTGGAGTGTCACAGTGACGTAGACTGGAGTAGAGTGGTGAAGAGTGGTGTGGAGCAAAGCAGATGGTGCAGAGCGGGGTGGGGTGCCATAGAGTGGAGTGGCGTAGAGTGTCAGAGGAGAAGCATAGAGTGGAGTAAAGTGGAATATAGAGGAGTGATACAGAGTGGAGTGAAGAGGCATAGAGTGGAGGGGAGTGGCATAGAGTGATGTAAAGGGCAATGGAGGGTAGTAGAGTGCCATGGTGGGCCGTAGAGAGGAGGGGAATGGAGTAGAGTGGCGTAGAATGGATGGAGTAGAGTGGCGTAGAATGGAGTAGAGTAGAGTATCATGTCACAGAGTGGAGGGGCATAGAGTTGATTAGTGTGTCAGACTGGAGAGTCGTAGAGTGGGGTGTCAGAGTTGAGTGGCGGGGCTTACGGTGGAGGGACAGAGTGGAGTGGCATACAATGGAGTAAAGTGGCGTAGAGTGTCTTTGATTGGAGTGAAGTCGACTGGAGTGACAGAGTGGCATAGAATGTCATGGAGTGTTAAGGAGTAATGTGGAGGGCCATAGAGTGGATTTGTGTAGAGTGGAATCGAGTGGCAGAGTGTGAAGTGGTCTCAGTACCACTTTACTCCACTCTAAGTACTACATACTCATTACTGTGTCCATAGGTCAAGAATTACATTTAATAGGTCAGCTCCAACATTTTACAGTGGGTAACCCGTTAGTCAAGAATTACTACTCACACCAATTAACTCCCTCCCTCACTCTCCCACTCATTTATTCTCACTCAATTTCAATCACTCGTCTTCTCAACTCTCTCGGTCTCTCTGTCTCACTCCTTCTCACTGTGATTAACTGAGACTAATTTTCACTCACACAACTTCGTATCTACATGCTCAAACATGCTCTCTCGCACAAACACACTAACTCACACATTCATTTAACAGATTATTTGTCATATACCTGGCTTCAGCTGCCTCACGTGCCAGCTTTAGCTCCTTAGCTGCTGGTGCATGGACCATTGCAACGGCATTCAGGAGGTTCCAAGTTCTGGCTCTGAAGCAGGAAACTGAAACCATACGTCTGTGCAAGTGATTACATTAATTACTGCGCAGACTTCAGTTTTTGAATTGCTACTTTTTCACCTCTCCCATCTTGTCACAGGGCTGGGTGGAGTCATGAACTACACTGAGACAAGATGAGAAACAGTGGATGATTTATGGATAGCCCTGGGCACTGCAGGGCCTAAACCTAAAGTGCCTGGGGCTATCTTTGGGGGTTGCTATTATGCATTGTTAATGAGGTGGTACCTAGTCATGCCAGACACGTGAGACCAGAGATGAGGCATTGTTAGCCCTGGACAATCTGTCTGATGGCTGGTGCAGGCACGCACCTCTGGCAAACACAGTTACTGGCAGTGTTTAAATCCCACTATCAGGCTGACTTGAAGACATACTGCCAATAATTTGTGGTTACACAGCCAAATTCTGGTTTGCTGCAACGCACTGGTTCATGCTGGCACAGAAGCTCCATTTATCTGCCATCTTGGCTCGAATAGAGCTGTGCAATAAGCAACTGTCAATTTTACTGACCAGTATTAAAAACCACCCTTAAGAAAGGAGGGAGAGTGCTAGTTATTCAAACAAAGGGGCGGAGAGGGCAAAATTAGGGCCTGGTAGGGTGGGAAGAGCAGCAGCACTATGAAGGAGGTGGAGGTTGGTAATGCCAATGCCAACAGGTCCAGCTTATGAATGCAAGGTCACGTCAGAGCTAAACATACGAGTTACTTACTTTCGGTAACAATGTATCTGGTAGAGACAGGATCAGGATTTTTTTGCAGCAGCAGCTCTGCGCACCGGGGGACAGCGCCACACGACCCCTCCCTGACGTCGTCCACGTACGTGATGTCAGCGAGGTCATATACGTACCTCCCGGCGCGCTGACATCAGTTTTCTTCTGAGAAACGTTTACGCGGCACAACGCGGAGCCACCAAAAAAAACGGTGAAAGTATGGGAACAGTGTGCGAGATATGAAAAATCTGAACAAGAAGGAGGATTGTGGAGACACTGCCTACATATACGTGAAAAGCTGTGAGAAAAAGCCCCGAAAGCTAAGCGAAGACCCTTCCCTGAGTGCAACAAGGGAAGAACATCTAAACAGACCGAAATATACTGATATTGCCATAGAACTGTGTCATTTATTAAGAACGGAGCACAGAAGAACAACAGTGCACCTTAGGAAGGATGAAAAGACTGGCACTTTTCCTATAATAATGGAGGTTGAAACCATAGCGAAACCGATCTCCACGAGGACGACCAAGAGGAGACCAGGGCCCGAGTCAATAGAAAAGATGGAAGGAAGGGAAGGTAACTGTAGAGGAAAACGAATCTCCTTATGCCGTATTACAGGAAAGAAGCCACTCAGCAGAGGTTAACTATATATGAAAACACTCAGAGGGGAGCCACAAACTGAACTCCTGTGAGAGCTAACCCAATGGCAACTGAAGAGGCGAGCGAAAAACACCACTCTGCAAGGTTCTCGCAGAACGGGGAGGTTGGGTGGGTTATGGAATCTGCGGCTAGACAACGTCTCTACCAGATACATCGTTTCCGAAGGTAAGTAACTTGTACATCTGATATGGATACATCTAGCCGCAGAGTCCTTAACTTAGAATAGATACCACAGCCATACCCCAAAGGGGAAGTGGGCAACAGAGTGACGGATAAAGGGGGAAAGCTGTGCCGGAACTGCCAGGTAGCAACCCAAGCAGCTCGAAGGAGCAGAAATAACGGGATAGTAGATATCCTAAAAATGCCAGAATGGCGCTACACAAAAATGGAGAGAGAGAGAGAGAGAGAGAGAGGGAGAGAGAGAGATGGAGAGAGAGAGAGAGAGATGGAGAGAGAGAGAGAGAGAGAGAGAGAGAGAGAGAGAGGAGAGAGAGAGAGAGAGAGAGATGGAGAGAGAGAGATGGAGAGAGAGAGATGGAGAGAGAGAGATGGAGAGAGATGGAGAGAGATGGAGAGAGAGAGAGAGACCACTCTCCGCTTAATGGAGCACAATGAGTACACCGACCCAAGCTCGAAAGGAACTTGAAGAGATGCAACCAGAGCCTAACAGACTAGCCTATAGAAGGAAGCCGAAGGAGCCGGTGTCAAGAGCCCAAAGGTAGGAGCTAGAACCTGAGCAATGCTTTTATAATAGCCGGCGGGACAAGAAACACGCCAAGTGCACACCCAATCCCAAAAAGGGTAATTAGGGCCAATTAGCATCAATTCTAAACTCGCTGAAGCAGGTGGAAATATGCAGCAGGCAAACGGCCATAGAGAACTTAAAGTGGCTTACACAAGAAGCATAAGAGTGCCCGGCCGGGCAGTATGAAGCCAAAGTGACAAACAACCCACAATATAGACTTGCAGGCAGTAGTCAAGGACCATTGCCATCAGAAGAGCTGTCCCGCAGGTGTAGCTCTGACAATAGTAGGTGATAATTTGGAGGAAAAAAAAAGACCTATCCGAAGGAAGTGGCCAAATACACCAAGTCAACGAATGGTGGGAAGAGTCTCAGAATCCGAGACCAACACTCCAGAAAAGACACGTACAGCGTCGAACACCAAAAAGGGAGCATATGTCGAATTGGGAAATCACCTGGGCAACTTGCAACAACTCAGAAAAGCTCCCCCACACATGGAGATATTGGTCCAGAACTCGCAGCCTTGAAAAGAGGTGGCGACTCAGGAAGAGGAATGCCAAGGCAACCAGCATGTATACATAAATGTATAAACATATAATTATGTAGAGACAGAACTAGCCAGGAGTATGAACATGTACATACCGGATCATACCTAGTACAGTAAGGGTAGGTAAAAACGGCTTTTTGAAGAGGAGACCATGAAACCTCCCAAGGAGGTGGATGACCATGGCGTCAGCAGATGGCACCAGGGAAAAACATAGAACACCGTACAATGGACCACACAGCGAGGCATGGAACCCACAGGATCTCCAAGCCCAGGTGAGATAAGCAAAGCTATATAATAGCATACAAGTACCCCACATGGAGTATGTATACCCCAAACAAGGGGGAACACCTCTTAGGGCAATAAGCCAAGCCAAAACAGCGCAGTAACAAACCGAACCCGTGAACATGAGTTCCGAGCCGTATGACATTACCGAGCTGAGCCACCGGCTCCATACCAGAGTCAGAGGACCAGGCACAGCAACCTGAGGAACACGGCCACAGCAGGCCAACAGGCAGCTCGAAGCAAAACGCATCCAAGGGATGCCAATAAAAGGGTAATCACCCTTGACAACAGAAAAGGAAGACGTAAGGCTCACTACCCATGTTAAACACAGAGGGCATCTAAAGGATGCGAAATGAAAATGTACCACCACGGAAGACAGGCCTAAGAAGACCTAAGTGGGAGGACGAAAGCCCGCAAGGAGCCGGTGAATCGCCAATTCGGCGTGAGCATCAAACAGCAAAACCCCATCAAAGCGTCAACCATTCTCTCCCAGATATTTTCAGGCATGACGCTAACTCGCAACCAAGCGTGGCGCCTTAAGGCAACAGAACCCGCCATAGCTCGGCCCAAATAATCCGCAGTATCTAAGGCTGAGCAGATTGTGAATTCGGCAAGGTCTCGGCCATCCCGGAGGAGGTGAAGGAGATCAAAGCGAGTACCTTCAGAGGTGGCAGAAAGCAAAGACTCTGAAGAGTCCCACAGGGCAGAGGTAGCCCGAGCCAAAACACACACTGTATTTAAGGACCGTAGGACTGCACTAGTGGATGCAAAGATGTTCCTACCCCATGACTCAAGTCATCTAGACTCCTGAGAAGGAGGAAGCGTTAGAGGGGGCAGGGAAGGAAAGGCAGTCTGCAACACAAACCCCTGCGCAGACAAACAGGATCATGTGGAGCTGGAGAATGGCGGTGCAAAACTGGACGAGCCACCGGGTCACCTGAGGCAGGCCGGACCCAGGTACCCAAAAGGGCATCATAAAGGAAAGCCTCAAAGGGCAGAAGCGGCTCCACATTCCTGGACCCACGGTGAAGGACCTCAAGCAAGGGGTTCACAGACAAAGGGGCAGAGGGGGGTTGCATGCTTAAAATGCGGGTGGCCAATGAGACCACTCTCAAAAATGCAACAACAGCCTCGGTAGCCCTCCGCGGAGGGGACCACAGCTCATCAGCGGGGGAGGGTTGTAAGCTGACCCTCCCAAGACACTGAGGGTGCGACCAATGCCCCAAGGAAGGGAGCCCCATTGAAGAATGAGGATCCTGATGGGGCTCCTGGGGAGGCAAAGAGCCTGCCATATCTGTGGGGCTCCTGAGGAGGCTCCACAAATTCCAAGGGGGGCACTGGCAACAATACCTCCGCCGACGCTGAGCGGGAGGGGGGCACCAAACTCACTCCAGAGGTCTCTAGAGAAGAGTCCACAACCCGGCGTTGTCATGGCACCAAAACGACACGTGCCGACACCGATAGTGCCTCGTCAGCCGCCGACTTGGCTGCATCCGGCGTCGAGTCGGCGCCGAAACTATGACAAGCTCCTCTTCCAAAGAAGAAGGCGCCGGAGCCGGCGAGGCAAGCTTTTGGCGCCGACTCCGCCTCATCCATGACAGGCTTAGACTCTGGCGAAAGAAGCGGAGGCAGAGCCAAGCCTACGGTGCCGGAACGGCACCGACCCCGGCTCCGTAAAGGCGGCCGCCTGCCCAAAAGCCCTGGGTGTGCTCCAGGCAGGGCTATGAGCACCGGCAACCACCTGCAACACCACATGGAGGCCAGCGGGGCTATGCAGCCCGGCAGAGGCGCCATGGGTCGTAAAGGGGGACCCAGCTGGGTCGCGCCCTAATGACTCCATGTGGACCGTAGAGGGGCGCCCTACCACCACCACATCCCGACGTTCCTGGGGGACAAAGGCTCAATTGGCGATGGGGGCGAAACCGCCGGCGAGTCCGACGGAGATTCCACAAGAAGCGGAGGCCGCAAGGATGCCCCAGGAACGGGGAGGACCCATGGGAGGCCTGCAGAGTCGCAGCATATGCCTCCAACAGGGCCCGAGTCACCCCCACACCCGGAAAGGGCAGATAGAGGGGGGGGGGCGACTGTCGGGAGTGCACGTCCGGAAGGTTCCGGGAACCAGTGCCCCTGACAACAGAAGAAGGGGAGGTCGTAGACCTCAGCGACAAGCGCCTCGACTTACCAAGTGGCGAACGACGACCCCAGAGGGCGATCGACGGCGGAACCGAACCGCAGATGGACCTGCCGGCGATGAAGAGGCTGGGGGCGAGACGGCTCCAACCGGGACAGCCGTGCCGAAAGAAGCTTCATACGGCGCTCCCGCCGAGACTTCGGCTTCAGGTATTGGCAGGCTTCATAGTCTGTGGAGTCATGGTGCTCGCCCAGACACCCCATACAAATAAGATGCGGGTCCGTCGCGGACATCTGCCGCGTACAGGAATTACAAGTTTTAAAGCCTGAAGGCATCGCACAATGATTCCGACGCGAAGCATCAAAAAGGAGGCCAGAAAACAGGCCAGCGGAACAGCTCACTCCAGCTCCGTGTTGCACGCGGAAAAGAAGGAAACTGAAGTCAGCATGCCGGGAGGGACTTATATGACCTCTCTGACGTCACACACATGGAAGACATCAGGGCGGGTTGTGTGGCGCCATTGCCCGGCGCGCAGAGGTGTTTCTGCAAAATAATTCCGGATCCAGTCTGACTCCTGGGGATATTCTAAGGTAAGGAATCTGCGGCTAGATGTCTCTATCAGATATCCATGTACTTTAATGACTGCTCCCCTCCCATCTGCATGGGTGCTGCTGTAGAGAAAAATGCATCAAAACAACAATGGTTCTCATTGGCATAATTATTCATCATTTACGGATAATCAACAGGTCTTGTTCATTTTCCTATGACACCTGGCTGGAATCCGACAGGTTCCCTTCGTGCTGGACTCATTTCCGGATCCATTGCAAAGCCAGAATGTGCCATCTGACATGGTCTGCAAGCAGGATTCAGCAGGCTCGCAGGCCAAGAACTCTCAGAGCCATCCACACTGAGACCCAGAAAAGAGGCTTAAACTTCGGTTTCATAGCCTGAATGTCCAGGACTTCTGGAAGAAAAGTACACCATATCCAGGATGGCTCTGATGAATGGGAGAATCTGCACAGGATTCAACAAGGGTGACAGAGCGCACACCAATTTCTTTCTATAGCCAAAGTTTGTCCATTTTAAGTTTTGTTCACGTGCTGAGCCCAAAAACGTGGTCTGCCTAAAATCCACGTACTGTGATGATAATTCCAAAGAATGTGGCGACCTCTCACCCCAAAATCAGGCGCACAGCGATAGTGTGAGCATAACAATGATGCAGAACATTAATCCAAATTTCACCAAAAGTTTATTCATATTTCATCCAGTATATTCATCTTTTCACGATTTATCCATGTGTCACACGAGAGGCGGCATGTGTATAACACTGTAACCTTGAACGCTACGGAAATGCCAATCCAGGCTTGTTTCGATAGCTAGGAGTGTACATGCGTCATCCTCATTAGTTCATCCCGATAACCCAATGCATTTCGGGCCTGTGCTTGGCCCTTCGTCAGGGGTACTCTTCAATATATCCTTCTATTCACCTCCAGGGGAGGATGAATATACTGGATGAAATATGAATAAACTTTTGGTGAAATTTGGATTAATGTTCTGCATCATTGTTATGCTCACACTATCGCTGTGCGCCTGATTTTGGGGTGAGAGGTCGCTCCATTCTTTGGAAGAATCTGCACAGGAATCAGGTGAGACTTCGTCAGGTTGATTGAGAACTCCAATGAGGTCAAGAAGTCTGCTGTCATCTGGAGGTCATCCCGACTAACTGCGGTGGGCCTGTCTTCAACAGCCAGTTACTGAGGTAGGGGAAGACTGGTACCTCCTACCTCCGAAAATGGGCTTTGACCACCGCCATCTCCCTTAACACCAGAGGGGAACTGGTGAGGCCGAAAGGGAGGACGGCAAACTGAAAGTGCTTGTGGCCCATCTTGTATCTCAGGAAGCACATGTGTGCCTGCAGGACGGGGATGAGAAAATGCGCGTCCTGCAGGTCCAACGCCACCATTCAGTCACTGGGACCCTGGGCAAAGAGAACCTGGTCTGGGGTGAGCATTGTGAATTGGTCCCTGCACAGAAAGGCATTGAACGTGTAGGTATCTAGAATAGGATAGAGGGGTCTGTTCTTCTTGGGCATAAGGAAGTAACGGGATAAGCATCCAGTCCCTTCTTTTTGAGGCCAGCACATTCGCTAGGTCTCCTCTGGCAAAAAGAGATTGCACTTCCTGGCATAAAACAGACAAATGGTCCTCAGAGAAGTGGTTTGATGGAGGTAGCAGGAGCGGTGAATTAAAAAGCAACGGCAGGGATTGTCCCCAATGGATAATTTGTAGGACCCATTTGTTGAATGTAATGTGTTTCCACCCCTGCAGGAAGTGGCTTATTTTGCACTTACAGGATGGTTGTGCACTGGTAAGAGTGCCCCAAAGGTGCTTGGAGGTTGTGGCCAGAGAGACACAAGAATGAGTTAAGTGCAGCCCCTGGTAGCCATATTGTTGTCTGCTGGCCTAATATCTCAAAAGTGCATAATATCCAGGCTGGCTGTGAGAAATGGGAGCCTCTGCAAAGGAACTAGGTACATCTTTGCCAGGTTGACTAAGCATCCTAATGATGTCAAAAGATTTGCCAATGTCTGGAGTTAGTCTAGTCTAACTGTGGTAAGCACATATCCAACTCTCGGAGGCTCGTTTTAACTTCAAGAAAGGAGCAACTCTGGTGTTGCATCGCTGTGGTGTAATCAGGAGAGATCAAGATAGATGCGCTGTCCGCTCATATGTTCTATAGCTTACGTGCAGTGTGTAAGATTGAGTCACAGTCTCTGTAGTTGTGCAGACAGTACAGGGCAAGCCTAGGGTTGGGCCCAGGCGGTGGGTAGCAGGCTGGTACATGGTGAGCTCGTTCATAGTAAAAAAAGGGAGAGAGCTCCGCGTTCAGAGAAGGGTGAGGATCCAGGTCTCAGTGTAAGCCACTGCGCCTATGCCCTCTATGCCATTCAGCAGGCCAACAACATGCATGGTATTTCATCTTGATCTGCCCTACAAATTCTCTGCTTTGCATTCCAGCACGTGAACACGATCTATCAGGCTTTGTAGGCGTGTTTCCAAGTCTCATGTTGTCGGTTATCGTGTGTTCAACGTCAATCACTCTGTCGGACAATTTGCGTTGATCCGATTGCAGTAAGGTGGATACCGCTGTGACCTTATCTATTCTACTCACAAGTGATGAGCGTGCCTGTTTAAGGGCTGTGCCTATTTTCTCCACCGCTTGCAACATTATCTCCCAGAGACGCCTCTGAGTCAGAGGGGCCCGGTGCAGCCAGGTCTCTTGGTGGCCACTCCATAGTGGACGATTATTTTGGTGTTGCAGGCTGCATTCCGAGCAGAGGTGAACCATGACAGGCTAGTGTGTTGCAGAGAGCGATGGGGACTCAGTACATTTGAGGATCATATAAGGTCTTTCGCTGAAGATGTCAATAGGTTGGAAGTATGTGAGAGTTAATCACAGGTGAGTGAAATAGAGTCCGCCTGAAAGCGTCTGGGCATATGATGAAGCGCTACAGGACGAGTAGCACAGTGTGATATCAAGTTTGCGTGCCCATCTGTAACCTGTAGAGTTGCTGTAACTAAGGCCTGTTTGCGTGCGCCTGTTGCATCTATGGCAACGCAGCAGGAGCAGCCCTGGACACTTTGGTGCCAATGCCTATGGTAAATATGTCAAAGTCCACTGGGCATCCGCACTTCAATTGTGATGCTGCTTTCAGGGGGCTGCTTGCTGGCACCCTTCCTGCCACTAGGGTGCCACAGCACGAGCAGCCCCGGTGCCACAAGGACCCCTCAGAGTCCCGCAGGAAAAGAAGGGGCAGACTCAAATGCCTCCCGCGGCGCACGGAGGCAAGCAGGCCCCAGCAGCGAGCGGCCCAAATGTCAACCCTAGGCCAGGGAGCAGGTCCATGTATGTGGCTAGGAAAAGCAGTGGGAGGCCACAGGTCCAGCGTAAGTCATGGCCTCAGCCTCGTTCTGTAAATTCCAGTCGGCCACAGAGTAGGCGGCACTAGCCCATTGCCTAGCCCATCGTATCGGGGGCCCCCACCGCAATGCAGTGTGGCTCTGGAAGTCTCGTGCCCCTCAAATTGGTTCAGCTCCAGGCCAAAAGTGAACCATCAGCCGCTGTACAGATAGCGCATACCAACACTCTACCCCCAGGATGTAGCAGCCGCTCATGCGAACATGAGGGGTTCAGGTCCAGTCAGACAGCGATCATGTAGTATGGTCCAGGTCATGCTGCATGGCAGGATTCTCCCTTAATGTGGGTCACTCGTGGTCCAACTTAAGAGTCTCTAGGCCCAGCTAGGTCATGAGTGGTCTTTGTGTATTCCATGTCCCCACCAGCAGTAAGCGGGATGCAGCATTCGGGTAGGCGGACGGGGAAAGGCCACCCACAGCAGTCAGTCGGCCACAGTTCAGTGCACAGTTGGGACCGAATACCGCCTGCACTATGGCCCACTAGGTCCTGGTCAGTAGCTGGCTAGACCGCTCGTCAGGGCCACGAGCCTCACCACCCAACTCTCCGCCACTCACCGCACCTCCGCCTCAGGTAACAGGCCACTCTTTGGGTGGTCCCGGCTCAGGCTCAACTCCACTTCTCTCTACAGGCCGCACAGCGGCAGGGGCAGCAGAGGCATTGCTCCTGCGTGGCAAGCCAACGGCTAGAGTGGTCGACCTCGGAGCTGGGGAACCGGATTAGGGTATTGGCAGGGATGCTCAACATTCTGTGATTCTTGGCAAATCACTTAATCTCCCTGTGCCTAACAAAATGAATAAGTCGGTCTGTAACGCAACTGGTGCTCATGTAGAGCGCTCCGATACCTTTGGGTCAAGTTTGCGCTATATAAAACTCATATCCCCCCACGCCCCCCAACACCACCCTCCCAAAAAGGGCCCTTAGTCAGATCTCAGCTGGACCCCATTTGGCGGCTTCAATCTGCTCAACAGTGACACTGGAAGATGCAGAGCAACACCGGGATAGTAGCAGCGGGCTTGATGGCTGCGATTTAGGTGTAGAGTCCAGGATGAGTGCCGGGTAACTTTTCCAGTCCAGGGAAGACATGGCTTGGCAGTTCGGGCTGGACTGTTCCCATGAGGCACAGGGTCAGACTGATTTGCATATAGCCATGTCTGAACTGGAGTGGCTGAGTGAACTAAAGAATGGTGATGGATTAAACCCAGATCAGTTTACTGGGGGTGAGTGTTTGATTTGTTCAAACGATCCGTCCATCATCCCCTTTTGTATCGCTTTGTTCGCCCTAAGTGTGGCAGGGTATGCTCAGACGTGAGTCCCTTGTTCACTTGGCCACTGGATTCAAGATAGCCTGGCTGATGAGGATTATGAATCCGAAACCGGTCCCAGGATGCTTGTTTCCGGTCCAGGGAAGACGTGGCTTGGCAGTTCGGGCTGGACTGTTCCCATGAGGCACAGGGTCAGACTGATTTGCATATAGCCATGTCTGAACTGGGGTGGCTGAGTGAACTAAAGAATGGTGATGGATTAAACCCAGATCAGTTGACTGGGGGTGAGTGTTTGATTTGTTCAAACGTTCCGTCCATAATCCCCTTTTGTATCGCTTTGTTCGCCCTAAGTGTGGCAGGGTATGCTCAGACGTGAGTCCCTTGTTCACTTGGCCACTGGATTCAAGATAGCCTGGCTGATGAGGATTATGAATCCGAAACCGGTCCCAGGATGCTTGTTTCCGGTCCAGGGAAGACATGGCTTGGCAGTTCGGGCTGGACTGTTCCCATGAGGCACAGGGTCAGACTGATTTGCATATAGCCATGTCTGAACTGGGGTGGCTGAGTGAACTAAAGAATGGTGATGGATTAAACCCAGATCAGTTGACTGGGGGTAAGTGTTTGATTTGTTCAAACGCTCCGTCCATCATCCCCTTTTGTATCGCTGGGTAACTGGGCAGCAGCATGGAGCTTCTTTAAGTTGTGTTCACCATCTTAGCCCTGTTGCCACGCCCTTGCCTCCCCCTATGTTTATGACTGGTACATGGACTTACAGGATACCACTGGGCTGGACACCCCAACAGATACTGGTTTTAGTGGCTATGTCAGGAGCTTGGCATATCAACGTCAGGCTCCACCGTTCTCACAACAGCTGTAGATGACCTTGAAGACTGACAGATGGCGTCCGCGATATGTGACTGGGAACATAGTCCGGCGGAGCGACGCGACCTCGGATTCCCATGCAACAGGGAAATGCTCCACCCCCCCCGCCCCCCCCCCCCCACCCACCAATCTGGTGGGACCCTCCAGAGGGAAGAGACAAGACATTGCTCATCAAGGAACCTATCCAGATCCCAGAAACGGCAATCCTTCCCAAGCACAGTGACCAAGGGACCCACGTCTGAGCATAACCATCAAGTGTTCTTTTTGCATTTGTCACCCTGAGTACGACGGGTATGCCCAGACGTGAGTCCCGTGCTCTCCATGTTACTGGATTCAAGCTATCCTAGCTGATGAGGGCTTAAGGCCCGAAACAGGTCCTAGGATGCTTGTTTCCATTCCAGGGAGGACCTGTCCTGGCAGTTCGGGCCAGCCTGTTCCCATTGGGCGCAGGGTCAAGACTGATTTGCATATGGCTGGCTCCAAACTGGAACGGCATGATGAGCAAAAAAATGATGGATTTAGGCCCAGATCTCTGTACTGGGGTTAATGTATGACACTATTCTGCATTCTGCCCATCAATTGTTCTTTTTGCATTGGTCACCCCGAGTGGGACGCGTATGCCCAGATGTGGGTCCTGTGCTCTCTATGCCACTGGATTCAAGCTATCCTGGCTGATGAGGGCTGAAAGCCCGAAACCGGTCCTAGAATGCTTGTTTCCAGTTGAGGGAGGACCTGGCCTGGCAGTTTGGGCTGGACTGTTCCCATTGGGCGCAGGGTCAAGACTGATTTGCATATGGCTGGGTCCAAAGTGGAATGGCATGGTGAGCAAAAAAGCGATGGACTTAGGCCAAGATCTCTGTACTGGGGTGAATGTATGACATTGTTCTGCATTCTGTCCACCAATTGTTCTTTTTACTGGATAAGTATGGCCACTGGGGCACGGCCTGGTGTTAGGGAGGAGGGAATAGCGCAACATTGCCGCTCCCAATGGTAAATGATTGCTGTTGGGTACTAGAATTCTTATATAGTGTACAGGGAGCTTTTGGACAAGTTTCAGCCCTTTAGATTGTTACATATTCATGGATGGGGCGACAGATACTTCAGTGTTGGAAGTGTGAGGTGGGGGGCTTTTGGGAGGAGGGACGGTTGTTTTGTCTACCTGTTTTTTTTTTTACCTTACACACATTTACTATAGCACATTCCTAAGAGAGACACCAGCATAAACATGCACTTCAAAATCCCACGATGAGCACACTATGCTTGCCTAATGGGACCTTCTCGAGAGAAAAGGGCAATGCATGAATCCACCTGATGGACCCAAATGGTTGTCATTTTGTGAAACGTCAACAGCTTATTGGACCGTATGAAACAGTCGACTGTCATGAGGTATGTGAGACATCTCCAGCCAAAAGTAATTATGCTGCAGGAGACCCACCTTCTAGGCACACAATGCTCCTTTCTAGGTCGCTTTGAATATGACCGGGTATTTCATGTGGGGTTCTCCCGCGGCTCTCAAGATGTGGCAATTCAATTACGCAGGGGATTCCCAATAGTGGTTACAGCTTCACATGAAGACCAGCCCAGGGGTGTTATGTCGGGATAGAGGGTCTCTACAATGCCAAATACAAAAATTTTATTTCAATATATGTCCCCCGGCAGTGTCTCCAGTTGATACTCAAAAAAAATGTGCGGGCTCCCATTGGCCCTTCCTCAGAGAACCATACTAATAGGGGGCGATTTTAATGCAGTCCCTGACCCAGTGATAGACATCTCTGAACTGCTGCACATGCTCTTCCCATCTTTCCACATGGGTGGACTTGTGTGATGCATGGCGAACGTGGTACATAAAACACAACATCACATTGACCAAATCTGGCTCCCAGCTGCAGACGCCCTCCTCCTGTGTGCAAATTCTCCACCATGGTATCTTAGATCATGCCCCTGTGCTCATAGAGTTGGGACCCCGGCAAGGGACCTTGCGATCTATGTGGCGGCTCACAACCTGGCACCTGATGAACCAGGACTGTGCAGACTTCGTGGAAGAAATAGTAGCAGCATATTTTAAACAAAAATGCAATTTAGTGGAGTCAGTAGGGACCCTATGGGCAGCCAGCTAGCCTGCCCTCAGAGGCTCAGAGGCTGAATCAAAGGATATATATGGAGGCAAGAGTCCAAACGATTGGTGCAAGTGACAGATCTAGAAACACAGATCTTCTCCCTGGTACGACAGCCACGCTGTTTGGCCTCACCTGTTCTATCCAGTAGGTTGACAATGGCGAGATAGCGACTCAAACATATATCACTGGAAGAGGGCAGACAATGCTGGAGGGCATCGACCCAGTGGATGTATGAACATGGGGACAAGTCAGGCAAACATCTCTATTGGCTGGCGACTAGAGACATGACGTATAGAATTGTACCTGTCATATGTAATACCGAAGGTGGCCTCCACAAACATATGGTAGAGGTGATACAGGTTTTCGCAGAATACTATCAAACACTGTACGCAGTGGTGCCTGTGCCCCCACGACAACTTGAATCTCCATTACTAGAGGAGATCCCACTACCCTCAATCTTTGGCCCATGATCTTGACCAGCCACTCACATTTGAGGCCCTGTCAGACCTAAGACGCTGGGGTCGGAAGGCTACCCAATTGAATTTTTCAAGAGCTACCACTCCCTTTCAATTCCACACCTGTTGGCACTTTGCGCAGAAGCGGTAGACCAGAGTGGATACAGCAACCATCATAGTATTGCTCAAAGATGGTCACCACGTGGGCCATGTGCCTCCTATAGACTAATTTCCCGGATATACGTGGACATGAAGGTATTTGCAAAGGTCCGGACGGCCCGACTGACTCGGGCTCTTCCAGACCTGATACACCCAGATAATGTGGGTTCATGCCGAAAAGGAGCACTCGTCACTGCACAGCTAGCTCTATCCCAAGCACATCATATTACCAACCCCACGGCTTTATTTATTTATTTATTTATTTACTTGTTAAGCGCGGCTGCCACCCCAAGGGTATCCTGGCGCTGAGACTGCGTCTATCCTGCAGGCATACTATCACTACATTGGTTTAGGGAACAGAAAGGTTTTAAGATCCTTTTTAAAAGGAGCGAAGTCTTGTCTACACCTCAGCGCCAGCGGAAGGGTGTTCCAAAGAGTGGCAGCAGTGAAGCTAAAAGCACGGCCACCCATCCTCACTCTATTGACCCTAGGAACCGTCACTAGGAACGCAGAGGAGGATCTTAGGGGTCTGGCAGCGCAGTACCAGCAGAAGAGATTTTGAAGCGGAATAGGCCCCTGTCCGTGCAAAGCCTTAAAGACGAGACAGAGAGCCTTAAAGCAGATTCTCTCTTGGATGGGTAGCCAGTGAAGATCTGCTAATGCGCCAGAGGAAGAGGCAGATCGGGGGCGGGATAGAGCCAATTTAGCCGCCATATTTTGGATCCTCTGCAGCTTTAGGATCAAGGTTTTTGGGGCTCCCAGAAGTAGTGCATTGCAGTAGTCTAATCGACTAAGAATAGAACTGCGCACTACCTCTGCCCTTGCCTCCTTAGGGAGAAGCGGTAAGATCTTACGTAGGGCACGGAGTAAGCACTTTACTATTGATTCACTTCGAGAAGGCATTTGATACAGTTGCATGGTCTATCCTGGCAGCATTTCTGCAAAGGCTTTTGGCCTTATTTCCACAAAAAGGCATTCTATATGCTGCTCCTACCGCCCAAGTGCGTGTGAATGGAGTGCTATCTCTGCGCTTTTCCATCTACAGAGGCATCCATCAGGGATGTCTGCTCTCTCCACTCCTATGCGCCCTTGCGACTGAGCCTCTGGCATGGCTTATTCGATGTGATGTGATGTGATGCGATGCTCAAGTGAGAGGATGGACCTGGGGGAGCAGAAAAAGGAATAGCTGATCTGCTGTTTCTTGAGGACCTGCGGTCCGGGCACTCAATGCATGGAGATTCTCCACTTTTAGAGGGCGGCGCCTGGCTGCGTTTTAATGAGGGCAAGTCTGTGCTAGAGCACCTTGGGGGGGATGCGGACGTGCGATCTTGTTGTCCTGCAATCCCAGCGCTCCATCCTTCCTTTAAATAGTTGGTAATATATAAATATATATCCCTGCAAACCCGCTGCATGATGCACCCAGGTTCGCTGCCACAGAGGGATCATCCCAGTGAGCTTAAGATCCCATGCAATGAGGCCAAGTGCAGTTCTCCAGCAGAGGAGGGTCACCTGGGTGCAGTCAAGGAGGGATCATGTTCCCATATTGTAAACCCAGAGGCTATCCAAACCCAGTAGGTGTAGTTCTGGGCGATAGGCGTTGTCATCCCAGCCTCCATTGACCCACTCGTTTATAACCGCAGTCTGAGCGGCTATGTAGTATCCATATAGGTCCGTCATTCCCAGTCCGTTATCATACGGAGAATGCCTGCGGCTAACTAAGACCACCCAATGGCGACCATCGGCACATGAAAAGGCAGCAATCTTCTATGTTATTATCTGGAATCAATTCTTAGCAATTGGGTGGGGAAAGTAGGAGAGGGAAAAAACACGCAAGGCTCATCATTTTAAACAACACTACCTGCCCCAGACGGTTCAGCGGCAAGCGCTGCCATAGTTGGATATCCTTTTTCAGTTCCGCCACGAGGGGTTCAACGTTTAGACTCAACTCCAACCCTGGAAGGATATCTTTACAAATGAGGAATGTTTCCACCTCTAACCTCCTACCAGGCTAGCTGTTATGATTCTGCAGGCACCACTGAGCCTTATTTTCTAAGATCTTCTAGTGCTCCAAATTTACCAGCTGGATCAATCGCTTTATGTATTTTCTGGGCTGTTAAAAAATTAAAGAAATTCCTCTGGGGAAGCTCTTTTGTAGTGCACACAGATCATAAACCTTTGAAAGATGTATTCTATTAAAAAAAAGTCTAGATGATGTGTCTTCCAAAATTTGTAGGTGGGTGGTTGCCTTACAGGACTACGATTTTATGGTGAATTATATACCTGGCACAGAAAATAAAGTTGCTGACGGTCTCTCACGTCTAGTCTCCATGCAGGACGCCTGTATTCCAGCTGAACCTGAAGAATCATGAGAAGATGATAATTATAAGGTTTGTGAGATCATGGAGGAGGTAATTAGTGAGTCCTGTAAGCTGTTAACCTGTTTCATTACTTGTAGAGCTTTTAGAGATTCAAGAATGTGTATCCTATGATCTGTAAACTTATGAGCTGTGATTTAGAACTTTACTGTGAGTTGCTGTTGGGGGTGCCTTGTGGATAGGACGTTTCTGTTATACGAAGATATTCAATAAAAGAAGAACAAATAGCTTAACTGCAGTCTTCGAACTTCTTCACACTGTGCCTGCGCTATTATACGTGGACAGCGTGGTTCTTCTTGTCAGAATGGCCAACGGTCTCAAGATTCAAATTTCTATTTATCACTTATGAGAGATCTGGAATTGGAGACTCATTATACGACAACATACATAATGGTATGTGGCCCGAGAAATACAAAAACCTGCACCCTAAGTTCAGGTGGTAAAAAACTGGATTGGGTGAGCTAATTTTCTTACCTTGGTCTAGAGTTCGATGCCATGGGCACCTACTCATTCTGCATTAAAAGCAGGATAATTCGCTACACCCAAACAGTAGGCACTAACTTTTCAATCGCTACGTCCATTAGCAAAAAACATGATTGTTCCGATTTAAGAGATATACAATAGGAAATGCTTGCCAATCCCAACATATGGATTGGGCATCTAGGGGCGTAGAGATGTGGGGGCAATGCAGGCAGAGGAGAATAGAGACTGCCTCTGGCTATTAAGAGTTACCCCTTCCACACCACATTTCTCTCTGCACCAGGGGCTAGGTATGGAGTATGTGCAAGATATTATTAATGTGGCCCGCCTTGGTCCTTTGGTGCTTAATTTGGGCAAACAAGGAAGCTGAGCTTAACCGGGCTGTCATCGGAGACTATTTGTCTTGCACCAGTGGTTTGACAATTCCATGGTTAAAATTGATTAAATTCTCCTTTTTAGCTCTTGGTTGTGTACACTTGTTTGAGCACACACAGTCCATTATGAATAAAGGATAAATACTGGGTCCAGGATAGCGTCACTAAGCACAGACAGGCCACTAGAGAGTTTGTGGAAGTGGCCAAACCGATAGTTAGAGATTACTGTATTATCCAGACGGTGCCCGCGGCTGCTCCCTATTTACTCTATGTGATAAATGTGTTTGAGAAAACATTACTGGTTAAATTTAGGCTAGGTTCCATTCGATGGTTGCTATTTTTTTCATTAGGACAATATTCCTCTTCAGACATCGGCATTTGCCCAGGTAATGAGCAATCAAGTAAATCCTTATTGCATTAGGTTTTCTTTTGTGGTATTATTTGCCGTCCACAAGGAGGTTTTTATTACCGCTGTTGCGTAGGTATAAATTCTCCAAGTACAAAGCTGCCTTATTCTTTTTACAGCAACTTTATGACTATGACACATGTTACTTAGTTGCTTGCTTTCTGAACAGCATTTTAAGACAAAGGAGGAGCATGCTGTTGATTTATGTATCTTAAACTCGCCAGAGTTGATGATGAGCGATGACATTTCTCAAGGAGGCCAATCCCAAAATAAATATATCCGTAGTGAGTCTCTTTTTTGTATTATATGCTGCTATTTATTTATTAAGCTGCTGAATTAAGATCCACACACTTTTATCTCTTTCACTGCAACTTACCAATGAATTTTACTGTAGATATTTCAATCCGTTTGTCTTTTTATTGTATGTTTTTATTCATGTATCTTTAATGATCTGATTTTGGCGGTTCAAATAAAGATTAAAGTAAAGATTAAAGTAAAGTAAAGATAAAATGTCTCTTGCAGTGTACCCTGGTGTGAAAGGAATCAACTGTGTAAATGTGGTTATATTAAAAAAAACTCAGCAATGAGAAGTAATTCCTTCTCTGAAATAGGGGGGTACTCTCCTTAATAAATGTTAATACAATGCTAGAGGCAGCGCCAGTAAGTCTGTTCCTTACAAAACTCAGAAGTGAGTCCATCAATTCACTGGGCCTTGACCCCAGCAAAACCCTCAATGGCCACATGAATCTTGCTCAATGGAAAATTCAGTCAACACCAGCATAAAGGTCTCCTTATAGTCTTGAGGAACTAACCAAGCTGGACACAGAACAATGCCAAACATTGCTAACAAAGCAGCATCGCCATAGACTAGGGAACTAAAAGTGGTCCAAACAGCAACCACATTGTTCTAGAAAGTTTCAGAAAGCCAGGCTTCCAAAATCTTTTTCAATCATCATACATCTTGGTCTTATTGTTTGCACCTGGAACTTTAGGTTCCTTCAAAAATAGTCTGAAAGGGAAGTTAGATGGATCACCATTAGACTTAAAATGAGCCACCCAAATCACCAATTTGATTTCTAGGCGTTTAAAATGCAGTGTAACTGACCGTGAAGGTTTCAGACAGTATATTTTGAGCCAATACTATTCGAAGCAGAAGTACCAGATGAAGGCCTTTGGTCATACCTCAGTGACATTCATGGTCAACAGAATCAGCGAATGGTCCAATAATTTCCTAGGCAGTATATAACAATCACCAATAAGCCCAGAGAGTCACCTAGAAATCAGATAATAATCTGGGAAATGGCACAAGAAACTACTGAATGAAAAGTATGTTTTCTTCGAATTATGAGCATTCTATCAGATGCCTATCATGGCTAACGCATTCAGAATCTGCCACATTGCCTCGGCTGATGAAGAGAGTCCTCTGTGAATGGTTATATCTGTCCAATGTCAACTCTAATATGATTATAAAATGCATTCCCAGGCGAGATTGTGAGGGGTTTTCAACATTTGAACCATTGTAACCAGCACTTGGACCTTGCAATTTTTTGCCCTACTTGAATCCAGAAATAACGTCCTGATCAGCCTCACTATTACGTCATATAGATTTGCATTGCTTACCCATAATTTTGTAAAATGCTTCAACAGTGAGAGTCATAAGATACAAAACAGCAATTGCAAGTCCATTTAATAGCAAAAGACATACAAAAAAACCTACACACAATTAGTGAAAGGTTGGCCTTCTGAAGCATTGAGATATTCACCTAGTGCTGATATAGACATTACAAAACAGTTTTCCTTTTTCAAGGTTGGTCAAGCTGTCGAAATTCCAGGTAATGGTCTTATTGCTTAATCTCATGGTTAAAGTTGTTAATAGCAAGGCCAAAAGACAACCTGTGATTTAATGTTTATATGGCCGACCAATAACCACATGAAAGCGTCCATTGAGCCTTACATACATTATAACTTAAAGAGTAAGAGGCTCCTTACTTTTTGAAATATGATGACACAGAAATAGCTGAATTAGCTAAGTGTAATAAAACATCTTTTACACAATGTTTAATACTACAGGTTTTAAAGTCACTATATGTTGCAAGCAACAGACATTACTTTTACTATATTATAAATTAAATTATTTAACCATAAGGTCCTTAAAGAAAGTAATAAACATCAATTAAATAAACTTCACTGCTAGACGAATGAAATGCTGACTTATTGGGTTTTGACCCCGTGTCTTGAAGACAACACACATCAACATTGAGCAGCCTAATTATCATTAGTGTTGTGGGTGCAGCGCCAGTGGGGTGACAGGGTGTGAGGGGCCCACTTCAAACTACCTATTACATTCTTTTGCTGTCCAACTGTTGCTACATCAGCAACATGAACTCACAGCCATCTTGAAGTAAGCAAGGCCTCCGCAACGAAATCTGCAGCTGGAATCTCAGAAAACCATGACTAATCACCAAATGTGAATGCTGAAATAGAAAACAGAGGAAATCCATTTACAGCACAATGTCCACACATTGAGACCCTATTGACATCCCAACAACAGGTCCTGCTCAATATGCCACCTTTCTAAATAGCATTGAAAACTAAAGCGTTATAGCAATGTAGAGATGCCACTCATGGAATGTAAACCACTGCATAAATAAGTTATTTGGTGAAGAATGCTGGTGGCGTATGGTCAACTCTTCCATACATCATTAAAGAAGTTCTTAACCTCTATTGTAAATGTTGTGCAATTTCTACAAGATGGCAAGATTCACCGTGCAGGAGATAGGTTAACCCTGAGAGTTCCAACCATTACAGGACAAGCAGATGTTAGCAGGAGTCCTGGGTAAGACTACAGTAGTCTGTGACTAGAGGAGTGAATATTTAGACAGCTGATGGGAGTTGTGGCTAGAATAAGGACAAAGACACCTGTTGCATTTTAAACTGAACGTGCACTGATTCATGCTTTGAACAGTCTGCAAATATTCAGCAGCATCAATGAGGAGTGAAAGGTAGAATATTACTGCCATGTGATGGCATTAATCAAAACAGTATAAGCAAGCTCATTTGCTCGCAATTACATGGTGACTATACATGTCACTAGAGTGCACAGCAAGTAATCCCAGTGATACTGGTGGCAGATATTTATTATGGACAGTTGTTGCAACAACCTGGCACTAGGCTACTGTCCAGATTGATCCTATCTTGTCTGCCAGGTGCAGTATGGCTTGAGGTCTGGGAATTGACAAATCTTTATTTGTGCCTTGTCTTCTGTAGTTCATGAGGACACCCTGAATGAGACAGCAAAGTGAGGTGTGCTGTCCTATTACTTACAAATTCTGGTTGTACCTATAGGTGGAGGTAGGAAACTGAGAAATATCAGTGAGTGTGATAACTAGTGTTTAGGAAGACTGCAGACGTCCAGAATATGCACAGAAAATGCCCATTGCAGCAGAGAGGAGAAAGAAAAAGAATGAGTGCTAATCTAGGTGAAGGGAGTGTAAGGATCTACATCTGTTTAGAACTTTAAGCACAATACTGAACACTAGATTGTGATGATTAGAGGAAGGCAGACTACATATGGTGGAACCCTTCCATACCTTTGTAAAATGGAGTTGCTTTTGTCAATTACATTAATAAGAGTTTCTATTATTTCAGTTATTTATTTTAATGGTGGTGCAAAAGCAAACACGCCACAGCTGCCAATGTTTTGACAAATCAAGGAGTAAAAGTAAAAAATATTTCCTATGTACATTCTGGTGACCGGATGGGAAGGACATCCAGCATAAATGAAGAAAGCCTTGCTATTGCACCAAGTGAAGGGGTGAAGGCCTGTTAAGATACACTGCCTTGGATATCAATTAATTAGGGCGCGAGGCGAAAAACATTTTGCTGCTAGATACACATTCCCCAATAGTTAACTCAGCACTAGAAAAACAACTTTTTAGATCTCGCGACCTGTCAATGCGCATGCGCATTGAGCGGAGCGAGACTATAGGGGCTTAAACAGACTTTAACTAACTGGCGATTTGATGCTGTGCCCGTGCGCTTTTAGGTCAATGCGCCAGCACATTGACCTAAAATGCGCGTGCACAGCATCAAATCGCCAGCCATCTGTTCCCCAGCAGCTCTTCCCGCTCCACCCCACAAGCTTCCCCCAGCGTGCGCTCTGCCTGAGCCGCACTCCTCCCACACCTTTGAAGTGAAGCTTAGCTTCACTTCAAAGGCCCCTGCTGCTTCACACCCTCATGCCGCTCTCCCCGCTCCGCCCCCTCCCCTGCCCGCCGTGTCGCATTTCTCCTCCCCACAGCAATGCCCTCCGTCTTGTTTTATTTTACCATTTTAAACCACAATGTCATTATTTTTCAGAGCGCAACATGCCGCGCTTTCACTCAATTAATAGCGGCTGAGCGCTTTTTTTATGCGAGGTTCGCTGTATCCACTTTTCAAAACATCAAGTCTTTATTATAGGTGCAGCTTTCACTTTAAACTTGCCTTTATTTTTTCATAATCTACGCCCTTTGCAGAGCTGAGCACCGCCCTTTAACACACACGCCTTTACTTTTGCACAGCGCAGTACGACTCTTCCTTTGTTAATTGCTTCCTGTTCCAAGCAGCTGCTCTTCGCTCCCTCTCCTGGCCTGCAGCTGTCTCCTCCTCCCTACCCCCTTGACCCTCCACATTGGCACTTTAGATGTGACGAGGAAGCTGGTAATTTGTTTTTATCAACTCCATTCGCGTTGGTTAAGATCAGCGCGGCGCACGCCTCATTATGTGGCATGGGATTACTTATGCTCTACTTTTTGTGTAATAACGTTATAGTACTTGTTGACACCTTTTTGCTGCTTAAAGGAAACTTTATTTCTATCCTTTTTTTTTATATGTTGTTTACCCATGGTAAGTGTTGAGGCAGATCCACGTTTAATGCGGCGATATGGCAGCAGTGTAACCACTATTCGTACCCCCCCCCTGCTTTCCACTGTTTGCTCTCCATCCCCTTTCCTTTTTATCTCTTTAAATAGATCAAATGATCACTCCACTGCAAATAAAAAAAAACATAACAGACAAACATTGGCATTTGCAACACCAATAGCTCGAACTTCCACTAATGCGAGACCTATTGCATTGCTAATGCTTGTTTATAATGTGTAGCCTTTCCTCGTCTCATAGGGGGCGTGTCAGTGGGTGGACACAATGTACAGATCGTTAGCCTTGTAGGTGACCTGTTGGTTTAGCAGGAACTCCCCATGACTCTGGCTGGCCAAATGGCGGATGTCAATCCCAAATTTGTTGCTGGTTCTTTATAAGGAATACACAGGTGCCTCCAAGGAAACTTGGATTACCAGCCTTTCCCCACTGTTATGGCGAACACTAGCAAGCATGAGAGCAAAGGGATTATGTACGTGGGGAGCTGCTGAGGGCAGGCAACTGAACAAATAATTTACAGACCTGGCTTAACATGATAGGTAACGTGTGATGCAACTGCTTAAAACAACTCAGGTAACCTCATGCAATACTCACAGTCTAGTTAACAACCAACAACAAAATATGGTAAGGAAAAACAGTTTAGGAATCCAAATGTGAAAGTCTAATTTTGTATTATAAAAACAATAGTGCCTAGTTAAGGCTTGCTTTACTAAGCTTAACCAGACTATATTATAAAGAGTGCATTTCTATTTACTTTGCTCTAAACGAACTCTGCACGTTCACGTTTCATTTTGCTTTCAGAAAATCATTTTAAATTCAGCTGCAAACCATGGCCTCTATTTGCATGCAACAAAATAATGTTTCACTTGCTTCCCCAGGAAAGGATGTTCTAATGTTGCAACATTGCAAGGCCACTCAGCTGAGCCTCCGTTAACATGTAGATGTTATTTATGTGCAAAAGCAATTCATTGTTTCTTACGGTTTCTTCTGTGAAACAAATTATGTATTTACAGACAATAAGGATAATGTGCAAGTACAAGCTATTTTTTAAATAACGGGATTGGTGTTGTGCAAGTAACATTTTAGAGCTATCCATGTACGTAAAATTATGTTATGAACTGCGGTGCTTTTTGTGGTCCTTTCTGTATTTTACTATTAATATGATAGGTTGCCACAGCACATCTGTGTGTTTGGTTAATTTCTTAAAGGCACATTCCATTATTTCATGCATTATGTTTGGGTTTCAACAGATTCTCTTAATTAACTTTTACTTTCTGTAACAATGCTATTATTTGAATGAATCTACTAATACTGAGAGCATTGGCGAAGATTTGTTGTGCAGGTTTCCGTATTGGGTTTGTCTGAGCGTTACATTTTAGGATTCTCCCTTTCCTGCTTACTGATCCTCCTTAATTAAAATAGGGATAAAGTGTTGACACATACCAGATGGATTATACACAACATAAATAGTAGGACTATATACACTGTAGCATATCACAACATTGAGCCTCAAGAATAAGAAACATATTTCCTTGGTATTGACACAGATTCCAATCGTACAGATCACTAGCACTCTGAATGGTGGAGACTGTTGCAGCATTTGTTGACTGCTAGTGAGGTGCATTGCAGCTACTCGCTGTCATTCTGCTGCCAGTTGGCTGACACAAGATTTAGTCACTCCACCGCTAGAGACGTGGATGCAATTCAGAGATTTGTACAAATGAAAAAGATACCTTGACTTTTGGGTGTCGCCATCTTCGATCCAGTGCATACAATAACATATATACTGCCCCCCTTAAGCTAGAAACGAGTACTTTATCTAGACACTGAAGAGACGCTCCAGCAGCCCATAATGGTTTTCACCAAGACCATGCATGACCTTTTGGTAATGTTTTTCCCTCGAGGTCAACGCTAGGCATAGCCTCCAGAGAAAGACACTTTGGAACTCGGTGTAACAGGTTTTGCATTGGACAAAAAGAACAGTATGCAGTTAGAACACCTACTTTTCTGGCCAGAGCTGAATCAAAAAACATCCTGCTGCCTAAATGTTGCATCTATTTTTTTGCAGCAAAAAATTTAAATAAAAAAGGCATTCGGTTTTAAAATACATTACAGGAAAATAGGATTCTCATTACAGCCAAGAAAAGGCACTATTGGCGTAGAATTTCTGTAACCAGAAAACAAAGTACAAACGCAAAAAGGATGAAAAAAAAAAAGGGACGACAACGCCTATGCAAGAACTATTGGGTTTGCCAATATGTTTAGCCATGTTGTACACCAGTGTGGCTGTTGTTCAGCATGGTTAAAAGTTAGTGGGGTAAAGGAAAGTGACATGGAGTGGAGTGTCGGAAAGTTGAGTGGAGTGTTATGGAGTGGCGTGAAGTTGAGCAGCGTGGAATGAAGTGGAATGTTATGAATTGGCAGAGTGGAGTGGTGTAGAGGGTTGTAGAAGGAGTGGAGTAGTAGAGTGGAGTGGCACAGAGTGTCGTAGTGTATAACAGAATGAGGTGGCACAGAGGGTGTTGCATAGAGTGTTGTGAAGTAGAGTGGCACAGAGCAGAGTAGATTGTTGTAGAGTGGAGTGGCACAGAGTAGTGGAAAGTGGTATGTCAGAGTGGAGTAGAGTGTTGTAGAGTCGAGTGGCAGAGTGTCCGAGAGCAGTAGCATAGAGTGGAATAGGAGAGTGGAGTAGTGTGTCATAAAACAGAGTGGAGTAAAGTGGCATGGATTGGCATACAGGGAGTAGTGCAAAGTGAAGTTATGTAGAGTAGAGTGGTGCGATGTAGAGTGGAGTGGTGCAGGGAAGAGTGGAGTGGTGCAGGGAAGAGTGCAGCAGTGTAGAGTAACGTAGAGCGCAGTGGCATGGAGTGCAAGGTGCCAAATAGATTAGGGCGGTACAGAATAGTTTGGCATAGAGTGTAGTGGAGTAGCGTGCACTGGTGTAGTGTGCACTGGTGTAGAATGAAGTAGAGTGGCGTATACTTGAGTGGTGCAGAGTAGAGTGTAGTGGCATAGAGTGCAGTGGCACAGAGCGCAGTATTACAGAGTGCATTGAGTGCAGTGGTGCAAAGTAGAGTAGCACGGAGTTCAGTGGCAGGGAGTTCAGTAGTGCAGAGTAGACTAGCGTAGAGTGCATTGGTTTTGAGTAAAGTGGTGTGGGGTGCAGTGGTGAAGAAAAAGTGGTGGTTTAGAGCAAGTAGCACAAAGAGCAAAGTAGAGTCCATTGGCATTGAGTAGATGTTTCAGAGTAGAATGAAGTGGCGTACAGGGGAGTGGTGCACGGCAGAAGTGGTGTTGAGTGGAGTTGTGAAGAGAAGAGTGGCCTAGAATGGAGTGGTGTAGAGTGCAGTGGTGCATAGTACAATGGGGTAGAGTGCACTGGCATAGAGTAGAGAGGTATAGTGTAATAGTGTAGAGGCGAAGAGTGCAGTGGTGCACAACAGATCAGAGTGGCAGAGTAGAGTGCAGTATTTCAGAGTAGATTACTGCAGAGTGCAGTGGCATACAGTGCATTGGTTTTTAGTAAAGTGATGAGAGTACATTGGTGTAGAGTGCAGCAATTAGAGTACAGTGCAGTGCTGTACAACAGAGTGAACTGGTGAAGAGTGGAGTGGTGCACAGTAGTGTACAGTGGCGTAGAGTAGACTGCATTAGAGTATAGTGGTCCACAGTAGAATACAGTGGCGTACAGTGGATAGGCATAGAGTGCACTGGAGTAGAATGAAGTGGTAACGAGTAGAGTTCATTGGCATAGATTGCAGTGTTGCAAAATGGAGTGGAGCAGAGTGGAGAGGCCTAGAGTAGAGTGGCACAAAGTAGAGCAGCCTAGACTGGAGTGGTGTAGTGACGAAGAGTGCAGTAGTTCATAGTAGAGCAGTGTTGAATATAGTGCATAGGCCTAGAGTGGTGTAGAGAGGCGAAGAATGGCACGATGCAGAGAAGAGGGCAGTGACCCAGTGTGGAGTGGTGCAGAGTACAGTACTGTGGAATGGAGTGGTGTAGAGTAGGGTAGGGTAAAGTGGAGTATGCATGGTATGGTAGAGTACTGTCATCGCAGATAACACATCTTCAACTGAAATGACAATTAGATTTGCACAGACATACAATCTTACTGATGAAAGTATACAGCCCACAAACAATTTTGTGTGGAAATGTTATAACCTAGTGTACTGGTTTGTTTTGATCATATTAAAATATCTGTTTCCACCACACTTCAGAATTACCAAAAATGGTTCTACATTTGTGCTGTCCTAATTTGATATATTCTGAAATCTCTGCATAGTTCATTTACAGACATTTACATTTTGTTGTATGCTAGAAAGAAAATACCGTAATACATCCTTCCAAAAAGCCTATCGAGTTAGCAAGATTATTACACAAATCCTTTTACTTTGAAGTCCTAGAAAGAAAAGTAAACACCAAGCTGCCTGGAAGACACAAACTTACATTTAACCTCTGTGTTTAACTACACAGCAAATGTGACAAGATAAGAACGAGATTTAAAGGCTTGTTTACAGAAATCCAGTACTGGTGGAAAAATACAGTAATTAAGGTTTGGGAAAGGAAAGAATGAACTGAAGCTGGAAAGCGTAAGCAAATAAAGCCAGCAAATAGAAAACAAGCAAATGTGAGTTACCAACCACAAAGCCAATAGTAAGCAATGGGAGGAATGCCTTCCCAAGGAAGCTTTCCGAATGTCCCCAAGAGATCATGAGAAAACCAAACAGGGCACGCTTCAGCCTAAAAAAGCAGTGGCAGTGGGGTGCACTGTTTGGGACGATGTGCATGCTAACCTGGAAAAAATATATCACCACACTTCAGAATTACCAAAAATGGTTCTACATTTGTGCTGTCCTAATTTGATATATTCTGAAATCTCTGCATAGTTCATTTACAGACATTTACATTTTGTTGTATGCTAGAAAGAAAATACCGTAATACATCCTTCCAAAAAGCCTATCGAGTTAGCAAGATTATTACACAAATCCTTTTACTTTGAAGTCCTAGAAAGAAAAGTAAACACCAAGCTGCCTGGAAGACACAAACTTACATTTAACCTCTGTGTTTAACTACACAGCAAATGTGACAAGATAAGAACGAGATTTAAAGGCTTGTTTACAGAAATCCAGTACTGGTGGAAAAATACAGTAATTAAGGTTTGGGAAAGGAAAGAATGAACTGAAGCTGGAAAGCGTAAGCAAATAAAGCCAGCAAATAGAAAACAAGCAAATGTGAGTTACCAACCACAAAGCCAATAGTAAGCAATGGGAGGAATGCCTTCCCAAGGAAGCTTTCCGAATGTCCCCAAGAGATCATGAGAAAACCAAACAGGGCACGCTTCAGCCTAAAAAAGCAGTGGCAGTGGGGTGCACTGTTTGGGACGATGTGCATGCTAACCTGGAAAAAATATATCACCCAGTGCAAGAAAGTCAATGGCTGAAATGGGCCGATCCACTGTCGCATGCTGTAAAATATGTACACAATACTATACCCAGCCAGTCCTCATGTTCTGCCTGAGATTTATCAATATATTTGCTGCATCTTCATATCATGGCAAACAGCTGAACTTTGAAGCTCTCAGTACCTTTGCTAAAAAGTATAATATATTTGGGTTTGTTATGTTTCTGCCGAGCATGATGGCTTCCATAGGTGGAAATAAGGTTATATAAAAATAATACAGTAATGTGACATCTTTGTGAATATACAAACAATTCATATTTAATTATCTTTCTACTTCCCCATAATTCGAATACCAAGCTTGAACCATCAGGGTTGAGTTATCTTTACCTAAGGTACATGCAAAGGTCTTGGGGATTAAATCCAATAACTGGCCTTACCCAGTGCAATCATGTTCTCGTAGATCTCGGTCATCAGCTCCTTGTACATCTCTTTCTGCCATTCTTCCAGATTTTTCCATTGTTCCTCAGAGAAGTAGATGGCAGCGTCATCAAACGTCACCTGAAATGAAGATCATAGCACACTTGGTTTGAGGGGAATCCATGAGGGATGCCAGGTGGTAGGGTGATAGGAGACAGTCATACCAGGAGCATGAACTCATGAATCTAAAAGACAACATAGCCCTTCAGGTAGAAGATGATAAATCCCACTGTTCTGCCATGTAATGACTGTCCCCAACTCTAAAGGTAATTGTGAACTTTTCTGTTCTGCTTTTATATCAAAATGTCAAGCATCCTTGTATGCTATGTGCTGTTCCTCTTCTACTGCCCCTTACAAATGTGCACAGTACCTTGGCTTACGCAAAATACAGCACAGTAAGATAAGCTATATGGAACATGATAGTACATTTTTAATAGTAGACTGAAGCCTCAGATGCTAAGATCCCTGTAACAGAAAAAAATGAAATTGAAGGTGTCTAAGAAAACCTTCTCAGCCTAAAAAGCCAATACTCAAAGAATGCCCCCCTAGTGTCACTTCGGCAACTAAGTGTTTTGATACTTAATTAACTGATGGGGTGCGTCCAGTATGGATACCACCCCTGGGAGAGATTTCTTGACTATTTTCACCAATTGTGCATCATATTAAATCTTCCCTATGTAACACACAATAACTTGTACTGTCTGGTATCATGCCTTAATAGTTATCCGGGACTAACTTTCTTTCAGTCTTTTAGCAAGTAAGGACTAATATTATTTTATTGCATGTATATTGCCATACAATATGTTATTTCTAAAAGACTTGACACATTCCTAATCCCGCCCCCCTGATATACCCTCCATAAATCAATTGTTGTCCAGAGATTTAAAATTTTTGATGTGTGTTTTGGATAACTAGAGAAGTAATTTAGCTTGGGTAAACATTGCTGATCCGGGACGAATTGTTCTGGACAACATTTTTAAAAATGGTGGATGTGTTACAGTGATGATGTAATATTTCAGGAACCATGAGACCTATATACTTCATTCTGGTGTCAAAACATAGATTTTCGGGGGTCAAGTAGTCTTATGGAGACAGAAAATACCTCCTGAGAGCATATCGAATGCTATTTTCCAAAATGGCCACTTTAATAGAGGAAGAAGAGACATACATAGAAATGAAACAAATAGCAATGGTTTTTAATCCTTTTATGTATACACCAATGTTTATGATCTGAATATGAAAAAAATAATGTTTATCACTCCTGTTTCAGACACATTTTCATAGTTCACTTTATTTTTTTCAGAAATCGCTCGTGGTACATTTGCAGAATGCTGAACATTTGAGAAGAGCAAATCGACAGGGACATCTTTTTGTAGCAAAGGTTTTGCAAGTACATGTATACGTGTAAGTTCTATGGGTAGAGGCTTCAGAAACTTTGTAGATTTTAGCACCCCATCAATATCTTTCCAGCCAAATTCACACTGATCTTTCTCTACATATGCATGATCAAAAACATTTGCACATCTCATCAAATAGAATGCTTTTTTAATGTGTCCACGTACAGCATATGACGTCGGTGGAAGGGTACTTAGCAGGGCCTGATCTCTTGAACTCATTGTACCGAAAATCGTCAAAGGAATGACAATCCAAACTCATTTTCCGCACACACTAAGGTATTTTCCTATGTCTTTAAAGTCACATTCTTCTTCTGTATCAGCAAATCCTTTTGGAAACTTCACAGGTTCAGCAGTTAAAGCTTCGAAATTTTTCCAATTTTGCTCATAGTGTTATCACTCGTAAGAATATGTGCCTTGATAAGAACACTGGGCATCTCAGGTTCAAGTTTCTTGTACAGAATATGAAGCAGGATTGTCTTTTCTCACCTGTTCCGTAACATATCCATAACTCCGTCCATCCTTGACTTATGAACATTGCAACCAATCTAAGTAGAACAATAATAACATCTGTGTCATCAGACAGTACAAGGACTCGACTGGAACCATTTTCAACTGCCGACTGAACATGTGGCACAACACGAAGGTCAGCTTGCTCCAATTTGCTGGTGAGTTCTTGAACAATATAGCCCGTACTGTAGTGTAGCTCCTATTTTCCCAACAGGCTCTGCGCATTGGAATAGTACCTACAGCAGGAATTCTGAAAAGATTGAGAGGGACGTGTATCAATGTCTTGATATCTATCAGGTTTTTTAATATTATCCCTATTTCTAAGGTTATATCTATTCCCCGAGGGGTCACTCTGGGGTGACCTCTGTCTTTGGTTTGGAGATTTCTCTCTTCGCCTAGGAGACCTTCCTCTGGACTGGAATTTCTTTTCTTTAGGTTTGGATTGTTTGTTTCCATCCCAGTTCTTTTTTGGTGAATTATTATTATTAAAAAATATTTTTTCTGGACTTGTAGTCAGTTGCGGTTTTACTGGTATTCCACCTAGACTATCTCTGCCTAGTTCTTCATAGGATTTTTCTATGATTCTGGCAATTTCAGCTGGTTGGTCTGCTATATCTGTCTCTTTTAACCTCTGGCGGATCGCCACATTTGCTGCTTCTCCCTTTATGTTGGCTAATAATATAGCCGAGACCTGCTTGAAGTCTTTTAGTAATTTCATACCAAGAGTTAAAGCAGGTTCTGGACCGTATTCATCTTGAATTTGTTTAAGCACATCTGGTATTACTGAAATGGATGGAACACCGTGCGTTTTTGTGTAGATGGAAGCAAAGACTGTACCCCAAGTGTCACAGTCCTCAATGTGTGGTGCGATTCCCATTGGGAGACATATAGTCAGAATCCTGTGTTTTTCCAGCGGGGTGGTGTCAGGAAACACCGCCTCTATTTGGGTGATTTTCTGTGCCAACCAGAATGGTATTTGTTCCCGTTTAGCTGGAACTTTACCTAGGCAGGATTGGATGTTCTGTGGTGTAATTTTATTTGTGTTCCCCTGGTGGGGGGTCAGCTGTGGAAGTTTAATCGCTGGCTGAATTGTTGAAGTCCGCATTACATACTGAACTAATTGTCTATGAATTTTTAGTAGTTGTTTTAGCTGTATTAACAGCTCTGCTGCAGGCATTCTTTCGATGTCTGGATGTGGTGTGTATCCGGCTAAGACCGGCCACGTTGCTCCTGGTCTTCCTAAAGGACCGAGCCTTGTAATGTGATTATTATGTTTTAGGGCGCCATCAAATAAGAGCAAATGCTCTTGGAATTTGAGTGGTACTTCCACCTCCTCGAAAGGAGTGTACGTTTCAGGAGGTTCCTCTACTTTGTAATAGTGGAAGTACTTTGTTACAGCATTTGCTGCTGGAAAATGTATCCATGAATAGTATACCTCTGTCTGCCGATATTTGTGTGCCTCGATTACGAATATGACTGTGCCACCTCTAGGTGTCAGTCCATTTTCTATAAGTTTTAAGGTTATAGATCTCCTTTTAATGACCGGAATGAGTGTTATATTCGGGTCTGCTGCTTGCATGGTAGCATCAGCATCTGCGAGTTCAGTTGCTAATCTAACTGCCTCTCTTTCATCCTCATTGTCAGACATTTTACTGACAGGATGGTATTATGTTTATTTGCAGATCAGGTTTCTTTATGGAACAGAGATTAGATGCACAATATTTTGGAACTGTTTATCCTTCAACGTTGACTTGACCAAGAACCATACATAGGAGTTCCCTCCTGCGAGGTTTTGGAGGATATAACCTTTCACCCACTCCAGACGTCTTTGGAGTATTTGGGAAAAGGGGTCTGAGTGAGAAAGCACGACTGAGTTACTCTAAATGTCTTACGTTAGTTTTATCGCCCTTTCCAAACGCGTTGGGCGCCATGTAGTGTAGCTCCTATTTTCCCAATAGGCTCTGCGCATTGGAATAGTACCTACAGCAGTAAAGGCCTAGACCAGACGTTAACTAGGTCTACTACTGTCGATACTAGACTTAATTTTTGGGTTTGCCAGCTAAGCTCAGAGTTCGCTAGAAACTTTCTCGAATGTTCAAGGAAGGAATTAACTCCCCTGATTAGACAAGAACGGATTTAGTTTCTGACAATCATAGAACATGACAACTTTGCTCTCCCCTAATCAAGAGTCAATCTCGAGAGTCGTGTGAGCACAAGGCAATTATTTTACTCAGTCAGTACGTGCATTCTTAGTCTCATCAGAATGTAGAGAAAAGGAAGAGACGGGCGTGTTCAATAAAAAGGTGTTATTTATTGATCAGTCTCTTTTCTCATACATGAGAAATGGATCGATATTATTGCAATACTTATAGTCAAGTAAAGTGCATACATTAAAAGCAATAGTATAAAATAATACTGTAAAAACATTGATATGGTTTCTGAGCTATATGATGTTTAAAATGATTAAAATATATTTACATACACATATACATTTGACTAAACGTACTCAACTGGTGTTTCTAAATACGCCTACCCCGTGTACCTGACCTAAGTCTAATGCGTGGGCGGGAATAGAAAGTTACAGTTTAACTTAAGTTTGTTTTTGCCAAGTGAATAACTAAGGAATTCTCTGTGAGGGGTTATTCAGTTCTGTACCTGGAAGTTAGGATGAATGAGGAATGGTATCTCTTTCTCTGCTCTCGATATTCCAGGCTGCCTGCGAGGGCTGCCCAGAAACGCCGGTGCTGGGTCTCTCGGCTTGAGATAGCAGCGCGTCTCTCAGCGCGTCAGGAAGGCGGGGCTGCTGCCAGCGGGGTCTGCTTCTGCTCTCGGCTTCGGCAAGTATGGCTGCTCCGTCTTGTCACCACGCGTGTGTTTGCATAGGGCAAGGTCGGCAATATTTATACCTTAAAGGTGCCGAGATTGACGTAAGGATGGACATAGATACGTCAATAAAGATGTCATACGACTTGCTCGTTAGCACATTCTTTACTAAAATTCTCTGTGAAATCAAAACAATGGCCGCACGGATTTTCCAGGTTGTCATAGGTTTGATTTGTTATGAGAACGTCGTATGCCTTATCAGGGGCTGGAGGAATGTCGCTTGTCTAATTAGATCTCAAGCGTTATGACCTAATCAGATAACACGTTCCTGTGCCGGAGTGTGACTGCGTCAGATAACGGTATCTGCATCATGGGGGTTTTCTTGCCTCATGGGCTGACTGTTAGTTAACTTGATAGTTAGTTTAACCAGAATAGGGTCAGGAATAGGGGGACTGATTCAGAACCTATAGAAATACACGACAGTACCTTTTGAATATCTCTCTGCAGGCACCAACTCCTCATTGACAATCATTCCACTTGCAATAATTGGAAATTGTGTCCACTGAAGTATCAGCATGTTTTGGCAAGTGAACATCTCCAAGTACATCTTGCTCGATGTTGATCACCAGACTTTATCACGTTGCACAGGTGTCACATTTTTGATGTAGGCAAGGCCAACTGTTCCACTTACAGACATTCATCTCATTCTCTAACATTATTTGACAGACAGTTCAAGATAACTGTCAAAGACAATGTGCAGTTCTAGCAAGGTGCACACTGGCTTTGATATCTGTAGAACAGGCTGAATGACCTCTCTGAAGCTTTGCATTGATGAAACCTTGACCATATCTAGTTGTGACATAATTCACAACAACAGCAGTTTTAAATGAGGATACCTTTTCAAATTGAAATTCTTCAAGAGAAAGTTTTTTTCTGTAGCTCTTCTACAAGTTTGTGCTTCACTGGTTTGGTTGCATCATCTCCATCAAGTAATGTGTTTATTGGAAGAAGATAATAGGACAGACTATCCTAGATAAATTCACCCCTTTCTTTTGCTACATCCATCTCTCTATGTGCTTGCGAAAGTTGTTTTTTGCAACATGTTTTGTAGTGGCAAGTTGGACGAAACTCATACTATGACAAAGCGTGAAAGTTTAGCTTTAGTGATTATGTCAAACAGCCTTTTCTCTTTCATTGCAAACCTATCCTGCTGAAGTTCTGCATATAGTTTCCATCCATGTTCCAGGACATCTAGTACACGTGTCCTTAGATCATTAACAACATACTGTTTGGTCACGAAGTTGTGCATTCGTACAGGCTCAGTCATTTCAAAGGGGTTTCCTTGCTGCTGCATAAAATGAAGAAGGCTGTCAATATGTTAATTAAAACGTTCCCCTCTCTTTCCCACAAGTTTGTGGTGAGGAACAGTTTCACGATGGTCCATTAATTTTTAATGTGTCATCTATCTGAAAACATTGCAAATAGAAAGGACTTCGTGGAAAACTAGCTGCCACTGAGCAACATAATCACTTTTACATGCCTGACAAACAATTCCCTTGGTGCTTTTCTGCGATCTCTGGATCAGCTTATTCAGTTTAATATCTGGAGCACCAGCATTAAACATTCCCTCTCTGTCTTTCACCACAAAATGTATTTGGATACAATTTCTGTAGCGGTATGGTTTTTTCACCTCTACCTTTTTCATTCTTTCCAAATACCAGGGCCCATATCTCAAGTAGTTTATGCAATCGAATATGCAAAACACAGTAATCAGTGACTCCACAGACTTCAGGGGCAGCTCCCAATCATCTTCCCGATCAGCATGTACCAAGTTTTTCACTAGAACTAGCATGTGTAAAACATTTTCCCAGTACTTGCAAAGTTCTGATTTTTCTTCACATTCTTTGACAAACTCTGCAAACTTGGTTTTCAGGTTTTCTAATTTTAAACTGAGTGCATTAAACATTGCCTGGCTTTGCATTATGTATTTTGACTGAAGACCACCCTGTGCCGTGTTCACCTCTGAGATAAGATATGCAAAACCGAATTTGTCATTCTTGTTCCAGAAAGCATTTCAACGCAATGTTTCTATAGACTCAGATATGATGAGCATACCTTGTAACGAACTAATATAATCAGTTCCGCTCAATAATGACTGGACAGTTTTGCTTCCAAAGATTTCAGCCTAAATAAATGCATCTTCTATGCCACATCCACTGAGAACTTCCTGCACACCGTAACACAGCTTTTGTCATATGGAAAACACCCATCATTGGAGAAAGGTCATCAAATTCTACTGGACTGCGCATAAAAATGTCAGCTATAATTCCGAAAACACCTTCATCGCAGAAAATTGGCATGATAGGCTGGTCTTCAAGATGAGCATGCACATTTTGGAAATTATCTAGAGCTGTGTATATTGTTGCGTAGTGTGTGACTGGAGATGGTATTACTGGTAAAAAAAAAACATAAAACAACGTTCTTCCGTGGGACGGAATACTGGGATATCAGAGCATGAATTTCAGCCCATGGAGGAACTGACTTTTCTTCATCCTTCAGTCCGCACCAAATAATCGATATGATAAATTTAGTTAAATTAGCTTTGTGGACCGCAGCATCGGGTAGAAGATCCATGTCCTCAGCCACTTTGAAACCTTCTGGTAGACTAGGACGTTTTTTAGGCTTGTAGTGATTTTGTACACGGCGGCAAGGCATTGGGTTATAAGTTTGCAACTTCCTTTGTTTATGCCCACAGCTGGCACAGCTCGTTTTTCAGTAGCTACTTCATTTGTACAGTCTTGAAAAAGCACAATGGCAGTATCATGTGTGCTGGATGCTCCAGACAAAGAAGAGCAGTCTTCAAAATCAAAATTATCAAGAGCAGCAGTTGTAAATACTTTCCTGGTAAAGGGACTTGGAAGTAGTGTGCTGTCAGATTCACAAGATACTACACCACTAGCTGCTAACAAGTTCCTGCTCCGTAAGATGTGATTATAACTTGATACACAAATCCTATTCATTAAAGTGATTAGCTCTCTACTTTTGCACTTATCATAGATTGCGTGGGCAGTCATCACGTGTAGCAGAGTTTTCTTTTTGCCGTTATGTAATACAACATGATTTGGAAAAGACAGTACATTTGCACAACATAAGCCTGTCAGATCATTGATTGTTTTCCACTTCTGCGCCTAGATCTTCAAAGCCATCATCAATGTTGTCTGCTTCTGTTCCGAACTCAAGAACTTTAGCTTGTAACAGTTTTGCTTTGCTGATATTAAACAATGATGTACAAAGTGTAAAGACAACATCAGGCATTCTTGTAGACTCCCATAATTTGCAGAGCTCTGGGGCATCACAAAACTTGTCATGAAGTTCAAAACTGAAACCTTTCAGGACGTTTCTTAAAATGTTCCTGCTGATTTTACTGCATCCTGTGATCTTATTTTGGCAGCAAGAACTTCAGGAGACAGATCAGCTGAGAACACCATAAGTGTCTCATTCTTTTTGTTAGACTAACGAAAACGAATTCTGTCACTGTACATTCTCACCAGAAAAATCTTAATTTCATTATTACGGATCAATAGAGTTTTACCAATGTTGACCATTTATTTTTCCGATCTCACGGAGTGTGACCCCATAGCCAGCACTCAAAAGTGGCTTTAAAAAGGAATTTGCTTTTTCAAAGAGTGCTAACTTAACTGAAGGCTGGTGGTTACGTTGCTGCTGGGAGCTCATTGTACATTCATATTTCTAAATGTATCCATGCATGCAGTTTGATGGGCATACAAATCCGCTGCAAATGCATTCAACTCGCTGTTTAGATCAGCTACTAGGCTGAACACGTCATCTTGGAAGAAACTAGCTGCAGATAAAAACATGTTTGCCCTTTGAGACTCACATAATCTGTACTTTGTTCTTTCGTAAATTCCTTTGGCCCATGCTCTGGCTAAACCACAGATAACATTTTGAATACCCTCTGCTTTCTGATCAGTTGTTGGAGGTGGACATGGGGTAGCCATTGATCGTCTGAGTGGATGGGCATTGGGTTTGGTTGTCGTCGCTTTCTCAGAAGACTCAGATTCTTGTTGTGATTCACTGGTTTCAGTTATTTTTGACACATTTTTTAGGCTTTTTTTCATTGTATACGACTTTTAGCATTTGTTGTTACAATGATAAAAATATCTGATCCTCCTTTTCACCCATCAGTTTCATTCTTTTGTAAACTTTGTCTTATTTCTGCAGCGATTCAAACTCACTTCTGTACAGCCGCAGTTGATGTTTGCTTTTCTTCCATATTAGTTTGCCATATGACACATTTTTCTTTATTGGAGTCCTCAGATTTTGTAGTTATCAAAACTCTGTCTGGGGGTAAAGATCCTCCGCTACCAACTGCTTAGCTCATGTTTCCGAATTTAAATCATTGGAAAAACTGACACAAAAACAATACTAAAACAAAATAACAATAAGATGGTGAAAACACATCATAATAGAGCTACCATCATGTAAAATGGCGAAAGGGTTGCTCAGAGGAGTTATTTTCTGTCTCTTTAAGAATACTTAACTCCCAAAACCTAAGTTTTAACACCAAAATGAAGTATATAGGTCTCATGGCTTCTGACATATTACATCATCACTGCTACACATCCGCCATGTTTAAAAATGTCTTCCAGAAAAATTTGGCCCGGATTAGCAATAACTACCAAAGCTTGGCCTATCAGAGAGAGGTGGAATGCAGAAATAGGGAGGGATCTTACAGATAAGGAATGGAAGGATGCTATTGAATACCCTAGGAAGGTGTCAAGTAATCCCAAATTTAAATTTATACAACTGATGATATTACACTGTGCATATTCATCTCCCTATAGATTAAGTGTGATGTTTGCGGATGTAGTGGTGAGTGCCCCCGATGTCAAGAGCCGAATGCTGACCTACTGCACATGTTATGATCCTATCCAAGACTTTTAAATTACTGGTCCACAACACACAACATATTAACAACCATAGCGCCTGGGAGAATAATTAACACCTTAGAATCCTGTTTGCTAGGACTAAGTCTTACTAGCAAATAGGGCACCCCACAACTCGCTTCATTAACCTAATGCTATTAATAGCAAAAAGAACGATAACAATACGTTGGAAAGCGAGAAATGCACACCAGTGGCCCAGGATTGGTATAATGATGCAATCCGTTAGGGTACTGTAGAAGGTATAAAATCCAGAGGGAAGAAAGGCGTGGATTGAAGAAAAAACCTATTTCACTGGAGTGGAATGTGTTAATGGAAGAACTTAAAGTGACTGATATGCATGCATTTTGACAAGATGTTGAACTGTAAATATGGATATGATAATAGTACAGCTGCCGGTACATTCAGGACGCAATGTTCTTATTGTTAATGTACAGTGTATAGCTTGAGTGGTGTTAGCTGCAAATGAGTTAATTAACAATGTGACGAAAGGGTGGGGGGGAATGAGTTACTTCAGCCGTTAACGTTTTTATTTTGTTTTGTTAGGTAGGAAAAATAAGGGACAGTTCACATGGCATGATATAGAGAGTATAAGATAAAGTGAGGATGTATAATGAGGCAAACTATGCAAACTGTTTTTTCTTTGTTGCACATGTGTAAATGTAAATCCATGTAAGTTATTATGATACTGGACTATAAAAAATTCAGTGCTGCTGCACTAATTGCTCTCTTGAAAAATAATTGGAACATGTACAGCAAAGTACCAATACAGGTTGTTATGGAGACAGGTCATACATTGTAATGGATGCGTATCAACCCTAATAAAATATGTTTTAAAAAAATAAATATCCACCAAAGCTACATTCACTTCTCTAATGATACAAAAACACAAATCAACAATGAAAATCTCTGGACAACAATTTTTTTCGGAGGTATATCAAGGGGCCAGGACTATCACCAACAGTCTCTAAGCTTGGCTTTTCTATGATCTCTTTAATTTATTGGCTGCACTGCCAGTTACAGCTTAAGAAGTAGTCTTATCTGGCAACTGATTGCCAAGCGACCCCGCCAAGAACGGGTTGCTTTGTAATCTTCAGAAGTCAACCACCATATCCAGGCACTGAAAACTATATTAACTCATCTCAGCCATACTCCTAGGTAATCTTGTTCGGGCAAATGTTCATTACAAAGATTTTACAGTCAGCTGGGCATGTGTAGGTGCCCCTTGGGCCGAGTTGCCCCTCCAGCAACACTATCCAGTCTTCACAGACTTCGGTCCAGTTTGGATGGAGAGTAGAAACCTAAAGAAGGTTCGATTTCTGTTGAGATGTCTTTTCCTAGACTGATGGCAGGAAGCCATAGCGAGCGAAAGTACAGGTTTATTTAAGTACTTGTTAATAAAAATATACAGTCAAGATTTGAACTATACCTTATTTCACATTCACAAATAACTTCTTTCAATTTGGGAAATATAGTTAGGCTAAGCTGCATCTTCAATATTAAGTGCTTAAGATTAGGATCAGGAGAAGAGATCAAATATTGACTGATTCCAAGAGAGAATTTGAACTCGTCCTAAAAGCTGCAAATAATTGTACTTTTAGCACTATTCCCATTTTAAAACTAGGTTCAATATAAACATAGTTTTTTTATGAAGAGTTCATACTGATCTCCATGGTGTGCCACATCACAGACTAAAAATCAAAGCCATACTTGGCAAATAACCGCTAATCAGGAGGGCACACGAGTGGCGGGTCATTAATAGCTATATGACTACTTCGAGCAGGGGTATGCTCAGTATACAAAATTGTAGTTTATGCAACTCCGAATAGGCATCCACCCGACATTGGATAGAAGGCAATTATGGTTAAAAGGGTGGAACGGCAGGCTATGCGGCGCTGGTATAGAGAATCATTCATATTCTCTGCATCTGCCCTGCAATGTTGCCAGAAGGAAAACAGGCGCTACGTGGCATATCCAATTACCTTAAGATACGAGCATGTAGACAAACCCTCATTACAGCTCTAAACTCTGAGCATACCCAATTCAATGAGTGGTTGGTTAATTATGTGTCAACATTCACTTCAAAGGTTAAAGCTCTTGAGGAACAGATATGACATCGTAACAACGCTGCTGTAATTGAACGGATTCTCTAGACACTAACCACATTGCAATTTTACCCAGATTGTAAACGCACCATCTTGTCTAGTGTCAACTACATTCGACCCAGAAACTAGCCAATAATTTAAAAGGCTATCGGAGACAGCTAACATGGACACTTTGTAATATTACTTTGCTTTTTACACGTTCGGATTGTAACACGTGCATTATTCTGTGCTGCTTTAAACGAAACTATTGCAACAAGTATATTTTGCATTTTTGTAGTTCGTAGTCAGGAGGGCAGAGTGTAACAAGTGTATTTTCCTGTGCTATTTTACATGAAACGATTATAAAAGATGCTTCTGTTTTACTGTCGTTTAACCATAAGAAGGTTGTTATATTTATTTAAATGAATGGTATGTGCAATGATTTTAATTAACTACGCACTTTATTAAAAAAAATCGAAAGCTGAAATTGAACCACCAATCAGTTTATGATATGATCGAGCCGAGGCCTGATTTACCCCTCCACAGGTCAGGTAAACGAGCTTCGCCCATTGACAAACTCTTGTTAAGACGTTTAGCAAAAAACAGATGGTCTGACCTACAGCATGCGAGTTAAAAGACCGAAGTCCTAATACAAAGTCAATTACATGAACAGCAGCAGAAGGGGAAAGAGATAATGAAAGTTACTAACAGCTACAATCTATCATCAAGACAATCATAATCAAGTACTGGCAAAGCCAATAATGCTCAGCAATCCGAGAGCTTTAGACGTTGTTAATGTTAATGGCTATAGGAGTTGCCAATGCACAAGAGTACACAGGAGAGACCAAACAGCATGAGTGAAACCCAAGAGTTAAGAGGAGGCCGACAACTGAGTGAAAGGTAATGTTAACCCACAGCAGACCGTGAAGGAGAAATTCCCACAACTGAGCTAGTCAACAGGTGAGAGGAAAGAAGAGGTGAGCAAAAATAGACGGTGAACCAGCATGGGAATTATCTAGGGATACCGACCTGTGAATTACAGGACAATGTCTTCAGACCTCAGCACTAGAAGCAGAACATCACAATCAAAGGAAGTCCAGGACAACATAGTCTACTCCAACAAGGGCAGAAGAGGACTTTGGAAAGCTACGAACAGGACTCGCAGGGACTGTTCAAGGCTCCATCCAATGACATGCTCAGTGTCCAACACCAAGGATCCATCCAATGAGATGCTCAACGTTAAGGCTCCATCCAATGACATGCTCAACGTCCAAGGTCAAGGCTCCATCCAATGACATGCTCAACGTCCAATGCCAAGGCTCCATCCAATGACATGCTCAACGTCTAACGTAAAGGCTCCATCCAATTCAACGTCCGTCAGGCTCCATCCAATGATATGCTCAACGTCAAGGCTCCATCCAATGACATGCAACGTCAAGGCTCCATCCAATGACATGCTCAACGTCCAACGTCAAGGCTCCATCCAATGACATGCTCAGTGTCCAATGGCAAGGCTCCATCCAATGACATGCTCAACGTCAGACGAAAGCTAACCTCCAACTCACAATATAAGGCTGCAGCTAATCACAAGCACACATTCCTCACCTGCAGCTATAGTTTTAATCATCATCTCTCAAGCTAGCCCTCTGATTGAACGGAAAACCTCCAAATACCTGCTCTCCCCCACCCCACTTCTGCGGATTCTCGCCCACAATTGTGCGTTGCTTCGCCCTACAGACTCCCGGTGGTCCGTTGTTTACATGTACTACAGGGCACAGGGTCCCCCTTGCTGAAGCAAAGAGCATAAAAGATTGCAACGAAGTGCAAACAGCAAAAGTGCCCTTCAAGCAAGTCGTCACTTACTGAAGCTTAGTATTCTCACAGCTCCCACACACAGTGTAGCGACCCGCCCCTGGTACTCTGCAATGTTAAGATGCTGTTACGCCAGTATAGAATGTGTGGCTAAACCGAAGGATCAGAGATGTGCGCTTAACTTGCTTCCAAAACAAAGGCCCTTTTCACAAATAGGACATGTGTCTGTAGTCGTTCTCTGCTAGCATGTACCTCCAAGAAAGAACCCAGGTCTGTATGTAGTTATCTGCTGCATTTGAGTAAGCAGATCTCTCTTTATGGTACCCTACAAGATGCACGTTGAGCTCTCTGCTCTGGGGTAAACTGCAGCTCGATTCATTCACATGCAAAGAAAGCGCCTTGACTGCCCGACATTCGGCTGCACCAGTAGCAGGCTCAAAAATCTAGAGCCCCAGCATTTACGATTTTTACAAGTTAGGCAAAGTTAGAGCCTGTTGTTTTTAATTGCTCTCGACAAGTAGACTGTGGGGCTCAGCTTAGTTATTGTGGGCTTGAAGTGCATAATTGGGATAGAGTTTGACAAAAACAGTAGTATGTGTGGGAATGAGACCTCCAATTGCGTTTCTGGCATTCCAGAAGGCTCATTTGTTGGGGAAGTGACTTTCAGGAGCAATGTCAGGCGCCAGGGTGCTTTCATGCAATTATCATTCAGGTATATTGCCCATCCCATGACGGTGCTCCTCAATGGAACTTGTCTGCCATTTCTCCTCTTCCACAGATGTGAGCATCTGTCTTTGGCGGACTCTTTTTTGCCTAAGGATTCCGGTTTTCGCTCCACAGGTAAAAAATAAAGTAGAATAAAAACAAATGGCAGATTCCGACAATTCCATTTTTTTCGCAGGATTAAATCGCTACACCCAACAGGGAGATGGGCTGTGTGATCTCCTAGTTATACAAGTGAATTAGATAAAATAACTAGGATCAGGGGTTGGGTCTCCTGTGTTCAATTTAGCCTCTAAACTGCATCCATTTATGTCAACATGAGAATAACCAGTCATTTCTTAAAGCAATGACTCCCTCTCGTATATACCCAAGCACCCTCCACACAATCGCCAACACAAATGTGCCAATCAAAGAAGAAGCACTTTTGCTTACAAGTCAACCCTATTTGCTTTACCAATGCATGTTTGTATAAATAATTGTAACATACAGAGGGGAGGTGATTTCATTGGCTAATAGCAGTAATAGTTTAGCAGAGATAAAACGAAAAAGTGGGGGTTTCCTAAGTATAAATAAATAATTTGCCTCTTTAGCGCTTTCAAAAAGATTGTGCCTCTTGTTCCGGGAGGATGGCATATTTATTAGCTTGCTTGAAACATAAAAGCACTTTGACTTGCTGTCTTGTTCATTTTTGCCACTAGATGTCTCTATAGACTTCTCCTAATGCATGGCCGCCTCGTTTGTGTTTTGGGTGAAAACAAAAATATCAAGTATTTTGTCCGCTTATATGAAAAAATTGTGTAAACTAGTTTTCGTGAAGAGAAGCAATAAAACATTAGAACTGAGGACAAAGTTCAGCCAGAGAAATACATGTGGTAGATGTAAGATCCCCAAAGACAAGGCATTTCTTTGCAATCTCTTTTGTTAGAAAAATTATTTTCCTAAAAAGGCTTCTCACAAAATGATAATAAACATGTCTCAGGATAAACAAGAAAGGAGTACGTTTAATAAAGTATACAAGGATAATTATAGAAACAACAGTGTCTTACCATCTATCAAAATATTTAAAAATATGGTATGTACAGTATTAGTATGGCTGTTGTGAAGTAAATGTGCAACATCGACGTCACTGCTTAGAGCATTTCCATTAAAAATAAATGTTTAGGTTGCAAGAAAGCCTCTTGGAGCTTTCACTTTTATGCTGCCGAAATCAGGATATAAAGCTATACAAAGAGCCATTATCGTGGCAGTCGTTAGAGGGGATGTTTAGATGAGGTTTACTAAACACATACAGCGGCATGGGATTATTATTATTTTTTAAAGTGCTTGTCGCTATTAAAACACCAGTGCTCCATAACGAATGGCAGGACCAGTCTCCAATTCAAAAAAATAAAAAGAATTAGTCCTGAAGCAATAGATGAAAATGGCCGCTGAGTAAGTTTAACAGTACTTGGCCATGGCTCTCGGGAGTGTTACACACCATGACGTATGCAGGCCCTTGACAGATGGAGAGAGCAAAAAATGGAGGGACAATGCTGCCAGCAAATGAGAAGCCTGTGGGCTATAATCCCACGATCTAGATACAGCAAGTCTCGTTCGAGAGAGCGCATGCACGCAGTCTTGGGCCGATCCAAGACCTAATAAACTGTATTAAACAATGCAAGAGAGCCACAGAAGGCTAAATACATATATTCCATCATTTAAGGTCAAAATAGAAAATCCTCCACTGATCAAACTGAATTCAGTTAGTACACCCATGCCATTTAACACTTGAATGAGCATTCGGTTTCTATGAGGTGCCCTACATAAAGAACATGAAAACTACCAGGCACCTATCCTGCTGTAGTGTTAGCAACTTCTTGCATCCAAGTTGCCAAGTAAATTCCTTCCTAGTCTTACAAAAAGTTAAAGCTTGAATCTTCTGTGCATTTAGTTAGGTGATCGGTTATACTACATGAATTAAAAGATCAAGCGGATGCAAGAAAGATCAACTAAAGACATTGGCAGGTCTAGAAAATGATTTTTTTAGGCCTGGCATTAATCAAGATGTTTTGATTTTACTATAATGATATGTATAATATTCTTACTCGTAGCAGCTTTTAGCCAGCCTGCTATATCCATTGGTTCGATATTGGATCACTTACATTTTCTACAGCCCACTACCGCATATAGCACGGGCCAGTGGACTATCCCACTTCAGCCACAGGCTAATTACCCTATAAATTTACAAGGAACAAATCCACATACAAAGTAGTTCCTTTCAATGCCTGGGGATCACCAGTGTCCTCAACAATAAAGTGTTGCAAAAATAATATCACAAAACAAGCATTGACAAAGTCAAAAGGCTGACAGACAAAACCAGATCTACTGGACTTAACAATGCTACTTTTTTCTTTGGACTTAAAAGGAACCTTTTTTGTTATACATTTAGGATCACTCAACTGAGCAAATTAGCTTTTGCATTTTCTTCCTTTTAAACTAGATTACAACATTGGCAGTTGGGGATCACAGTTTTCCTCTTCTGCTTGAAGCATTTCCACAGTAATACTTTCCTCTGGCAACTGTTTCACAGTAAGTTCTTATTTTCTGCCCGAGAGTACTCATGCAGGTAAATCGTATGGAAATATAGAATCATGCCGGTAGGTCACAAAAAGGGCTAGTCACGTTCTTTTGCCCTCTTGGGTGAATGATGAACTTCCAGTTAAGTGAATTATTTTCTAGTTCTTCTTGTGTAGAAGGGGGCGATGGAATGCTGCAGCTAGACTCCTATAGGAATTGGGTTTGAAATTATACGTGCAAAACTTTGCAACCAATCATTTATTGGCAGAGTTTAATTTCTTGATTTTTTTCACAATTCAGGGAGGGTTCAGGAGTCCCATCAATGTCAGAAGGTGAGAATCCCATGCAGGGTATTGCAGTATTTGGAATGACTACTGCAAACTTCACACTTTTTAGGACGAATCTGAAAGGAAAACAAACTCTGGGATGCTGTCTGATAGCAAGACTAATGTGATACCACCAAAAGAAACATACATGTAGAGTTCATTTTTAATTGTGGTACTTTTTTCTGCATTAAAAGGATCACCGTTCTGGATTTCGATTTGTGACTGTTGGCGATCTGGACAGAAAGATCAGGACAAAAGAAATCCAGGACAAAAGAACACAAGCATTTGCAATGCAATAGGTCTCGCATTACTGATTGAGGTATTAGCGTTGCAAATAATAATGCAACTCCAATAGCTCATACTTTCAGTAATACGAGACCTAGTGCATCGCAAATGCTTGCTTAGTGAGGCAGGAACCAGCATTGCATGTCTCAGTGCAGTACCGCAAGCTGCTCCTAGAGGTTCACAGTGAGCAAGGCACCAGCACTGCACGGCTCAGTGCAGTACCGTAAACTGTTCCTAGTAAGCAAGGCACCAGCACTGCATGGCTAGGTGCAGTACAGCAAGCTGCTCCTAGAGGTCCCTAGTGATCAAGGTGCCAGCACTGCATGTCTCACTCCAGTACCGCAAGCTGCTCCTAGAGGTCCCTAGTGAGCACGAGATGTTACGGCCAGGGCAGAAGAGAGAGCCCTCATTCGAGAGGATACCAGGTGTGTGCCTAGGCGCCCCATTGGAGAGTTGTGGTCAGAGATACTTCGGATCTGGGAAAAACCAGCTGAGGACACATTAAATACCACTGATGATTTGGGGGGCGGGGTGGGGTAGTCCTTTACAGCACATAGCGAGCAGGAGAACTGCAAACTAGTGGATATTCTGGGTTAAATTCTCCAGAGTCCACACCTGGGCCAGCACTGTGCTCCCACATATTCTCCTATTCTGGAGCCCATACCCAAAGACATGGGGGGTACAACATAATGTGGTATATTACTTTATTTACACTGCCCCCTCCCGCCCCCCCACCATGTCAGTCCTTCTCCTCTTAGGGTGGCAGACGGTTGCAGGGCAGAATACCCCTGCACAGTACACCACTATAGTGTGGTAAAGACTTCCCCAGAAGACAATTGCGTTCATTATAGTGGTTATTATATGTTTATTTTTAGAATGGCCGCAACAAAGGTTCCTATAACAGGCTCTTACGGAGCACTACAAGTTGGTGGATGGCCTTGCACAGTATCCAGGTACACCAGAAGTTCTCTCTGGGGTACATTAATGACAAGGGGTACCGATAATAGACAAGGCATCGGATTAGGTAAAACAAACAGGCAGACGAGAATAGTGTTTAGTGGGAATAAATAGACCCCTTTTGTACTGGAGATTTGCTTGTACCATAATTTTTCGGGTAACTCGAGGTTTGGGAACATGTAACTTTCATCCTTAACATATATGTCAGTGGTGCATGTGGGGTAGCTTCCTTTGCCTGCAACAATTTCAAACCTGGCTGAATTTATCCTTGTAAAGTTCAAAGATCAAATTATTACAATGTATATTATAAAATACGGAAAGAGAAATTTTACTAGCATTCTTTCCTACATCTTGTTTGACCAGTACGACTTCTTCCCCCAACACTTTAGTTCCTGAGGCCTCTTCATCCAATTTCTTATTCAGGGCAAGGTAGGAGGCTTGAATCCCAGATTGATTGCCTCAGAAATCTCAAATCTGTTTTTAATCTTGGCCCTGAGACTTAGTAATATGGAATCATCCTTATGTGCTTCCTCCTGAACTTCTGTCACCTCAGCGCCAGCCTCTCTACCGTTCTCATCACTCAGCCCCTGGGGGACGTTATCCATCTGAGTCCCAATGCGCATCTCGCCCCCCCCTGTTCTGAAGTCTCCAGGGGTGCTAACACTTCAAACCTATTTTGAGCAGGGATCTGTGCAAAAAGCCGGCTATGGCTATTCATGCTCACACTGGTACTCACTATAGCTGCTACACTAAGTGAATCTGGATTATCTGCACATTCCCCTTAAGTACTTGATTTGTAACTGTTGCAGACATTACTCTGGAAAAGGAGTTAAGGGTCGGAGTTACTTTTATAAGTGCTGAAGAGGTTTTCCTCCCCTTTGATCCTGCAGACTTATTAAAGCAAAACCACAGGGGATGATGGACAGAGTATTAAACATTGCAAGCACTCACCCCCAGTCAACTGATCTGGGTTTAATCCATCATCATTCTTTAGCCCCTTTGGTTTTCCTTTGTTTGCTCGAAGTTGGCAGGGTATGCCCAGACGTGGGTCCCTTGCTCACTTGGCCACTGGATTCAAGCTAGCCTGTCTGATGACGGCTGATTAGCCAGAAACCGGTCCCAGGATGCTTGTTTCCGGTCCAGGGAAGACATGGCTTGGCACTTCGGGCTGGACTGTTCGCATGAGGCACAGGGTCAGACGGATTTGCATATGGCCATGTCTGAACAGGGGTGGTGGAGTGAGCTAAAGAATGATGATGGATTAAACCCAGATCAGTTGACTGGGGGTGAGTGTTTGATTTGCTCAAACGCTCCATCCATCATCCCCTTTGGTATCGCTTTGTTCGCCCTAAGTTGGCAGGGTATGCCCAGACGTGGGTCCCTTGCTCACTTTGCCACTGGATTCAATCTAGGCTGGCTAATGAGGGATGTTACCCTGAAACCAGTCCCAGGATGCTTGTTTCCGGTCCAGCGAAGACCTGGCTTGGCATTTCGGGCTGGATTGCTCCCATGAGGAACAGGGTCAAAACTGATTTGCCTATGGCCATGTCTGAACTGGGTTGGCGAAGTGAGCTAAAGAACAATGACGGATTCAACCCAGATCTGCGACTGGGAGTGAGTGCTTGTTAAAGTGTCAGCGCTCTATACATCATCTCCTTGTGTTTGCTGCATAAAAACATTTCATCAAATCTCCTTTAGGATTCCATACTTAATCTTGTTATTGAATTGAACAGTGTAAAGGAAGATTTGGGCTGGAGGAGAAATGAACACAGGGATACAGAAATGCTATCACGACAGCCCTGACGTGCGTGGCCCAAAGCTATACAATTTGCCGGTCGGCTCAACCCACAAAAGTACACAACCCCAGAGACTGCATAACCGATGCAGAAACTGTACATATGTCAAGGAGCCAAATGGGTAGTATCACTATTCGTGCAGATATCGGACGGCGCAAACCTCCCTCTTAACTTTTAAATGGCTTGACATCTCAGTTGTATGATGAAATTTCACTTACCATAAGGTGAGTAATAACAAAAGGAATCCACAGGAAGGATAGGATAATAACAAGGAAAAAAAACAAAGGGCAAGATTTCAGTTTTTCCTACGGGGCAAAACCCAGACGGACCTCAAAAAGACCTTGGTGAAAGACTGATTCGACTGATTATATTCCAACCACAAGGATGGGGAAGGGCAAAGTTAAGGAGGGTGAAGCGGTCTTACAATGTTCTTTCATTTCTCTCTCACAATGATGGGAGGTAGCTTCTTAGATGGTAGTGAAGCAGAAAGTGTTACGGTTGATAGTCGAAGACCAGAGACAAACATCCGCTGGCAAACCTTCTCTCTCTTCCAAAGAGAGAATTATCAATTAAGGTTAACCTGTGGATTTAATGGATATAAAAGAATATTCATAGAGAATGTAACTAACAGCAGTGGCAGTTGAGCTTTGTATGCAGACTCCAGGTTATTATAGTAATCTGCTCTCTAGTGAGGATTCAGGTGGAAACAAGCAGAACAGACAATCTACCAACATCACCTCCCAGGTGAGTTATACACAGCTTTCAGCCAAAGAATGATGAGTTAGACAAACTCTAAGGAGATAAGAGAATATACATCCTAGAGGCACAAGATGGCATGTTCTGAGATTGACATGAACAGGGAGATTTCCAGACAGGTTGTATTTGAAGTCTCAGTGGGGCTCGGTATTGTCCAACATATGTCATATTAGCATGTAAATCACTGTGCCCCACCCCTGAAGCTGTCAATTAACTTGACTATCAAATGCCTCTGCTAGTGGTCTTTCAGAAGCAAACAACAGACTCCACCCCAGCCTAACCAGCTCTTTGGAAGCCTATTTTTGAAATGTTACTTAATCTACCGTAGTCCTGTTGGCCTTTTAGAGGTACTGGCTTTTGCCAGTACATCTCCAGATTTCCACGTAGAACGGTACTCTATGCTATGTTTGCGACTTGACTCTCAAACTGAAACAAATGGTTATCAACCATCATGTGAAGTGGTGTGGTTTAAAGTTGTAGAACCGTCAGCCGCTGCCTCCCCCTACAGCTTGTATGTCCAAACCTTGTACAGCTTTGCTATTCCAGTCAATTATGCAGAATAACCAATGGATGCCTTCAGAATTAGTCTCATCTTCTTACCATTTGATTGGCATTTGTTCTCGAACAACGACAAACTCTTTGAGTAATCAAAAGGCAAACAATCCTCTTATTCAATCAGCAGCCGAACATGAAGTGTAATAAACATGAGTGCAGTCTGTGTAATCATCTCTCTATTGTGGACTGAACATTGGCGACAGCAGCCGCGTGCCGTTATCACTCCGAGGACAAAATGTGCAGCATTAAAAAGCCACAATCAAAAAACGAACGATTTTCTATTGTTATTTTCATTATTTTTATTACAACTGTCAAATAAAACACAATATTAAACTTGTACAACTTTCGGATATTTTGTGGTTGAACAAAAAAACTTTCACGTCATACTCAAAGGCAACTATATGGTGATTTTTTTTATTAAAAGTGCGAGTTCTCTAATAATACCATACAGGAATCTGGTCAACGTTTGTAAACCATTCAATCTTCAGTCTTAAATTCCAGTAAAATATGCATCTGAAATAATGCTGCGGCCAGCCTTTAATTTTTTTTACTTCTAATGTGTATTCTGCTATCCGGGGTACGGACGATATCAACAGATAGATATATGGCCTCTTGTTTTACTATAAGATCTCAGAATATCTTCACCTTGAAGACCACTTTTAGGTCTGATCAACTAGACAACTCATGCAATGTATGTTGTGAGAAATATAGTTAGCTTGGGGCGGGCTTAGAATCCGCCCTTTGCTTACCATTGGTTAGCTTCATTGTGTAAGGAAACAAGCTTTTTGCAGGTCCCTCCCCAACCCTCACACACACACACACTTTTTCCCCGATTTTGACTACTAGCTGCTAGTTTTTCAACTCTGAGAGTGCACTGAGGCCTGCTAACATGACTCCAGTGCCAGTATTTTAACCCATTAGAAAAGATATGTCAAAATGCATGTCCACAATGGGCAAGTGCTGACTTTCTTGTAAGTCTCTAGTATATGGTACCCAGGTTAATAAAGGCATGCAATACAGAGTGTCCACAAATGACTGCAGCACTGCTTATGACACCTTGAATGTGACAAAAGACAAAATGGTTACCAGCCTGCCACTGCAGACTGGAAGGGCAGTGTTCACACTGCTAGTTCGATTTTCTCATTACCATTAATGGCAAAGCCACCACTTCTTTAATATATGCAAATCTCCCCTAAGGAAGGCCTAAAGAGCCCTATGGCAGGAAGCTGTATATTGTTAATCATGACATATAGGTTTATATATGCCTTAGCAGCAAAACCCTTTAAGTTGTCATTTTGCTGAGAAAACGTTAGGAGCCTAATTGCTAATACAGGGTCACCAGCTGGCATCCCAGCCTGGCTAACTTCTGAATGGGACTAAATAACTGGGTACTGTAAGGTATCAAATTAATCGTGGCATTAAATCAGTCTTGGTGCCCAAGTTGAAATTTATGTCACTATTAAGGTTAAGCAACTTTTAGAAAGTTGCCACTCTGTGCCCCAGCTTGTCTAGTGGCTTTGCACAGAATGCTGGCCAACTAACAGCTGTCTGCACACCTGGGGAGACATGTGAATGACTCCCAGGCTTAGTAACAAAGGCAGTTTCTGCTAAGTGTGGTTTGACCTCCTCTCCCTGGAAGGCATCTCGGGGTGCTATCCAAAAGGCAGGCTTCAAAGGGGAAGCCACCTTTGAAGGGCCGCCAGTGATAACACTCCCAAGCAGGCTGCCTTTCATGTAGACACGTTGGAGATAGGGCAGAGAGGGAAAATATGTCCCTAAACAGATGTTCCCATGAGAGTGTAGTCACTGGGTAGTCACATCTATGGGGTGGGCTACGACACTCTTCACATTCGAGGGAAGGTTCAGACATCCTGAGAGTGGCAAGAATATTGCACTCTGGGATTGCCAAAAGCAACATATGCCCGAAGCTGTGTCGCCCAGGAAGAGGGGACCTACAAGCACACTGGCAAGTGATGAGTGTCCTCTATGGCAGTTTCCCGGGATATAATGGGCACCCCTGGCCCCTTGAAACTTAGTATAAGTTGGATTTGGAGAAAGGACCGAAGAAGGACTGCCCCTGCTGCCCTTAAAACTGCACCAAGAGAGTCTGCGCCTTTTTCACTTTGGGATTGTGAAGTTTGGACTGTGTCTGTGGCTCCTGGCTCAGGGAAAAGTTGATCCCCAGCCACAGATCGAAGCAGTAACTACAAGGGGCAGTTGGCAGCCCTCTGGAACAGCACTAGGGACATCAAAGCTGAGGAAGCCCAAACCAGCAAAGCAGCGCCCACTTCTAAGGAATCACTGGTGACTATCATCAGGTACATCTAGCGACAAATCCAAGATAGACAAAAGTTGCACCTAAGTCTGTAAGGGAGTGGAGGCGTACCAGCATGTCCACTGGGGAATGCAAGGAATGTGAGGAAGGAAAGGAGGTGCCATGAGGTGAATATCCCTTTGGTTGTGGGATACCATCTTGTTCTAGGCAAGAAAATCCCAAAAACAATGTATGAATTAAACTAAAGAACAAGTCTGCAAGGTCACGGAATTGTTGTAGCCCCCAGGGAAGAGTAATGTGAGCTTACTGTATCAATTTTTAATTGTGATTGTATCGTTGGAAGAGTGAGTACGATCCAGTTAGGATGATTCACGGGAGGTCAGTGACTAAGTTTGAAATTGTACTGATATACCTATATATGTTTATTTGATTTTCTGAATACAGATCACTGTTTGTACATTACAAAAGTTGAGTGTCTCCCTTTTTCCCGTGCAACTCTAATCTATGTTTATTTGGTAAATTTGCCTTTCCTGAATATTACCTGTTGAGACACTGTTGATTGTTATAATATATCCTGAATACAGCATGTCTCGAAGAAACCACACAAGCACTGCCTAGACGAGACCTAAAGCACTCCAAGATGGTCACTCGTCCATGCACGTGCGGCGGAACACCGGTAGCCATTCTGCAGTTTGTTTACGTTGAATTTATTCTTCCAAGTTGGGCAACTGCCTTTTTTTTAATGGCAATTTTTATTTTAAAAAAGAGGAACATAGGAGTGGGACAAAGAAATAAGCAAGCGGCCTGTTAGAAGAGTCATGTTGCAGGGACCTTGCCAAAATCTTTTCAATTTAAAAAAGGTAAATAAGGAGGAGCTTCGCGCGCATCCGAGATGGCCGCGTGAGCACAGGGCTCCCGAGAACCTCGCCGCCTCCCGCATCTATCCTGAATCATATCCTGGTTACGACGACGGGTTATTGAAGACGCAACCCAGCTGATATAATAGCTGCTTTCAGAAATTGATTTTGACTCCGGGAACCACAACTACGACACTTTGAACTTTTGTGGCCTGCCCTATGGAGCTACCCTGGGCTCGAGTTGTTAAAGTGCCCAGGCAGTAGTTGAACTCTGATCACAGCCTTGGAGTTTACTTTCGGTTTCGTTTTTGGGTCTTTGGCCTCATTCTATCTCAAGACCGATCTGGTAGCCTGAGGTGCAGCCGGACCCAGTGAATGCTCTGTGCCAACGGCTGCGTGTTTCTGGTTGCTGCGACAAACTGCTGCAATTCGCTCTAGAAGATTCCGGCGGGTGAATCGTGTGGAGCCATTTTTGCCAGGTCTCAAAGGCCCCTCCGGGGCACATTGCCCAATATGGCGGGCAAACCCGATAGCGAGAAACGAAAAACCAAGACCACTCTCCGGGGGGGTACTATTCAAACAAATGTTATGGATCGTTATAACCAACCCAAGGGTTCCCCCGGTGGTGCGAGTAGGACTCTGGGAGAGGCAAGTGATGACCCCGCCGCATTGGCCGATTTCACTCTACAGGATGTCATGGGCGCCATTGATGGTTTGAAGAAGACTTCCATTGGCCAGCAATACGAGGCTCTTGCCCTTAAGCTTGACACTGTGGCCATCGACGTTAACTTGATTAGAGTGGACTTATCAATGACTAACGAAAAGGTCAAATCCTTAGATTTGAAGACCTCCAGCCTCACGACTGATGTGTCTGACCTACAGACGGAGGTTCGCAACTTACGATCCTCCAACGGTCTTTTTGCTCGTCGGCTGGAGGATTTTAAAAGTCGGACCAGACGCAATAATGTACGTATTATTGGGGTCCCTGAAAAATCGGAAGAACCCGCTGCGGACCTTCTTGTGGAGGACCTCATTCTAAATCACCTCGCCCCCAAAGCCCTGAGTAAATTCTTTGCGGTGGAACGTGCGCACAGAGTGCCGGGTGGGAAGCTTAAGCCGGGTGCCCCTCCGCGGCCGATCATCGCCAGAATTTTCAACTTCAGAGATAGAGACGCTATCCTGCAGGCATCGCGGGTGGGTGGCCCCATGAAGTTCGAGAACACTACAGTTAGCTTCTACCCGGACTTCACCCAACTCGTTCAGAAGCAAAGGTTGGGGTTTCAGGGGGTGAAGCGACGACTGAGGGACATGGATTTGAAATACGCTATGCTTTTCCCAACACGGCTGCGTGTTGAATATGAGGATCGGGCGTTTTTCTTTGATCTCCCTGAGAGAGTGAGTGACTGGCTTGACACATTGCCTATGCGGCGTGATAACACGGAACATTCTGGTGGAGCTACAGGCGGCGCATCGGAATAGGAATGAGCAGTGGTTTCTGGTCCCCAAACATTTCACATACCATACAGCTGTGGTTTGCTGACTTTTATATTTGCGTGACTTATGGTGAACACCCAGGGGTGGCGGGGGGAGTGGGACTCTTTCCTCCTCCGGGTTTCTGTTTTGTAGACTAGTTTAATGTTAGGGCGACAGGCACACTGCAAGTTGGGGTGGCTTTTGAGTCTAACGCAGGGGTGCAGGGTGGGGGGTATTGTATTGGGCTTCTGTTGGGGGGTGGGGGGGGTTTGGGTGTGTTTCGTTCTTTTTCAAGGCAACGTATTGTTTTACTATTGGATCTGGGTGTTGTGTTCGCTGTGGGATGGGTTCTGCATCCACTTCTGGGAATGGGGGTAGGGGGTTGAAATTACTGTATTGGAATGTTAACGGGTTGGGAGATAGGATAAAACGTGGGGTGGTATTGCAACTGTTGAGACGCCTCTCCCCCGATGTAGTATTATTGCAAGAGACACACTTGATTGGAAACACTTGTTATGCTATGAATCGGCGTGGATACCGTCTTGCTGTACATTCTGGGTTCACTACTGGTTCCAGGGGAGTGGGTATTCTAGTTAAGAGCTCCCTCCCCCTGGAGATTGACGACATAATCCTTGATGACAGGGGGCGCTATGCTGCTCTCACTGGTAGGTGGGAGGGGAAGACTGTTTCACTGCTTTCTGTATATGTCCCACCTGGTCTGCAGACTACGACTTTTGCTGATTTGGGGCGGGTAGTTCTGGGACTGCCAGATGGCATCCTGGTGTGGGTGGAGATTTCAATTCCGCCGTCTCCGGTAGGGAAGATCAGTATCCCCCGGGACCTCACGGGATCATTCTTGGCTGAGTAGCTTTCTAGAGATGCTGGGACTAGTGGACTGTTGGAGGTTGATGCATCCGGGACAGGCACAATACACCTTTCACTCGGGTGCCCATGGTAGTCACTCCAGACTAGATTATGTTTTGATGCCTGCAGCACAGGCCACGTCAGTTAGGGAAGTTAGACATCTGGCTCGGGGTATCTCGGATCACTCTCCACTATGGCTCCTGATGGACACGAAGATGAGCTCTGAGGGAGGGGTGGCCCTGATTAATCCCTGGTATCTCCGTAACCCCAAAACCCGGGCTGAGTTGGTCAAGTCTCTCGATCAGTATTTCGCTGAGAATGAGGGGTCGGTGTCCTCCTCCGTTTCATTGTGGGAGGCATTTAAGACGGTTATCCGTGGACAGGCACTATCGTTAATTGCAGGTGCCAAGAAAAGTAATAATGAGGCGGTGGTTCACCTCGAGACCGAAATAACTGAGCTGGAGGGGGATTTGGAGCTAGGTATTACTCGTGACAAGGTCCATGTTCTCAGCCTCAAACAACTTGATTACAGGGCGCTGGTAACAGACGCCGCTAAAATTATGAATAGAGAACAACAGGGACGGCTGTACGATGTGGGGGACAAGGCCGGGAAACTGATTGCATGGTTAGATAGAAAAGAGAGGGCGAGTCGTGTGGTTCCTGTGATTGAGAGAACTGATGGAGTGCGTGTGACTGACCCTGTTGAGATTGTTGAGTGTTTTGCTGAACATTTTTGAGATGTGTACTCCCCAGTTACCGATAGACCTGAGGAAGACTGCCATTTGTTGTTGCGAGACATTGCGTTGCCTTGTCTGTCAGACTCAGATAGGGACTTGATGGACGCAGCACTTTCGGTTGACGAGGTGGCACTCGCTATTCGTTCTGTCCATTCGGGAAAAGCAATGGGCCCCAATGGTCTTCCCATCGAACTTTACAAGCTGCATCCTGACAAAATGGCGCCATATCTTCGTGACATGTTCCTAGAATCACGAGACACTGGCTCCCTTCCTCTTGATCAGCGTCTTGCGACCATTGTGGTGATTCATAAGAAAGGGAAGCCGCGGGATCGCTGTGCCTCCTGCAGGCCTATTTCACTCCTGAATGCGTAACACAAAAATCCTCGCAAAGTTACTGGCAAACCACTTGATAAAGGTAATCAGTGACTTGATTCACCCGGATCATTCCGGTTTCATTCCACATCGCAATACCGCAATGAACTTGAGGCGCTTGCATGGCGTTCTCGCGAGAGCGGCGTCACTTCGTGAACCGGCCATCTTGGCTTCCTTGGACGCTACTATGGCCTTTGATACAGTGGAATGGCCGTACCTTTGGGCTGCTCTGGCGAAGTTTGGGTTTGGTCCTGGTTTTATAGGCTGGGTGAAACTTTTGTATGAGGAACCATTGGCGCAGATCGTGGTGAATGGTCGGGTGTCTAAGTCCTTTGTTCTTGGGAGAGGTACGCGACAGGGATGTCCGCTGTCTACGCTTCTTTTTGTCCTTGCCTTGGAACCTCTGGCTGCAGTGGGAGCCATCGATGAGGGGTATTCGGTGGACCCCGGAATTTGAGGACCGCATATCGCTCTATACAGACGACATTTTGGTGTACCTCACGTCGCCTTCGGAAGTCGTTGGTTGTGTTGTTTGATGTGCTAAACCCGCTCGGAAGGAACTCCGGTCTAGTGATTAATTGGACCAAGTCCTGCGTATATGTGCTCTCGGGTGACGTCCCTCCTTTACCGCGCGGGTGTCCCATCCAGGTGACGCAGTTGGGATTTAAGTATATGGGTGTCTTTATAACGTTAGACCCTCGGGTTCGTAATGATCGCAATCTGCTTCCTCCGCTCCAACGATTAAGGTCTGACGTTGTGGGCTGGTGCAGGTTGCCGCTGTCCCCCCTCGGACGTGCAGCTCTTTTCAAAATGATGTCCTTGCCGCGGTTTTTATACGCGCTTCAGAATACGTTTGACGTAATCCCGGCGAGCTATTTACGGGAGGTGGAGAGTTTGCATAGACGGTTGATATGGGATGGGCGTTTGCGTATTGCCCTTGCCAAACTGACGCTTCGCTGGTATGACGACGGTATCGCACTTCCGGATATCAGGCGATATTATTGGGCCTCTCAGCTGGGAGCGATCAATCATGGAATGTACGGTCCACCGTTAAATCCTGCGTTCGAGATGGATAAGTGGTTGCTGCCGGGTGGAGATTATAATAGGGCGCTTTATTCCAAGTCTGCTGTAGGGAAACTTTTGGGACCCACTAAGATAGCGGTGCGAGTGTGGCACTGTGCGAATGCGGCAATGGGATGGAGGGATCGACTGACCCGGGCGACTCCGCTCTATACGTCTGAAAGATTGGGTAGCCTGTGGAAGACAAAAGGATTTGAGAAGTGGGATATGATTGGTATTTGTAGGGTGAGTGATCTCTGGGCCAAGGGCAGGTTTAAGACTTTTGAGGCTTTGAAGGTAGAATACAAGCTGAGCGACAGGGAATTCTTCATTATGCGCAGATTCGCCACGCGTTGAGTTCGGTTTTTCCTGAAGGTCTCCCCATCCCGGAATCGTCCCCACTTGAAGATCAGGTGCTTGATGGCTATGTACCCGACAGCACTATTTCTTTGATATATAAGAAATTGATCAACGATCGAGCGGACCTATTGGCGCAACTCAGGGAGGTCTGGACCAGTGACGGTTTAGAATTGGATGACGAGGACTGGCAGTCGACGATATCCTCACCTAAGGAGGTCGCCATTCCGGCCCATCTCCGATTCGTCCAGCTTAAGATCCTGCATCGGATCTATGTGACTGGCCCTCGCCTGATTCGTATGGGTTATTCTGTTGATTGGCTGTGTAAACGTGGTTGTGGTTTACTTGGTACTTTCCTCCATATAATATGGAAGTGTACGGAAGTGGTTGTGTTTTGGACTCGAATACATGCTGTGATGACGGAGGTCACGGGTGTCGCGCTGTCGCCTGAGGCCATTCGTTGTCAGTTGAATGTATGGGAACCGAATGACTATGATGTGCCACAGACGCAGTGGGCGACCCTTGGGAATATGGTTGCCAAGAGAGACATTGCTCAGTTGTGGGGTTCCCAGAGGCCGCCCACGGTCTCTGCTTGGAAGGAGAACATGGACTGGTGTATGTTCAGAGAGAAGACGGTTTATGTAGCGAGGGGCAGACGTAAGAAGTGGGGTAAAACCTGGGGTCAATGGAACTCCTACCGTGGAGATATTTGCACACCTCCCCTAGCAGATATTCCGGATGTACCTCTTTCCCCCTGACCCGACATTCCTAGGGTTGTTTAGCCTGTATATTTTTTTTACTCTGGTTTCTCCTCTGTCCCCCCCCTCCTACATTAATGATTCACTGTATTATACTGTAATGCATTTTCCTTCCTCGTTGAACACATGTCATGCTGCACTGCTTCAATTGCCTTGTTTGTTTTTTCTTAGTCAATAATAAAAAGAGTTACAAAAAAAAAGGTAAATAAATATGGCGGAAAGTGAAGACGGAGCAAAGGATGAGCAGACAAGCAAGAACAAAGAGGGTAGGCATATGAGAAGATTGAGCAGATGGGGAGAGGGAGCAAAACAAACAGATGCACTCCCATACAGTACTAAAATGAAAATAAGGAACTTATTCCCTGATGTCAGAAGTGGAAGGATACAGGTCCTCCAATCAGAAACATAGTAAAGCAGAAATGCTCCAGGGATGGGGCAAACAAAAGAATATGGAGGAAGGCATTAAGACATGGAGCATGTAACTGAGACAGACAAGAAAACTATTGAGTCACGTGGAAAGGGCAGACGCAAATCTCTCTGTACTTCTTGTATTTTAGAACATACGCTTTCAGCAAAAGATAGCTAAATCATACTCTGGGTGAGACCTAAAAAGGAGGTTTGTGTACCATAGAACAAAATGAAGAGTAAAAAGAAAATGTTTAACAATTGGATCTAAAAAGGATGGACCATATTGTCATATAAAATCAATGCAATAAAAATCGGATAATTGGTAGGCAAACGCTCATACTATGTATCTTGATATTTAAAGATTGTTAAGACATTAAAGAGGGACATTATGACATTGCAACCTTCTGACATTAAGCCAGGTGCACATGGAAATAGCTTATGAAGATAATTGGACCCAGACCTGGATACATTTTAATTAAAAGGAAGGAAACTGATATTAAGATATACAAGTCTCCGAAATATAATATAATTACTGGAGTAGTCACATCAAGTGCTGTGAAAAATGTTAAGAATATCCAGGAGTATAATGAGAAGTTATTAAGAGTGGGAGGATTCCAGCATAATTTTTTTTATTTTTTACTAAAGTATAATCATTAAATGTGGTACACCAAGTAATAAAAGTTCATATTAGAGGACGAGCCCATAAAGGGGTTGAAAAAATATGTGCTAAAAATATATCAATGAGAAATGTTTGTTGTAGACCACAACTCTAATATGTGAGAAGGTTAAGAAAAATACATATATAAATACATATATCTGTGTTTTGTAGACGTAAAATCAACAAGCATTTGCAATGCAATAGGTCTCGCAGTTACATGAGTTAAAGCTATTGGCATTGTATATGACAATGCCTTTTATTTATGTTTTTAAAACAAAAACAAAAATACAAGGCATTGTTATTTGCAATGTCAATAACTCAAAATCGAGTAAATGCGAGACATATTGCATTGCAAATGCTTGTTTCTTAAGCAAGTGTGGGGCACTGGTGTAACGAAGCACAAGACATGGAGAGAGTGCAATCTGAAGCGCAGGGGTGGGCAAACTGACAGGAGAAAATCGTGTAGGTGCGAATCGTTATACATGCTTGCTTGTACAGGGACAGAGTGTGTGTATAAACATGATTGTATGTAACATGATTGTAACACACATTGTGTTAGAAACTTGTAAGTTGTATAGCGTACGTTTATAGGTATGCTGGGCTCTAACCACCAGCAAAATATAATAGGAGGAGGAAGTGAGTGAGGGGAAATCAGAAATATTTGTAAATGTAAAGTAATGGAATGTACGCCATGACGTAAGTTTGGTGAACGCCTCACAGACCCACACACGATCAAGCGCAATGCTTGCATGCCGTCAGCGGGCTTTACTGAGGGCAAATAAACGACCCCATTGCTTCTCGTTATGCACACCTATTTTTCTGTGTGCATTAGCGGTGTAAAAACAGTAGTGGCACAACACACCAAAGATTTGTATCCCATATTTTGCTGCTACATTGGTAAAGGCCACACAGACCCACACGTGATCCAGCGGATTGCTTGGCATTCCGTGAGCGAGCTTTACTGAGGGGAAAAAAAAAATCAGCATATTGCTTCTCGTTGTGAGGACAAAAGTAGCAGAAAGTGGAGGGGAAAACATAAATAGGAGCATGCAATGAAAAATGAAGGCGAAGCGAAGAGTAGACAAAGCTTACGCGGGGAGGAAAGAAAGTGAAAGCCCGCCATGCGCGCGTTCTGCTAAGACAGTGGAATTGAAGAGACAGCCAGGGAACTGTGCAGAATGTAACAAAGCAGCGCGCTGTGCTCGCACAGCATAGGCTTGCATATGTTCTGTCCGGGCGCCTGCACATGCCCTGTCCAGGCAGGCACGCCGAAGGAAGACAGGGAGGTAACCAAACATGCTTTCCTTCCAATAAAAAGCACGGATTTTGAAGGTGCGCCAATAAGAAGCATGGGTGGAACTTCCACCCCCCCTTCGCAAGTAAAGTGACAACAATAGATCTCACCAGGAGCGAGCAGCGCATGTGCTGCGTCGCTAGGCGAGACCTAAAAATGAAATACATGGGTGGACTGCTATCCATTATATCAAATATAGTTGAGGCGCTGTCAATAGTGTGGGCCTAAATCTGAATACCCAGTATTTTGGGTGACAATACCTCATCCAGTAAATACAAAAATCTGGGGTGCAGGATTTTCCTCCCCATTCCAAGTTTGACCTCACATTACTGCTGTAATACTGCATGTTTTCTCACTATTTAAAGTTTCAAAACTGTGCCTGTGCACTATTTTCTTCACACAGATTATGCAAGCTTTTACCTGGCAAATTCGGATGGGTGAGAAAAGTGCTAACCTTTACCACAACGTAGAATCCCGATTTGGGTCCAAAACATTTTAGCGCCTATAAAGGGATTACCTCACCACTGAAATGAGCGGCCTCTAGCAGTGGAAACATTTCCTACTATTCTGTTCGATCTGAAGCATACTCTCAGTTTGCACAACTTCCTATGTCGAAACATCAAACATTTTCAGTTGCACCAAAGATGAATACTGACTATGTGGGGGCCTTTTGGATTAGTGTTAGATTCTGCTATTTCACAAAGAACAGTTTCATCAACACTTGAAGGATAAATCGAATGATGCATGTTCCAAGATCTCATATGAATGATTTTGAAAATGTAAAAAATAAATACCACGGGCGGAGCTTGCTCGCGACCAAGATGGCCGCTTGAGCGCGGAGCTCCAGCACATCGTGATAACATCTGACAATTATAGCTCCTTGAGGCACGAGATGGGAGCTGCAACCACGGACCCGACAATCGGAGTGTGCGGTGGCTCGAACGCAGTCGCTCCGACCTCTGTGAGACCCGGGACTGCAGAGTGCGCTGCTGCTTACTGCAACGCTGCTGACGGGGACTAGCCACAGGCTCCTGTGGCTGCCGCGGCCGCACTAGCGCACACTTCACGGCAGCGCTCTGTGGAAACGGGCCCCTCCTCCCTCCGCCTGTTTGGATCTGAGCCCCCGCCGGCAGCATGCCGGTTGCGGATGCCGCTGTCGGCTGGAGACCCACGCGGAGAGTGAACTAGCAGGCCCTGGCGGCACCTGCTGGCCTGTGCCTTTGCCCATACTGACGGAGCTGACTGAGAGCTGCCCTGTGGTGGTAAAGAGAAGCCCTGTGATTGGCGGGTAAGTCTGATGGACCCGGATTGTTACTACGGTACTGCCCCAAAACGCTTCTGAAGACGTGCGTGGGCTGGGTGAAGCCCTGGTACCTGGACTGAGAGGACACGTGCCCGCCCTTCAGTGGGCCTATGCAGTACCATGCCCATGCTGCTGCTTGTTTTGAGCGCTTAGTGTGCGGATCTGCCCCTGCGTGCTCCTTGCGCTGACATACGTGGAGTGGTGCAGTAGGAGCTCCCTCTACTATGGATGCTGGGCAGGTCGTCTGCTTCTACCCCGTGGGACGTGCCGATGATGTGACCCGGATTGAGCTGCACACCTGGTGGTAGCATATCTGCGTCTGCCGCAGCGCTTCAGCCTCTCTCCCTACCTGACTCACGATTAAAGCTAACTTGATGCAGTACGTACCGGCTCTCCCTAGGCCTGGTGCATGTCGTGCCTGAAGCAGAGCTGACCTGCCTCTCCGGTCCTGCATGGTGAAGCTGTACCCGCGCCACGCTGTGGAGAGTGAGTAGATGCTAACAATGAGCAGAGTTGACAAAACGCAGCCGAAGATAACTTTTGAACAGAAGAGAGCTAGGAGTCGTGAGAGGGCTGCAGAGACGATGTGATCGTGCACGAATCGATATAGGTGGAGTCGACGGGAGACATTTGAGCTATGTTGGCAGCTATGGAGAAGGGCCTGCGGAATAGCCTTTCGGCGCTGGGCTCCAAGATGGACTCTCTCTCTCTCCTATCGTGTGGATAGATTGTCCGAACGTCTGGACAAACACAGGCAAAGATTAGATATGGTGGAGCAATGCGCCACAGAGGTTAAAGAAGCACAGGGTGCACTCGATGTTGGCCACAGGCAGCTGGGGAAGGTCATGCATATCCTGCAGGACAAGACGGAGGACTTGTAAGCGTGCTCGGGACGAAGCAACCTTAGAATCGTGGGCCTTCCGGAGTCTACCCCTACTGGGAACATGGAGCACTTCATTGAAAAGAGGTTGGTATCGCTTCTTGGGCAGGAGACTTTTTCTTCCATGTTCGTTGTGGAGCTGGCTCGCCGCTCGCTTGGCCTGTGCCGGGTGCGTCCCCGAGGCCCATCATTGCGAAACTCCTTAAACACCGTGATAGAGACTCTGCACTGCGAGCGGCCAGGGACAAACAACTACTTCAGTTTGAGGGCTCTACTATCTTGCTATTCCCAGACTTCACCTTCAAAGTTCAAGAGGTGTGCCGCCAATTTGTCCCCCTCAAGAAACAACTGCAGGCCAACAATATAGACTACGCTATGCTCTACCCCGCCAGGGCCAGTCCCATATTTTCACAGACCCTAAGGCCCTACAGAAGGCTATGAAAGACTGGGCTAGGGACAAACAACAAAGCACGCCTCGACCGCTGCTGGATGAAGCATCGGGAGGAATACAGGAAGAGTTGGACTGAAGAGATGGCTCTGTACTGTGCAGATAAGATGGTTTATTGCTGGGCCTAAAGTGGGTCACGTTATGGCACCTGAGCGGTTTACGCACTATTGTTGTTTGAATGTGTCTTACATATATGGCGGGGTTCTGGCACAAGTTAGAAGGGAGGGAGAGTGCGCGGGTATGGAGGGAGTGCTCCAATTGAAGCGAATACTTGTAGGCACAATGGGCACGTGAGTTATTTGATGTGGCATGGGGAGGAGGGGGGTCCTACTATGTAAGTCTTGCCTGAGGAGTCCAAAATCCTAGGAGCGATGTCGAAGGGAGACAAGCCCTTCTGCGCCCTTCCGCACCTGGACCGCGCCCAGCGCCACGACCCCTGGACCACGCACCATCCAGGTAGCCCGCATCCGGTACGATGCCAACACCCTCATCGCTCTCAACCATGAAAGGCCACTCAACTGCCACAAGGCCGCCCCCAAGAGCACCCACTGCCCCTTCACCTGCCGGAACTGCAGCTTCTCCTGCTTTGAAGACGCCGAGACGTCCGCAACGACGGAACCCAACCAGCTCCGATGCATCCAACGAAGCCTCCGCCCCAGACATCGCAGTGGCCATCCCCAACGGATACAAGATCATCCGTAGAGACCGCACCAACGGAGTCGGCGGAGGAATCGCCATCATCCACAAGAACGCCAACAGGGTCTCTACGAACACCACCGACACCCTCAACACCGGCAAACACATGCTCTTCCAGATACACACGGACCCCAAGACCACCCTAAGTGGCACCTTAGTCTACAGACCACCCGGACCCCGTCCCCAATTCCGCAACTCCATCGCCGTCTTCATCAGCACGCACGCACTGACCTCCACCGACTACATCCTCCTTGGCGATCTGAACTACCACCTGGATAACAACAACGACAGCAACTCCTCCACCTTGATCGACAACCTCACCACCCTCGGACTGACACAGATCGTCACGACACCTACCCACATCGCCGGCCACATGCTCGATGCCATCTTCTCCTCCAGCCCCCACGTTGCCTTCAGCCACGCTTCCGAACTCACCTGGACCGACCACCACTGCGTCCACTTCACCTTCAGGAAACCCGTCTCACATCACCGCACCCTACAGATCCCTAGACGTCGCTGGGGCAAAATCACCAAGGAACTACTACAAACACACCTCGCACTCAACCCACCGGCCAACCCCACTGACCCAGAGGAGGGGGCCGGCACCCTCAGACTCTGGATGGAAGATTACGCCAACACCTTAGCCCCAGTGAGACAACACACCCACAGAGACACCAGCCAGAGATCCAGCTGGTTCACCCCGGAGCTCCTAGCCTCCAAGCGTACCTGTAGGAGACTGGAAAACACCTGGCACGACGAGAAAATGCCCGACAGCCGCGCAGCCCTCAAAGACGCCATCCACATCCACCACCACCTCATCAGGACCACCAAGAAGGCCTCCTTCAAGGACCGCCTTGACAGCAACGCACACAACAGCAAGGAGCTCTTCAACATCTTGAAGGGACTCTCAAACCCCAGCTCCTGCCCAAACGACATCCCGCCGTCACAAGCCCTGTGCGACGCCCTCGCTGCCTTCTTCCACCGCAAGATTACCAACATCCTTGAAAGCTTCAATCCTCGGACGAACCCCGCCATCCCCACCATGCCGGACCTACCAGTCCACCACGACCACCTCACCGCATGGTCCAGCGTGACCACCGAGGACACCGTCAAAACCATGAGCACCATCCACTCAGGCGCCCCATCCGACCCTCTTCCCCACCACATAGTCAACAAGGACGACAGATCCATCGCACCCCACCTGTGCAACATCATCAACCTCTCCTTCAAGACCGCGACTTTCCCTGAGAGCTGGAAACACGCCGAGATTAACGCCCTACTGAAGAAACCCAAGGCGGACCCGAGCGACCTCAAGAACTTCCGGCCCATCTCCCTGCTTCCGTTCCGGCGAAGGTCATTGAAAAGATCGCCAACACCCAACTCACCCGATACCTGGAAGACAACAGAATCCTCGATCCTTCAGAGTCAGGTTTCCGCAAGAACCACAGCACCGAGCCACAGACGACATCAGAATCCTACTCGACAGCGGCGAGACAGCAGCCCTCATCCTCCTGGACCTCTGCACCGCCTTCGACACCGTCTGCAATCACACACTACGCACACCCCTCCACGACGCAGGGATCCGCGACAAGGCCCTGGACTGGATCACCTCCTTCCTCTCCGACAGAACCCAAAGAGTCCGCCTCCCCCCATTCCACTCATGAGCCACCAAGACCATCTGCGGCGTCCCGCAAGGATCATTCCTCAGCCCGACGCTTTTCAACATCTACATGGCACCACTCACACGCATCGCCAGACTTCACGACTTCAACATAATCTCCTACACCGACGACACCCAGCTGATCCTCTCCCTCACCAAGGACCCCCTCACTGCCAAAGCCAACCTCTACTGTGGTATGAAGGCTGTCGCCCAAAGCTGTACAAAAGGGGGTGGTGATGGACGGAGCATCTGAACCAATCAAACACTCACACCCAGTCAACAGATCTGGGATTAATCCATCACCGTTCTGTAGCCCACTCTGCCACCCCAGTTCAGACATGGTCATATGCAAATCAGTCTGACCCTGTGCCTCATGGGAACAGTCCAGACCAAACTGCCAAGCCATGCCTTCCCTGGACCGGATTCAAGCTTCCTAGGACCGGTTTCTGGCATTACAGCCATCTTCAGCCAGGCTTGCTTGAATCCAGTGGCAAAGTGAGCAAGGGACTCACGTCTGAGCATACCCTGCCAACTTATGGCGAACAAAGCGGTACAAAAGGGGGTGGTGATGGACGGAGCATCTGAACCAATCAAACACTCACACCCAGTCAACAGATCTGGGTTTAATCCATCTCCGTTCTTTAGCCCACTCTGCCACCCCAGTTCAGACATGGCCATATGCAAATCAGTCTGACCCTGTGCCTCATGGGAACAGTCCAGCCCGAACTGCCAAGCCATGCCTTCCCTGGACCGGGTTCAAGCTTCCTAGGACCGGTTTCTGGCATTACAGCCGTCTTAAGCCAGGCTTGCTTGAATCCAGTGGCAAAGTGAGCAAGGGAAGCTTGTTTCCGGTCCAGGGAAGACATGGCTTGGCAGTTCGGGCTGGACTGTTCCCATGAGGCACAGGGTCAGACTGATTTGCATATAGCCATGTCTGAACTGGGGTGGCAGAGTGGGCTAAAGAACGGTAATGGATTAAACCCAGATCTTTTGACTGGGTGTGAGTGTTTGATTGATTCAGATGCTCCGTCCATCACCACCCCCTTTTGTACCGCTTTTGGCCGCCATAAGTGTGGCAGGGTATGCTCAGACGTGAGTCCCTTGCTCACTTTGCCACTGGATTCAAGCAAGCCGGGCTGAAGACGGCTGGAATGCCAGAAACCGGTCCTCGGAAGTTTGTTTCCGGTCCAGGGAAGACATGGCTTGACAGTCGGGCTGGACTGTTCCCATGAGGCACAGGGTCAGACTGATTTGCATATAGCCATGTCTGAACTGGGGTGGCAGAGTGGGCTAAAGAACGGTGATGGATTAAACCCAGATCTTTTGACTGGGTGTGAGTGTTTGATTGATTCAGATGCTCCGTCCATCACCACCCCCTTTTGTACCGATGAAGGCTGTCGCCGACTGGATGGAAAAAAGCCGGCTCAAACTGAACACGGACAAGACGGAGACCCTCATCCTCGGACCCAACCCCTCAGCCTGGGACGGCTCCTGGTGGCCCACATCTCTGGGCACCGCCCCTACACCAACCAACCAACCACGCACGCAACCTGGGAGTCATCCTCGACTCGAAACTCACCATGGCGAACCAAATCAACACAGTCTCTTCAACCTGCTTCCACACCCGCCGCATGCTCCGCAAGATCTACAGGTGGGTCCCAAAGACACACGCAAAACCGTCACCCACGCCCTCATCAGCAGCAGACTCGACTACGGCAACGCCCTCTACGCCGGAGCCCCGTCCAAGCTCGTCAGCAGACTTTAATGAATCCAGAACGCCTCTGCACACCTGATCCTCGACGTCCCCCGCCGAGACCACATCTCCCCCCACCTGAGAGACCTGCACTGGCTCCCCGTCGACAGAAGAATCACCTTCAAACTCCTGACCCACGCACACAAGGCACTCCGCAACACCGGCCCAGAATACCTCAACAACCGACTATCATTCTACATACCCAACAGGAAACTCCGCTCCGCCGTCCTCTCACTGGCCGCTGTCCCACGAAACCACAGAACCACCTCCGGGGGCAGGTCCTTCTCCCACCGCGCCGCCAAGACATGGAACTCCCTCCCCCTCCTCCTACGACAGACAGAAGACCCACAGACCTTCAGGAGACTACTCAAGACCTGGCTCTTCGATCACTAGCTGCAGCCCCTCCCCCAGCACCCTGAGACCCTCGCGGGTATGTAGTGCACTTTATAAATTCTCTGATTGATTGATTGATTGATTGATTGGGGGGGCGGAGGCCAATTGAGCTTACTTTCAGATTATGTTTGGAAAGCGTGCTACCTCTGCCCACGAGTGTTATGCACTATGGGGACTCTTTTGTGAGTTGAGGGGGGGGTGGGTCCTCCTTGTGTCCTATTGATGCTTAAGTATCTATTGTTATTCCTTGGAGTTACACGGGGGAATGTTTACTGGTTTATCAACTAGGCCGTGTTGGGAATGGCCTGGCATGGGAGGGGGACGGGGTGGGAAGGAGCCTACAACTAAGCTACGCTACAAGAAGGCACACTATGCACTGCGCAGAGAAGATGCAAACATTGCAGTTATATGGCTGACACTAGCAATCTAGACACAGCGAGTTCTAACACAACCTCACACACGCCCCGGAGGGTTGTAACACATGGTTCCTTACGTGCACTCACATGGAACGTGCGCGGTGTAAATGACCATAGGAATCTTCGAAAAAGTCTTAGCGTACCTGACCAGGCATGATATTGATATCGCAGTCTTGAAGGAAACCCACCTTCCTCTCTCCAGTCCGCTCTATCGCAACAAAGGTTTTCAAGGGAACACACATGCAGCTGGTTCACTACACACTGTAGGGGAGGACAGGGTCCGTCCTGGGTCTTCCTTAACTCTGCTGCCCTTAAACACAGATGTGAATGGCCGGTTTACGATATCCAGTTGAAGGGGTAGGGGGCTGGATATGGTGGTTATTAATGTGTACGGAACCAACTATGGCAATCCTGATTTTTTTACAACCTTGTTTGGCAGAGTGCAGGAGCTAGGAAGCGAACTGCAAAGAGGGGGGGGATGGGGGGGGGACACTTTAACCTGACATTGAATCCGGAGTGCTTGCACTGTTGCTACGCAGCCTTCGCGACTACTCTGGGGTTACAGAGCTGAATTTGGCTAATGTCGAGTCGCTTACGGATGAACATGCCATAGCAGAGCGGTTTCGGCAATTCTACTCCACATTATATGCATCGTGCGGCACTAGTACTGAGGAAGAAATATTTGATTATTTATTTCATATTAAGCTTCTATGGCTGACGGACACACACCATGGGTTTTTGATGCGGCCCACAGAACGTGATGAAATGCTACTAGCATTATCAGCTATGAGAGCGGGTAGTGCACCCGGGAATGATGGTTTAACAGTGGCATTTTATAGGGCGTTCCTGGATCTCTTATTACCCCATCTGACTGCTCTATTTGACGACATGTGTGTGTCGGGTACGATGCCGCCCTCAATGAGAGAAGCGATTATCGTTGCTATATTAAAATCAGGGAAGCCCCCTGAGGAATGTTCGTTATATCGCCCCCTGTCCCTGCTTAATGTGGACACAAAGATTTTTGCAAAGATTTTGGCCAACCGCCTTGTGCCTCTGGTCCCCCTCCTAGCGGCACCGGAACAGGCGGGATTTGTCCCGGGGCGCAACATCACTTATAACTTGCGTACGGTGTTTGAAGCCTTGCAGCACACTATCCCGGAGTAACATGCGGTAGCGGTTTTTCTCAACATGGAGAAGGCATTTGACTCCATAGAATGGCCCTTCATGCGGCGGGTGCTTGAGCGTATGGGCGTGGGGGTGGTCTTTCTGCAGTTGTGAGCAGTACTTTACAGCTCGCCTTCTGCTAGAATTAAAGTGGGTGACTTGGTAATGGGGGCGCTAAAAATTTCCCGAGGCATGAGGCAGGGCTGCCCGCTCTCCCCGATTCTCTATGCACCGGTTGCAGTGTCTTTGGCTTGCGCACTACGTGAATACCACGGATATAAAGGTATACGCATCCGGGGATATAATCTCATTATCTCAGCCTATGCTGATGATACGCTCCTATTTTGTAATGGACCCTGAACGACATCTCTCCTCGGTGCTTCGAGAGGTAGTGCTTTTCGGGGGACTCTCAGGACTGCAGGTCAATTGGTCCAAATCACTTGTCTTCCCCCCTCACGCCGACTACGCCCCAATTTGACTTCGACTATCCACTGCAATGGACGACGGACTCAGTTAGATACCTTGGCATTCAAGTACATTCTGACTTGGAGACAGTATTTAGAGACAACTTCGGTGTGTTAGTGGGTAAACTGGAAGATGACGTAGGTCCCTGGATTCACCTACCATTGACGCTACTTGGCAGGATTTCAATCATGAAAATGGTTATTCTCCCTCGTCTCTTATACCTTTTCACAAACATCCCGATGGTCCTCCCTGGCATATTTTTTTAAGAAGCTTACCACCTTGATGATCAAGTTGGCTTGGGAGGGCAAACAGCCAAGAGTCCAGTGGAAGATCCTCACCGTGCCGTACCACATGGGGAGGGTTGGGCGTGCCAGATTTTGGCCTCTATTATAGGGCCGCGCAATGCGCTCACACACATCTCTGGATACATGGCTCCCCTGATATTCACCCACCTGCGTATACAGCGGGAGGTGACCGCCCTGAGCCCATTGCCCACACTGCTTTTTGTGCCTGCTGACCGCAGGACGGGCATATTGGACTCGATTAATGCTACTAATCATGCCTGGCATCATCTCCTGAAGTTGTGAACTGGGGATCTCCTATACTCGCCTTTAGCGCCCATCGATTGGTGCCACAGGTTGCCGCCCTGCCGTGATGGGGGTTTTATTTGTGCATTTAATCCCAGCGCGCTTAATTCCCTTGGGAAGCACACGCTGTGGGTGACTTGTTTGAGAATGGGGTCATGAAAGAGTGGTGCACAGTTGCAGCGGGGTAAGCTGTGCCCTCCCTCCTAACCAAGTTCCAATATTACACGGTGTGCCACGCACTGCTTCAGCAACTTGGTAATGACCTAGCTGAACCGCCAGAGGTGCTGGAACTTACCCGGACTATAAAAACACGAGCTACAACGGGGATGGTCTCTAAAATATATAAACAAGCTATGTCATACAGAGTGAATCACTACACTTAAGCCAGTATAGCCTGCCAATCAGACTTGAAGAAGGAAATTGATGATGACATGTGGCTGTACTGTTGCCTTAAAACAAAACAAGTTTCTTCTAATGGAAAGCACCATCTTATACATTTTAAGTTTCTTAATAGGGTATACTATACCTCAGAAAGATTATGCAGATACGGGCTCCATGTAAGCTCGCGCTGTGAGTGATGCAATGAGCCTGTTGCAGATTTTGCACATCTTGCTCGGCTTTGCCCGGGAGTGGCTAAGTTTTGGAAACTAGTGTTCTTGGAATTAACACGAGATAACTGGGAAGGTGCTTACGCCTGACCCTGCGCTGGCGCTTTTGGGCTTCTCAAAACCTTTGCCTAAGGGTCTGCGTAGGTCAGTAGACATGGGATTGCTCATGGCAAAGCGCAGGGTAGCTATCTGCTGGTCTAGAGGTACTCTGCCTACATTGACCCAATGGGCTTCTGATATGTTATATTGCTCTACGCAAACGTAGAACTTTAGTGCACTTATGCCCCCGCGCAATAGGCCCAGGAACTTTAAGACACTATACAATACATACTAGACTACTAAAAGCAGGGAGGATGGGGATCTGCCACAGGATGTATGACAGTGATAATCTAGTCCAGACCCTTTTATTAATAGCCGCAACCTGGAAGAAGAGAGCAGCACCCGAAGCCACCCTGAGAGCGCACAAGGGGGAACTGAACTCAAAGTTGTTTTGTTGCTTACACTTTGTGGCCCTTGGACACGCACAACTTTCCTTTAGCCAGGGGTAATGTGATTATATACCAACCGTGTTATGATTGCAGCCTAGTGTGTAATCCTATTATACAACGCCTCTTCAGAATTGTTTCCTTTTTATGTCTTCGCCTTTTTCTACCTACAGCGACTACTGTGAAACTATTCCAAATGTGCTGAATATGCTGTCTGTTTGAACTGCTTGGCTTGGGTGCTCCTTTGTATTTTGTATACATGTAAAATTTTGAAAATAAAGTAATAAAAAAAAGAAATAGCACCAAGTACTGCTAGCACTCAAAAATGGGTTTGACGATCAGAAAGGAAAAGTGCAAAAACGTGGAGGAAGTAACCTACTAAGTGCACGCAATGTCCAAGGATGGTGGCAGGAAAAAAACATAAACCATCAAACATTCCTTAAAACAAGTCTGCCCGCATCTACAATAATTTATGTTCAATGTACATGTTGCTGAACTATATTGGGAGTCAGCAAAGCAAGGGGATTATTCAGGTTTAAATACATTTCACCAAGCAAATTGGCTGTTGTGCCACCACTACACCGCACAGGCCTATCACTTATTTTCTGTTGCAAAAAGAGGGGATGCACATTCCCAGGGTTCAGAGTGCCATCAAACCTCCCATTAAGACAACTCCAATGTTCAATAATATTCCAAACTTCCCGCCCCCAAGTTAACCAACCCCTACATCATCAACCTATGATCCCATGACCCACCCATGTGAAAGGTAGGTATACAACAGCAAGACTGGGACAACCAAAAGAGCAAATTAATAGGAGGGCAGGGAGCTTAAGCTCTCTAAATGATAGCCATCTTAATTTAACATTGTAACGTCTATATTATTTGCTTGCCAATCAAAGACACAGCATTCAACAAAACATACCAATTCAATTCAATTTATTTATTATGATTTAGAATTCAGAGGAATTCCACATAAAATACAAAATAAAACCATTTCATACATGAAGAGATGCAAACCATAAAATTACAAATTCAATTTTTATACTAAAATACATCCAGTTAAAAGTAAACAATTTCTTTTATTCACTAGTCTTAGCACTACAGTGGTCGACATAATTTCAAGGCAGATGCGCTTGCAGCTGAAACAGACTTCTTTCGGTTAGAACACACTATGGACTATCACAACAACCTACTTAAGGAGGGCACACAGAAGAAATAATTTACGGTTGTAATCCAATATACAAATATCAAACAACTCAAACAGTAAAAAAGCTTCTTTTGGGGAAATAATCACAGTTTAATACTGGCAGCAGGACATTTTTATAAAGTGCTTGAAAAAGTGCTAATGCATTAAATATTCTCTCCAGGACGTTTTTTACCAATAACTAACTAGCAGCGATGCATCTCAAGAAATACACATGGTAAATCCTATGTCATAAAAAAAAGTTGCGCGTCAATCGTCCGGGGCGTTCCTTGATCTTTACTGATCCTAAAGCTCTACAGAAGGCCATTAAGGAATGGCAGAGGGAACAGCGGTCCTCTACTGAAAGGGAGCTCCTAGATGAGGCGACGGGAGGCAAATTGGACGAACAGGACTAGGCCTGAGGCCAGACCACTAACGGCTAAGTACTGGGTGTGACAATTATTGGTCTGAGCGCGCTTGAGTTGAGCCTGGGTGTTGGGTTCCTTCCCCTCCTGGGGCATTTTTTTCATCATTTGTACAGACTCGCTAGGTGCAAATATGGGTGGGTCTTGGTAGAGGGGGGGAGAGAGGGAATGGCGATGGCAGTCATACGTTCGTGCAGCTGGTATATTTGAGGCAAATCTGTATTGAAATGGGACATGCTAAGAGCACGACTATGGTTGGGACTGGTATGAGGGGATGGGAGAGTGCAATACCACAGCTAGCCCTATGGACAAATGGCAGTTTATATGTTTGGATACGAAGTCCTCTGCATCAGATAGCTGCGAACCACAAGGATAGCTCTTGGGGTCTATGTGTTGAGGGGATTATACTGGGAGTGGGGCGAGAGATTCTACAAAGTTGGCTGCTGGGACTTGTTTGGGCAAGTATAGATCTGCGGCACTACAGTAACGTGGCGCGGCACGCTTTCTTTTCCTGTCTGGTGGGGCAGGGAGGTGGCTCCATTATATGCATCAGAGCAGAGACTTTCATAACGGAGTGCTACCTCCTCCCTCCAGTGTATCATACTAGTTAAATGGTAGTAATGTTTGTGGGTTGTGGGGGAAGGGGGGTGGTTGTTGTGCGGGAGGGGTGGTTTCAACGGCCAAGTTGGGGTAGGGCAGGCGTGGGAGGTTTTGGTATGGGAAGTTTGTGCTGAGCAGACATGGAAGGGCTTGGGGGGGCGGGAGTGGAGTGACTGTGTCATGTAGGAGGGATTATTAATTTGATGGTTCTTGAAGTTTATTTAGGCATCATTGCACTAATTGGGCATGGCGCATACCAGACATCTAAATGTGTGACATTAAACCATGACGCAGACGATTACGGCTGACCCTCTGACGGCCCCTCCTGAGCGGTCCCCATACTCGTTGGTTCTGTTAACCAGGAATGTACGGGGTCTTAAAGACCACAGAAAGACCCGGAAGGTCCTTCATTACCTTACTAGGCACCAAGGGAATGTTGCTCTCCTACAGGAGACGCATTTTCGCTCGGACAGCCCAATATTACGCACTAGAGGTCTCTTGGGCAACATAAACGCGGCAGGGTTAACCTCACATGCTAGGGGAGTGCGGACATGGGTGAACCCGAGGGCATCACTGACACTAACACCTCTGGAAACGGATGGGGAAGGGCGCTACACTATATCCAAATGTTGTGGTAAAAGTCTGGAGATATGCATAGTATATATTTATGGCCCTAATTTTGATCACCCTGCTTTCTACACGTCATTGGCGAACAAAGCCCAGTTGCATACCCAGGGATTTCTGCTTTTGGGGGGGGGGGGAGATCTCAATTTGACCAGGTGCCCTGAGATTGATAGGTCGGATGGTCCAGAAAGACGCCCTTCAGCCTCGGCCGGAGTATTGGAGTCATCTATCATGAGACTAGATCTATGCGATGTATGTTGACAGAGACATCCTACACAGGGGGGCTATACCCATTATTCCGCCCTGCATGATACCCACACTAGGATCGACTACTGGCTGAACTCCACTTGTTTGGCTCAGCAAGTACGGGCGTGTGTGATATTGCCCCGCACATACTCTGACCACTCGCCGCTTTTATTGACTATAGATTGCCTAAGCAGCGTGTCCCCCCGTTTATGTGGCGCTTCGCCCCCAACTCATTACTAGATGACGCATTTAAGGAGGAAATAGCCACAGCAATAGAGTTGTTTTTTGACACTAACGTTGGCTCGGTCGATTCATATCAGACAGTATGGGAAGCCTTTAAGGTATATATTAGATGGATCACTATCTCTAAACATGCAGGGGTGCTAAAATCGATACGTGGCCGGCTAAAGAGACTAGAGTCAAGTAAAGAGGAGCTGGAGGCCCGGAGGCTGACAGACTGGAATGAACTGCTAGCGCAGGAGCTGACCCAGACGTTACGCGAATTCTATGACGAGGCGGATGCCGAAGTTAAGCATCTTTGGTAAATATGCCACGGCCAGACTTTATGGAGAGGGGGGAACGACCAGGATCTGTACTGGCGCAGTTGGCTCGCCAACGCCGGAACAGAACGGTGGTTCCAGATATGAGAGCGGTACCGACAGATTCACCCCTCTCCGAGGCTCAGGTGGCTGAGAGATTCCAGGAGTATTACGCTGCTCTGTATGCTTCCAGAGGCCCTGCCCCGGAGGAACGCATTCTTGATTATTTGACTCACATAGAGCTACCGTGGCTAACAGACTTACACCGGAAATTTCTGGCTAGACCGATTGAACAAGAAGAAGTTGTTCTGGCATGAGGGCCAACGCGATAGATAGCGACGGTTTGACCGTTGCCTTTTATAAGGCCTTCCCTGACCTGTTGATCCCACAGTTACTTGCGCTCTTTGAAGATATCTGTTCCTCGGGAGAGATGCCACCGACCATGCGGGGGGCTATATTGGTAGCTATCCTTAAACCTGGGAAACCAGCAGGGGATTGTGCCTCATACAGGCCGTTATCGTTGCTAAATGTTGACGCAAAGATACTTGCGAAACTTATTGCCAATCGTCTTAGCCCTTTGGTTTCCACTCTCGTTGCTCCGGAGCAGGCAGGTTTTGTGCCCAGCCGTAATCTCACCTATAATCTCAGGATGGTGTTCGCGGCCATGCAACACACGCGCCCTGAAGTCCCGGCGATAGCTGTATTCCTCAACATGGAAAAGGCCTTTGACTCGGTCGAATGGCCTTTTCTGCGACACGTCCTAGACCGGATGGGTTTTGGGACACTCTTTCTCCAACTACTGGCGACGTTATACTCTGTCCCCAAAGCTCGTATCCGCATTGGATCGCTGGTCACTCAACCGATATCCAAATGCAGGGGCACGAGACAGGGCTGCCCCCTGTCACCGTTGCTGTATGCCCTGGTGACGGAACAGTTAGCCTGTGCCTTGCGAGAATACCATGGACACAGAGGAGTGCGTTTCCCGAACTATCCTCTCATCGTATCTACATATGCTGACGACACTCTCCTATATGTTAGGGACCCGGGGGTTCACCTTTCTCCAGTTTTACATGAGGTGGTATTATTCACTTCATTATCAGGTATTAATGTCAATTGGAATAAATCAATAATGTTCCCTCTCACACCGGCTACAACACGTGTTGACCCGGAGTATCCATTGCAATGGACCGAAGATGCGGTGCGCTACTTGGGGATCCAGTTACATACGGACTCTAAAGTAGTGTTGAGAGAGAATTATGGTGTAGCAATCTCCAAATTAGAAGACGACATTGAAAAGTGGATTTCCCTACCATTGTACTTGCTGGGGAGAGTCTCCCTGATGAAAATGATCGTATTACCACGGTTCCTCTTTTTATTTATTAATATTCCCATGGTGCTGTCTACCTTCTTTAAGCAATTGACCTCACTGTTGATTCGGCTGGCGTGGGCAGGCAAACAGCCCAGGGTGGCCTGGAAAGTACTGACTCGCCCGTACGCAGCGGGAGGACTGGGCGCCCCCGACATGGAGCTCTATTATAGGGCGGCGCAGTGCGCACACGCTATCGATGGATACATGGTCCAGCCGAGATCCCGCACGTCCGGATTGAAACTATAGTTGCTGACCCGACCCTCCTACCTGCTTTTCTGTTTCCCCCCCATGATCGTAGCACAGGAATAATGGATTCCTTGAATTCTGTCACTCACGCGTGGCAGCATATGCTGGACATACAGGCCGGCAGCTTACTATACGCGCCGTCAGTACCTATTCACTGGTGTCCCTGGCATTCCCCTTGCAAAGACAAGTGGGTGATAGCGGCGCTGGGAATACATACCATGGGGGACCTCTTTGAGGGTGGCACTGCCAGACCCTGGGATCAGGTGGCGACAACAGGGGAGCCTTTTTCATTGATGTTGCGATTTCAGTTTCACAGGGTGCGACATGCCCTTAGGAGCCTCTTGGGGAGGATTTGGTGGAACCACCATAGGTTGAGACATTAAGCTACATAATACAGGCTAAGTCCCCCGTTAAGCTAATGTCTAGGCAATACCGCATGGCGCTTGCTGAAAGTCAAGCCGACTACTCTAAGCCTCGTCTGGAATGGAAGAGAGATCTGAACGTGGAAATAACAGACGAAAAGTGGCTGTATTGCTGCTCGAGCAGAAAATGTGTATCACTGAATGGGCGCCATAGACTGATCCACTTTAAATTTCTTAATAGGGTTTATTATACCCCGAAAGACTTCACCGATATGGATTGCGTAAGAAGCCACACTGCGAACGGTGCGGAGTGCTCGTTGCAGATTTCCTACATGTAGCGTGGAGCTGCCCGGGGATTGCTCACTTTTGGAACCAGGTGTATGCCGAGGTGAACCGGGTCACAGGCCTCGGGTTGACCCCAGATCCGCTCCTAGCTATACTGGGATATTCTAAGCCTATCCATAAGAATCTCAGACGACTGGTGGATATGTCCTTCCTTTTAGCCAAGAGACGTATTTCTTCTCTCCTGGATGAGCGGCTCACGCCCACCCTAGCGCAATGGGATAAGGAAATGCTCTACTGCAGCACGCAGACAGAATTGTATAGTAAATTGACGCCCCCCCCCCCCCGCAATAGACCCAAAACCTTTTGGGCCCTATACCTGAGTTCGAGACAAACAAGGGACGTAACTGATGAGGTAGACGCAGCCACACCTGAAGGGTCGAATACACAGGGACTGACACACAATGAGTCTGAGGATGGGGATTAGGGCCTCTTTCACACACCTCCTGGGGAAGACTGTACGCTGGGGACACACAGACGAACCTTAGAGTTGGGCCACTGCTATTGCGGAGAAATGGGCGACATCAGGGCATTGACGGATCGTACACAATTATAACAGATTACATAACTGCTTTGTATTGATGAACCTATATGTTCTGATGGGGATGCTGTTCAGATGCCATATTGTATTGTCTGACTGATTTATATTATGGTTGTATGTGCCTATGCCTGGTCTTATGGACCACTTTATTGTTCTTGAGATTTGTTCAATTTACGAAATGCTAATAAACAAATTTGAAAAGAAAATACAGGGTGAGAAGGATGAAAAGATATTAAAATCAGGGGTCTCGTCTATTCCTTTCTCCTTGGGGCTTTTTTTCTTTTTTTCTCGTCGTTATTTTTATTTATTTGTGTATTTTTTTCTGTAAAGTAGCACAACTAAAACACTGGAAAGAGGATCGGATATAGTAACTATACAGCATGTACTAATTAAAGGCACTGTTTGTTTATGGGCTCTCAGCTATGTGCGATGCACCCATCACACGCAGTCACCTGTCTGAGTGTCTCTCGGAGGGGATGGGGGGAGAGGGTGGGGGGGGGGTAGGGAGGGGAAGGAGGGTGGAGGGGGGGATAAAATGTGGAAAAACATACCCAGAGGAGAAGAGGAAATATGTAGACAACTAAAAGACATATGTGGAATTTGGAGTACGATCTGTATGAAATGTATAGCCTTGCAGAGAACGGATAGGAAAAGAGGATTGGTAGAAATAAAAGGAACCGCTAAACTAAAATTAAGATGGGGAGAATAAACATCTGCTCAATCAATGTAGCAGGACTTAATGATGCAGCCAAGAGGGGTAAACTGGGGGAGCTGGTAAAGTTAAATTCATTCGATATTGTTTGCTTGCAAGAGACCCATGACCCGTGGGAAAAAAAGACATTGGATGACAATTCAGGGATATAATCTATTGACATCCACATCTCAAACTTCAAACATTCGCAGGGTAGTCATCTTGGCTAAAACATCCCTGGGCTAGGTCAAGTGAAAGGCAGCCGATACGCTAGGAAGATGGGCGATAGTTGAGTTTGGGATGGGTCTTACTATAGGCTCAATCTATGGGTCAAATTATGATGATCCCCAGATCTTCGAAGATCTTGAGCTAGAACTGGCAATGTAGGCTACGTCTCTAATTGTATGCGGGGATTTTAACATCGCCCTTGATCCGCAACCTGGTCAAATCAATCAATGGAGTTATCAAGGGCGGAAACCATGGGTATACAGGGCACTAACCTCACTTAACAAGAGTCATGGTTTAGTGGATATATGGATGGCAAAAAATACCTCCCAAAGAATAGGAAACACATACTATTAATTTCCACATACAAAATATGTCAGAATCGATTATTTTTTGGAACAACAAGTCTCCTTAATAAAGCTAGCATTAAAATCTTACCTAAAGTCATATGGGATCTCAATCCGTTAATTCTGGGGGTGGAAATTCCAGGTTTTATTAAAAAAAGGTGAAAGAAGTTATTGGTCAATATGGATCATATTGAGCACATTAATAAGTGGACAGCTGACTATTAAAACATCAATAGATACAGTGCTTCTAGAATAGTTGTTTGGGACACCTTTAAGGCGGGTCTGAGGGGAGAAACTATTAGCTTCACTGCCAGAGCAAGAGCGTATTGAGAAAAATCAAGAGCTAATGTGTAAACTCAAAGTGGTGGAGGAAGAGTATTCTCTATTAATCAAACAGGGAAAAGAGATAATGCAACACCAGGGACAAATTGCGGCCCTTAAGGCAGAAATTAACATATGGCTAGCGCAAAAATCAGCGGCAGAGTTTCAGTCTCAGCGCAACAACCTATATGAGAGTGGAGAATTAGTTGGGAAGAGATTACCTCTCCGCACCAGACAAAAGTCAGCGCAGAATCAAATATTAGCTATCAATGCGGGTGGAGGGATACATACTGGCCCGGACAATATAGTAAAAGCTTTTCAAGATTACTATCAAGTACTGTATTCTGAAGAAGGGGATAGGGAGGAAATCTTGACAGCGAATGATATTAGCCAGATGGTGACAGCAGGCGAGTTGGGAGAGGCTCTAGATGAATCTTTTAAGGAAGAGCTAGAAGCAGAGATTTCACAGGAGGAGATTCAAATGGCTTTGCAGAGCTTGGCTTCAGGGAAGGCCACGGGCCCTGATGCAATACCCCTTGAGGTATATAAAATCCTGGGTATGACAATAATGCCTCTCTTGCTAGATCTATTTAGAGGTATTGAATACAATGGGAATACTCCAGAGTTGTGGAAAGAAACTAGCACTGTATTTTTTCCAAAAAAGGGAAACCTCCAGATAACCCAGGATCTTACAGGCCAATCTCTTTAATTAACACGGCTACAAAAAACTACTCCAAAATCGTAACCACTCGGTTGGGAGGGGTAATTGGCCAGCTGGTCTCCCCGTGGCAGCATGGTTACATACCAGGGAGAGGAACAACAGACCATATCCGTAGAGCGATCTCGCCTTTCAATATTGTGTCTGAAACGAGGGGGCCAGATGGCAATGATCCTTCTAGATGTCGAGAAGGCATTGACCGAGTGACATGGGAATCTTTGTGGGGGATTCTGGAGTTAAAGGGGTTTGTACAAGGATTTATCAGAGCAATTAAAGCAATGTATCGGGACCCAAAAGCTCGGATACAAGTGATGGGTAGAGAGTCGGGGAGGTTTTTATATCTAGGGGAACCCGGCAGGGGTGTCCCTGCTCACCCATACTATTTGCTTTATATATCAACCCATTAGTGGAGAAGCTTTTACAGTCATGCAAAATTAAACCTATATGTACCAGTCTTGGCTTATGCTGACGACGTGGCAATTTTAGCATCGGACGAGAAAGAGGCCCTTGATTAAATTAATTGTATAACTGAGAGGTTTGGCCTGCTATAAGGATTTGCTCCAAATAGAGAGACAACTATTGTTGTTTGTACTGATAATGTGGATTTTAACGATTCAAGGCGAGCGGAGTCTGCAGTTTATCTAGGGGTGCGAATTACAGCAAAATTAGATAATATAATTAATTGGAATTTTGATCCACTGGTTAAAACCTTAGCTGCAGAACTCAAGGGGGTTAATGGGCTGGATTTTTCGATAATCTGGAGGAGAAATTTTCTGAAAATGAGTATTTTGCCCAAATTCTTATACCTGTTCAGGTCAATTCCGCCTGCTCTGGAGGATCATATACTTAAAAATATTAACTCTATGTTTTACAATTTTATGTGGCAATAAGGGAAGGTGAGGAGGGCAGTAAAGTTTCTGACATTACCACAAGATCGAGGATGGCTTGCAGTTCCAAATATTACATTATATTATTGGGCTGCCCTCTTGCATCAAATATCCTTTTTGTTGAAGATAGATAGTAACGGCAGCGAAGCCATGATTGAGAGAATTCCCACAATATTTGAACTTACAGTAGGAAATGAGGCCTCTGGGCTGCTCTTAAAACAACTGGAGTAAAGCTACTATAAAAAAGTTCGGTTTAAAATTATACAGAGTGCATGGAGGCTATGGAAGCAAATATCAAAAGTTAAGAAAATTGCCAGGGTCACGCAATATACCCCCCCCTACGGCATGTATCGATCTTCCAGAGGGAGGTTTAGGATATTATGGGGCAGGAGTGGGACAATAAAGGGGTTACCACTATTTGAGAGTTTTATGGTGGAAAGCAGCAACCCCAATTCTCCGAACTACAACATGACTTTGGGATACTCCCCAACCAGTTTTTAAATTTGTACAGATCAAGAGCATCCTTACAGCATATAGACCAAGGGTAAAGATTGAGAAGATTCCTTTGATGGAACAGATTAGAAGTGAGTCCTGTAGAATTAGAAGTATATATAGTCTTTTACTAGCAGTATTGCCGGATGATTTAGAAAAGAATGAGATGTCATGGGCAGTGAAATTGAATAATTCGGACGTAGATATTTATAGGAGTTTAGATTTATCTGCTGATACCTTTATATCTTCTAATTTGAAAGCACAATTATATAAGACCATATTTAATCTCTATTTCACACCGGCTAAACTATTTGCATGGGGGAAAAGGGTGGATGATAAATGTCCCAGGTGCTGGGTGGGTCCGGCCACACTGATACATATGTTCTAAGATTGCGGGGACTTGACCCTCCTAAAATCAGGGATCCTCGGCTTTTGGAAAACTCTATTTGGGATTAACTTCGAGCTGACCTCTACGTTAGCAATCTTGGGATGTGACAGCACTCTGGGCTGCAATAAAGAACAAGAATATTGCCTTTTTTCAGGTATAGCTATTTTTAGAATAATGTTAGCAGCCCGCTGGAAAGACAAAGAGCCACCTACTTTTCAGATGTGATTAGCCAGACTTCTTGGAGTTTGGAAACAGGAGGCAGCCTTATATGCAAGTAGCGAGAGGGATGCTAGAACTCAGGGGTTAAAAATATGGGCATATATAGCAGAATGGAGTGGAGAGGCCGGGGTCTTTAATAGCTGGAATGTACATAATGATAGCAAAATGTCTATAAAAAAAAAGCTAAATAAGTAGGAATCTAGATCTAGACATAACGTATTGCTGGGGAATTGCACAGGTAGTAGCCCATCAATTTGCTAAAGATCTCAAGCCACATGCATGAAACACCATCATTCACCGACTCATTAATAATTAAGAAACACAGTAATAGAAAATGTAGTATAAACTACTGCTGGTACTTCCTCCTAAGCCTAGAGGTTGGTGTGCAATGGAGCCCTCAAACCCAATCATGGAAGGTACCCAGACTTCACCACTGCATCAACTGTATACTAAAGGCAGGATGAGCTATGCAAATGACACAATCTAGCCACTGAACAGAAAGTTGGGGTTGCTAGTCTATCTTTTTAATCTGGTTTGTATAGAAACAAAGCTCAAAGACCAGCAACAATGAAGGCCGCACTATTTACACCTCTATATGTTCAACGCACCAGATTTGAAATAATGGAATTCAGAAAAAAAAGAGTTAATTAGTAACGGTTGAGTGTACTTTTCTAGAATTCATAAGCAAGTAATAGAATTCAAATTCGATTTAATTGAGTCATGTATAATTCAAATCATTCAGAGTATAACATTGACAGGTTTTGCCATTTTTTTAGAATCTCTTTATTGTCCTTGATTGTTTTGCAGAAATATTCATGAATTACATCATGGTGTGCTGTAAAATGTTTGTTATTAATATTCTCCATTAAATGTATCCACATTGTACTGTGCATGTTTTGTTAACTTTCTTCGTGAAATGTATCCAAGGCGATATATATATTTATGGCAGTGGGTTCACAATCTTCCATTCATTTGCAAACCAGCCAACACATGTTTCGACCACTATGTGGCTTTAAAGCCTGATGCTTTTTCACGGCTGTAGTATTGAAAGGAAGATAAGGCACAAGAATTTATATGTTGTGAGATTCTAGGTTTATAGATGAAAAGGCATTACCATTTAGTGATGGCCAACTTACATACCTATTGGAATATGCAACACAAAAAGATGATGGACAGAAGGCTGAACATTGTCAAACATTCACCCCCAGTCACAAATCTGGGTTTAATCCATCGTTATTTTGCTCACCACGCTACCCCAGTTCAGACATAGCCATATGCAAATCAGTCTTGACCCTGTGCCTCATGGGAACAGTCCAGACCGAACGGCCAGGCCATGTCTTCCCTGGACTGTAATCAAACATCCTAGGACTGGTCTCTGGCTTTCAGCCCTCATCAGCCAGGATAGCTTGACTCCAGTGGCGTAGTGAGCACGGGACCCACGTCTGTAACCTATTGGAATAAGCAGGCCAAAAGTGGAGGAGAGACTGTAACGTCAATATAATGTTCAACTCCCCCATCTAAGGTGCCATTTATATGACATTCAAGTACACATCATGGGGCCATACATGTTCAAGTTAAAGAACTTTATCTAGCCCTCTTTTGTCGTGCACCAGCATGAAAGGATATTATCGTTAATTGTCCCTTTTTAATCGTTTCATAACTCTCTGGGGTGATACTTATTGATGTAAGTGAAAAGTGTTCCCACAGCTGTTTATATGATGACTTATTTGAATAGATGCAGCAGTAATAGATTACCTCATATTTTCATCTAATACAGTCCTCCAATAAAACAAAATCTGTGGTTCTAAAGAAGTAGGATATAATTTCTCAAGTATAGATATTAGATAGATTGAAATTAAAATATTGAATAACCATTGTAGCACACAGTTATGAATGTTCTAATGGAGGTCACTCAAAACCTAACTTCAACCATCCACATACATACATTTAACAGAACACAGAATGTACCATTAATAATATTAGAGGTTCAGCACAAATCTGTCCTAATCATTTACTAATGTCAAACAAGCATTGAAAATGCAATAGGTCTCGCAATAGAAGAGTTTGACATTTTTCGTTTTGCAAATGGATGAGTGGCGTTGCGTGGATGAGTGGCGTTGCGTGGATGAGTGGCGTTGCGTGGATGAGTGGCGTTGCGTGGATGAGTGGCGTTGCGTGGATGAGTGGCGTTGCGTGGATGAGTGGCGTGTGTGAGTGGCGTTGCGTGTGTGAGTGGCGTTGCGTGTGTGAGTGGCGTTGCGTGTGTGAGTGGCGTTGCGTGTGTGAGTGGCGTTGCGTGGATGAGTGGCGTTGCGTGGATGAGTGGCGTTGCGTGGATGAGTGGCGTTGCGTGGATGAGTGGCGTTGCGTGGATGAGTGGCGTTGCGTGGATGAGTGGCGTGTGTGAGTGGCGTTGCGTGTGTGAGTGGCGTTGCGTGTGTGAGTGCCGTTGCGTGTGTGAGTGGCGTTGCGTGTGTGAGTGGCGTTGCGTGTGTGAGTGGCGTTGCGTGTGTGAGTGGCGTTGCGTGTGTGGGTGGCGCTGCGTGTGTGAGTGGCGCTGCGTGTGTGAGTGGCGCTGCGTGTGTGAGTGGCGTTGCGTGGATGAGTGTGGTTGGAATGCAATAGGTCTCGCATTAGAAAAGTTGTAGTTATTGGTCTTGTAAATGACATCTTTTATTTATTTTTTCGTTGTTAAAATTGCTAAATTGATGGCTTTGTCATTTACAATGCCAATAGTTATAACTTTCGCGAATGTGACACCTATAGCATTTGGAATGCAACATGTTTTGTATTTACGTGACTTAGATGGCAGCTCTGGTCGTTAGGCCACATCTCTAGAGAGCAGGAGAGTGCAGCAGGGGAGAGAAGCACAGCAATGCAATAGGTCTCGCATTAGGAAAGTTTGAGCTATTGGTATTGTAAAGGACACATTTTTTATTTATGTGCTTGTTTTGAAAATAGCGAAATTAATAGCTTTGTTATTTACAATGCCAATAGTTTTATCTTTCGCAAATGTGACACCTATTGTAACACAATATGTGTTGTGAGGGTGGGTGAGGGTGAGGGGTTGAGGGTGAGTGAGGGTGAGGGGTTGAGGGTGAGTGAGGGTGAGGGGTTGAGGGTGAGTGAGGGTGAGGGGTTGAGGGTGAGTGAGGATGAGAGGGTGAGTGAGGGTGAGGGTGAGTGAGGGTGAGGGGTTGAGGGTGAGTGAGGGGTTGAGGGTGAGTGAGGGTGAGGGGTTGAGGGTGAGTGAGGGTGAGGGTGGGTGTGGGTGAGGGTGAGGGGTTGAGGGTGAGTGAGGGTGAGGGTGAGGGGTTGAGGGTGAGTGAGGGTGAGAGGGTGAGGGGTTGAGGGTGAGTGAGGGTGAGGGGTTGAGGGTGAGTGAGGGTGAGGGGTTGAGGGTGAGTGAGGGTGAGGGGTTGAGGGTGAGTGAGGGTGAGGGGTTGAGGGTGGGTGAGGGGTTGAGGGTGAGTGAGGGTGAGTGAGGGTGAGGGTGAGGGGTTGAGGGTGAGTGAGGGTGAGTGAGGGTGAGTGAGGGTGAGGGTGAGTGAGGGTGGGTGAGGGTGAGTGAGGGTGAGTGAGGGTGAGGGTGAGGGTGGGTGAGGGTGAGTGAGGGTGAGTGAGGGTGAGTGAGGGTGAGTGAGGGTGAGTGAGGGTGAGTGAGGGTGAGTGAGGGTGAGTGAGGGTGAGGGGTTGAGGGTGAGTGAGGGTGAGGGGTTGAGGGTGAGTGAGGGTGAGGGGTTGAGGGTGAGTGAGGGTGAGGGGTTGAGGGTGAGTGAGGGTGAGTGAGGGTGACGGGTTGAGGGTGAGTGAGGGTGAGGGGTTGAGGGTGGGTGAGGGGTTGAGGGTGAGTGAGGGTGAGGGTGAGTGAGGGTGAGGGGTTGAGGGTGAGTGAGGGTGAGGGTGGGTGAGGGGTTGAGGGTGGGTAAGTGAGGGTGAGGGGTTGAGGGTGAGTGAGGGTGAGTGAGGGTGAGGGGTTGAGGGTGAGTGAGGGTGAGTGAGAGTGAGGGTGAGTGAGGGGTTGAGGGTGAGGGGTTGAGGGCGAGTGAGGGTGAGGGGTTGAGGGCGAGTGAGGGTGAGGGGTTGAGGGTGAGTGAGGGTGAGGGGTTGAGGGTGAGTGAGGGTGGGTGAGGGTGAGTGAGGGTTTGAGGGTGAGTGAGGGTGAGTGAGGGTGAGTGAGGGTGAGTGAGGGTGGGTGAGGGTGAGTGAGGGTGGGTGAGGGTGAGTGAGGGTGAGTGAGGGTGAGTGAGGGTGAGTGAGGGTGAGTGAGGGTGAGTGAGGGTGAGTGAGGGTGAGGGGTTGAGGGTGAGTGAGGGTGAGGGTGAGTGAGGGGTTGAGGGTGAGGGGTTGAGGGTGAGTGAGGGTGAGGGGTTGAGGGTGAGTGAGGGTGAGGGGTTGAGGGTGAGTGAGGGTGAGGGGTTGAGGGTGAGTGAGGGTGAGTGAGGGTGAGGGTGGGTGAGGGTGGGTGAGGGTGAGGGGTTGAGGGTGAGTGAGAGTGAGGGTGAGTGAGAGTGAGTGAGGGGTTGAGGGTGAGTGAGTGAGGGGTTGAGGGTGAGGGGTTGAGGGTGAGTGAGGGTGAGGGTGAGGGGTTGAGGGTGAGTGAGGGTGAGGGGTTGAGGGTGAGTGAGGGTGAGGGTGAGGGTGAGTGAGGGTGAGGGTGAGTGAGGGTGAGTGAGGGTGAGGGTGAGTGAGGGTGAGTGAGGGTGAGTGGTTGAGGGTGGGTGAGGGTGAGTGAGGGTGAGGGTGAGTGAGGGTGAGGGTGAGTGAGGGTGAGTGGTTGAGGGTGAGTGGTTGAGGGTGGGTGAGGGGTTGAGGGTGGGTGAGGGGTTGAGGGTGAGTGAGGGTGAGGGGTTGAGGGTGGGTGAGGGGTTGACGGTGAGTGAGGGTGAGGGGTTGAGGGTGAGTGAGGGTGAGTGAGGGTGAGTGAGGGTGGGTGAGGGGTTGAGGGTGAGTGAGGGTGAGGGTGAGTGAGGGGTTGAGGGTGAGTGAGGGTGAGGGGTTGAGGGTGAGTGAGGGTGAGTGAGGGTGAGGGGTTGAGGGTGAGGGGTTGAGGGTGAGTGAGGGTGAGGGGTTGAGGGTGAGTGAGGGTGAGGGTGAGTGAGGGTGAGGGTGAGTGAGGGGTTCAGGGTGAGTGAGGGTGAGGGTGAGTGAGGGTGAGTGAGGGTGAGGGGTTGAGGGTGAGTGAGGGTGAGGGGTTCAGGGTGAGTGAGGGTGAGGGGTTCAGGGTGAGTGAGGGTGAGGGGTTGAGGGTGGGTGAGGGGGTGAGGGTGGGTGAGGGTGAGTGAGGGTGAGGGGTTGAGGGTGAGTGAGGGTGAGGGTGAGTGAGGGTGAGGGTGAGTGAGGGTGAGGGGTTGAGGGTGAGGGGTTGAGGGTGGGTGAGGGTGAGTGAGGGTGAGTGAGGGTGAGTGAGGGTGAGTGAGGGTGAGTGAGTGAGGGTGAGTGAGGGTGAGTGAGTGAGGGTGAGTGAGGGTGAGTGAGGGTGAGTGAGGGTGAGTGAGTGAGGGTGAGTGAGGGTGAGTGAGTGAGGGTGAGTGAGGGTGAGTGAGGGTGAGGGGTTGAGGGTGAGTGAGGGTGAGGGTGGGTGAGGGTGGGTGAGGGTGAGGGGTTGAGGGTGAGTGAGAGTGAGGGTGAGTGAGAGTGAGTGAGGGGTTGAGGGTGAGTGAGTGAGGGGTTGAGGGTGAGGGGTTGAGGGTGAGTGAGGGTGAGGGTGAGGGGTTGAGGGTGAGTGAGGGTGAGGGGTTGAGGGTGAGTGAGGGTGAGGGTGAGTGAGGGTGAGGGTGAGTGAGGGTGAGTGAGGGTGAGTGGTTGAGGGTGAGTGGTTGAGGGTGGGTGAGGGTGAGTGAGGGTGAGGGTGAGTGAGGGTGAGGGTGAGTGAGGGTGAGTGGTTGAGGGTGAGTGGTTGAGGGTGGGTGAGGGGTTGAGGGTGGGTGAGGGGTTGAGGGTGAGTGAGGGTGAGGGGTTGAGGGTGGGTGAGGGGTTGACGGTGAGTGAGGGTGAGGGGTTGAGGGTGAGTGAGGGTGAGTGAGGGTGAGTGAGGGTGGGTGAGGGGTTGAGGGTGAGTGAGGGTGAGGGTGAGTGAGGGGTTGAGGGTGAGTGAGGGTGAGGGGTTGAGGGTGAGTGAGGGTGAGTGAGGGTGAGGGGTTGAGGGTGAGGGGTTGAGGGTGAGTGAGGGTGAGGGGTTGAGGGTGAGTGAGGGTGAGGGTGAGTGAGGGTGAGGGTGAGTGAGGGGTTCAGGGTGAGTGAGGGTGAGGGTGAGTGAGGGTGAGTGAGGGTGAGGGGTTGAGGGTGAGTGAGGGTGAGGGGTTCAGGGTGAGTGAGGGTGAGGGGTTGAGGGTGGGTGAGGGGGTGAGGGTGGGTGAGGGTGAGTGAGGGTGAGGGGTTGAGGGTGAGTGAGGGTGAGGGTGAGTGAGGGTGAGGGTGAGTGAGGGTGAGTGAGGGTGAGGGGTTGAGGGTGAGGGGTTGAGGGTGGGTGAGGGTGAGTGAGGGTGAGTGAGGGTGAGTGAGGGTGAGTGAGTGAGGGTGAGTGAGTGAGGGTGAGTGAGGGTGAGTGAGGGTGAGTGAGGGTGAGTGAGGGTGAGTGAGGGTGAGTGAGGGTGAGGGGTTGAGGGTGAGTGAGGGGGTGAGGGTGAGTGAGGGTGAGTGAGGGTGAGGGGTTGAGGGTGAGTGAGGGGGTGAGGGTGAGTGAGGGTGAGTGAGGGTGAGGGGTTGAGGGTGAGTGAGGGTGAGGGTGGGTGAGGGGTTGAGGGTGAGTGAGGGTGAGTGAGGGTGAGGGTGAGTGAGGGTGAGTGAGGGTGAGTGAGGGTGAGTGAGGGTGAGTGAGGGTGAGGGGTTGAGGGTGAGTGAGGGTGAGTGAGGGTGAGTGAGGGTGAGTGAGGGTGAGTGAGGGTGAGTGAGGGTGAGTGAGGGTGAGTGAGGGTGAGTGAGTGAGGGTGAGTGAGGGTGAGTGAGGGTGAGTGAGGGTGAGTGAGGGTGAGGGTGAGTGAGGGTGAGTGAGGGTGAGTGAGGGTGAGTGAGTGAGTGAGTGAGTGAGGGTGAGTGAGGGTGAGTGAGGGTGAGGGTGGGTGAGGGTGAGTGAGGGTGAGAGGGTGAGTGAGGGTGAGTGAGGGTGAGGGGTTGAGGGTGAGTGAGGGTGAGTGAGGGTGAGTGAGGGTGAAGGGTTGAGGGTTGAGGGTGAGTGAGGGTGAGGGGTTGAGGGTGAGTGAGGGTGAGGGGTTGAGGGTGAGGGGTTGAGGGTGAGTGAGGGTGAGGGGTTGAGGGTGAGTGAGGGTGAGGGGTTGAGGGTGAGTGAGGGTGAGGGGTTGAGGGTGAGTGAGGGTGAGGGTGGGTGAGGGTGAGTGAGGGTGTGTGGAAAAGTAAATTTTGCCATGTTCTGTGTCCCTACGTGTTCCCCATCTTATGTTATATGTGCATGATTAATATGCATATGTATTCCCCATGATCGATTAAAGACGCAATTACAGTTGTGTCCATCTCTAGTATGCCAGTTTCCAGTTCTCGTGAAAGCTACGAGTATTAGGCCTATGTAAAGCTACGTTGCCACGTTTCTCAGTGTGCACGTTATTTCATTGTAAAATCCCCGTTTCTAGGCCTCAAAAGGGCCCGGACTCAGATTCAGCTCCAGTCTCCTGAACCCTCTCCAAGGAGCGATACAGCCCCCACCTGTATCCCTGACCCTTCACTTACTTCCTGCCTCACAGTGCCCGGCTCGGCCTGGCTCTGCCTGCCAGTCTGCCAAGAGTATGTTATGATTCTAGTTATCAGTCCAGCTCTCCTTCTCTGCATTCCTAAGCTACTGAATCGCATCAATAGTTTCAGTCATCGTCTAGCCTTTACGTCTCCATGTAAGAGAAATACTGTATTTATGGTCATTTAATATTCCTCAACACACACTACATGTAGAATAATGCATGCACCAGTCTTAGTGTCTGTTAGCCTTTGCCCTGATAACTTTTGGATTCTATCAACATGTTCTCTAAACATCAGATACTAGATAGTGTTTAGGTACATGTCGCTCTGACTCTCCAGACTTTCGTCTCTCCTTCTAGCTCAGAAGTCATAGCCCCCAGCTTCTCCCTAGTAACACGTCATTGCCAGCTTGCGCGCACCACTAGGTTAGAGGTCCCGGCTCCTTAGGTAGCCCCCTCCATGTTTCCGCCCATTTGTGACATATTCCGTTACGTTTACATCACATGTCTATGTATACGCCCTGTTCACGCCTCTTGTTACACCTACTTTCTGCCTTATCTCTCGCGACTGCTATAGGCCCTGCCTACTGTTACGCCTATTGTATTGAATACCATGTATTTTGTTTAAGTATATATACTTGTGCACTGTTATTAAAAGTTGCCATGCCATTCTATTCCTTTGTCCCTGCCCCGTGCAGCGCTGCCATCCTATTCCCGTGCAGGTTGTCCTGTTCCTGTCCTTTATGCTGTATTAAACCTGCAAACTCCTACTACCTCGAATCTTGATTCTTATTTATTGAGCTATCTGTTATCGTATATCTAGTCAAAAATAGAGGTATTATTTATTTATTTACCACATAATGGCGCCCGAATAGGGACTTGCCCTTTCCCCACGCGCCGGTGAAGCCACGCAAGCCCCCTGATCCTCTGCAGCCGTGACGGAACCATACCGGCCACGTGCAGATATTTCTGCTTCAAGTATCCCTCAGGCCCACGGAGGAGACGGAGGTTGCGGTCCAGCGTCCAGACGAGGCGGTGGAGGAACGCGGCGAGTCCCGACCAGAGCCCAAGCCGAGAGTCCAAGGTCCGAGGTATCCGGAGGCCCACCTGTAACTGAAGTCCGAAGTTCGTCCGTCCGTCGTCGTAGCAGTCCAGTCCAGTCAGAGGCCTTCCGTTCTTGCTGCCCGGTGAGTACCGTTGCTGGGGTAGTATCTAGACAGGGTCAATTGCATTGTCTCTGGTCCGTGGGTTTGGGTACACAGATCCAACACGAAGTGTCCACTTAGGTGGATGCGGGTCCTGACGTGTCTCTTTATGAGACCGGTAAGTTTCGAACTGTTTTAGCAGTGCATCTCGTTTCTGTTCTAGTCCGTTCTGTTCTCGAGAAATTCATGTATTCTGTTTCCAGTATTCCAGGTAGTATTTTGTCCGAACTGTTATTTTAAATGTCATTCATGTATTTCAATGTCGTGGTATGAAAGTGGTGTAATTATCGTGTTCATTGTGTATTGTAATTGTGTCTAGACTCCAGCCCAGTTATGCCATTGTTTTCAAAGTTACGTCAGTTAAGAACTAGAAAAGGTCTGTTAGAAGAAGCAGTTCCTGTCCCGCCTAGGGACAGTCCAGGTCATTTTATGTATCAAAAGCATGGCATAAGTGCCATATTATATCTAGATTTGTGGGTGGAGTACACCAAACAGTTAGAAGAAAAGTATAGATGGCCCGTATCGGGTACATGGGATGCCGAGTGCATCATGCGAGTAGAAGAAGCGTTATGGAAAAAGAAAGCCAGACAGTCACAGAAAGATGCCATCGAGTTATGGCGCAAAGAATCTCATAAAAGAACCGAAAAAGAAATCAGAAAGTCAGAATTAAGTAGAGAATCCTTAGAAAGAGCCCAAGAAAGGGAACTAATCGAAATAGGTGAACGAGTTAAAACCGAACAGTCAGACAGACAGAGGAATGCCCTTATTAAGGGTATGTATCCTCTTCTTGCCGAGGGCTTGCCAAAAGCAACCCCGGAGGCATCCAGTAATTTTCCGCCACCCTTAGTTCCGACCAAGCTACGTCACAAACCGACCGCAGCTGATATTTTTCTCTCGTCCTATTTGGACGACACAGTCCCAGAATATGCAAATCCTGTTCCGCCAGCTCCTGTAAATAATGTAAATCCTGCTCCTCCAGTCACCGGGGCACCTGTTACAGCACCTGTTACAGCACCTGTTACGGTACCCCCGGTCCAGCCTACATTACAAGTACCCGCTACACTGGTCACTCTGCCAGCACGAAGAGTATCAGTCGACGATTCCAGTTTAGGGGCCGCGGGAGGAGGTCCTCCGGGAACCCCGCCGCCACACAAACGTGTAACGTCAGTCGAGTTACATGAACGTGCGTTACAGCGCACGCCCAAACATCAGTCTGTTGCAGATATCAGACGAGCTCTTACCGAATGCCGTTATGATCCGGTCCCAGGTGATGATAGTATGGTTATATATTCATTACGTGTAAGACGGGTGACCGAGTATTTGGACACCCTACCGAATATGAAAGAAGATCTAGACAGAATGTATCGTTTCATTCGTACAGGACAAGATCCAGAAAGTATTGGTGAAGTCATGTCTCACAGAAAATCTGAGATCCAGTTCATGCTGTTAAAGTTTCTGATCAATTGTTTAATTAGGGAACAAGATTCCCCGACTAAAGATCCGACCGAAATGAAAATTCTGACAAAGTGGAGTGATAATATAGCCGAGGGTAAGCACAAGACACTCAATAGTATAGAGAGTATGTACAAGAAAATACGTAAAGAAATAATAAGGTTACACGAACAACGCAAAGAAGCTCTAGGAAGCGAGAAAGAAAATGACTCTCCTACTGAAGAGGTAGACGACGAGAATACCGCCAGAATAGCGTATGTAGGTAAATCTAGATTTCCAGACCGACATTTACGCCTAGAACACAAGAAAACTGTTCCTCTTCCAGCACCAGAACAAGGTTCTCTAGAACAAGTATTTCAAGCTACCGATCACATTCTGAAATCACGAATCGGTTATAGTGAGTTAAGTACCATGCATGAACAAGAACTAGCCCGATCAGCAGTCCGATGGATTACTGATTCTACCACTTTTCCAGACGAAATAGTGGCACAAATGTTTCTGAAACTGCCCCCAGCCGAGCAGCGACTGGTGGGTATGTATATGATCCAACACCTCATTACTCTGTATGAGGGTCAACATTCTGATCCAGGTCCGTTACATGATGTCCTGAACGAGTTACTCCAGTATAGATGGAAAGGTTTAGGCACCGATTTAATTAGTGTCATTCTAGAACAGCGCCACAAATATAGAACGTTCCTAAATCCGCATTTTGTTCATGTCTCACCTCCAGAAAGTAAACCGTTTTATATAGATAGACAGCATCCGTTACGAGAAGTACACCCAGTTAGGACAGCGGGTGGTGAAATGCAACGAGTATTTGTTTACACCCCAGTTACCAAGATGGAACTCTTAGAGATGAAGAAATTAATTCCCTGTCACGACAAAGATCCAGCAGGGTTCCACCGAGAATTAAAAGACATGCTCCGTATGGGAGAATACACGTATCCAGATATTATTAAAATGTTAAAAGTCCTGTTGCCTGCGGGCATATACGAAAAACTCAAGGAAAAAGATTGGGAGGTGGGAGAGAAAAAGATCGATTGGACAGCTCTAGAAGCTGAAGATAAGATACGTGTACCAGGTACCGGTCTTGGAGACAAATGTAAAGAATTACCAGAATTATTGATACAAGTTTTGCCTAGGTTATTAGCCACGAAAAAGGAAGACTGGGATGCAATCTCAGCATGTAAACAGAAACCAGACGAAGATACTAGTGATTTTTATTCTAGATTTGAGAAATGTTTTATAATAAACAGTGGTTTGAAGACGAGTAGCGAGTCATACCCTCATCTTTTTGTTACTAAATTAGTCGAGAATTCAAGTCCACAAGTTAAAAATCGAGTTTTGAAAGTCGAAAGTACTTGGCAAGCTAGTACCCCGTCCCAGATGCTCCAAATGCTCCAGTATCACCAGAATAGAATCAGAGAAGAGCAAGAACACGAGAGAAGACGTATGAAAGACACAAAAATGAAAGTACTAGTTGCACAATCTGTTCCTCAAGACAGTCAGAAGAGGGGTCCGAATCAAGCCAGTCATCCTGCAGCTCCCGTTAAAGGGACATGCAATTATTGTAAACAACCAGGTCATTTCATAAACGAGTGTGCAGTTCTGAAACACAATATAGCCACTGGTAAAACTAAAGAAAGACCACGTCCGCCTAGACAAGAACAAGTTTCACAGACTTCTCAGTCACCACAGAATGCACAACAGACAGTTCCAGCACCGCAGCCTATAGCTGCAACACAGCATGTTACACAGCAGATATACCAGTATGCACAATCCGAGTATCCAGAGTATCAAGCGTATTCATGAAACAGCCTAGAGAGGGAGGTAGGCTTGCCTCTCATCGAGATTCCTGTAGATCAAGAAGGTCCCTATGTTCACAGTCAAGTATTAGGGAAAGACAGAAAGTTTCTGATTGATACAGGGGCAAGTAGGACTACCATTAGTCACGACGAGGTTCCAGGGGCTCCGCTCTCAGGCTCTAGAAATGTTTCCCTTGGATTTTCAGGAAAGCCTATTGTAAACGAGATATCAAAGCCAGTTACTCTAGAAGTAGGTCCATTGTCCCGAACTACTGATCTATTGCTTACGAAGTCATGTCCAGAAAATTTGTTAGGCATTAAGACACTGAAAGAATTAGGTGCAGTTATTTGCTGTTCCCCAGAGGGGATACGTTTGTTTTTACGTGACTTCAAGGGTCACTATGTATTACGAGATTTTGATCCGAGATTGTCAAATGTCCCGCAACATCTATGGGCGCAAGGTCCAACTGATGTTGGTTTCATGCGAATCACACCCCATCGTGTGACTCTCAAGCAAGGTGTAGTGTTACCACGAATCAGACAGTACAGATTGCCACCTGAGGCTGTAGCAGCCTTATCCAAAATTATTGACGAGCTTATGGCTCAAGGAGTAGTTGTAGAAACTGACTCCAATGTATGTAATTCTCCTATCATTCCAGTCATGAAACGTGCTGATCCAAATGCACCCCCAGTATATCGATTAGTGATTGACCTTCGAGAACTCAATAAATGTATCATTCCTCAGTACCCAGTTGTTCCAGATATCTCATCTCTATTGACAGCTATTGATTCTGAGGCAATATTTTTTACAGTAATCGACCTCAAGAATGCATTTTTCAGTGTCCCCATTCATCCAGACAGCCAGTACCTTTTCGGATTCTGTTTAAATGGAAGGAGCTATAAATTCACACGAGCTCCTCAAGGTTTCACAGAAAGTCCTAGTATTTACAGTCAAGCACTTAAGAGACAACTAGACAATATTCACATGCCAACTGACACTGCCCTGCTCCAATATGTCGATGATCTACTGATCACTGCCCGTTCTGAACGTGCTTGCGAGCGAGCGTCACTCACAGTTCTGTATTTCCTAGCCGAGATGGGGCACAAGGTGTCCCCTTCAAAACTTCAATTCTGTGTCCAGCAAGTGATCTACTTAGGCCACTTACTGTCCAAGTGGGGTAGGCAGTTGACACCTGACCGTATCCAGTTAATAGCGAGTCTCCCTCAGCCCAAGACACAGAAGGAGGTACGTGCTTTTATCGGCCTCACTTCTTATTGCCGACAATGGATTCCTCAGTATGCATTTCTAGCCAAGCCACTGATACAGTTAACGACACAGGAGGCAGCCGTATCGACTGTCCTCCCTTGGACATCTGAACATACACTTAGTTTTAATGAATTAAAGAAAGCCTTATGCCAAGCACCTGTTCTAGCTACACCGAACTACAGTAAGCCTTTTACACTTTTTGTCACAGAACGTGATGGTACAGCATTATCTGTTCTCACACAAGATCAAGCAGGACAATACAAGCCCTGTGCTTATTTTTAGAGCACATTAGATCCAGTAGCCCAGGCGCTGCCTGCGTGCCTCAAGTCAGTTGCAGCCACAGCACTAGCTATCAGACAAAGTGATTCCATAGTATTAGGACATTCCTTGACAGTACAAGTTCCACACTCCGTGGAAGTTCTTTTAAACCGAACACAGACTCAGCACTTGACAATTGCACGTTTGACAGGTTATGAACTGACACTGTTCCAGCCACACATAGAAATCAGCCGCTGCAACGTTCTAAATCCTGCTACACTGTTACCGTCAGTTACTTCAAATCCTGCCACACATGACTGTGTGGAAGTAGTTAACACTATGACTAAGCCGAGACAAGACCTGACAGATATTCCATTACCAGACCCCGACCTGACACTTTATGTGGATGGTTCATGTATGAGAACGAGTACAGGAGAACTAGTAGCCGCGTATGCAGTGACTACTGACACTGAAGTTATTGAAACACACCGTATTGACACCTTGTCTGCTCAAGCAGCAGAGCTAGTCGCTCTGACACAAGCCTGCATACATGCCAAGAACCTGAAAGTTAATATCTACACAGATTCACGCTACGCATTCGGAGTCGTACACGACTTCGGAGTGCTCTGGCAGGAGAGAGGTTTCATGACTTCTCATGGAACCAAGATTCAGCATGGTCTCCTTATTCAAGCTCTGTTAGATGCAATACATTTACCGACATCTATCGCTATCATGAAGTGCAAGGCACATACGAAAGTTACTGACATTATTTCCCAAGGTAATGATCTAGCAGATCGAACAGCCAAGCTTACAGCACAGACTCCAGACATACCAGTTAACAAGACACCGACATCCACTCTCGAACAGACTACTTGTATGACAGTTAAGGACCCTACTCAAGATGTCATAGATATCCAGTTACATGCTACTCCCGAGGAAATCAAGAAATGGTCCGAACAAGGAGGGGTCCAGACAGATCAGGGATGGGTGACGAAGGGAAAAGCCACATGGTTTCTCCCCGACTCAATGGTTCAAGTCATTATCAATACCGCACATAGTCCAGCACACTTAGGAGAAAAAGCTATGTTAGACAGTATCCAGAACATTTGGTTTAACAAACATTTACGAGCTGCAGCCAAGCAGAAAGTCCGTACCTGTATGATATGTTGCCAGTTCAATCCAGGTAAAAGTGTCCCGGTGGAACAAGGTGGATTCCAACCTCCTGACCACCCTTTTGAAGTCCTCCAGATGGATTATATTCAGATGGAGCGATGTCGAGGTTTCAAGTATGTCCTTGTAGTTGTATGCGCTTTGTCCAGGTGGACAGAAGCATATCCAGTCCCAGATTACACAGCCGCGACCACTGCCAAGCAGTTGGTTCGTGAATTCTTCCCCCGTTATGGACTCCCTAGGGTCGTGTATTCTGATAACGGCCAGCCATTCTCATCTGAACTAATGAAGCACGTTTCCCTTTTGTTAGGGTACCAGTGGAAGTTCCATTGTGTACGCCATCCAGAAGCAGCCGGTCTCGTAGAGAGACATAATCAAACCCTGAAAATACGTATTGCCAAAGTCTGTCAAGAAAAAGGTGTAGACTGGTTAGTTGCTCTGCCAGTCGCTTTGTTTTATATGCGCATGGTCGCACACTCCAGATCAGGTCTGTCCCCTTATGAGGTCGTATTCGGCCGCCCCCCGAATATGTGGGGTACACCTAGACCCCGAAGTATTACCGATGTTTCCAGTAATATGCTGACAGATTACCTAGCTTCCTTGATGTCTGCCCTACACTCTTGTCGTTCACAGGTTGCCGCTGCATTTCCCGACAATACTGAAGTCAAGCCACACGAGATCCTTCCCGGCACCCTGGTCCTCGTCCGCAATTTTGATCGTTCAAGTCCGCTGGAGCCTCGCTGGAAGGAGCCGAAGTTAGTCCTTCTAACCACCCGTACTGCCGTCAAGTTGGAAGGCAGGAAGGGGTGGGTGCACCTGTCACACGTCAAGAAATTTCACGGACTAAAAACTGTTTCCAAGAACATTTCCAAGGATTGTCAAGATTTTAAAGACTGCCAAGATACTATTCTTAAGGACTGTCCCGCAAATGACATTGATACCAAGCCCTCCCTGTTAGAGGAAACTCCGCAGCAGGAGTATAAAAGTAAGCTACGGTCTAGTAAAATAAGTCAGCCAGTTTAATTGTCTAAGTCCTCCCCTAGGTGAAACGGTTAGACAGGTATCTGACATGTATGAGATAGACCCCCATAGTGAGAGAGTTAGTCAAAACTCTATTCCGATGTATCGTTTTTCTAAGTTTTAAATTGTTTTTTAAGCTTAATGGTTACCTGCACGAGTTATGCATTTCATTTATGTTTTCCAATTTCTCATGTAAATATGTTTTCTAATGCTACAGTAGAGCACACATTTAGTGATCTGCCTCCTCACGAACTATCCTATCGTCTTGCTATGCGCAACAATACCTTTATCCGTATGTTGCATTATTCACACCAGACCAGCAATGCCACTAATTGTTGGGTGTGTGGCCGACTCCCCCCTTTCCAGACACCGAAAGGAGTTCTGCCACTCTTTCCTTATCCGTTTTCACATAATGGTTCATGTGGAGCATGGTCCACGTTAACGTCATCCTCAACTGATATGTCCCTTCTGAACAGTACATGTTTTCCAGACAAGCAAGGTTTTCCCCACAGAACAGGGTTAGATCTAGAAAATGAAGTTTATAATTTGGGTAATTATTCTTCGAATTTCATGGTTCTGAATGTTCAGTCTGATCCTACTCCAGACTTACCTGCTATTTCAGTATTACCAGTCAAAGGCGAATTATGTGTCCGAAATAATGGTTCCGTACATGTAGGACATAGTGATTGTACTACTATTGTCAAGTATAGTGACAGTGGGAAATCTATTTTCAAAGCTTCACGTCATTCTTATTTTGTTTGTGGTCAGACCGCATATGTTCGTCTGCCCCTCGATTGGGATGGAACCTGTTACATTGCCTTCCTACTGCCACCAGTTTTCCTAGCCCCGTCCGATTATCACAGAAACAACACATCTAGTACACATTAGACATAGAAGGGAGATCGAGTCCCCGATTGTCGATCAAACTGAAACTGCTCTAGAACAGTATACAGATTTCAATAGAGGATTCTTTTTCTTTATAGGACCTATCCAGAATAGTAAGTTAATCCGTAGATTAACCAGAACCCTTGAGGCAGTAGTGAATGAGACTGCCTCTGCCCTAGGGTAACTTAACCGAAGAGCAATCTGCTATGAGATTTGTCGTGCTCCAAAATCGTCTCGTTCTTGACGTCATACTGGCCGATAGAGGAGGAGCATGTAGAGTCATCGGATCTAGTTGCTGCATTTTCATTCCTAATAACGCGCCGTCTGTTTATTCAGCTTATAACCAGACTTCATAAAATTGCCCATCAGTTACACCAGAATCCAGGCACCTGGACATGGTTCCGGTTGGTTTTGGAGTATAATTTCTGCCTGGGGATGGAAAGTATTGTCCTTTCTAGGTATTGCAGTAGCGATCATATTCAGTTGCTGCCTCTGTATACAATGTGGCCCTGCGATTTGCGGCATTTGTGCTACCTCTTGTATTCCTAGTCCCAAGTCCCGTCCTAGATCCCGTTCCAAGAAATTTCGAGACGAGCAAATGATACTGTATGAAATGATAGATGGTATCATGAATATCGATGTTTCCTGATGGAAACGTAGTGACAAGGAGGGAATGTGGAAAAGTAAATTTTGCCATGTTCTGTGTCCCCTACGTGTTCCCCATCTTATGTTATATGTGCATGATTAATATGCATATGTATTCCCCATGATCGATTAAAGACGCAATTTACAGTTGTGTCCATCTCTAGTATGCCAGTTTCCAGTTCTCGTGAAAGCTACGAGTATTAGGCCTATGTAAAGCTACGTTGCCACGTTTCTCAGTAGTGCACGTTATTTCATTGTAAAATCCCCGTTTCTAGGCCTCAAAAGGGCCCGGACTCAGATTCAGCTCCAGTCTCCTGAACCCTCTCCAAGGAGCGATACAGCCCCCACCTGTATCCCTGACCCTTCACTTACTTCCTGCCTCACAGTGCCCGGCTCGGCCTGGCTCTGCCTGCCAGTCTGCCAAGAGTATGTTATGATTCTAGTTATCAGTCCAGCTCTCCTTCTCTGCATTCCTAAGCTACTGAATCGCATCAATAGTTTCAGTCATCGTCTAGCCTTTACGTCTCCATGTAAGAGAAATACTGTATTTATGGTCATTTAATATTCCTCAACACACACTACATGTAGAATAATGCATGCACCCAGTCTTATGTGTCCTGTTAGCCTTTGCCCTGATAACTTTTGGATTCTATCAACATGTTCTCTAAACATCAGATACTAGATAGTGTTTAGGTACATGTCGCTCTGACTCTCCAGACTTTCGTCTCTCCTTCTAGCTCAGAAGTCATAGCCCCCAGCTTCTCCCTAGTAACACGTCATTGCCAGCTTGCGCGCACCACTAGGTTAGAGGTCCCGGCTCCTTAGGTAGCCCCCTCCATGTTTCCCACCCATTTGTGACATATTCCGTTACGTTTACATCACATGTCTATGTATACGCCCTGTTCACGCCTCTTGTTACACCTACTTTCTGCCTTATCTCTCGCGACTGCTATAAGGCCCTGCCTACTGTTACGCCTATTGTATTGAATACCATGTATTTTGTTTAAAGTATATATACTTGTGCACTGTTATTAAAAGTTGCCATGCCATTCTATTCCTTTGTCCCTGCCCCATGCAGCGCTGCCATCCTATTCCCGTGCAGGTTGTCCTGTTCCTGTCCTTTATGCTGTATTAAACCTGCAAACTCCTACTACCTCGAATCTTGACTCTTATTTATTGAGCTATCTGTTATCGTAGTATCTAGTCAAAAATAGAGGTATTATGTTATTTATTTACCACAGGTGGTGAGGGGTGAGTGAGGGTGAGGGGTTGAGGTGTGAGTGAGGGGTGAGGGGTTGAGGGTGAGTGAGGGTGAGTGAGAGTGAGGGTGAGTGAGGGGTTGAGGGTGAGTGACGGTGAGGGTGAGGGGTGAGGTGAGTGAGGGTGAGGGGGTGAGGGAGGGTGAGGTGAGGGTGAGTGAGGGTGAGTGTGAGGGGTTGAGGGTGAGTGAGGGTGAGTGAGAGTGAGGGTGAGAGGGTGAGGGGTTGAGGGTGAGTGAGGGTGAGGGGTTGAGGGTGAGTGAAGGTGAGGGGTTTGAGGGAGTGAGTGTGGGTGAGGTTGAGGGTGGGTGAGGGGTTGATGGTGGTGTGAGGGGTTGAGGGTGGGTGAGGGGTTGAGGGTAAAGTAAAGTAAAGTCCACATTTGTAAAGCGCACAATCACCCGTAAGGGGTCTCTAGGCGCTGGGGGGCCGTCGGGAAGATTAAGCGAGCTCTATTGCCCAGAGTCACATGGTGCTGGGCTAACCTGCCGCCGGAGCCGGGGATCGAACCGTGGTCCCCAGATTCCAGCGTCAGTCGCCCTGGCCGCGGCGCCACACCTCTTCCTGAGTGAGGGTGGTGAGGGTGAGTGAGGGTGAGGGGTTGAGGGTGAGTGAGGGTGAGTGAGGGTGTAGTGTGAGGGTGAGTGAGGTGAGGGTGAGTGAGGGGTGAGGTGAGAGTGAGGGTGAGGTGAGGGTGAGTGAGGGTGGGTGAGGGTGAGGTGAGGGGGTGGGTGAGTGTGGGTGGGTGAGGGTGGGTGGGGTGAGTGAGGGTGAGTGAGGGTGAGGGTGAGGGTGGGTGAGAGGTGGGTGAGGGTGGGTGAGGGTGGGTGAGTGAGGTGTGAGTGAGGG